>NC_051863.1:51236814-51955634 GCF_015732765.1 Culex quinquefasciatus | reverse complement strand
GCGTCCCCATTAGCTGCGGTTCCGCATTGTGACGAGCTTCCACGGAAAATAAGAGTTATAAAAGTTGATGAAAGTCAAAGTTGGTTGGTCGGAAATTGTGACAACCAGAAGGGAGGAAAAAAAAAGCTGGCAAAAACATCGTATCCAATTTCATTGCAATTTTCATGGGAAAAAATCGCGGGAAAGGAATACAAGGATTCGGAATTATAGAGTAATTTACCAGGATTTTCGTAGTCTAAACATTGTTTTGGAATTGTCGTCAAAATGTTAAACTCATTTGGATGGATCTTTCAAAAACCTCTCCAACGATAGCTCGGAAAGTTGATCGTTTTTGCCTTCCTCACTGAGATAAGGCTATAATCCTGCTCTAAAAATGAACTTTTCTCAGAAAGCTCGTAGACCCACCTTTATGTATACCTATCGACTCAGAATCGAAAATTGAACAAATGTGTGTGTATGAGCGTGTGAGTTTGTGACCGAACGATTTTTCTCAAACCAGTTACGTACCTATTGATTTTTATAAAGTTTCGATAAGTAGTTCAAAAGTTATGTATAAAAATGTGTTTTTGTATTTATCCGGATGTTACATAAAAGAGCCGGAAATCACTTAGGAGCCCAGGGCGGCGAAGTCCTTGTAGATAAAAAGGAAGACACTAGTGGTTGGTACTAGCAATGGTGCCGACAGCTATAAAGTCAACTTCGTTTTTTTAATATCATGTTATACATCGTTGGTAAGGTAATAAAGAAAACCTTTCCAACGAGTCCAAAACATTGAGAATCTGGCAACCCTGTCTCGAGTTTTGACCTCTTAAGTGATATTTGTGTACTCTTTTTTATTGCGGATCTTAAGAAAAGCTAGATGAAATTTGTGCCCAATCCCATCGAATCACCAATTGTTGGTAAAGAGTGAAGAAAGCAGTTTTGAAAAAGTAATCTAGAAGTTTTTTTTTTTTTTTTTTTTTTGCGGATCGAGGTGGGATAGCCAGGATCAAGTCAGTCCAAGTCCGGTTGTGTAAAGGAACGGTAATGGTCGTGTCAATCACATGCGGATAACTCGCACTCCATGGGAGCGGGGATTGAGGACATGATTGGGTAGGTTAAAATGAGATTGTGTTTGTGAGAGTATGTAATCGTGTAATGATGTAAATAAGCTAAATCGAAACTTCGTGCTCAATCGCCGCCCCCAATGTTCATTAAAAACCCCATTTGCACAAGCTTCCCAAAATCAGTGCTGTAGGTTTGAACTGTCGAGACTGTTAAAACCTACAGAGCTGGCCCCAAGGAACTCGAGCAAACGGGGTACACTATCCACGCACCAACGGACTTTTACTACGTGACCCTTAACTGTTCCAACAAAAGCAAAATTATTAAAATGAATTCATATGTTGAGGTTTAAACTCAATTAGCAAAGGTCGTTATTTAAAAGAAGCAAAGAAACACACCTCGGGCAAAATTTTCCCACATAAAAAAGTCGGAACTTGTATAAAATGTTTTACAGTCCCCTGTCCTGTCACGTTCGTCAAAAGTCTTGTCAATTTTGCTGAAAAATAAAGTGGTTAGAGTTGCAGTTAATCGTATTCAACATGACCAGAAAAGGCAGGCCTGTAATACGATTATCATGCATGAGTACTTAGCTTTAAAGAGGACGACTCCGCAACCGCCGTCAGATGTCCTCGATCACCTTCGCCAGCATAAGTCGCAATTGGCCAGTAACGAGTTTGTCCTGGTTGTCCTTTGACCAGCTCCACCGTGGGTACCATCATATCGAAATCGGAGTTCCATTACGCTACACAACCCGGCCGCTAGGTACGCTCCACTTGCTCCAAATTTTCCGACGACAGGAAGCATTCGATCATTCGGTTCCGTCTGGATTTATTCTTCAAAACTGTGGCACTGTAAATATTCTTCAAATAACTAATAAAGAACTATTAATATTTCCAGACACCACTCGGCAAAGATCAATGTGTAACATCTTTGACTGGCGCTAGTATGGGGAACAAATGCTCCCCTGCTCTTTCCGTATTGGTAAAGTGCATTACAAGCCCTCCGACCGTCCCATGCTTTCCATGGGGGCAAGGTCCCAGCCGTGCGGAGGGAGTTTTGAAAAAGTAATCTAGAAGTTATAAAAATTTCTTAAAGTCATGTGAGCAATTATCCACCAAACCCGGAAATGGATTTTACTTATAATTTTTTATTTGGCTGAAGCTTTGTAGGGGCCTTCCCTATGACCAAAGAGGTATTTTTGTGTCATTGGTTCACCCATAAAAGTCTCCAGTCAAAATTGCAGCAGACAAAAATGGTACGTAAATATTCGAATATCTGTAACGTTTCAAGGACTATTTTTGAATGTTTTTTTTAATGTTTTAGGGGACAAAAAACTGCTTCTTTAAGGCCATTCAGAAGTATGATTTTTTTAATTATGGATTTTTGGATAAAATCGACATTTTATACATATTTTTTTTATTCTAGTGATTTGTCAGGATGTCTAGATGATCCTCGAACTTTGCTGAACTCGATTTGATCAATTGGTAATTTTTGCGATCAAAAACATCGTTCAACTTTTTTTTAACGCGCAGAATTTTGGGTGAATTTTTTTTACACGCCCAAAAAAAAAGGTGAAACGAGGATCATCTAGACATCCTTACAAATCACTGGAAAAAATAATCGTCCCGATTGATTGAGTTAAGCTCGAAAAGCAGCGAGTTGAAATTACCGTTCCAACTTTTTTGAGGGGTTGGGAGTTGGAATGTTAGTTTGCTTTTATAAGCTTGTTTTCAAAAAAAAAAAATATGTCACTGGAAAGTTGGCTTGAAAAAAAATTATTTTTGCTTGCTCATTTATTAAAAAAAACTAACTTAATCCACCTATGTGGTTGATGCCTTCCTCACTTTTTACCAACAATGGGTAATATGAGTGGTTTAGACACATATTTCAGCTATTTTTTTTAGGTCCAGAAAAATAAGTACACAGATATAACTTAAGTGGTCAGAACACGAGACGACAACCCTGTCTCATCAATTATGTGGACTCGTTAGAAAGGATTTTCGATTACCTAACCAACGATGGGTCGGATGATGGATCCGGATATATGTGAAAACACATTTTTATACATAACTTTTGAACTACTTATCGAAACTTCAAACCATTCAATAGCGATGTATGGGACCATAAACCAAGTCGAATGCAACCGGTTCGATCAAAATCGGTTCAGCCAGTGCTGAGAAAACTTGGCAACAATATTTGACACATACATACATACACACACACACACACACATACACACAGGCATTTGTTCAGTTTTCGATTCTGAGTCGATATGTATACATGAAGGTGGGTCTTCGAGCTTTTGATAAAAAGTTCATTTTTAGAGCAGGATTATAGCCTTACCTCAGTGAGGAAGGCAAAAAACAATTTGAATCACAATCTTCAATCACAATCACAATCTTAAATCACAATTTTAAAAGAAAAACTTCCATTTGAAGTTAACTAAGTGAAAACTGTAGGAAATTTAATTTAAGTATCTTTTGTACAATTTTTAGACAACAATCCAAGTTTTTTTTTTCATATTTTTCACATTTCCACGATATGGATAATTTTGTTTTGTTGCGCCATTTTTATGTTTAATAAATTATTCTGAAAATATACCAAGTTACAAAAATATTTAAACAAGGCAAAATCCAAATAATACGTTTAATTAGTAACATTTAATAACTGATCGTCAGTGATTTAAATGCAAAAGCAAAAAAAAAAACAAATGAATGTTCCAAATTTTTTTTTATTATAAATTATATTTAAAAATATGATCGAAAGCTTGTTTTTTTTTTTTTTAAACACTCAATATATTTATTGAACATTTTATGAAGAGCCCTAAGGGCCGGCCATAGAACTATTTTGAGAAGCCGTCACGGGCCGGACGTTGGGCAGCCCTGATTTAAGGTGAAGCCGACAATTATTTTTTAAGAAAATTCATCATGACTCTGAAATGCTCTGTATTCCCGAGCAGACGGAAATAACGTTGGAATAACATTTTTTGATATTTGAAAATACTAGTCCAATAACATTTTATGTTATTTATAGCAAGATTTGTTATTCACCGTTATGATTTTTTGTTTTTGGATTGTTATTAAAATAACAGACTAATAACATTTTAAGTTATTCTTCGAACAAATCTCTGCTATTATTTTTTGTTATTTTAATAACTAATCCGATCATCCCAATAACACTTGTAGGTATTCTTCCATAACAATTTTTTTATTCCCACACCCAAAACTGGGCAGCGCTTGTCCGAGAGAATAATGGCCTCGAGTCGAGAGAATAGTGGCACCATTCACGGACACAGAAAACACAGCTCGAGATTGGCGAGAGAATTATTCTATCGAGGTTCATTTGCAAAAAAAATCATCCGTCAAAACAAAAAACCAAAAGTGTCGACTACGGGAATCGAACCAGAGATCTTTAACACACTAACTCAATGACTTAACTGCCTCGGCCACCACAGCTTGGTGAACAACTTGTGGTCAGATGTCAATGTATGGCACTTGTTGGAGATTTATTGTTTCAATTAACGAATGAACTCATTTGTTATGGTGGTGTGCGTTGGTAGCACTATTCTCTCGATTTTGGCGCTGAGCCCTCAATAAATTTTGAGAGAACGATTATCTCGACTCGGAATTTTGGGTGCAAGTTGTGTTGGCTTTCAACCAATATCAGTCTTGTGACACGTCTTATCTTTTTACAGAAGACGTGTCACAAGATAGCACACAAGCGACGCAATAACACGTTTTGTTATGATAACATTAAATGTTATTTAAACCTTATGCAAAAATAGATCTTTCAAGAAGATTCCATAACACTTTCTGTTATTTTAACAGTATTTGTTATTGAAATGACATATATTTTGTTATTACCGTCTGCCCGGGCTTAGCTCAATTTTATGATGATCTGTACACCCAAAATTCAGAGTCGAGAGAATCGTTCTCTCAAAATTTATTGAGGGCTCAGTGCCAAAATCAATAGAATAATTGTACCAACTCACACCATCATAACAAATGAGTTCATTCGTCAGTTGAATCAATAAATCTCCAACAAGTGTCATACATCGACTTCTGACCTCTCCATGGTCACCAAGCTGTGGTGGCCGAGGCAGCTAAGTTATTGGGTTGGTCTGCCAAAGGTCTCTGGTTCGATTCCCGTAGTCGACACTTTTGATTTTTTGTTTGACGGATGAACTTTTTTTGCAAATGAACCTCGAGAGAATAGTTCTATCGCCCATCTCGAGCTGTGTTCTCTGTGTCCGTTAATGGTACCAATATTCTCTCAAATCGAGACCATCATTCTCTCGGACTAGCGCTGCCAGTTTTGGGTGTACCAAAATCAATCAGCATATGCCGGATGTACCTTGTAAGTTGTACAGTGTACAATTTACACGGTGAAATTATTTAGAGTTCTCCTAGATCTTGGCTGCCCAACCTACGGCCTGCGGGCCGGATCTGGCCCGTGAAAGCATTTCATCCGGCCCGCGACGGCTTCTGAAAATTGCATAACTTTCTTCCCTCTTATCGAATCGGCACGATTTCTGTTCCATTCGATTCGAACAGTATTCAGCAACTTAAATTTTCAATGTTGGCAAAATAACTAAATAATCACTTTGTCTCGCAGTGGTGCGCACATTTGCAAAACTTTTGCAAAGCAATTTGGATGCGAAAATGTCAAAACGAAAAACAAGCGAGGCAGTTATTTCCGAGAAAATGCCTGGCAAAAATAATTTGTTAAATTCAATGCCAAACAAACGAGCATTTCCCCTAAATCCATCGCATCACTTCAAATCGACGTTAATTGGGTGTAGTACACAGACTGGATGATTTAATTGCTCGTCGCGCTGGCACAATTAAAACGATTGGGAACTTATCGATCGAGCTACTCAAATTTCACGCTACTCTGCTGCTTCAACCACCACCACCCTTTTAGGCCAGATTTCGTCGTGGTTGTGCTTCGTTGTCGCACAGAGCTCATTTTTAGCTGAGCTCTGGTAAATCATTCAAGCTCAGCCTTAAATCTGATATAGTTAAAAATGAAAAAAAAAACACAAAAATCCAGGAGGCAAATTAATCCGTGAATGTTAGAACAAAAATGCACTTTCTCGAAACGTCAGAAACCAACGGTGGCAAATTGAAGCTATAACGAATTGCCTCAAGTCATTTCTAGCCTTTTTTGGTTTGGTATCGTTGATCGTTTGCTCGAATGAACTAATTAAAGTCGTTAGGGACGCTGTGGGGTTGGCCTCATTAGAATGTATTTTTGTTTTGTTCCATTATTTCTGATTTTACCAGACCTTTCTTGAACGCGTTCCACTTGACAATTATTTATAAGAAAGGTTTGATAAAATTGATAATTTCTCCAGTTTAGACTATTTTTAATACAATGCATTGCAAAGAAAAATTAAGGTGAAACGGGATGACTGCTTTAAGACAGCTCCTGTTCAACTGAAACCAATTTCTGAACTCGACAGATTGCTTGCTCTCTTTTTGACTGATGTCGACTCGTTTCTCCTTTACTCTGTTTAGTCTTATAAGTATGAAAATGCCCTTTTCAGTTGAAACGATTACGAAAACATATGAAAATCAAGGATGTTAACGATAATCTTATCATTGCTCAACAACGATTACAATTCTTCTATTCACGGCGTGTTTTCTGGAAAAATCTTTTAAATAAATAAAAGTGCCTTATAGAAATTGTTCAACTTTCCAATGCTTCAAAGAGCAACATGCTGCTTCGAGAATTTTCTGGGACATCTAGATTTTTAATTCCTTAATTATTTGTTTACATGTAATGATGTTTACATTTGAAACGAGCAGGATAGACTCTTTGTTTACATTTCGGCATTGGCCCAATTACAACGTATTCAGTTTGTGTGATTAACTCGAAGACGGTGTAATAAACAACATTGTTTTGCTAGAAATGATGTGTTTTATGTGACAATTACTCATCAAAATGTGAAAAAATATGACTAGAAACAACTTTGTAGAAGGTTGCAGATCGTTGAACGTTTGAAAAAATAGTTTTATCAGTGTTTTTGAATATGTAGGCATTATTAAGAAATGAAACTCATAAAATCGTATTAAAACATGATGTCACCAAGAACACGTGATATTTTATATATTTTTTGTAAACAAATGTCACCTGTGTGTAGAGCGTCCAATTTCCCGTCCCGGGAAATAATTTGTAACCCCGGGAAATTGGACGCTCTACCTGTGTGCTCTTCAAGCTGATACAAGCGAAATTAAAGCAGGTTTAAGATTGTTAACTCTCTACTGCCCAAATTTTTTTTCGAAAATTTTTATTTTTCACGTGTTTAGGAGGTCATTTTGAGCAACTTTTGTTCTTTACTTCTCTCGTTTTATGTTTACTTCTCTCATTTTACTTTACTTCTCTCGTTTTATGTTTTTCTTGTTTCATTTTTAGTATTTTAATTTGCGTTTATCTTGTTTAGTTTATGTTTGTTTTTGATAGTATTTGGCCTATTCTACCAACTCCTAGCGAATGACTCATAGGGTTAAAGTTCCCCTAATAAATCAACAACAACAACAACCACCTATCATTACATTTTGCCTATTTAATTTTTGTCATGTTTTTATAGCCACTTTTTCAATTTTTTGCTTGTTTTTCACATTTTCTGCTATAAAATGGCACCATTATCATTTAAATTGTAAAATAAATGCGTAGAGGCATAGTCTGGGACACTAGAAAAATTACTGCATACTTCTTTTTACTTAAAATATAGGAAATGTTAGTAAAAAACACAGCCAAAGTTGACACCTAAAAAAATTACATTTTTGAAAACATTTGCAAAGTCATATAAAACAAGTAAAACTTTCAACCCAAACATTTTCTAAAATTTTAAGAGTTCATCTTTCCAAAGCTTTTTAAAGATCAAAAATTGGTTGAAAATGGATGTTTGGCGATTTTTTAAATCGAAGCCCGTCTAAAGGCGGGGTTGGGTTGCAGAGGGTAAAGGATATCATTGTGTTATTATGAATAAATATCATATTTCCTAAACGAAACATGTTTCATAATCAAAATTGTACTGCAAATTTTTTTGCAATCTTCAGGAGAAATACTAATCATGAGTAGTCATGAGCAGTAGGGTGGTACAAATACGGATTTTCTCGGGTCTACCCCCAGCAATCAAAGATTGACCCATCACTAGACTAAATTCCAAATTTGGCGTACGCACGTGAATTTAAAATTAATTGTTTCTAGGTAGCCCCTTAAAGCCGTCAAGTTAATGAGCACCGTTGAACATGAAAAAATGTTTGTGACGATGTTTTGAACATTTCGAATAGAAAACACGCGATTTTTTTTTGCTTCTTTTGAGTGCATTTTCAACAGCAAAGTATTTTATAAAATCTAATCTTTATTTTATACTCATGGAAAATGTGAAGTTTGAAGCTGGCAACAGCAATTTTTCGTCCATTTTTGATCTTCATGACTAAACTATTCCCACAAATTCACAAACTATTGGATTTTCAAGAGGTTAAGCGATTTGCCACCTTCTACAAAGTCGTTTCTTGTTTTATTTTGCTCATTTTGATGAGTAAATGACACATAAAATCACTTTGTTTTTACTAGTTTCTTGAACAGTAATTTAAATGGAAGGACAATGAAGGATTAAAAAAACTTAAAAAATCATTTCTTTGCAAGATTTTGAAATTACATTTTGCTCTCAAAAGCATCGGAAAGCTGGGAAAATTTCCTATCACATACTTCTGAAAGTAACGATTACTATTTTTCCTGAAAAGTTTCTTCTAGAAAACACGCCGTGGCTTGCGCTATCGTTAAGAACGGGTTTTTATTTTTGTTGAAAATAATCATTTTTTCATAATTTAGAGTATTGATCACTTTTCAATTTCACCAAATGATGCGAAATTTTTCCACGTGGTTCATGGATGGTCCCCTTATTGAAAGTTATGATAACATAAACATTTATATTGAATAAAGTTTTTTCCATTTTCAATTTATGGAATTGCCGATCGAAAAAAGTTTAAAACTGAAAGAAATAATTTCATGATTTCATTTATATTTTGCAAAAAGTTTAAAGTCGCATACACGGTGTGTTTTTTAGAACAAACTAATGATAAAAAATTCGGTATGTCTGATATTTGGCACCGTGAAAGAAGGGCTCTTTCCCGACATTTTGCGGGGTATACCGAAATATTTCGTCGGGGGATCTAGAGCACCTTTTTTTTGAAGATTATTTTTCGATTTTATGGGATATTTGTTCAAAAAAATCACAGAAAATCAGTGCATTCATGTTGATATCAATCAAATTTCCTATGAATATGCCTTGGGGACTCTAACCAACCATATTTGACTAATTTAATAAAACTAATAAACCAACCATATTTGACTATGGTTGGTTAGAGTCCCCAAGGCATATTCATAGGAAATTTGATTGATATCAACATGAATGCACGGATTTTCTGTGACTTTTTCGAACAAATATCTTATAAAATCGAAAAATAATCTACAAAAAAAAAGTTGCTCTAGACCCCCCGACGAAATATTTCGGTATACCCCGCAAAATGTCGGGAAAGAGCCCTTCTTTCACGGTGCCAAATATCAGACATACCGAATTTTTTATCTTTGAGGTCTCGAAAAAATACACCGTGCGCATGATTTGAGAACGTATAAAGCATTTTGTCGTACTTTTCCTTCACAAAATGAAAATTTTGGCTCTAAATTTGCTTACCATTTCGGAGTCTTCGGCAACTTTCTAGGTTAAACCTTTAATATTTTTTTTTTGTTGATGTTTGTTGAATATTGTTGAGAATGTTGAATACTACATTTTGGTATTTTTTGGTATTACAGTGTTTAATTAAATTCTTCTGGAACTAAGGGAAATTTTTGACCAGCCTTGACAAGTTTTTTTTTTCTAAAATCTAGAATACCTCAACTTGGCATTGAGTTGATTTTTTGTTTTGTGGTTTGACACTTAACAACATAACATGGTTTTGTATTGTTGTGGTCTTCCACATACAAGAATTGTTTTCCCCATACCAATTTATATGGAAAATTTAATCGCTTTGCGCAAAGTGCGGATTTAACCAATCGTTCTCAAACTTTGGGGAATTGTTTAGGACCCCAAAAGGCACTGAAAATTTGCTGTGCTCACTAAATTTGAACAACTTTATTTTTTTTCCATACAACCATATTACACCCTAATGTCACATAGCAACTTAGGGATCGGCAGCCGAAGCCGCTAACCGCGCCACGACCCAGTTAACTCAATCGGAATTCTGAAACGGAATCCAATTCGAATCGTTTACGTATTCCGTTTCAAACGCAACAACCGATTCCGTGTACATACCGGTATGTACACGGAATCGGTTGTTGCGCTTGAAACGGAATACGTAAACGATTCGAATTGCATTCCGTTTCAGAATTCCGATTGAGTTAACTGAGGAGGTCTTGCAAAAAAAAAATGTATTGGAATCGGAGCTGTATTGTTAATTTGATTTTGATTAGGCGCCGTAAATTTTCATGAAATAATTCGTTGGCGTCGAACTGTCAAAACTTGATCGCGGTGGATACTTTTCTGCCACAGTTTTTTGTGTGATTGATGTGGTAAATGCTCTGGTGGATTTTTGACAGTTCGAAATTTTTCAAGAAAATTTACCGCGGTTAACGAAAATCAAATTAACAATGCAACTCGGGTCTTATTCAAGGTCTAAAGTCGGAGTTAGCAAATCGTCAGCTGTGTGCTATCTTGTGACAACGACTATTTAGTACTTTTCGAGAAAATCGATTTTTAAACATTGATGATGAATATTTTCGAAACTATGAATGGTAGAGCCAAACTTTTTGAAACAATCGGTTCGTATACTATCGCTTAACAACGCTCAAAGTTTCAACTAGTTTGGTTACACCAGTTAAAAGATACAGTAAATTATGTAATCAAAAATCTGAAAAGCACGTGTCACAAATGTGTTTCGAGAGTAAAATTGTACTACGTGTCACAAGTGTGCACAGAATTTCCATACAAACTAAAATAGACTTAAATCAATAGTTTAACCGACTTAATCAGTATATTTTCAAAAACAAAAGATTGCATTGCATTCAGAAAATGTGTATCAACATAAATTTGTGAAAAATAAGAAAAAAAATCCACATTTTCCAACAACATGTATGACGTGTCACAAGTGGGCACGATCATTTTGATGATAAAATGGTCTATGTCACAAGTGTGTATTGCGATATCCGGGAAACGGAAGCGAGTTTCCAAAATCGGGTTAAAGCATCTTGTAGTGTTTGTTAAGTATAGCAAAACGTCATCATTAACTCATTTTCGACCAAAATGGTCTATGTCACAAGATAGCACACAGCTGACGAAATGTTTCAGAATCCGGATCGAAGCCGGAACATGAGTTACACGTCCCCTAAAATTTGTCAAATCGGCCGGAAATATGTCAAACCAGCGAGCTTTCAGTACACTTTTTCCATAGTACCTTCAAACCCGGAGTGGCGGAAATTGCAACACAATGGAATGAATTACCAGTTTGAATTGCGACAAGTGCACTGCTCTTATCCGGCACACTCTCGTGCATTCGGCGCACTTTTGCACAACTACCACAACAATGCTGCTGCTCCTGGTAGTGCACGATGGCTCCGTTCACGACGTCGCCAGCTTCGTTATTCTTTGTTCTCACTCGGCGACGGCGGGATTCGGAATTGAACGCTTGGCAAAAAACGGCCCTTCAACTTTTCACATTAATCACCAATACCGCAGGGTTGCCCCCCCAGGCCACGGTGCGCCGCCAGAGATCTGGGCCAATCCCGGAACCCGGAAATAATCCGACGAACGACAGCTACAAAAAAGCAGCTGGGATAGCACTCTGAACACCGCTTCTTCTTCTTTCTGTTCTTGGGTGCGTTCCGGATACAGCTTCCAGAATGTACACAGATGGGCCAAAAATCCAGCGCCGTCTGTCTTTCTTGGCAAAGATTTATTCCACGGGATGACAAGCAGGTAACGAATGCTAAATAGCACTTTAAACCCCCACACCGCCTCCCTTTCCAGCAGCGAAAAAGAGAAAGAGACCCAAGCGGAACTCCCGATTCTTACAAAAACAAACGCAAACACTTTGCACAAACACTTGCGGGACCACTTCTTCGCGATCCGCTTTCACTGTGTAGTAAACCCATCACCATGTGATTCCCAGCGACTACAACGACGACGACGACGAACGGGGTCATCCCTTGTTTTTCTGCCGCGGAACATCCAGCACCAGGACTCTATAAACCCACACACCAGCAACCAACACTACGAACGACGACGTCCGGACTCCCGAAATGGAACCGCGCCAAAAAAAAACGGAATCTCGACCGAATTTTGGCCCTCCGGGGAACCGTTGAACCGTGTGCGAACCGGTCGGCTGTCATTCCGGGACTGACTGGTGCGGCGCGAATACCAGCTGGCTGGTGGCCGACGATTGGCAACAAGTCGGCAATCGGAGGCCGGACCCGAGGTAACACGACAAGAGCGACCGAACGGGCTGCTATCGGCCCAGGATGACGAAGGAGTAGGAAGTGGGGCCACGAGTTTTCACGAAGTGCAGGGCAGCGTTGCCAGTGCGCAGGTTTGGCGGCGGTTGGGACTTGAAGAATGAAATGGCGTGCTTTCTGGTCGCACCGGCCTTTATATTATTGGTACGTTCGTTTGAAGCTGTGTGGTGCGAGCTCTGTCGCCGTTTTCACACCAGCTCAAACTGTCAAAATTGCACCAGCTTTCAAGGCTTTCAACGCTCATGGTATGGCAGATTTTCAAATCAAAATTTATTTTTTCAAACTTTTTTTTTAATTTTATCAAGCTTTCAATAAATTTGAATACTTATAAATTGGAAGTTGTCAGATTTGTTTATGTCAAGCTTCGTGTGTGTACCGGGTTCGAGTTAGCTTTTAGCTATTTTGTTCGACAATTCTAAACCGACCAAAGAAAATGTTTGAAAAAATCGTTGTTTTTTGAGTTATTTTAATTATGTTTAGTCTTTTGTAGTTTGTGAATCAAATCTGGATTTGTTTCAGATTCTTGATGGCCGCGATCTGCGTTGAACGTGGTTTCAATTTTGCGAAATTCAAAAATCGCATTTCCATTCAAGCAGTTTTTGCTTTTTTCTACAATGTATTTCTTATGGAGCGAACTGTCAAAAACTGCTCGACTGCGGGTACTCCTGTAAATGGTGGAGAAAAATAACAACTGTGTGAATACATTTGAATATGATCATAAATAAGTTCATAGTGAATAAATTCAGACATTAAAGACATTACCTTGACCATAACTGACAGCTCGCACGACCTAGGTTTGAAGAGCCGGTGCGGTACTGAGTTCCGCACTCGTCGGTGCCAGTTTTGGTTCAAACGAACGTCATTTGTTAGTGTGCGTGGAACTCGTATGAAACTAAAAAAAAATATGGCGGAAAAACTCGTGCGGGACTAGCGCGAGTTTCTTCGAAAAACACTTGGACAGCTCTGAGTGCGGCACTCAGTGCGGAACTAGCCCTCAAACGAACGTACCATATGACTAGAGCGCGCAAGGTAAACAATAAGGCTTTCTAGTCAGAGATTTACCAATACATTCAAAGTATGTTTACATTACAGCTGGACGTTTGTTTGCATCAGGTTTCCTATCTCTTTCTAGCAAAAGTTTTTTGTCCGATATGTCAGAAAACATACTTCACAGGGCAGTGACAGCTCGAGCTCGATCAATGTTTGCATCAGGACACTGTGACGAGAAGTTCGTCATTTTTGGGTTAAATTATATTTTTTTCACTGGGCCTAGAAAGTCTTATATCAAACTCTTTTTTTTTTGGCTCGGGCGTCCAATTTTCCCGGGTTTAAAATTTGAGCATGAGCATGAGCATGAGCATGAGAGACCATCCATGGTTGTCCTTCGCCGTTGCTGAAAAGGACCGTAATATCCTATCAATACAACTGACCATACGCTTAAACGATCTAATGGTGTTTCCCTTATCAACAGCATGTATGAATGCGCTGAAAAGATAAAACATCAAGATCATTAAAACTAGATCTGGAGCAAATAGGTAACAGTCATTGGCCACCAACGGCGCCCGCCATGTCAGTTTGTAGATCTCGGGGGATTGGGACGGGAATGTTAGTTAGCACAGGTTGCTACCAAGGGTGGGTTCTATACGATATCCACACCCCCACGTGTGCCGGAAAACTACTCCTACTTGGGATTTTGTTAGTGGGTAAGGGTAATGGCCAGGATTCAACATAGAATATGATGATGCGACCCAATAATCAATAAATTTTGTTTAATGGTGTGATGTATTATGCATTCTCAAGGCAAACAGTCGGAGTATGCGGATGAGACCATTCCCGGTTATTTGGTGTTGAGTTTAGTATAAATGATTCAATCTTAGACAGCCGGCTGTGGAAAGATAAAACCAACTTAAATGCGAAAACGCGAAAACGCGAAACCGCCCGGACCGAAATACACACACAATCGGGGGGACAACAAAGACGGAAACGGCATCGAAAATCCTGCGCGATGACCGCGACGCGCACCGTTCAAATTCTCCAAAGCAACTCAAATTTCCCGGGTTTAAAATTTCCCGGGAAACGGAAAATATATTTTTTTAAATCTCGGGAATTCCCAAGATATTATTAAAATATTTATAAAAACCACTTTTTTAAACATTTGTGAAGTTTTTAAACATAGAATTAGTTGATCTACTTTAACTGGTAATAATCTTGACTACAATCAGAACAAGGACAGCAGCTTTCAGATTACCTAAGGTCTCAAACGCTTAAATTTGATTTTTCTATACGTACTTCGTTTTGCTTTGGATTTAAAATCAACCAAAAAATAAGTTCCTTATGAATAAATTAATTAAAAGTACAATTTTTTGATGTATTTGATAGTGACTGGACTATTCCAGGCGTAGCCGAGCCTGCTCCGGTGGAGTCACTCGTCGTCAACGTGCAACGTTGTGATTTGATCTGATCGTGTGCAACCTTATTAATGGGCTAGTGATTTTTCGCGATTTCACGGAAGCCGCGTAATCCGTGAAATCTGCCCTTGGCCGTGAAATTTGGTAAATACCGCGAATTGCCGCGAAATTCAAAAAATATATGTATTTCCAAATTGCTCCACTCCAATCCACGAGTTTTTTAAAGGCATTTTGGAGCCCATTTTTGAAGAAGTTGTATTTTTAAATTTTGTTTTACGAAATACAGATAATTTAATAAATTTCATAAACGCAAAGAAAGTATACAAAATAAATATTTTGGTCATAAATAAAGGTTTTTCATTCAATTTGATTTTAAAACAATACGTGTTGTATGATTTTTTTAGGCAGTCTGCAATGTTGTCGAATTTATAGAATATTAAATAACAAATGTTAGTAAAAAGCTGTTTAAATGGGATTTTGCCGAAACGTTTTTGAAATGCTTAAATTTTTCAATTTCGGAAAACCTTGATAGCCAACAAAATTTTGTTTCTCTTATTTTACTGATACTACTATGGTGAATTCTTCGATAAGAATGTGCTATGTTTAAAGATATTTTAGCCTTTAAGATATTTTTTTAAATTTCACTGAAAATATGTTGTAAATTTTGCAAAATTTCACAAAATTGAGCTCATATTTTCTTGTCAGGAATATTTTGTGTCAGTGTTAAACAACTGCTAACTTTTTCAGTAACTTTTCTGCATACATTTATTCCTAAATTACAAATTTGTGTGCTCAATTCAAGCAAATTTTTAAGAACCGCAAAAATGCCGTGAAATTCCATTGTTTTGAAATTGGCATGCCGCGTAATTTCATTTTTTTTGCCGTGAAAAATCCCTAGCCCTACTTATTAGTAGGGTAAATCAATTGTTTCAAATACATTCGAATCTGATGTGTCTAAGTGATAGCAGTTCAATTGTTAGCAAATAAACATGTTTTTCATGCATTGTTCGTCTTGCCCCACTAGTTAAGTAGAATGTACGGAAAATCAAAAAAATTAAACTCGATATTTTACATTGAAAAACTGTTTTTTTTTTTAAACTTGTTCTATCAAAGTAATAGTCAAGCCCCACTAGTTAAGTAGAATGTACGGAAAATCAAAAAAATTAAACTCGATATTTTACATTGAAAAACTGTTTTTTTTTTTTAAACTTGTTCTATCAAAGTAATAGTCAAGCCCTGAATAAGATGATTATGAAAAAATCCAAAAGATGTTTCAACGTTTATAATGGGTTTTAACGAGCATTTCCTTAGCTTGTTACACTTGCCCCACTTTCCCCTAATTGATAAAACAAGATGAGGTGTCCGGGTTTCGAAGCGTCCGGGAATTCGTATCATGACGTTATTAGAAAAATCCTTAAAAAAACTGAAATATTTCCAAGAGAAAATCCGCTGAAAGATTTCGGGCAGTTCAAGTATATTCAAACCTTATAAAGAAAGCTTCGGATAAAAGCTTATTTGGTTCGCTGTAAACTCTGCGCATAGCAGTAGAAAAAAAGGGAAACATTTCAGCGCAGTTGGTGGAATTAATCCTTTGTATCCCTTGAGTATCCTTTGAGTATGCCTTCAACGCATGAAAAATATAATACGAAACTGCTTGAAAGGAGCAACTTAGAGAAAATTTGAATAAATATTTTTGTACAAACTCGAGATTTTAGGTTTTACAAAATCACACATTTTAAGCGAGTTACTACTATTGAATCCACTATGCTAATGCTAGAGTGCAGGAAAAAGTGTTCTCCAAAGTTTAGTATTCTGTAGTTCCAGTTTTTATTTCTATCAAATAGATTTTAAATTCCAGAAATCAAACATGTACAACATAGCATTACATGGGTGCTTTAAGCTGTAGTGAGTTCAAAACCCGAGCAGACGGAAATAACTTGGGAATAACATTTTTTGATATTTGAAAATACTAGGCCAATAACATTCTATGTTATTTATAACAAGTTTTGTTATTCGCCGTTATAATTTTGTTGTTATTGGATCCCGGGCGGAAAGTGCCCGGGCAGAAAGTCGCATCATGGGACGAACAAAAAAATAACTTGAGTTGTTTTTGATATCATGGCATGTTTGATATTTGTTCCAAAAACTCTTAAAATGCGCGCCGAAATCTATGTTCCTTTCTATGTTTGTAGACCTTTTATCATCAGTTGATAAATTTTCATTTTCTCATGATATTACCGGACTTAGAAAAAAAATCGAAAGCCGAATTATTTTGGGACTTAGAAAAAAAATTGACCTCTTTATCATGAGATGATATTGTTTTGTTTTATCATGTTTTCACTGGACTTAGCAAAATTTCGCAAGCCAAATTATTTTGGGACTTAGAAAAAATTTCGAAATCTTTATCATGAGATGATATTATTTTGTTTTATCTTGTTTTTGCTGGACTTAGCAGAATTTCGAAAGCCAAATTATTTTGGGACTTAGAAAAAATTTCGACCTCTTTATCATGAGATGATATTTTCTAGTTTTATCTTGTTTTTGTTGGACTTAGTAAAATTTTCACTCCTCGACAAAATTTAACTTTTCCTACACTTAGAATATTTTTGAAAACCCTGGATTATGAGATGATTTATAAAGTTAATTTTTTTTCAAGCGGGACTTAGCTAAAATGGCAGTTTTGTTAATGGACATTTTTATTGAATTTTTTTTTTCACATTAATTTACTTTAAATACACTAGCTAAACTAATAACATTAAAAAGCATTTTACCGCATATAAAATTTCAACGCAAAGCGCAAAAATGAGCCCACGCGCTCGCTCACTCTCTCTTTTTTCTCTTCTTTCGTTCACTGCTCGCACGCAACGCGCGCGACATGTCTTGACAGGAATCGGCAATTGGCAAACAGACAGCTTTTGCGTTCGTGGCGGGCTGGTTTGTTTACGTTTTCGCGCAGTAGTTTTCCGCGGATAAATTGTAGTCCGCGAATCGCCGCGGGTTGTGAGTACGTTCTGTGGCCGAGGTAGTGTGTGTTCGTTCGTTCCGTGGCATTTGGGAGCCGTGATATGTTGTGTTTAAGTGATTGTTTGTGTTTTTGTGGCTGGGGGGCGAAGAAAAAGTTTCACTCCGTGTTGACGGGTGCAAGGAAAGTTTCGGCCAAGCTGCTGCACCTGAAAAGTAATTCTCTTGCCCAAGATGCTGCTGTGGATTAACGAGGAAAGGATTTTGGCGGATTCGCCAGGACAAGGACAAGGGACAAGTGTTTGTTTACGTTTTTTGTGCAGTAGTTTTAACAACAGCTCGCGAATCGCCGCGGGTTGTAAGTGCGTATTTTGGTCGTGGGAATGTGCGTTCGTTGGTGTCGTTTTATGTGAGAGTTGCGAAATGTTGTTATTTATGTGAAAGTTGATGTTTTTGTGGCTCGTTGGAGAAGAAAAATTTACGTTAGCGAAATCCTCCTGCCTACATGCCGCTGGTCATCATTCCTCCTCCTCCTCCTGCCGGTGCTGTTAAGACGTTTATCAACGCCGAATGATTTTGGCGATTTTGACAGTTTTCGGTGGAGGAAAACAGCAGTGTCGATTTGTTTTGGTTTTTGTCGTCGCGTCATCAGAATCGCGATTTGTGGGAAAACCGTATTTGATCCGTGTGTTTTCGCGAGTGTGCGTGTGATTGTTTACGTTTCTGCGTTCATGGTGGTGATTGGGGACTGGACGTGAAACTGTGCCATTGTTTCTATCGTTTCTATCCTTCCTCTTGTGATTCCGGAGGAGGTGATTCAATTGAGTGGCTCGAAAGCAGTTTCACGGAGGAGGATGAGTCCACCTGAAGCGGCTACAGATGTTGGTTCTACTAGTCAAACCGACAAATATTTTTCGACGATTTTTTAAAACTCAGATAAGTATTGCTTGTTTTCTATTGAATTTTTAATTATTCCATAAATTTTGTTTGAGAATTGATGCTTTGTGTTTTATTTTCTCTTACAGATCTACTAACGGGCATTTTCTGGACATTCGGATTCTAGAATTTTGTTTAGTTTAACCAATCAGCTGCAAAAATGGATTGTGCTGCAATCATATGCTCTCTGGATGGATTGGAAGAGGATTAACAAGGTATGTACGAAAATTATTATTTCAAAGTGAACCTATCACTTCAGTTTAGAAATTCTTTCAAACATTTCAATGTTTCTTTAGCAAAGTTCAGTTTTTCATTCTGTTATTTATGCTGATTTTGAATACAGATTATTGACCTTTGACAGATTGATATAAAATTCTTAAAATACATTATTTATTAATAAGGATTGCATATATTTTTTAGTTTCTTTCCTTTAAAGACCATATTTTTGTTTATTTTTTTTGTTTGGGAATTTTATAAATTTAAATGTTTGTATAAGACCGAGCCACGTAGCCCAGTTGTAACGCTTCCGCCTTGACAATATTTACAAATTTCTACACTTTCAAATAGGTTTGCTAGAATTCCAGGAAAATTTTCAGCGGCTTATTCAAATAAATTAGTGCATTATTGATTTGTTTAGTTCAATTGTACAGATTTTCGAAGCTTTTTCTTTGACTTGGCTTTACAAAAAGTTTGATTTGTTTTAATATTGTTAGTAGTATGCAATTTTGGATGTTATTTTTTGTTGGCCCCTGATTTTTCGGGCAAACTTCGAAGGGAGGAGTGACAAAAACTTTAAATAAAATGTGTACCAGCCTTACTTATTCACACTAAACATTGAATTAATTCGAATTATACGGCAAATGATATGTATACAGCAATTCCCCACGAAAACAGCATGATTCGAAAAAAAAGTTCTCCGATCGGGCTCAAAATTTTTCTGGGGGATCATTGGCCGAAATAATTCGACCCGTATTTTTTTGTTTGGCCATTAGGGTGACCTACGCCGTGTTAGGATGGTTCGAAAAAAAATATCATATCTCCGCGCCATTTCATCCGATTTTAGCTGTCCTAGACGCAAATGAAAGGTGATTAGTTTGTCTATTTGGGAAAAATAGTAAGTAGTTTCAAAAATCTAGCTCAACATTTGAAAAGGTTGAATGAAAACATAAAATGCTGTTTTGAAGGTCTCGGGACCAAAGAGCCTATGTCTGAAAATATTTTTATCGGATTCCTCAGAAAATTTCACATAACATATCAAAAAATGGTGCAGTTATGTTTTCGATACTCTGAGATACGATTTTTTGATAATAAAAACTAAGGTTTTCAACGCGCCACGCGCAAAAATGGGAAAATGACGAAAACGGGAAAAAATCAACTTTTTTCACTAAAACTGCGATACCTTAAAAATTTCAGCGTTGACCTATACATGTTAAAATATCAAAATTTTCGTAATTAAAAGACGCAACTTTTGGTACCATGGTTTTCGTGGGGAATTGCTGTATACAAATATTTTTAAAAATTTAGATTTTCATTATGTTTAGTCTTCCAGCAGATTGTTTGCTAGAGTTTTTAATTTTAGGCTTATTTAATAAAAATAAATTTTACTAGAAAATCACATTATATCATTAAATTAATTTGTTTTATTGAAATACAATTGAAAAACAGTCTATATGAAACTTATATTTTCTTACTGTGTATTACGCTTTCTAAAGCAACCAAATTATTACAGAAAAAAATATCTGGAAACATCACAACTTGTTATGATACTTATATGTTTTTGTATGATATTTTTCGCCCAATATTTTTCCAGGAAAAAAATAAACTGGTCGGGATAATTTTATGTTTATGGATGATATTTTTCCGCATCATAGCATGATAGTTTGAAGTTTCCAACACGAACTTAAGTTGATAATTTTTTGATATGCGTAGAGTAAATTATGTTCGCGTTTATGTTTGATTAACTCTTAACTGGAAGTTAACAGATACTTGTCATGTTTGTGTTTTTGCGAACATGACAAGTTTTCAGGAAGATGTAACTTTCTGCCCGGGTGAGTTGGTGGATATAACTTCGAACTATCTTGGCTTGTTTATTCGCATCTTGCTGTAAACTCCTCGAGTTATGACGACTTTTGAAACCGACTGCGTATCATGGAAAGTATATTCCATGATCATACTGCATTATCTACAGTTGATATTGAGCTGTTAGTGGTAGTTTTTTTAGACTTAGCAAAAATTTCGAAAATTTTATTTTTTCCAAAATTCTACCCGAACATCATGAAATGATTATTTTGACTTTATTTCAAATTTATGCTGGACTTAGAAAAATTAGCAGTCACTGACATAATTTTCAATTTCCGACACTTAGAATAATTTTCAGTTTGGAGTTTGGAGTTTGGAAACATGATAAATTATTTTGATGTTTATTTTTGCTTTGAACCAAAATTTCGGAAAAATCGTCGAAATTACAGGAAATTTTTGTCCGATTTTTACAAAAACATCAGTTTGTTCCTAAAATAATGTCCCTAACAAAACGTCTTCATTGAAATTTTGAAATTCGAAAGTTGGTTTTTAATAATTATTGATATACCCCCCACAAAAATCGTTCCGGCATTTAGAAAATTTACGGGATCCGTATCACGACAAGATTTATGGTAGAATTTATTAGATTTTCAGGACTTTGCGAAATTTTTGCTCTCAGCCAGTTGAATATTTTTAAACATTTTGAAAAATTATTTTGATAAGAAACATTACCAGGCTTTTTGAAATTTTACTTTGGATTTTTGGACTTATGCAATTTTAGGAATATTTTCATAAACTTTTATTTTTAAATTAAAAAAATGGAATATAGAGACTTTGGATTTTTCGTGATTTGGAAAATTATTGTGACATTTTGGCAATTCAACGCTTTCTCCACAATTTTTTTAATGAGTTTTTAAAGTAAAATAATTTTTCAACTTTGAAAAATCTTGTTTTGATGTAGGTGCGTATATTCCTGCAATATTACTCATATTTGTGAAGAGGAAGAAGGGGGTGTCTGAATTGTGGCGGGGTGCATTAAAACCAATAAAATTATTTTTGGGATCAAAATCTACTTTATGAACTTGATATGATTTTTGGAAGATTTCAGTTGTTTGCTACTATAAATTCAACTTGATGTGGCATTGTTGGTCAAATAAACTCAACAAGATTTTTCGCAGATACGCCTCGAACAATTTATGTTCGTGGCCATGTTCGGTTATCTCTTAACCATACCCTGGGGTGAACTTGACTTGTTCGTGTTTTTACGAACATGGGTAGATTTTTCCAAGATGCAACTTTCTGCCCCCCGGGCAGAAAGTCGCATCTTAGGATGAACTTAAAAATATCATGGACTGTTTTTGTGAACATGGCATGATTTTTGTTTGTTCCAAAAACTAAAAAATTGGCCCCAGAAATTCATGATACTTTTTATGTTTCTAGACAGTGTATCACCAAATGTTTTATTTTCGTTTCTATTTGATATTTTTGGACTTAGCAGAATTTCGAAAATTTATTTATTTGGGACTTTGAAAAAAATTCGACCCGTCTATCATGAGATGATATTTTGATGTTTGATCAAGTTTTCGCTGGACTTAGAAAAATTTCGAAAGCCAAATTATTTTGGGACTTAGAAAAAAATCGACCTCTCCATCATGAGATGATATTTTCTAGTTTTATCTTGTTTTCGCTGGACTTAGCAAAATTTCAAATGTCCAATTATTTTGGGACTTAGAAAAAAAACCAACCTGTCAATCATGAGATGAAACAATTATTTTCCATCATGTTTTCGTTGGACTTAGCAAAATTTTCACTCCTCCGCAAAATGCCACTTTTGTTAATGGAAATTTTTAGTGAGTTTTTTTTCACTTTAATTTACTTTAAATACAGTATGTAAAAAAAGTATTTACACCTTGGGCACTATGCACATTTGTGATGAAACATGTAAAATTTAAAGTTTGACAGGAACCTAGTACTACGTTTTGTTCAGAAACTCATGCCACACATTTTGCTACAAAGCTCATGAAAGATGATTTCTATAAAAGTTATATAACAAATACTATTACGAAAATAAAAGGTGCAAAAGTTTGTACACCTTTCGAAAAATTAACATAAATAATGTTATTTGTTGACAAATCACCATAAATCCAGTCTCAACTCCAAATAGGCATCCTTGACTGATTAAAAAATAATTTGGATTGAATATAAAGTTTACTAACTACTTAGTATAAAAGTTTATATAACTCTGAAATTCTATATAAAACTTATCTAAACTTAATTTTGCAAACTATTAATTCAACTAAATGTCAATATATTACCATAGAATTGCTAAATAAACATTTTGGAGTGGGTATAACACCGTTTTGAGGGTTTGTATCGATAGAATAGATTTTTCGTTGAATTTCGTACCAACGGAATTACGTCGTAGGAAAATCCGCCGGCATCCGAACCGGTCCACGATTCACAAGTCAACCTATGTGGAATCGGAAAGGGCATAAAATTTCCGATCTTTTGATACCCATACATCTAGGTTTTCTTTAAAACCTACGTTTTTAAATACCTGGGCAAAAGTAAGTTTGATCCACGAGAACAAAAGTTACGAAATTCCATACATTTTTGGCAGGTTGCTCAAACGAAACCATAACAACGTTTTTGCTTAGGTATTTAAAAACGTGGGTTTTATAGAAAACCTGGATGTATGGGTATCAAAAAATCGGAAATTTTATGCCCTTTCTGATGCCACATAGGTTGACTTGTGAATTGAGGACCGGTTCAGATGCCGGCGGATTTTCCTACGACGTAATTCCGGGTTGGTACGAAATTCCAACGAAAAATCTATTCTATCGATACAAATATCCCCAAAACGGTGTTATACTCACTCCAAAATGTTTATTTAGCAATTCTATGGTAATATATTGACATTTATTTGAATTAAAAGTTTGCAAAATTAAGTTAAGATAAGTTTTATATAGAATTTCCAGAGTTATATAAACTTTTATACTAAGTAGTTAGTAAACTTTATATTCAATCCAAATTATTTTTTAATCAGTCAAGGATGCCTATTTGGAGTTGGGAGACTGGATTTATGGTGATTTGTCTACAAATAACATTATTTATGTTAATTTTTCGAAAGGTGTACAAACTTTTTTTGCACCTTTTTATTTTCGTAATAGTATTTGTTATATAACTTTTATAGAAATCATCTTTTCATGAGCTTTTGTAGCAAAATGTTTGGCATGAGTTTCTGAACAAAACGTAGTACTAGGTTCCTGTCAAACTTTAAATTTTTACATGTTTCATCACAAAATGTGCATAGTGCTCAAGGGGTGTAATACTTTTGCCTTCCTCACCTTACTGAGGAAAGGCTATAAAATCACTCGAAAATGAACTTCTTAATTTGACCTCGTAGACCCACCTTCACGTATACCTATCGACTCAGAATCAAATTCTGAGCAAATGTCTGTGTGTGTGTGTGTGTGTAGGGATGTGGGTCTGTGCACCAAAAAATATGCACTCGATTATCTCAGCACTGGCTTAACCGATTTGGACCGTTTTGGTCTCATTCGATTCGTCTTGGGGTTCCATAAGTCCCTATTGAAAATTATGAAGTTTAGTAAAGTACTTCAAAAGTTATGCTAAAAAAACGATTTTGGCGTATGTCCGGAAGATTGTAAAAAGGGTGGTTTTTGTGAGAAACCCTGTCATGTTATACATTTTCAGAAAGGTATTAAAAAGACCTTTCCAATAAGGCCAAAACATTGAAGATCTGATAACCCTATCAAAAGTTATTAGCACTTAAGTGTTATTTATACACTTTTTGGAGGCCGGATCTCAGATATTTCAGTAAAAATTATGTCCGGGTCCATCATGCGACCCATCGTTAGTTAGATAATCGAAAGACCTTTCAAATGAGCCTAAAACATCAAGGATCTGACAATCCTATCAAAAGTTATTGACACTTAAGTGTTATTTATACACTTTTTGGAGGCCGGATCTCAGATATTTCAGTAAAAATGATGTCCGGGTCCATCATGCGACCCATCGTTAGTTAGATAATCGAAAGACCTTTCAAATGAGCCTAAAACATCAAGGATCTGACAATCCTATCAAAAGTTATTGACACTTAAGTGTTATTTATACACTTTTTGGAGGCCGGATCTCAGATATTTCAGTAAAAATGATGTCCGGGTCCATCATGCGACCCATCGTTAGTTAGATAATCGAAAGACCTTTCAAATGAGCCTAAAACATCAAGGATCTGACAATCCTATCAAAAGTTATTGACACTTAAGTGTTATTTATACACTTTTTGGAGGCCGGATCTCAGATATTTCAGTAAAAATGATGTCCGGGTCCATCATGCGACCCATCGTTAGTTAGATAATCGAAAGACCTTTCAAATGAGCCTAAAACATCAAGGATCTGACAATCCTATCAAAAGTTATTGGCACTTAAGTGTTATTTATACACTTTTTGGAGGCCGGATCTCAGATATTTCAGTAAAAATGATGTCCGGGTCTATCATGCGACCCATCGTTAGTTAGATAATCGAAAGACCTTTCAAATGAGCCTAAAACATCAAGGATCTGACAACCCTATTAAAAGTTATTGGAACTTAAGTGTTATTTATACACTTTTTAGAGGTTTGATTTCAGATATTGTGATATAAATATTGTCTGAATCTTCCATGCGAACTATCGTTGGATAGGTTTTTTTATCAGACCTTGCCGATGAGCCAGAAAAATTGAAGGTCTGCGAACCATTTCAAAAGAAATGAGTAATAAAGTTGATTTGTTAAACATGTTAAGGGTTCCCCCTTAACTATTTTTTTTTTTTTTTTGCTATTTTTACTGAATGTATTGACTTTATGAATATGAGGAAGGCACCAACCACCTAAAGGTGGATTAATTAACTTTTTTTTTACATACTGTACACTAGTTAAACTAATCACATTAAAAAGTATTTTAACGCACATAAAATTTCATCGCAAAGCGCAAAAATGAGCCCACGCGCTCGCTCTCTCTCTCTTCTCTCTTCTTTCGTTCACTGCTCGCACGCAACGCGCGAGACATGTCGTGACAGGAATCGGCAATCGGCAGACAGACAGCTTTTGCGTTCGTGGCGGGCTGGTTTGTTTACGTTTTCGCGCAGTAGTTTTCCGCGGATAAATTGTAATCCGCGAATCGCCGCGGGTTGTGAGTACGTTCTATGGCCGAGGGAGTGTGTGTTCGTTCGTTCCGTGGCGTTCGGGAGCCGCGATATATTGTGGTTAAGTGATTGCTTCTGTTTTGGCTGCTGGGGGCGAAGAAAAAGTTCTGCTCAGTGTTGGCGGATGCAAGGAATGTTCAGGCCAAGCAGCTGCCCCCAGAAGAGGAATCCTCTTGCCCTTAATGTCACTTGGCCTCCTTCCTCCTCCTCCTCCTCCTGCAGGTGCTGTCTTGACACGGATCAACGCCGGAACGATTTCGGTGGATTTGACAGGACACGGGAGTTCTCGGTGAAGGAAAACACCGCTGGTTAAGTTTGTTTTGGTTTTGGTGTCGCGTGATTGGAATCCTGATTTGTGGGGGAACATTGTTTTCGCGAATTCGCGATTGTGTGCGTGTGTGTTTGTTTACGTTTGACGTATTCTTGGTGATTACAACTGGATGAAACTTTCTTGGTGTTTCCGGAGGGGGTGAGCGAGAGAAAAACTGACAAATCCGCGTTGGTGCTGGCTGCGGCCTGCGATTGTTCATGTGACTGTGCTTTGGGGTTTGTTTACGTTTTTAATTGATTATTGTGAGTGTGTGGCAGGGGCAGGGACGTGACAATGTGACATTGCTTCTATCCTTTAAGGGGTGTCCGTGACAGAAGGAAGAACCTTTCTCTGGTTATTTCGGAGGAGGTAATCTATTGGGCGACTCGCGAGCAGTTTCCCGGTGAAGGTGGAGAGTGGAGTCTATCTGAATCGATGGTACATGCTGCTTCTAAATACTTAGTAGGAAGAAGTATTTCAACGATTTTTTGACTCAGATAAGTATTATTTGCTTTCCTTTTCTATTTTTTTTATAATATCATGTTGGATTATTTGATAAAAAAAACCCTGGACATTCTGTTTGAGAATTGATACTTTGTGTTTTGTTTTCTTCAACAGGACCACAACCTGGACATGTTTCGGGACATTCAGCATCTGGCATTTTGTTTAATTAGACAAATTAGCTGCGATGCAATCATGCTTTGGTTGGATGGATTGGAAGAGGATTAACCAGGTATGTACGAAAAATATTATTTTAAGGTGAACCTATCACTGTTCGAACTTCATTTTGTAAATTTTGCGAATATATTTTTTTCAAATCAAATCAATGTAGTCATGAATTTTATATTAATTGAATTTTCACCAAGATATATTGATCACAGATGGCTTCGAAAATCTTTTTCTGGGAAGTCACTAAAATATTTTGTGCGAATTATTGTTTAAATATTTTTTAAAGACGTTCTCGTGAAGAGATTTTTTTTATTTAACGTTGTTGCCGTATTATATTGGTATAGTAGTTGTCCTAAGCTGAGATGAGGAGTACCTTTAAAAACTTAATTCAAAGAAAGATTTTGGTTTTGAGCGAATAATTCAACTGAAGAAAGAACATCATCTTTCTTCAATATTTGATTTGCTTTTATTATTTCAGTGTTTTAAAGAATTTGGGCATGAATCGTTTTTAAGTTTATAAATTGATTTTTTAGAAGTAGTTTATGTTAAAGTCAATGTAACTTTTTCCAACAAAAAGTTTTTATATTACATTGAAAAACTGATGATTTATGTAACTTGCAATATCAAATAAAGTGAAATTTTATTTAAATATTTAATGAACCTCTTTAATTATTTTTTTACATTTAAAAATATTGTTGACTTTCAGTACATTATTTTAATAACAGATTGATTGAAAGTTATTAACAAAACCTTCAAAAATAGATATGACTGGTGTCCCATAAAAAATACACATTGTTACTGAGTTTGGCATGGCAAAAACTCAATACATAAATCGATTCAATTTAAATATCAATGTTAATAATTAATTCAATTTATACGCAATGTTTTTTCACAGTACGCTTTCACTGTGCGTGCACGCTCTCTCTCTCTTTTCGCTTTTCTCCAGGCCCGTGATACTGACGTAGCTTGCTGAAGCCGCCACCAAATGTTTGGTGGCGCTGTTTCGGGAATAACATTTCAGAGGGTCACAAATCAAAATATAATAAGTCTTATTTAATTTTTTGGAAAATAATCCTGTAGCTGCTTATATTGATTCTTTTCATTAAAATAAACCTTAAATGCCGCCAACAACAATATATGTTTAGCATCAGGTCTCAGGCAAAGCTTCCCAGCAGTTGTCTATGTCAAATCCTCTGAAATGTCTTCCGCAAATTCTTATTTGGCCAATGAACTTAAAGATCATCATAATGTTAATTTAAATCTACAATTTGAGGCGGTTGAGCTCAACCATGTTGTTGGGAAGCCCATTATTAGGGACGTTGTGGGGCTTTACAAAAAGCATGTTTTGAGTCAAACAAACCAACTTCTATGGTACCCCGTGGTTTGAATGTGTTGGTAAATTTTCGACAAGAAAGCCAGGACAGCTGTTTTTAGACATAAAAGTTCAAATTTAGAAACTAATTTTGTTGTTTTGTGTCTATTCCTACTGAAACAAATTAAAAATATTCAAATGCAAAAACATTGCTAAAATCACTTCTCAATTCACTCCATGTGTCTCGATTTGCCCCGGATAATGGTACACATTTAATTTCATTTTAACTAACGAAACAAAAATAAAGAAAAAAAATATTTTCGTCCTTTCGATTTTGCGCCCTTTTTGTCATGTTACTCCCCATAATTTTGACACTAGACACCAAAACTTTGGTACTTTTTCGGCTTCAGTGACATTGTATGCAGATGACAGCCGAAGCATCCCCGTGCTTTTCTCCCACTTGCTGCTTACACTCGCACACACGGCGAAATGTCAAAACAGGAATCAAAACAAACCGGTGCTGTGGTTTTTTGTTTCGTAAATCGGGAAAAAGTGCATTTTTGGTGCATTATGTGTCGATAGTCGTATGTATTTGTGTTTGTTTATGTGTAGTGAGTGAGGGGAAAGTGGAGGTTGTCGTTTTACCGCTGAAAATAACGAGAATCTTGTGTGTTTTTGCGTCACCATTTTGGTGCATTAGAAGAAGGAAAACTAAGTAGATTCACCACCGCCAGAGTTGGCCACCGATGGAAACTGAGGCTTCAATTCGGTGCGGAGTGAACCCGGCAGGCTGTGCTGTTTTTGTTTATGTGTATTATGTCGGTAATTGCGTGTGTATTAGTTTGTTTATGTGGGGGATGTGGTTTGCAAAAGAATTTGGAGGAGGTTTTTTCGCGATCGACTTTTGCACCTGTCACAGAAGAAGTCAGAAGAGGAATCCTCGTTGCCGGTATGGCCACCATCATTCAGCTTTACGGAAGCTCTACAATCTCCAGATTCTTCCTGTGGCAGACGGTGCTGGTTTTGCCTGTTGACAGATGCATCTCACGGAAGAGGAGCTTTGCAGTCGCAAGGTATTATTTATTTATCACAGCCCCCAATGTTTTTGTTCTGCTGCAGCTTGTCCCCTCCGTCAAAAGCCCGGTTCAAATATTTTTTTTATTTTCAGCCTCTGAAGGAGGACGAGGCAAAACGGTGCAATCTAATAAGCAGCTGCGTTTTCACAGCAAAAAATACGATGGTAAAATCGCATGCAAAAGCATGCACATCACCTTCGTTAAAATAAACACTTAATATTACACACTGCATGTACATTTTTTGCAAACACAAAAAAAAAGTTGCAACCGACGGGATTCAAACCCAGCACCAACAGTAAGGACTGGCGCCTTAGCCCACTCGGCCATCAGACCGATGAAAATATGTAAGGATAAACGCATATATGAGCTTGACATTTCGGTCAAATAGGTTTCCCATACTGATGGGCTACATATTTCAGGGTGTAATATTACACAGAATTTCATAAAATAATGCAATATTTATTTTACACCCAGGCCTTTTACACGCAGCTGGATTACTACATTTTTAGCTGTGTTGTAACTGTCTCCAGCGGGGCGGGTCCTACCTATTTAGCAGCACCATCTTCCACCGGAAGATTTTGGGGCCTCCATCGTTCCGGTAGCCATCATTTGCATTGGACAAATCCGGTCATTTCGACAACGGAATTCTCGTTTTTATTCAGATAAGTATTGTTTGCTTTCATTTTGTAGAAATTACATTTAATAATTATTGTAAAGGCGGAGTATCTTTACAAAAATGATTTACACTTTCATTTTAGAATTGATACTTTGTGTTCTCTTCTCTTTCACAGGACAGCAATTTCTGGACAACCATCATCATATCATAGTATTCATCATAGGGAATTGATTGGATGGATTTAGAGATCATTTACAAGGTATGTTAAAAAATATTGTTATGTGAACATATCACTTTTTATCAATTGGATATTCAATACATGTCAATTCCCGTTTTTTTAAAGATAATGGGTCTTAATTGAAAACATTCATGGTGTTAATTTTTGAGATATTAACTTAAAACTACTATTTAGAAAAACTTCTTGCAAATTGTAATTCTCGCTTACTTTTTAAAAAAGGTCCTATGTTAATAGGAAATCCATGGCGCATTGGTGGTTTTGAAAAAGTAATCTAGAATTATTTATTGGCAAAAATAAAAAAGGAAACTAAAAATATGCAATTTAGCATTTCACACCAGCTGTATGATTAACGCTTTTTTCATTCGTATTCAGTCATACTTTCGTTTTGCAAAATCATCTTCAATCATACCATAAACCCATGCTTATTAATGTTAACCCCAAATCAAACAAAACAATCAATTTTATGTAAATAAGTTAGACTCTAGTACATCTATACATTTTCTGAAACACCAATATATCACTTGTTTTCATAGTTCTTTTATGTATTCAGATGACAGTTTTTGACATAATAAAAAACTTCTTCTGACTATTTTTGTAAACAGTGCATTGGGCTTACACCTTAAAAATAATGATTTTCTGAGTTCAATATCCCACTTTTCATACGATTTTTTGAGTCCAGGTACTACAACCATAAAAATGGTTAATCGTATGAAAAGTGCGATATTGAACTCAGAAAATCATGATTTTTGGTAAGGGTGTACTCAGTTCAGATAGCGCGATGCACTTTTACTTAAAAAATAAGCCCTTATAAGTTTTCTTTCGAAAAATACCATCTGAAAATAAAAATGTATCATGGGAAGTTGCGAATTATGGATTTGTAAGATTTCTTCACAAATAACTACTTTTCATGATACAAAATGTTTCTGGATGATACTTTTACGAACAGTTTTTCAGGCAAAAACCTGAACCTTTCTTGATTTTTATGTTTCTGGATGATATTTTTCGCACCAATTTTTCAGGAAAAAGCAGAATTGGCCATGATTATTTCATGTTCCTGGATGATATTTTTCGATACCATGACATGATATTTTAAAGTTCCAAATGTCAACTTGGTTTGATATTTTTTTGATGTTTCGTAGAGTAACTCATGTTACATTTTATGTTTCTACATCTCTTAAGTCAAGCGTTCTGGAAACATGTCATCTTCATGTTTTTAGCAACATGACAAGTTTACCGTAAGATGTAATTCTCTTAAAATGCGCGCCGAAATCTATGTTCCTTTCTATGTTTGTAGACCTTTTATCATCAGTTGATAAATTTTCATTTTCTCATGATATTACCGGACTTAGAAAAAAATCGAAAGCCGAATTATTTTGGGACTTAGAAAAAAAATTGACCTCTTTATCATGAGATGATATAATTTTGTTTTATCATGTCTTTGCTGGACTTAGAAAAATTTCAAAAGCCAAATTATTTTGGGACTTAGAAAAATTTCGAAATCTTTATCATGGGATGATATTATTTTGTTTTATCTTGATTTTGCTGAACTTAGCAGAATTTCGAAAGCCAAATTATTTTGGGACTTAGAAAAAATTTCGACCTCTTTATCATGAGATGATATTTTCTAGTTTTATCTTGTTTTTGTTGGACTTAGCAAAATTTTCACTCCTCGACAAAATTTCACTTTTCCGACACTTAGAATATTTTTGAAAACCCTGGATTATGAGATGATTCATAAAGTTAATTTTTTCAAGCGGGACTTAGCTAAAATGGCAGTTTTGTTAATGGATATTTTTATTGATTTTTTTCACTTTAATTTACTTTAAATACACTAGTTAAACTAATCACATTAAAAAGTATTTTACCGCATATACAATATCATCGCAAAGCGCAAAATTAGCCCACGCGCTCGCTCACTCTCTCTTCTTCTTTCGTTCACTGCTCGCACGCAACGCGCGAGACATGCCGTGACAGGAATCGGCAATCGGCAGACAGACAGCTTTTGCGTTCGTGGCGGGCTGGTTTGTTTACGTTTTCGCGCAGTAGTTTTCCACGGATAAATTGTAGTCCGCGAATCGCCGCGGGTTGTGAGTACGTTCTGTGGCCGAGGGAGTGTGTGTTCGTCCGTTCCGTGGCGTTCGGGAGCCGTGATATGTTGTGTTTAAGTGATTGTTTGTGTTTTTGTGGCTGGGGGGTGAAGAGAAAGTTTGACGGGTGCAAGGAAAGTTTCGGCCAAGCTGCTGCACCTGAAAAGTAATTCTCTTGCCCAAGATGCTGCTGTGGATTAACGAGGAAAGGATTTTGGCGGATTCGCCAGGACAAGGGACAAGGGTTTGTTTACGTTTTTGGTGCAGTAGTTTTCCACTGAATAACAACAGCCCGCGAATCGGCGCGGGTTGTAAGTGCGTATTTTGGCCGTGGGAATGTGCGTTCGTTGGTGTCGTTTTATGTGAGAGTTGCGAAATGTTGTTATTTATGTGAAAGTTGATGTTTTTGTGGCTCGTTGGAGAAGAAAAAGTTACGTTAGCGGGTGCATTACAAAGCCGCAGTTCGCAGAATCGAAATCCTCCTGCCTGCATGTCGCTGGTCATCATTCCTCCTCCTCCTCCAGCAGGTGCTATCAAGACGCGGATCAACGTCGGAATGATTTTGACGAATTTGACAGTTCTCGGTGGAGGAAAACAGCAGTTTCGATTTGTTTTGGTTTTTTGTCGTCGCGTCATCAGAATCGCGATTTGTGGAGGAACCGTATTTGGTCCGTGTGTTTTCGCGAGTGCGCGTGTGATTGTTTATGTTTCTGAACCTTCCTCTTGTGATTCCGGAGGAGATGATTAAATTGTGTGGCTCGCAAGCAGTTTCACGGAGGAAGATGAGTCCACCTGAAGTGGCTACAGATGTTGGTTCTACTAGTCAACCGACAAATATTTTTCGACGATTTTTAAAACTCAGATAAGTATTGCTTGTTTTCTTTTTCTTTGTTTACTATTGAATTTTTAATTATTTCATAAATTTTGTTTGAGAATTGATGCTTTGTGTTTTATTTTCTCTTACAGATCTACCAACGGTCATTTTCTGGACATTCGGCTTCTAGAATTTTGTTTACTTTGACCAATCAGCTGCAAAAATGGATTGGGCTGCAATCATATGCTCTCTGGATGCATTTGAAGAGGATTAACAAGGTATGTACGAGAATTATTATTTCAAAGTGAACCTATCACTTCAGTTTAGAAATTCTTTCAAACATTTCAATGTTTGTTTAGCAAAGTTCAGTTTTTCATACTGTTATTTATGCTGATTTTGAATACACATTATTGACTTTTGACAGATTGATATAAAATTCTGAAAATAAATTATTTATTGATAAGGATTGCATATATTTTTTAGATTCTTTCCTTTAAAGACCATATTTTTGTTTATTTTTTTTTGTTTGAGAATTTTATAAATTTAAATGTTTGTATAAGACCGAGCCACGTTGCCCAGTTGTAACGCTTCCGCCTTGACAATATTTACAAATTTCTACACTTTCAAATAGGTTTGCTAGAATTTCAGGAAAATTTTCAGCGGCCAATGCAAATAAATTAGTGCATTATTGATTTGTTTAGTTCAATTGTACAGATTTTCGAAGCTTTTTCTTTGACTTGGCTTTACAAAAGATTGATTTGTTTTAATATTGTTAGTAGTATGCAATTTTGGATGTAATTTTTTATTGCCCCCTGATTTTTCGGGCAAACTTCGAAGGGAGGAGTGACAAAAACTTGAAATAAATTTTTTACCAGCCTTACTTATTCACACTAAACTTTGAATTAATTCGAATTATACGGCAAATGATACAGTCATCCCACATATTCGGAACACCCACAAATTCGGAACACTTTTGTGATAATTTGTCAAAAGCATGCCAAATGCATCTTTTCTGTGTACCCTACTATTTTTAGGACCATTATTTCGACATTCCTTTGCTATTTCATTAATATAAGTAGTACTTTTAAAACAAAAAACTGCATTTCGAGACTATTTTATTCAGAGCAGCAAAATGCTGCTTCCAAATTGCCTGTTCCATAATTGTGGGATGTTATTGTGCCTCCCACAATTGTGGAACACCTGAATTTAACTGATATTTTCACACAAAAAAGTTAGCAGACCATTCATAAAACATTACTAAGCATGAGTTTTTATTGGTTTCAGAATGTGAAGTCATTATTTTTTTTTTAAATATGTACCCCTGGAGCGATGACAAAGATTGTTTACATCGTTAGAAAAAAGTGTTCCGAATTTGTAGATTTCAAGGGTCAAAGTTTTTCTTCAAAAACTTGATATAAAACGATAAAATTTGCAGTTGTTCGATACAGCATTCGAAAGATCGCAAAAACAGCTTTCAAATGAAGGTAAAAGCGAATCATTATGTTCAATTATCGATTTTCTATGATTTTTTTTAATATTGGCCGATCTGTGAACTGTTCCTAATATGAGGGATGACTGTACACAAATATTTTTAAAAATTTAGATTGTCATTATGTTTAGTCTTCCAGCAGATTGTTTGCTATAGTTTTTAATTTTAGGCTTATTTAATAAAAATAAATTTTACTAGAAAATCACATTATATCATTAAATTAATTTGTTTTATTAAAATACAATTGAAAAACAGTCTATATGAAACTTATATCTTCTTACTGTGTATTACGCTTTCTAAAGCAACCAAATTATTACAGAAAAAAAATATCTGGAAACATCACAACTTGTTATGATACTTTTATGTTTTTGTATGATATTTTTCGCCCCATATTTTTCCAGGAAAAAATGAACTGGTCGGGATAATTTTATGTTTATGGATGATATTTTTCCGCACCATAGCATGATAATTTGAAGTTTCCAACACGAACTTAAGTTGATAATTTTTTGATATGCGTAGAGTAAATTATGTTCGCGTTTATGTTTGATTAACTCTTAACTGGAAGTTAACAGGTACTTGACATGTTTGTGTTTTTGCGAACATGACAAGTTTTCAGGAAGATGTAACTTTCTGCCCGGGGGGATTGTTATTGTAATAACAGACTAATAACACTTTTAGTTATTCTTCAAACAAATCTTTGTTTTTAATTTTTTGTTATTTTAACAACTAATCCGATCATCCCAATAACAGTTGGAGGTATTCTTCCATAACAAAAAGTGTTATTCCCCAGTTGTTTTGGCTTTCGACCAATATCAGACCAATAACAAATTTTGTTATGATAACATAAACTGTTATTAAACCCTTATGCAAAAATGGATTTTCATAACACTTTTTGTTATTTTAACAGTATTTGTTATTGAAATGGCATGAATTTTGTTATTACCGTTTGCCCGTAAAAGTAGTAAATCTTTCCCTGTTCCTGAAGGGGACCACCCGTGAAGAGTATCGGGGCCGGCATTTACAAAGCGGATTCAGTGACAGTTTATTAATCAACTTAATGTTAACATGTTAAGGTTAATGTTAACATTCCATAGGTCGCCTCCCTAAGGTGTCGTTGATCCAGATCCAGTTTGTGACGAAACACTACCTTCCCTTTACTAAGCAATCGAATCCAGAAGGGGAAAGATCACCAGTTGTGTTGGTCCGAGCCGGGATTTGAACCCCGATCTACCGCTTACGAGGCGGAAGCGTTACCACTACGGCTACGTGGCTCGTCTGCCCGTGGTATTTAAAATTTCGAAATTCCATAATTTTATTCGAAAAAACGTGTCATTTTATGGGATATTTAATGTACTTCTCGAATCTGCAATATTCCAGGAAGGTTTTGTTTTTCTTAGAGCAACAGTTTTCATTGAGCAATTCTCCACCAAAACTGGAAATGAATTATTTTTTTGTTTGATTTGGTTCAAACTTTGTGGGGTCCAATGACCAATGAAGCCAGTTTGTGTCATTGGTTCATCCATACAAGACTCCATACAAGTTTGGCAGCTGTAAATACAAAAATGGTAAGTAAATATTCGTTGGGTCTCGTGGCGCAGGGGTAGCGGCTTCGGCTGCCGATCCCGATGATGCTATGAGACGCGGGTTCGATTCCCGCCTTATCCACTGAGCTTCTATCGGATGGTGAAGTAAAACGTCGGTCCCGGTTTCTCCTGTCTCGTCAGAGGCGCTGGAGCAGAAATCCCACGTTAGAGGAAGGCCATGCCCCGGGGGGCGTAGTGCCAATAGTTTCGTTTTTTTTTTTTTAAGTAAATATTCGAAAATCTGTAACTTTCAAAGGAATTTCCTAATCGATTTGGTGTGTCTTCCCGGGCAGAAGGTAATAACAAAATTCATGCCATTTCAATAACAAATTCAATAACATAAAATGTTATCAAATCTTCTTGAAAAATCCATTTTAGAATAAAGGTTTAATAACAGTTTATGTTATCATAAAAAAAATGTTATTGGTCTGAAATTGGTTGAAAGCCAAAACAACTTTGGAATCCCGGGCAGACGGTAATAACAAAATTCATGCCATTTCAATAACAAATATTGTTAAAATAACAGAAAGTGTTATGGAATATTCTTGAAAAATCCATTATTGCATAAGAGTTTAATAACAGTTAATGTTATCATAACAAAATTTGGTATTGGTCTGATATTGGTTGAAAGCCAAAACAACTGGGGAATAACATTTTTTGTTATGGAAGAATACCGCCAATTGTTATTGTGATGATCGGATTAGTTGTTAAAATAACAAAAAATAATAACAAAGATTTGTTCGAAGAATAACTAAAAATGTTATTAGTCTGTTATTACAATAACAATCCAATAACAAAAAAATCATAACGACGAATAACAAATCTTGTTATAAATAACCTAAAGTGTTATTGGGCTAGTATTTTCAAATACCAAAAAATGTTATTCCCAAGTTATTTCCGTCTGCTCGGGATAACATTTTTTGTTACGGAAGAATACCGTCAACTGTTATTGGGATGATCGGGTTAGTTGTTAAAATAACAAAAAATAATAACAAAAATTTGTTCGAAGAATAACTAATAGTGTTATTAGCTGTTATTACAAAAACAATCCAATAACAAAAAAATCATAACGACGAATAACAAATCTTGTTATAAATAACACAAAATGTTATTGGCCTAGTATTTTCAAATATCAAAAAATGTTATTCCCAAGTTATTCCCGTCTGCTCGGGTTCGGCAAAGTTGTAAGTATTAAGAGGCAGTATTTGTAGATTCTGCTCGGTTTGTTCTAGAGGTCGTATCGAGGTGCTCCGATTTGGAAGAAACTTTCAGCGTTTGTTTGTCTATGCATGAGATGAACTCATGCCAAATATGAGCGACAAAGGGAAGTTACGGGCACAAAACATGAAAAATCTTAAAATTTGTCGCATTTCCGTAAAACTTCATCAATTCCAACTCTCTAAGATGCATTCAAATGGTCTTTCGAAGCCCTTCAAAATGTGCTATAGACATCCAGGATTGGTTTAACTTTTTCTCATAGCTTTTGCAAATTACTGTTAAAAATGGATTTTTTTAAAACCTTAATATCTTTTTGCAACAGCCTCCAACACCCATACTCCCATAGGTCAAAAGATAGGTAATTTCATGGACTATAAGCCTACGGTATTAACTTTTTGGCCAATCGCAGTTTTTCTCATAGTTTTACGATTTTTCTAGAACAAACATTTTACAACTTTAGTTTTTGCTCTGTAAGACTCCATAGCGGCACTTTTTGGTCTCAATTTTGTCATATTCGGAATCCTCGGTCAATTTCACGTAAGTTAGAAGTATTGGAGTTGTAATTTTGATTTAAAAAATAATTAAATAAAACATTATTGAAAAAAGAAATAGATCTTATTTATCCTATGATCAATACGTCAAATGCTGTATCAAGTAGGCGAAAACTTGTTTACCCCTAATCCGACAAAATTCTAAATAATATTTTAATTAATTCTAAATGCCATTATTTCCAATCAAATTCAAAATTCCAACACCTCAATCTAATGTAAAATTTTCAGAGGATTCCGAATATGTCAAAATTGAGACCAAAAAGTGCCGCTATGGAGTCCAACAGAGCAAAACCTAAAGTTGTAAAATGTTTGTTCTAGAAAAATCGTAAAACTATGAGAAAAACTGCGATTGGCCAAAAAGTTAATACCGTAGGCTTATAGTCCATGAAATTACCTATCTTTTGACCTACGGGAGTATGGGTGTAGGAGGCTGCTGCCAAAAGTTATTAAGGTTTTAAAAAAATCCATTTTTAACAGTAATTTGCAAAAGCTATGAGAAAAAGTCAAACCAATCCTGGATGTCTATAGCACATTTTGAAGGGCTTCAAAAGACCTTTCGAATGCATCTAAGAGAGTTGGAATTGATGAAGATTTACGGAAATGCGAGCAATTTTAAGATTTTTCATGTGTTTTGGACCTCAAACTTCAATGCCCGTTTTACCCCACTTCCCTTTGTCGTAGAGGGCTCATATTTGGCATGAGTTCATCTCATGCATAGACAAACAAACGCTGAAAGTTTCATCCAAATCGGAGCACCTCGATACGACCTGTTTCACATCGGTGAAAAACTCGCTCTTAATGAGAACTATTCAGCAAAATATAGGCACATGCATCTATAAAAAAAAAAAAATTATTTTCTTTACAAAAATTAAATTTCCTAAAATAAGAAATGTTTAATTTTTGAAATATTAGATATGTTTTAGAGAACAAAACCCGCAACTTTTGAGCCATAGCGAAGTAAGAACAAAAAATTACAGCAAATTTGCAAACGAATTGTACCATTTGGTTTTGTTTTAAAGAGTGCATTGTTTTTAAGATTTAGCCACTTATAGCTTGATTTCGATTGAAAAATTTCCGTATTTAATTTTTTTTCTAAAAAAAATTGTTGTTCAATAGGGTCAAAACAAGTTCTGCTGAAGGCAGGAGGAATAGACAAAAACACACATTAGAAGGTAAACAAAAAAACATTTCAGAGAGGTCACCATCATCAGTAAATGCTCCACCATGAACGGCCAACAATACAACTGTTTTATTCCAGCAATATGTTTTGTTTTTTTTTCTTTCTTATAACATTTATTTTAAACATTTACCGCTTAAGACGTTTTGTGCTCAGTTTGCTTTGAACGTAATACTTTTGGTTTACATTGCTTCAGTTTTTCTTTTGATTCTTCAAACATTCATTAGCATTGACTAGTGAACAGGGGTTTGCCATCGAGTAAAAGTGTACCTAAATTTCCTTAATCTCTAATCTTGGTAACAGCTAAGTACGGCTCGTGTTCCGTCGAATCGTGACGATCCTTGGTGAGTTGTGTAAAGTTTTGCAAGTTAACTTGTTCCATTGCTCCATGTCCCATCCCAGTCTTGCTTGGGGTTAATTAACTGCGTTGACTTAAAAAAAAACAGGTACCATTTGTACGGCCAGCAGTCTAACAGTCGTCGTCGGTGATTTCGTAGCTTCCACGAAAGTCACTCAGGGGCGTCACCTGGGTGCTGGTGGGCGTCAGCAGCGGGGCGGCACCCTGCAGCGAGATGGCCAACGGCAGCGCAGACGGGTTGCACACACTGATGGTTCCCCGGCTGTCCGTTACGGAGCGGAACCGGGCGGGACGACCCGACCTGCAACAAAGAATAAGGAACTTGGTCAAGACTAACTTCTATCGCGTGATGGAGATATTTTTCACTTTTCGCAACGGCACCGCAGCAGCCGGATGAACGCTGCCCGGAACGTCCGGTTGAAGATGGTGTAGATGATCGGGTTGATGGTGGACGAGACGTAGCCCAGCCACAGACAGACGCTGACGATCTGGTCCGGGACGTAGATGTCGGGCCAGGCCGCGAACAGGATGTTCAGCACGAAGAACGGCGCCCAGCAGAAGACGAACGTGAAGAACACCAGCCCCAGGACCTGTCGTTTGGAAGAGGGGGAAGGAATTTAGCGATTCCCGTTAAGATGAGACTTGAAAGATGTTATACCTTGGTGGCTTTCTGTTCGGTGGCCACGGCATTCGCCGACAGGTTGTTGCGGCGCTTTTTACTAGCGAGAAATTTCAAATTAAAGTGAATGTTTGGCGTTGGCACGCGCGGTGGATTCAGCGGCAGCCGGAACGAGCAGAACCGTTGCCGTTGGCGCGTCTCCCGCTCGATGCTGGCCGGCGTTTGGGTGCTCTGGTCGCAGGTTCCACGCCGTCGTGGCGGTGGTTGCGCGTGGTGATGGTGCAAGTGGTGGTGGTGGTGCCTCGCCAGTTGACCCGCTATCCGCGTGGGTCCGCCCAGGTGATCTCCGGTGCCACCGTTGCTGTAGCCGGAACCGGACTGCGTCGACGCCGAGATGGAACCGAGGTTGGTCCCGTGCAATCGCCAGGGACCGGTCCCACCGCCGCCGACCGTCGTCTCTCGCTGGTTGCAACAGAACGGGTCCGTTTGGGAGGACCCACCGGTGCCACCCGGCGGTGGCGGATGCTTTGAGACGGAAAGTCTGCCGCCCAACCTTCGGAACAGTTCGCCCTCCGGATGTTCCTGCAGGAAGCGGGCCTTCTTGCGCAGGAGCTGCACCGTGAGGGCGTACGTGACCACCATCATCACCATCGGGATGTAGAAGGCCACCAGCGAACCGAACACGAAGAAGGCCCGGTTGTTGATGACGCACTCCTGCGGGCCCGGCATGATGTTGCTGCGGTTGACAATACCTGGAAGGTGAGCGAAAATTCAAAAGAGTAGTATAATATACTATGTCCAGATTTGCCTCATTTTGGTAAATCTCAAGAGATACCCCCAGTTCTATTCTTTAGGTCAAAATAAGTAACTGCCCAAGTAACCAAACAGCCCTAAAACAAGTCAGTGTTCAGCACTACAAGCGCTTTACCAGCTGCGGATTATTGCTAATAAGTTTAGACATCTGCACTAAAAGCGCTTTTACAGCTGATTTGCGATCGGTTTTGGACTTTATATTTCTGATTTCCAGCTAGCCTCTACTGTTGTTGATCCAACCCTGCACAAAACGTCAAAAAAATTGAGAGAAGCAAAAATGTGGCTCTCTCGGCTCTCTCTATTTCCCCTCCCCATCTTCTGATCTATTTTTGGTTTGTTTACTACCACGTTACCGACTCAGCTGTCCGTGTGGAGAAGAGCCGATTTTTTTGCGTGAAAGGTAGATGTTGGAGATGTAATGCCTTGATGCTGGAGTTTGCCACCGATGTGTTGAATTTTCTGCGCCTTTATCCATTCGCCCAATTTGGAGTTGGCTTACCGCAGCTGTTTTCAAACCTACCAATGCTTGTACTTTGCATGATACCTAAAATAACTCTGTGGTATATGCTCCGTCAGACTCTGCTGGAGCAGGTTCCTCCATTATGACCCGTACCCCAGTACCCACGGCGAATTCTGAAGATTCTTTAGGCACCGAAGAGGCCCGAAAAATGTCAACCTTTAGGCCAACCTACTTTTTTCAAAAGAAGCGATTCTCTTTCATAATAATCGCAACATTAGTCCTCATTTTGTTTATTCAGCTTTTATGAAAAATTTCGATAAGGACTGAAAAAATCGACAGCACCTGCTAAAGCATGAAATCACGGTGAATCTCAGCCACCAACTGACATCGGAAATTTTCTCCGCAGGTTTGTGATGGTTGTTCTAGTTTAAGGGATGAGCGAGTAAGAAATGTGTTTATTTTTGTTTGCTTCATTCTCTCTCTTTCACACCTCTACTGTGTTGCCAGTTAATGGGAAAAAACCAGCAGTGTTGCTAGGAGCAGCAATAATTCAGCTGCATTTCAGCAAAGCCTAAAGCAATTGTTTTAGAGCTGATTTGTTTTGATCTTAGCTGTTTTATGACTAACTAGCTGGTGAATGCTGATGAACAGCTAATTTATGATTTATATTAATGCTGGATGGTTACTTGGGTGTGCCAATTTTGAGCCAAATCGGTTAAGGTTTAGGGTCGCTTTTGATCATAGAACCCAAGTAACCGCGAGGCACTAAATAGCGGCATTAAATCAGCATTCTATTGGCATTTAATACCAGCAAATAATGCTTCAAAACATTAAATCAGCACTTTTCCCTTGAGAAATATTTCAAGTGGCGCACAGTGATGCCGATTTAATGCCTCACCGAAAGCTCGAACAAAAAAAAAACTGCTTTATCGACGTCAAGGCTGGGGGAAAAAAAGGACAGCTAGCTGCTCCACACACTTGGTGGTGGGCCTCCTTTATTTTTTTTCTCCTGTAGAGGAGAAAATCGTGACGTCAGAAATGAACTCAAATCACTCAAAGTTCATTTTGTGAGTGACTTTAACAGTTTGGCCTAGTTTGACAGATACATTGTCCTCAGTTTTCTGTGGGAGAGAAAAGGAGGCGAATACTTTATGAAACTCATACCTGTCAAAATTCCTAGCCTCAAAATTTTGTCGCGAGTTGCTTTTCTCCTCTGTTGCGTTTCATGTGTGAGTGTGACACTTTGATGTTATTCTTGCATTTTTCTCGTCGATCTCCAGGATGCGCGCCAGCCAACTGATGTACAGTCATCCCACATATTCGGAACACTTTTGTGGTATTTTGTCAACAGGATGCAAAATGTAACTTTTCTGCCGATCCTGCTATTTTTAGGGCCTTTATTTGGATGTTCTCTTGCTATTTCACTAGTAAAAGTAGTACTTTTTAAACAAAAACTGCATTTCCAGACTATTTTATCCAGAGCAGCAAAACACTGCCTCCAAATTGCCTGTTTCATGATTGTGGGATGTTATTGTGTCTCCCACAATTGTGGAACACCTGAATTTAACTGATATTTTCACAAAAAAAAGTTATCAGACCATTCATAAAACATTACAATCATGAGTTTTATTGGTTTCAGAGTGCGAAGTCATTATTTTGTTAAAAATATGTACTCCTGGAGAGAAACAAAAGTTTGTTTACATCGTAAGAAAAACGTGTTCCGAATTTGTGGATTTCAAGGGTCAATGTTTTTCTTTGAAAACTTGATATAAAACGTAAAAATGTACAGCCGGTCTATACATCAATCGAAAGATCGCAAGAAAAGCTTTCACATGAAGGTAAAAGCAAATCATTATGTTCAATTATCGATTTTCTATGATTTGTTGAACATTGGCCGATCTGTAAACTGTTCCGAATATGAGGAATGATTGTATTCTGAAATGAGTGTTTGTTTTGAAGGTTTTAATCGATGTGGTTGATGCATCGAACATTAAGGAAGACTTTCTTTCTGCTGTTTCGAGTTTCTGGTTCATGAGAAAAACCCGTTGTCATTTTGTTGGACGAAAACTATTGACGAGTCACTCAGCAAATTGCGGCCATCCAGTCAAGTACCGTACAATCAATTACGGAAGGCTTGGGGTTAATAGGGACAAGTAATGGCTAACGGCTAACCTAAACTGTTTTCCGAGGAGTGCTTGGTCCACGGTTGGCAAAATTTCACAAAGTGTATCAGACTTCCGGAAAGCAGCTTTTTGCTTGCGAGAAAAGTCATTTAATTTACCAGAGAACTTTTGATAATGTCCTTTGTGCTATGGGCATATGTTTTGAAAAATTTGGCTTAATTACAGGTTGCAGTTTTCCACAAAAAAAAATATCCAAAAAAAAAAACATTTCAGTCAGCGGGAATTGAACCCAGTTCACGCAAAAATAAAACTGTTGCACACTGGGGGAAATGCGCCTTAACCCGCACGCTTACGGGAACAGTATAACGGGAGAAGGATAAAAGTCAATAACAGCGTGACTGGCTGAAATGTTTCCCGTATGGATGGGTTACTTTGTTGATAAACATCAAATGCTTTGAAGCACATTTTGAAGGTCGTAAATGGTGATTTAATGCCAGTTGTAATGCTGCAAAGTTTTGGTACTTTGAGGCATTCGCAAAGCTTATTTACAACTTCAAAGCATTCGAGTGCTGATTTAGTACTGAATAAAAACTTCAATTTAGTGCTTGTAAAAGGCCTGGGTGTAAAATAAATATTGCATTATTTTATGCAATTTTATGTGATTTTACACCCTGAAATATGTAGCCCATCAGTATGGGAAACCTACTTGACCGAAATGTCAAGCTCTTATATGCGTTTATTCTTAAAACTTTTCATCGGTCTGATGGCCTAGTGGGCTAAGGCGCCAGTCCTTACTGTTGGTGCTGGGTTTGAATCCCGTCGGTTGCTACTTTTTTTTGTGTTTGCAAAAATTGTACATGCAGTGTGTAATATTAAGCGTTTTTTTTTTACGAAGGTGATGTGCATGCTTTTGCATGCGATTTTACCATCGGATTTTTTGCTGTGTAGGGTGCTTAGAGTTATTACTAACGCCAAGTAGCAAAAATGTTTTTTTTTTCTTTTCAAGTACTCTTCCAAACTCCAAACTACTTAGCTATAGCTAGCTAGGTATCTAGAAAACTTTTTGTAGAACTTTTTGCTGCTTGTGAGTTCTTTCTAGCAGGATGAACATAATGTCCGGATAGGCGTGAGGAAAGCATTAGCCCGATAGATGGATTTTAAAAGTTAGTTTTTGCTTGGTCAAAATTACATGTCGACGTCGTCGTGCTATCTTGTCGCACCCGCCATTTTGACGTTCCGAGAAAAACGCGTTTTAATGTTTGACACAAAATGGCGTTCTTAACTCAATTTGGCTCAAAATGCACGTACGACAAGTTAGCACGACGGCGACGATGTGATGAGTTAACACGATCTGTTCTGCCACCACGCTCATTGCCCGGGCCTTTGCTGTTGACAAAAGGCTTCAGCATAACGAAACGAACGAGATAACTATTTTTAATAGACACTTTTTTGCTCGTTTTATTTTGCCTCCATTTTTTTAAGCACGTCCCATTAATCCTGTTGCCCGGGATGAGATGTCGAACGCCATGAAATGCAATTTCGCAACCACAAACCAACCAGTGACGTTAAGGTGAGGTCTGGTTTCTTTGGGAATTTGGGAATCTTTGGATACGGTTTGGATGCATTCTTCCCACCAGACCTCCTCTAGACGTCATCGTCAATAATAAACTCACCCAGAACGGTAATCGAGCTGGACACCAGCATCGCGAGCAGCCACACGAGAACGATTTTGATGCCGGTCAGCCGTTTGGTGGCGTGGTGCCTGCTCCCGAGCGGATTCCGGATGCCCAGGTACCGGCCCAGGCTGATGAAGCACATGTGCAGGATGCTGGCGGAACAGGCCAGCACGTCACACGTCACGTAGATGTTACACCAGGTGAACCCAAACGGCCAGTAACCTGGAAAAAAAAAGATCGGGAGACCGGGAGAAAAGATTAAAAATGAACCCTGTTTGTTGCACACATTTTGCATCACGAGGCATTGAGTGACACCAGCAAGTGCAGGCACGTGACAGGATATGAATTGCCTTGATAATGTATACGTTCCTTGACTTGGTATAACATTTTATGCTAACATGTTAAGTAGTTTGTTCACGGAATTTCTAAGTATTATGGCCCTAGAAGCAAACCTGAAAATTTGAGCTCAATCGGTTAGAGGTTTTGTGGGTCCAGTTTTGACTGATTTTGAATTTAATTAAATTTATTTTACGTTTTTTAACTCTTCTTCTAGAAAGTTTTCGTAAACCCGATAAAATGTTCTCGTCTTAAAGATTTCTTATAGGTTTCGATCCGGAAAACAACTTTGAGGAACATCCCATAGCGCTAAGGATTGATCCCGAAAAGATACAGGTAAATAGTTTTTTTGCGTTTATAAAATTTATAAGGCTTTTTAGTCAAACATTTTCTAACACGTTCACACCACTGAGTGCCACAGAAGTTGGTTTGTTTGTGACGAGTTGGCGTTTATTCGGGGAAAGAGCGTTAACACAGAGTGGGTGGTGTTTATATAAAAGATGCGCGTGGCAAAGCCTACTGCGCCTAAAGCTAACTAAATCTAATCACCAGGGCTGCACTTAGGGTTGACTTCCAACAGTTTGCATCAGATCTACTTTCACTTTCCAGCAATATTTTTTTTGCCATGCATCTTATAGCTGGTTTTGAAAGGCCTGCGGAGAGATGACAGCTTACATGTTTCGCAGGGCCAATGACAGCTCGAGCTCGACCTTTGTTTGCATCAGGACACTGGGACAAGTAATTCGCCATTTTTGATTTAAATTACACTCAAACCCCGATGGTTTGACACCAACTGGTGTCAAACGTACGGGGTCACTTTTTAGTTTGAAACTCCGTTTACACGGAGTTCACATACACTATCAAACGTTCGTTTTGATAGTGTGCGTGAGCGCCGTGTAAAAAGTGTCACTTTATAGTTTGACTTTGACCAACCAACGGGGTACAAACTAAAAAAGTGTCAGACGAAAAAGTGACCAAACAACCGGGGGTTGAGTGTGTATTGTTTTCACTTGGTCTAGAAAGCCTCAATGCTGTAAGGAGCAAGTTGCACTCGAGAATTACATTATAGAAGGGCGTAAGCCTTTGAATTTTTTTTTTGAAATTTCCAATTTAAATTTTGCTGTATCTCGAAGCTGTAACAGACAAACTTGTAAGAAATTTGACAAGCTTTCTGAAAAACTGCACTGAAATAAAAATACACACTTTTTCTATCGGATTATTCAATTTAAATTAAAAATCATATTCGATGGTAATCCTTTTGAAGATATAGCGGTATTAAAAATAAAAATGTAAAAAAGGGAATAAGCCTTTTATTGGTGGTTTTTAACTGAAAACAAGCTACAGAATTTTTTCATTGTGGTCAGTAAGATAGTAGTTATCTGGGTATTAAATTTGCTTGTTAACGGTGCACATCAACCAGAGCTTTTGCACCCAGATTTTTGTTACAGACATTTTAGTATCTTCGAAACTACGGGCACTATCGAAATATTTTTTTATTCATCCCCTAAAGTACTGTCTACAAAGTCATTTACAACAAAGTTTGATTAATTGTACAATCCAGTTATTGCAGGATTGGGTCCGTAAGTTTGACAATTTTTGAATAAGAAGACAACAACTTCCTTCGTTGCTGTGCACCCTTAAATTGAGATACGTCAAATGCAAACTTGCAGAAATCGGACAAGCTTCTCGTTAAAAATATTTTCTAGGCTGAAAAATCAAGATTAACAAACAGAAATGGCAAAAAAACACAAAAAATGGCCAATACCTTTGTTTTTGATCTATATTTTATTTTTTAGCCGCTGTATCTCAGAAAGTATAGGACTTTGGACGATTGTCAGTAGGGGTTGTTCAAATATAACATCCAGAGATTTTCAAAATTTCAGAACCTGTCTGTAAAGTTTCACTGATATCGAAGAGGGTCGGGTTCAACCGAATCCCAATTTGGCATGCAATCTGCTGTCTCAAAAGCCCACCATAACATAATGATAAGGAATGTTTACAAAGTTTTGGGTGAAGAAAAACCTTCTTTCAACCGCAATTGATTATTTTTTCCAGATTCAATTACGGGTCGCAAATAAGAAAATATTTAAGCCAAAATCAGAACGTAAATTTGCACTGATCCAATTGAATATGCTTTTGCATTGATACTCTCCAATGGTACGGTGCTTTGTTTGAAAAAAAAAATCAATTATTTGCCTGGTAGTATTTATCCTGGAACAACAACACCCATTTTTCCACGTACAATTAATGTGGCAGAAATAATATTACGGGTATTGTTGTTCGCGCCATAATGCTCATTCTTTAAATCATTGAACCGTAAAGTGTTTTCAGTGGATTGGAATGAAGTGCAAATCGAGCAATGTGCTGCAAAATTGATGGGTTCTTAAATGTAAACCTTTTCAATTTTATTGTAAGCCGTAACCTGAGACATGAAGATTTTTTAATTCTTAAAATGATGGAAAAAAATCAAAATTTTGTTTCACATGGCAAACGTATTGTGAAGTAGTTTTCCACACATATTTAAACAAAAACGAGAACGCGAAACTTTCTGGAAATGTTTGTCCCTGACAAACACACACACATGAACATACACACTGGTGATTTTGCGAGATTGAGTTACCACGAATTTGCCACAGGTAAACAGATTTTGCAGTTTTTCTTGCACGAAAAATAAATTAAATAAGTCAACGTACAAATTCCGAACAGGTGGTGCAATTAATTTTTCAGAAACATAATGCTACCACCCAGTGAGAATTTTACCTAAAGCTTCGAATCTAAACCTTGAATGCCATTTTTTTTTTATTTCAGAGGTACATTATTTGTCGCAAGTAGGGCGTCCAATTTTCCCGGGTTTTGAATTTCCCGGGAAACGGGAAAAATATTTTTGGAATCCCGGAAATTTCCGGGATCCCGGGATATTTTTGAAACAGTAATAAAATTCATATTTCCATTATATTTGTTAGGTATTTCATGCTTAAATCATAGAATTAGCTCAATACTATTAATTGGTGATAATCAAAACTCCAATCTAAACAAGGGCAGCAGTTTTTTGAATGCTTAAGAGAAATTTAAAATTGTTTTTTTGTTCATTGTTTTGAATTTTAAATGAACCACAATTTTTAATAAGTAAGTCTCTTATAAATAAGGCTTAATCTTATAAATAAGGCTAACTATACGATTTTTTTCTTTACCGTACGGATTCAAGACCTTCTTCGCGAATTTTTATCAGGCCGGATTTTTAATGGTTACAATAATAACTTTTTGGATTGAAATGCTTTTTTGATTTGGCCAAAGCTTTTTTTATTTAAATATCTTTATCGAACTGTCAGTTTGATATTAAAAGAATTATTTTCAAAAAAAAGTTTATTGTCCTTAAAAAAAACTACATAATTGTTCTTTTCATATTTCTTTCAAAACATATTTATTCAATAAAATAACCAAAGGCTATCTAAAGCTAGTGAAAACCTGTGTAAATTTGGATTAACACATAGTTTTTGTGAAAACACTCAGAACAATATTATCCTTAAAATCTCCTTAATCCTTACATTTTGTAAACTTCAGAAATTTTCAAGAAAAAAAAAGGAAAAAACATAATGATTCGAATCGTCAAATCACGGTTTACATTGTGTATGTTTTTAAATATTCATGTCATAAGCACTATGATTGCAAAGTTAAAATTGTAAGCTCTAAATACGACACTGTTTTATATTTTTAAGTCCCAAATTCCAAATTTATCTAAATAATGCCTAAACAGTTTTTTATACCATGGGGTCATATCGGCAAAGTGTACGGATTTTTGCTCTGCAAGAGTTAGTAGCCTTACTTATAAATATATTCCTTTTCTTTATTTATTTATTTATTTATTTATTTATTTATTTATTTATTTATTTATTTATTTATTTATATGATATAACTAGAAAAGCTTAAAAAATTTATTTGAGAATTGAAAAAAAAAGAAAAATATGATTTTTTCAGCTTTAAAATCATTTAAATACTTAAATATAATATCCAGTCTCTTCAAAAATTTATTAAGTAACATAGAAAATATCTTAAGCACTAGGCTTTTTTGCGGATCAGTAAACTAAATTTTAACAATTTTCCTTGGTAAGCCAAATTAATGCTGATATATGCCGAATACAAAATTTAATTTTATAAAATACTTATCGATTGCTGGGTTTGTGTGCATCTTTTTCCACAACCAAAGCTGAATTTCCAGAGCAAAATTTATTTATTTTTTAACTTCGGAAATTCCCGGTTTTAGAAAAAAATCCCGGGAATTTTGTATCAAAAATCCCGGGATTCGGGAATTCCCGGTTTTGGAAAAATCCCGGGAATTTTGTCCCGGGAATTCCCGGGATGGACGCACTAGTCGCAAGATATTTAAATTTAATTAAAAAAACAAATTGGATTGACATTATTAGAAAATAATAAAGGGTACTCAGTCTTTAATGTAAGTCTATGATTAACTTAAAAAATATGTATCGCTATTGCACTTTGTCGATCTATTATGAGAAGCCAGAAAGAAAACTTTCACGCGCAGCGTAAAAGCGCTGGCGTTGAAGCTTCGACTTGAAGCTTCGACTTGAAGACTTGTCGAGCTTTCGAGCAAGAACGAAACACACTAATATGGCTATATCTTTGGAAATACATTTTGGAAATTTTGGACCCAAGCAGTTTATGGCGCATGTTTTCGAATGGCTTTTTGTTTGAAACTTAATTCTTTTATTTGATAGTGTTATCTGTAAAATAGTCCAAAAAATACCTCTAAAAATGGCTTTGACCACATTTACTGGTCGAAAATTGTGAATCGAAAAATAAAATATTCGTCTCTGACCCCACGGCTACAGGTCTGAAATATAAAAATTGTGGGTTTTATGAGCGGTTTTCCAGTGATGGAAGACACAAATTTTTAAGAGCGGATACAGACATCGCTCATGTATTTCAGAAAAAGAACTCTCAAAAATCAGACTTTGAGTTCCGGGTTTCGGGCCAAAATTCAATTTAGTAATAAGATTTTTTCCTGGGACGAATCCTCACCGTGCACGAATTTTTTAAGATTTCTGAGAAAAACGCTTTTCCAAAAGCAAACCTTAAACTTTTTTTTGTAAGAAAGACAAAACTTCGTCTTGACAAGTGATTTTATTTTTTTGTATATTTTAGTGTACATAAAACGCAAACTTTTGAGAGTAAAGTATTGTGTGGATCTGTAGATCCTGCGAAATCTGCAGATCATTAGTTTTTCAAAATACTTTTTCGTAAAATTCTGATAGGGGAATTATACCCATTTTAATCAGTCTAAGCCGTTCGACCAATTCTCATCACTTTTGCAGTTTTCCGCTATTATATCAACATATTCAGATACATCAACATTGGAGAGTTGCTTGCTCACTATTATTTCGACGTCGTCGTGCTATCTTGTCGCACCCGCCATTTTGACGTTCCGAGAAAAACGCGTTTTAATGTTTGACCTTGAATATACAAAAACGAGAGCACGCAATGTAAACAATAACAAACACGTTTTGTTTGGCTGACCATTCTGTGCATTGTCCCAAAGTTTGGTTGAAGTTGGTTGCTGGAGTCCCGAGTTATAATTACAAATGTTTACGGTAGTCTAGCTTGTACGTGCGACAAACGCATCCTGACTTTCCAGGCCTGAAATCCCTTTGGCCTTTTGTCGCACTTACATCAATTTTCATGGAGTGACAAGATAGCACGACAAGATTGAAACTTCTTTCATATGTAAAGTGACAAAAATGCACGGAGTTTTTTCGGTTTTTGTTGAATATCTCAGGATTGAAATCGAAATTTGGGGATCTGTGAAGGTCAAAAGGTGAGGCTTTGTGAGCTGCACAAAATGGCGTTCTTAACTCAATTTGGCCCAAAATGCACGTACGACAAGTTAGCACGATGGCGACGATTTGAGCTATTTATTACTTTGGAAAAGTCAAAAATACTTTATGAAAGCTGTATTTCATAATCAAAGTGCTGATAGGCCGATAATAGAAATAGGCTGAGAAAGGGTATATTTCCCCTAACTCTTTAAAACCCGTGCTAATGATAAGGATCGGACTGAAACTAGAACTGAAACTGAAACAGTTGTTTTTCTCCATAGATTTTGACGATTTTCCACATACAAACTCCAATACAACTCACCTAGAAAACCCGGAATCGCCCCGAGCGGCATCACGAACAAGCTCACCAGCAGGTCGGCAATGGCCAGCGACAGCAGGAAGTAGTTGGTGACGTTCTGCAACTTCCGGTCCAGGGCGACGGCCAGACACACCAGGATGTTGCCGAGTCCGCCGGCAAAGATGAACAGTATCACAAACAGGAAGCTCCACTGGTACTTGGGCGCCACCGCAGTGGCCATCAGCGGTCCCGGCATGGACCCGTTAAAGATGACCATGCTGGCCACCTGTTCCACCAGGCCGTCGTACTCGACGTTCAGCAAACACTGGACGGGTTCGAGCAGAGCCGCCGTAGAGTTGACCAGATCGAACGAATCGTTCTCGTAGAAGGTGAACCGTCCGGCACTGTTGTTGCAGATCAGCTGGTACCGCTGCTGCTGCTGCTGGTGCAGGTTGATCCGGGAAGAGCCGGCACTCCGGATGCCACACGGCAGCTCGGAACCGTTACCCGCGGCAGAAGAGGTGACCATCGCCGCCGAACTGCCCCCAGCGGCCATCAGCTCTAGCGTAAGCTTGGGCAGTTTGAGCAGCAGTTCCGAAACCGGCCGGAAGATGTTCCGTGCCAGCACGGTGCTGTTGAAGCTGGCGAAGCAGTCCTTTACCAAGCCGTCACCGGCGTTGGTTATCACCTTCCAGGAGCTGCACTCGTACAAAGCGTCCGTCCATCGGATGTTGGGGCTGGCATGGGAGGATAAAATGAAGCATGAAGTTATTCATTGTCTTGAGCAATTTTCCACGATTTTGCAAATCGTTGTTTCTTTGCAGAAAAAAAACGACGATTTTTTTTTTACTTCGCGGATAGAAACTAACAGTTCAAAAGAGCGTAATGTTTAATGTTTGACCCGTTTAAAATATTAGTTTTGACTAAAAAATTTCAAAGTATTGTTAAATTTCACAAATGTTTCATGTTTTCACATTGAAAATCGGACCATTAGTTGCTGAGATATCGACATTAGAAAATGGTGGGTTCAATTTTCCTGTTTTTTTTTTTTTTTTCTTTAAACCGCTTTATCTCAGCAACCAGAGGACCAATCTTTAATGTCTCTTAGAATATTTTATAGCAAATTTTTGAACTGGTTTTATCTTGAAAAAGGGGTCCTTTATCAAAAAATCTGTTAAGTATTTTTTGATTGCAAATTCATTTTAACATACAATAATTAAGTCAAAAAATTGTTGCATGCAATTTCGTTTATTCCCAAAAATCACATTTTTTCTAAAATTCATAACTCGACGGCAGATTTTTTGACCATACTTCTCTATTTCTCAAATGTTGCGGGTTTTTTGTCCCCTAACACATATCAAAAAATCAAAAAATACATTTTTTGGGAAATTGAGTTTTTGTGCAATTTTTTCTGTGCATCTATTATTTCCTCAACAATACCTACAACTTTGCAAAGCCACCAAATTAATCAGAAAATTCACTCATAAGTGAAAGATTTTTGAATATTTACGTACCATTTTTGTAGAAAGAGCTGACAAAATGGTATGAAGGATTGTATGGGTGAACCAATGACACAAAATAGCTTCTTTGGTCATAGGGAGAGTCCCCACAAAGTTTGAGCCAAATAAAAAAAACAAATTAAATCCATTTCCGGTTTTGGTAGAAAGTTGCTCATTTGGAAAATTTGACGAACTGAAACAAAAATGCACGTCGCTACTATTAGATTAAATAATTTTTAAGTTAAAAAGTCAAATTTAAAGGCGAGCTCACGATTTTTTTTTGTTCAAAATTTTTGTGAGTTTGGCCTAATACGTTTTCAAAAGAATCATGAAAAATTCAGGACGAAGAAAACTCCTTAAAAATTACAAAAATCATTTACTAAAACTGTTTTTAAGTGATCTTAAAACATCAAAATTTTGAAAAACCAGAGCGGGAATCGATTTTCCAGACACTTTTTCATAAAAGTTCCCCACTACCCTAAGTCCAATATTTGTGAAGAAACAGCGGTTTTGAAAATAAAAATTATGATAAAACAAGGATGTTTGCCATTTATTGTGGTTTGTAACTTTTATCAAAAAGTTTCTGGCATTCATTTTTTGTCTGTTAGACTGTTAGATGTTTGCGTACACCGGCTTCGCAGGATCGAGAAAAAGGCAAGACACGAATGGTTAAACTAAATACTAAACTCCTTTATTTCCGTCCGTCTACTTCACGTGTTTGTTCAAGAGTGATGTTGTTGTTTTGATGTTCTTCTCTTTGCGCGCACAGACCAACTGTCAAAAGCCTAGGGGTGCGCATAAACAGTAAGGAGAGTAGGGTTGTCCACCGAAACAGACCACTTAAAACAACTATTTAATAAATGATAACTATGTAATAAGTGTTTTTTTAGGAGAGTTGCTCCTTCCATTTTAGGTTTTCTTTACAAAAATTTTGAACTCCAAAAATGACTTTCAAACTTATAAATCAAAAAGTCTCATAGAAGCCACGTGCATTTTTTGTTTCAGTTTATTTTTTTCAGAAAGCTCGTAAAAATTTCTACAAGATACATCTTTAACAACTTTCTGAACCGATGTAACTGCTTCGAAATGCAGCAATATTAAAATTACGATATGCTAAATTATTGAAATTACATAAGGTCTTTTAAATGTTTTTTTGAATTAAATATACTTTATTGAACCTTTCTTATAATAATCACATTTGATTTACAAAATAAGTGGTTAGTTGTTGCTCTTCAGGTTTAGTTTGCATTTGTTGATTAATTTTGATTAATCCAAAATCACCCTAATCGTGAACCACCCTAATTTTCAACCAAACCAAAAGTTGTTTCTTGCCATATGCAACAACTCTTCTGAAGACACCAAAGCTCCAAAACTTCATCATTTTACGGAAAATCCATTTTCCACTTAATTTTGCGATCTGGACCACTGTGTTTTGGGTACTACAATTTTTGTAATTGAAAGACGCAACTTTTGGTACACAAAAATGTATAGGTCATTGCTTAAATTTTAAAGCTTAAAGTTTAAAAGTTTTCAAATATACCTAAAGCTAGATTTTTGAAACTGCAAACATTTTTTTTCTTGAGGCCCAATCAATCACCCTTCATTTGCGTCCAAGGCGTCATCCATACAGTATGTCACGGGGGGGGGGGGTCTGAGCAAGTGTGATATTGCATGTTATAAGTATAGGAAAAGCGTGACAAAGGGGGGAGGTGTGGGGGGGTAAATTTTGGCTGATTTTAGCGTGACGTACTTTATGGATGAAGCCCAAGAGAGCTAGATAGGGTTGAAATGGCGCGGAAAAATTTGGTTTTTGCGAAAATCGTCGAAAATTTCCATTTTTTGGACCACCCTAACACGTTGTATGTCCAGTGTCCAGTCGTATGATACAGTCCAGACTCGATAATCCGAAGGCCTCGGAAAAATGTCGTTTCGGATAATCGAATTACGAAAACAATTTTGTTTTCTTATTCCTGATTGTCGAGTTTAAGTATGATCCCAAAACTATTCTAAAGTGATTACAACATTTTAAATACAAGATGGCAGCCAAAATGACGGCGCTGAAATATTGAAAAATTACATTTGGTATTTGTTAAGGCAATCAACTATTCAATTTCTACCAAAATTGGGTCGTCGAGTTTGAATATGGTGTAAAAAGTAAGAAACAAAAAAAATCGTTTTTTTTCTTCTTTTCTTCGTGATTCGATTATCCGAAGTCCCGTACAAACTTTCGTATACTCGAAACATCGGATAATCGAGACTGGACTGTTTTTAAATTGCCCTACTCACTTTCCAGTCCCACTACTGCTGCTGTTGCTGCTGGGGCTGACGGATTTCAGGACACACTTCAAGTTCTGATAACACTGCACAATAGCTCTGACCGCGGTGCCACTCTTGGCAGGAACATTTGACGGTCCGGCTGATGTCCTGGTGGCTGCTGCTGCTGGCATCAGTTCTGTGACACCGTAGCCGCAGATGATGTCCGGACCCCAGTACGACGTCCAGGTGTTGTTGTAGTTGGCACAGGACAGCAGAAAGCGAAACGTGGACCAGTGGTCACTCGTGCACCAGTCCATCGGATTGTGGTCAATTGCCATGTCGGCCCCCCTCCGTTCTTAGCAGTTGCTAATTGGAGGCCCAGATTCCGAAGGTGGTACTGGTACTGTTGTCCGTGCTGGTGTTCATCTTTGTAGGCTCGGGATCGGTGATCAAATCCAAAAAGGGTGCTGAAAATGACAAGATGTTCAATCATTGAATAGGCTCTTTAATTGCTAACACTATGAATTTAGTATGACTTTCTGCAATTACTTCGGACAATTCGTTTCGAGTTTTTGTAAAGGGAACAATTTGATTTGTCTCCGTTTTATTTTTCGAAAAAAAAAAACCAAATTTTCGCTCGTTTCCGTTTGTTGGCAGTGAAGTTGGTTCGATCTGTACAGATCGGTAAGCCGTTTTCCAACCAGCGATACTTCTCTATAGTAACTTAACGTGTTTTATCCAGAGCTTACGATTGATGCGGTTATATTTGGTCTACCGTTTAGGAACATTCCCCCAAAAGGGTTTCCCCCGCCATGCTCTAGCGGCATCTCAAGAGAGTCGAATTTCCCAACCCGTCTGATACAGAGAAAAATCACCTTCCAACCTACGAACCTTCGGATTAGGTACAGCAAACCCCTTGCATTGAGGAAGCATGTGTTGTGCTGCTGAACTGACACTGTCATTTTTTGAAGTCTTGCCTTCTGCTGTCCCGAGCAGACGGAAATAACGCTGGAATAACATTTTTTGATATTTGAAAATACTAGGCCAATAACATTTTATGTTATTAATAACAAGATTTGTTATTCGCCGTTATGATTTTTTTGTTATTGGATTGTTATTGTAATAACAGACTAATAATATTTTAAGTTATTCTTCGAACAAATCTTTGTTATTATTTTTTGTTATTTTAACAACTAATCCGATCATCTCAATAACAGTTTGCGGTATCCTTCCATAACAAAAAATGTTATTCTCAAGTTGTTCTGGCTTTCAATCAATATCAGACCGATAACAAATTTTGTTATGATAACATTAATTGTTATTGAACTCTTATGCAAAGTTGGATTTTGCAAGAATATTCCATAACACTTTCTGTTATTTTAACAGTATTTGTTATTGAAATGGCATGAATTTAGTTATTACCGTATGTTCGGGGTTAAAATACCGAAATTCATGCGCTTGACAGAGATTTTCATTATTCTTGTGTTGTTAAATTGGAATAAAATAAAACTAGAGAGCCTCTGTAGTACAAACAAAAAACAGCAAAACGCTTCTGTACAGTGAAAGCTTTGTTGTTTGATTGTTGGTGGTCTAATCAAAGAATCATGTTGAACAATGGTCAAACTTTTCCAGCTAAACGTGGGTCCATACAACAGCGAATTAACTGGATCAAACCCTCGATGTCGCACCGTACTGTGCTGAGGTGAGGCTGCCCGCCCTGTCCTGGCAGGTCTTGTTACGGTTTGTTCGACCAGCCGGTATGATTTACGTGCAGTTTTATTGCGCCGTGCCAGGATTATTCCCATCCATCCGGGCGGAATTGAGAGCGACCGTCCATTTATTTCTTTTCTTTTTTTTTATTTCTACCACCCAGATAAAGCCTTCTAGCGAACAAGGGATTCAAATCAATTTTGGGCTGGCAGAGTGCCCAAAAATTTCCGTCAAAATCGACGTCGTCGTGCTTTCTTGCCGCATGTCATCTGTTTAACGTTTCGGATAAAACCCTAAACCCTAAATAATCAAAACTGAAAACAATATCAAACATGTTTTTTCTTTAGCTGACCATTAGGGTGGTCCAAATCCGGGCTTTCTCGGGGCTACCCCACTGAAATCAAAGATTGACCCATCAATAGGCGTAATTCCAAATTTGAGCTGTGGAGGTAAAATTGTCGTCCAATCTTTATCAATTCTCAGATGTAGGACCGTCATTAAATTTAGAGCAACCTTCCCAAAGGCCGCGTAAAATGGTAATTTTCAGAAGGTAATAACTTTTCAGCAAAAAATCCTAAAATAAAATATGGGTAATTCTCTACCAACTCACACGAAATCGGGAAAAGTTGCCCCGACTCCTCTTCGATTTGCGTGAAACTTTGTCCTAAGGGGCAACTTTTGTCCCTAATCACGAATCCGAGGTCCGTTTTTTGATATCTCGTGTCGGAGGGGCGGTACGACCCCTTCCATTTTTGAACATGCGAAAAAAGAGGTGTTTTTCAATAATTTGCAGCCTGAAACGGTGATGAGATAGAAATTTGATGTCAAAGAGACTTTTATGTAAAATTAGACGCCCGATTTGATGGCGTACTCAGAATTCCGAAAAAAAAAACGTATTTTTCATCGAAAAAAAAACACTAGAAAAGTTTTAAAAATTCTCCCATTTTCCATTACTCGACTGTAAAAATTTTTGGAACATGTCATTTTACGGGAAATTTAATGTACTTTTCGAATCTACATTGACCCAGAAGGGTCATTTTTTCATTTAGAACAACATTTTTCATTTTAAAATTTCGTGTTTTTTCTAACTTTGCGGGGTTATTTTTAAGAGTGTAACAATGTTCTACAAAGTTGTAGAGCAGACAATTATAAAAAAATTGATATATAGACATAAGGGTTTTACTAATAAACAATACGAGTTATCGCGTCGTACCGCCCCTCCGACACGAGATATCAAAAAACGGACCTCGGATTCGTGATCAGGGACAAAAGTTACCCCTTAGGACAAACTTTCACGCAAATCGAAGAGGGGTTGGGGCAACTGCTGTGTGAGTTGGCGGAGAATTACCCATATGGTGTCTTCGGGAAAGTTGTGCAAAATTTAATGATGAAGGTCCTTCATCATTGATAAAAATTGCACGACTATTGCGCCCTTCACAGGTAAAAATCTTTGATCTTTGATTTCAGGGGGTAGCCCCGAGAAAGCTCGGATTTGGACCACCCTACTGACCATTTTATAGGGTGTTTAGAAATTTGGCATTCAAAGTTCCAAAATTTGTGCAACGTCAAATTTGTACGAACCTTACAATAGACGTGCATGCAAATGTGATAAACTGCTTCTGAAAACGTGTGGCAACGTAGCGAATATAATCGGAACAACATTCTTATATGATAAGCGGCAACATTGCACAGAGTAGAGGAAGTTCTCGTATGTTTACATGTAGAAAATCACAAAATTTCATATTACAGAAAATTCACTAAATTCACTTAAAAGACGATTTTCAATCACTCCTGAAAGTTTCATGAAGATATTTCGTGACTGAACTGAGCAAGAGACGATTTAAGTTCACAAATTTGCAATGCGCAAAGCGAACTGTCAAACTTTGTGAACGTTTTTCTCTAAACACCGAGCTGAGTGCCACGATATCTCGATATGGGATTGACCAAATTGGCTGAAATTTGAGGTGAAGACTCTCTAGACATATCCCGTGTGCATGACGAAGCCCGATTTTGAAATCATACTTTTTGAAAAAATACAAAAATCAAAAACTGACGATTTTTCATATGAAAAATATAAAAATATTTTAATCTTTTTTTTTTAATTAAGTTTTTGAAAATCGGCCTTCGTCATGCACACAGGACCGGTTAAACGAGTCTTCATCAAAATTTTGAGCCGATTTGGTCAAAGCATTGTTGAGATATCGTGGCACCCGCTAACTTAAAATAGCTATATCACGGCAATGGTACATCCAAATGTCTTCATATTTATTTTGTTAATAGATGAAAATGTATATTTTAATGCCCTGCAACAATACTTTCAAAAAAGTTTGAATGTGTGCTCATACCAATCTCCGCCATTTTTGACGATTTACAAGTATGAAACCCCTTAAGGTGTTAGAAGGAGTCTTTCACTTTTGGGGCAATGACTGTCAATGATGGTTCTGGATTCGGGGTCCAGAAAAAGTAAATTGAAATGAAAAAATAATCACAATATGTACAACGCTGCTACAAAAAACACAAAGAAAACCGTTTTTTGATTGAAAACATACTGAATCAAGATTTGAATGTTTTTCTAAAACAAACATGGCCGCCGAATGGCCGACCGGGAATGATGCCTTTCAGAGCCTTAAGCACTCGCTCCTAACTCAATAAAATTTTTGGATTTTCACTATTTAAACAACTGGTTTTGTAAAACTGTTGATAGAAACTTACTTGCTCACTTCCTATTGAGCTGTTTATCACTCGATTTCAGTTGAAAACGCTTTTTATGAGCTCCCGAGCAGACGGAAATAACGTGGGAATAACATTTTTTGATATTGGAAAATACTAGGCAAATAACATTTTATGTTATTTATAACAAGATTTGTTATTCGCCGTTATGATTTTTTTGTTATTGGATTGTTATTGTTATAACAGACTAATAACATTTTTAGTTATTCTTCGAACAAATCTTTGTTATTATTTTTTGTTATTTTAACAACTAATCCGATCATTCCAATAACAGTTGGCGGTATTCTTCCATAACAAATAATGTTATTCCAAAGTTGTTTTGGCTTTCAACCAATATCAGACCAATAACAAATTTTGTTATGATAACATTAACTGTTATTCAACTCTTATGCAAAAATTTAGTTTTCAAGAAGAATCCATAACATTTTCTGTTATTTTAACAGTTTTTGTTATTGAAATGGCATAAATTTAGTTATTACCGTCTGTTCGGGCTGCAACTGAACGTCACCCGAGCAGACGGAAATAATTTGGGAATATTTTTTTTAATATTTGAAAATACTAGGCCAATAACATTTTATGCTCGTATGCCCGGGCAAAGTCGTGATACCAGAGCAGACGGTGATAACAAAATTCATGCCATTTCAATCACAAATACTGTTAAAATAACAGAAAATGGAATGGAATCATCTTGAAAAATCCATTTTTGCATAAGAGTTTAATAACAATTTATGTTATCATAACAAAATTTGTTATTGGTCTGATATTGGTTGAAAGCCAAAACAACTTGGGAATAACATTTTTTGTTATGGAGAAATGACTTCAACTGTTACTAGGATGTTAGGATTAGTTGTTAAAATAACAAAAAATAATAACAAAAATTTGTTCGAAGAATAACTTAAAATGTAATTAGTCTGTTACTACAATAACAATCCAATAACAAAAAAAATCACAACGACGAATTACAAATCCTGTTATAAATAACATAATATGTTATTGGCCAAGTATTTTCAAAAATCAAAAAAATGATATTCCCAGGTTATTTCCGTCTGCTCGGGTATGCTGTTCCGCTGTTTAACGGGTTGTCGGATGAAAACAATGCGGCATAAAAAGGGCTTTCAAATTTACCCAAAGTTTCACGTGCGAAAGGCTGGCACGATCCCGACGGAACGCTATCCTTTTTTCCCCAGTGCTCTTATTAAAAGTACGTGTGTCAGTTGTTTGTTATGCTTTGTTTTCTAGGATAGGGAAAAACAGGCCCGGGAATTGGAACCAAAATAGCTGCAGTGCGACAATTGCAAAACCCGGAGCAAATGGGTTGAATTAGTATTCGTTCGCGAAGAAGCCCACCGCTTTTTAATTCCAACGGATTATGTTTTATTATGTATGCACTTTTAATTTTCCGACCACTTTCGCGAATGATCCTGATTAGCTAGGTTTTTCTGAGAAATGCTTGGGAAGAGGGCCATCCATAAACCACGTAGACATTTTTTTTGGATGGTCTTCGACGGGGGGTGGGGGGGTTGTTTGGGATTTACATGCTTAAAAAAAAAAATTCAATTATTTGCAGCCTGAAATGGTGATGAGATAGAAATCTGGTGTCAAAGAAACTTTTATGTAAAATTTGACGCCCGATTTGATGGCGTACTCAAAATTCCTAAAAAAAACTTTTTTTCATCGATAAAAACCCCAAAATTATTTTAAAAGCTCTGCCATTTTCCGTTACTCAACTGTAAAAAAAATGGAATATGTTATTTTAAGGGAAATTTAATGTAATTAGTTTTCGAATCTACAATAACCCAGAAGGGTAATTTTTTCATTAGGAAAAAAAATTTGATTTTTTATAGATTTTAAAAGGCAAAAACAAAATTCCTGTGATGGCCAGTGGCCGCGATGGTAGCAAAAGTGCACCGGTAGTTCTTGCGCAACATTTTCTTTAGTATCATGTAATGTTCGAACATCTGAAGCGGGTGCAGTCGGATCACAAGTTCCGTTTCCATGGTTTCGTGTTTCGTGAATCCTCAGAGTGAACTCTTTCCGTGGTTCCATTGTTTCTCGACAAAAATCAAATGGCCTTTAACTGTAAGCTAAGCACTGACACGCGTGTCTGATTCCAGCGCAACTGTTGTCCAGACAACTGTTGTAGTTCAAACTCGATTGTGCAAAACCCCGATTATCTGAAGTGATTATTTTTTTTCAAATAGAATTTTGCGACCCCATTTCAATCAAATATAAATTTAAATAAATCTTGGATTTTTTTTAAATCACTAAGAAATAGTTAAGGTGTTTAGACCCCTAAAAATAGGACAGAAAATAGTGTTTTTTATTCGATTTTGCAAAGTTTTGATAATCCGAAGTGAAATAATAACATTTTCTGATAAAATAACAAGATTTGGTATTGAAGTGATATTATACTGAAAACGCTAATAAGAGGAAATGTTATACATTTCAAAAACTCTCCTTATAACAAGATTTGTTATTCGTTTGGTATTCTGACTTAGAAATAAAATTACCATAAATCGCACAAATGGAAAAGTTTTTAAGTGTCCATAACACAATCTGTTATTATTTTTTCTTTTGTTAAATATGTTTAGATCTTTGGGATAATTTTGACCGTTTTCGTCGGGGTCAATATTTTGGCCATGAAATGGGCTCCTTAAGCTAAAATTATTCTAAAAAGTTGAAAATTTGAAAGTTGAATTTTTTTTTAATTATTTGATATACCCCCTAAGAGACTTTGCTAATATTGGCTAGAACTATGGGATAATTTTGACCATTTTCGTCGGGGTCATTATTAAGGCCATTAAATGGGGTCCTTAAGCTAAAATTATTCTAAAAAGTTGAAAATTTGAAAGCTGATTTTTTTAAAATTATTTGATATACCCCCTAAGAGACTTTGCTAATATTGGCTAGAACTATGGGATAATTTTGACCATTTTCGTCGGGGTCATTATTTAGGCCATTAAATGGGGTCCTTAAGCTAAAATTATTCTAAAAGTTGAAATTTTGAAAGTTATTTTTTTTAATATTTCATATACCCCCTAAGGGACTTTACTAAAATTGGCTAGAACTATGGAATAATTTTGACCAATTTAATTGTGGTTATTTATTTGACCATGAAATGGTGTCCTTAAGATAAATTAATCTGATAAAATTAACTTTTGAAAGTTGTTTTTTGTTAAGTTTGTTATTGATTTATTTATTGAGAATTTTTGAAATGTGAATAACAAAAACTGTTATTATTTTGACAGAGCGAGGAAGTCGGAGCTGACGTTGAAGTTCGAGCTGGAGTGAGACCTCGGAGACGGCATCGGATTCAGCTAATTTTCAGCAACTTTCACTTGGAGTCGGAATCTGTGGAGTCGGGTATTTCGACGCCAACATTTCAAAAAGCATCATGTACAAACCATGCGTTTTGAGAAAAACGCATTTGAATGTTGAGCATCCATTTTCAATTCCCATTTTAATATAAAAGCAAAATAAGATGTTTTAATGATAACAAACGATGAAAAACGTTGCTTTTATTGATACTTGATCATCCAAATTCAATAAAACATTATTTCCCTAATTTTATTTGAGAAAAACAAACATAACTTCTTTTGAAATCACCAACGTCTATATCACCCTGCTGTCATTGAGGGGGACGCTTTGTTATGGTTCGTTTTTCTTCGCCGAATGTACATGGCGCTTTGTTCATGTTGCTTTTTTTTCGTCACGAGGTTCATGTAGTCTTTTGTTTGACAGGTTGACAGGGCTATATAAACAGGGACTGCTGATGGCAGAGATTTTGTTTATGTTACTTTATTTAAAATCATTATTAAACAGACTTTACTGAAGTAACTTTTGCTCATTTTTGGTGGAGAGGTAGCTTAATAGGAGTACTTTCAGAATATGCAATAACCCAGAAAGTGTCAAAATGTACATGATGCCTTTTGAAATGTTACCGTCGATTTTTGGAGAGCTGAAGTCGGCGTTGACGTCATATCCTGCATCCAGAGTCGGAGTTGTCTTCAAAGTATGGATTCAAAGTCGCTTGAAGGAACCCGACTCTGCAGCCCTGACTAGTTTAGAAGAGTTATGGCAACTGCAGGTTTATTTGCAGATGGCAAATAAACCAAAACAATAACTTTTTTTGTTATGGAGACATACCAGTTCAATAACATTTTTTGTTATTATGCTGCTCCACTTCTCCGCACAAAATAACAAATCTTGTTATTCCTTCATGGTTCCTTCTGTGTTATTGGTTTGTTATTGCAATAACAACATAATAACAGTTTAAGTTATTCTTCGAACAAATCTTTGTTATTGACATCTTTTAAAATACATATGGCACACCATATAACACCCTCAGAAATCTTCTGTTTTTGAATTTATAAGATTGCCTTATAAGCATGATTGCATAAGAGTAGAATTCATAAGGTTAATTTATGATTATCATCGACTTTGTTTATGTGAAAAAGTCATAAGAAAACCATATAACATTCAAAATGGAAATAGCGAAGACGAAGAGCAAAGGGACAATGTCCACCAGCAAATGAAAAAATGTGAGTATATTAAAAATAATTGATTTTTTGCTGAAGTATTCCGTTTTCTAACAATTATTTTTTCACATATTGTTTTATCGAACCCCTGGGAGCCGGAGGTCTGGATTCGAACTTGCTTACGACGGGGAGCGCGGAGTTTTGGCATCGTACGTCATCTGGAGCGTAGCGGAGCTCGACAACCGGAATGTGTTTGAACAACAAGCTGGTGCGGTGGAAGTTGCGACGCTCCGGAAAAGTCACGGTTTGTAACTTGATCACCAGATCACCCGTTGGGAAATAAAGCTGAAATAAAGCTGGCGCAATTGCAGCATCACCATCTTTTGTACCTACCGGCCTCGTCAGAGACATCCACTAGGAACTCCCGGAGATAGATCTCGGCATGAGTTCTACAGAGTGGATCCGGCGTGGCCGCCAAGAACGATTGAAGGTAACGTTGATTTGTGAGGTTTTTGTCTAATTTGGCTAGATTCGATATTAATTAACTTTTTCTAAACAGGAAACCGAACAACGATTTGACCAAAAGCAGGCGGCCAACTCAAGTCCATAAAGGTCGGGAAATATGTCGCCGGCAGTGGAGATGGTGATCACGTCGGGTTCTTCTTGGAAACAATCGAGGAGGAAACCTTGGAGAAGTACAAGGAGTTCCTGTCGGAAAAGGTGGGCACGCTGGACAGCAAAAGACGCGCCGTCGCGGACAGCGACGACGACTTTAACGAAGACTACCTTGAAGAGGCGACAAACGACTTCCAACCCGGTGCATGTGTAAGTTTTAGGGTTCAAAGCAGATTTTTTTCGAAAAAATAGTAATCATTTCAACCCTTTTGATCCAGGATCATGATCAATTTGGAGAAAAGCAGTATGATATCGACGAGCAGCGAGCCATTTACGATGGAAACATACTCGAGATCACCGTCGTATGTATGCAACGTGGCATCTGTCTGGCGCAGTCTAGGGCGCAGTACTGTTCGCTGTACCTGGCGGTCCGTCATCAAGAGCGCGACCACGGCATCACGATGCAAGAGCTGGGAGAAACGCTCCGGTACGATCGTGCGGGAGCGAAAGTATCAGTGCCGCTTCTGCAACTGTCGGTGTGGACGAAAAGGCCCTCGAGAAGCACATCAATGGTCCATCATCGCAAGCAGATCCACGAACACGAGCGTTTTAACTGTGACTAGTACCCGATCTACCCGCGCGAAATATACCTCAAGATTCCATACAGTCTCCACTCGGACGAACTCCCCAGAGATCAGGTTCACGCTTGCGACTTCGTCCCGAAACGGTTCGGCCATCGTGAGACACTCCACATCCAGCGGTCGCTGCACACTGACACGACCCCGACCAGCAATGAGACTCGTTGAATCTAATTTGTCACAAATTGCATTATTTTTGTAAATTAACAGAAATAAACTTTCAAATATTAGTTAAAAGAATACAGTAACAATTTAAAGAGAGAGAAAATAATATTCATAAGTTTTCCATATAAGAACAAAAACCTGCTAGCTTCGCAAAATTTGAGTTTTATAAGGTTTTCTTATGAACGAAACACAAATGTTACATTAAATTCATAAGGTATGCTTATGGAAAAATTATCCATTCAGTACTCCTATGAAATCTATATGGTTAATGTATGGAAAATTTTTATATGGTATCCTTATGGCTGGTAAAAGGTATTTTGGCTGAGTGTGGATCAAGCTACCGAGTTGTGTCGGGTTTGGGTCGTGACGAGAAATGGTGCGCATCAGCGATGGAAGAATCATCATCAACAGAAATCTTTCGACACTCATCAAGAGAAAAAATCGCAACGGAACATGGCTCTCCATCTCTCACGCACGAAAGAAGCGTAAACATAAATTCAAAAAATCATCATCGGCACCACGGCAAATAGTGTCCAGGGCATTCGTGGAAATACAACGAATACAACCAAAAATTTCGGAGCGTATGGTGGTGTGTCCCCACGCTTCTTCCTTCCCTGTCGATTCAGAATTGTGTTGTTGTTCGAACACTCTGTGCTCAAACTCAACCCAATTACGAGTCATCTCTGCGATACGGCTTTACGCAGTAGGCCTGGCCGCTTTAACGCTTGTGATGTTTCAATGCATTCTAATGCAATGGCACACTACAGATGTTAATAAATGAAAAGAAGAGTGCTAGGCCAGGATCCCTTCGAAAGATTGGCTGCGCTAGGGTCTGATTAGATAAGATTAGATTAGAATAACTCCAAAGTGCTAATAACTTTGAATACACAGAAAAAACCTTACTTAATCCACCATAAGGTGGTTGGTGCCTTCCTCACATTTATATTGTATATTTGGTTCTAGAGTTTTTTTTATAAGGACCTATAAACATATGAAACACAATAGCTTATAGGACCTTCTAAAAAACTCTAGAATTTTTACCAGACCAGCAAAAGGGTCCTAAAGCCCTATGTAAATGTGTATGTACAACGGTAAAAAAACACGATTAAAAACCATTTTGATCACTTTTTTCATTTTTATACAAAAAAAAATTTACAAGACAACATGATTTTGATAGATTAACTATGGTCCCCTTGGAACGAGCTGTCAAGTAAGACCTTTTCTGTGAAGAAGAACCGCGAAGTTAATTTTTCAAAATTGATTCAAAAATTTATTGTAAATCCTTTTCGATTGTACGAAGGGTCATTGTACTCAGAAAAATAAGCTTTATCGTTGTGAACAATAATATGGCAAATTTAAGCTTTTTTATATTTAAGAAAATCACTATACACCCTGCAATTAAAGGGACGACGGTTCACATGAGAGTTCCATCGAAATCAAATTGAATTCCATTGAAACCAAATATTTAATCAATCTCTAACTGAAAAGGTCTTTCAAAAAACTTTTTAAAAATATATAAAAAGATGGGTTTTCTTACAAAAGCCACCCTTTTAACAATCTTTCGGGATTTTACCAAAATCTTTTTTACAGCATAAATTTTTAAGTACAGTACTTTCTAAACTTCATATTAACTAGGGTTTATGAGACCCTAAGACCGATCGAATGAGACCAAAACGGTCCAAATCGGTTCAGCACTCCGGAGATAGAATTTGATTCTGAGTCGATATGTATACGTGAAGGTGGGTCTAGGAAATCGAACTAAGGAGTTGATTTTTCGAGAGATTGTATAGCGTTTTTGAGTAAGGTGAGGAAAGCAGAAAGAACTTGCGAGTTTTTTTCGGTTATTTAATCATTTTTTTCCATTCGTATTATTCTTCACTTCTTTAGTCATGTTTATTTATTTAATAATCTTAAATACTAAACGTCACCACCAAACGATCATCAAGGCCACAGGACGCAGATGCGTTTTACTGTAAAAAAAATGACTCCGAAAGCGTGTTCCGGATGCAGTACTTCAGCCTTTTCGGAACACGCTTAACATTGTGGTTTGGTTTAACATTTAACCTTGACGTTGCTGAATCGACAAACGGAAGGTTGACGTGGAAATGAAAACGTCCTCACTTTCGTTGCCGTGTTCGTGTAGACATACTCGACTATTGACAAATTTTGAAATATCCTACCGACATCAGGAAAATCAGTCAGATCAGCTCCTCCGAGTCCCTCTCGACGGACACCGAATTGGAGACGATCGGGAAATTCAGCTCAGCAAGTCATGAGAGATTTGCCCGGAGATCACGGTGTTGACCACAATTTGATTCGAGAAGATCGCACACAGGGTCGATTCGTGGGTTGTCGTAATTGGAGTGGCATATCGGATAACCTAGCAGATGCAAATAAAGATTTAGTTGGGAGGGAAAAGAATATATTGGGGCAAATACGCATCACCTGCTGGTAACCGCTCGCCGACTATGATCAATTTGGACGGGAGAACTCGTGCTCGGCGGGGATGATGATGCTGTTCAATTCGAAATCTTCACCGGCTTGTGGGCACATAGATGAACAAAGCAGCTTCCGTCGGGAAGTCAGTAGCGAGTTGATGTACCCCGGCTGGGACTGAATGCAGGAATTACAATACACTCAACCCCCGGTGGTTGGTCACTTTTTCGTTTGACACTTTTTTAGTTTGTACCCCGTTGGTTGGTCAAAGTCAAACTAAAAAGTGACGAACTGTCACTTTTCACACGGCGCTCACGCACACTATCATAACACACGTTTGGTAGTGTTTGTGAACTCCGTGTAAAAGGGGTGTCAAACTAAAAAGTGACCCCGTTCGTTTGACAACAGTTGGTGTCAAACCATCGGGGTTTGAGTGTATCCTCTTTTTTTCACTCGTTGAACAGTTTTTGCAGCGCGTACGAGGCCAGATGCAGCCGCCGTCGACAGCTGCATCACGTAAACAATCTTTGATTTTGACATTTCAAAATCAAGCGTTGCCAGTTCAGCAGAGAAAGTGCTGTGACAGTTCCGCGCGAAAATTGAGTGCGTGCAGATGTGCACTATCCAGTACCATCGCGCACCCAATTTCACCCTGAACACAAACCTTTCGTGCAAAAACCGTGTGGAAATTCTAACACCTTGGTATAATGAGGAGTGTATTTCACTAAACAAATCGTGTAATTCTTTGTCAGGGCATAATTGTTCAGCAACATAATTAATACAGACTTTTTCCAGAAGATATGCAGACTCTCATTTGAAACAATGTGGCAACCGGGCGATATGCATGCTGAGTGCCTCTCGCGCGTAGGCAAAAAGATCCGGCTTTTGAGGTTATGCAAAAATCACCCTTTTTTGTATCTACAAAAAAACTTTTTTATGGCATAACTTTAAAAGTACTTCACTAAACAGAATAAAATTTAATAGGGTCTTAGGGGACCCCAAAACGAACAGAATAAGGCGGATCCGGCCAAAATCGGTTCAGCCAGTTCTGAGATAATCGTGTGGAAAAAAAATCATGTCTACACACATCCCCACAGACATTTGTAGAGAATTTGATTCTGAGTCGATACGTATACGTGAAGGTATATCTAGGAGGTGTATTTAAGAAGTTCATTTTTCGAGTGATTTTATAGCCTTGCCTCAGTGAGGTGAGGAAGGCAAAAAGTTGAATTTTTGAATATTGAAAATTTGGTAAGTTGAATATTACCTCTTTTTTTGAGTAATATTACATAAAAAATTTGTAAAAATGTGAACCTGATGAATATTCATCAAAAACTGATGAAAATTCATAATTTTCTGGAGTAAAATTAATCATTTTTTTGACACAAAATCTGTCACCATTTCCTGATGAATATTACCATCCTTTTTTTTCCTGTGTAGGGTTATCAGATCTTCGATGTTTTAGGCTCATTTGAAAGGTCAGTCAGTAGTCAATTATCTAACTAACGACTTATTCATGAAATATCATCTGATAATGATTTAAATTTTGAACAAAATCATAAAATTAATTCATTCAGCTATGTAGTGCAGTGAGGGAATTTAATAATTGTATTGTAGTGTTGACTTTAGGAATATGAAATAAATAATGGTTTAAACCAATCCCCTTTATGCAAAAACGATTCTTCCTGGCCAGCAAACAGCTGGTAAATGTCGATTTTTTACTTCGATTTTAGATTGAGTTGCAGAAATTGCCCGATGTAGTCTTCAATAATGAGAAAATTGCCGTTTTTTGTTCAGCTTGCAAACACAATGATTTTGCTCAAACTGTGTTAGCCTTTTCATAGTGACTTGCTCGACTGGGTTCATTTTTTTTTTATCTTTTGCTTCGATTGTATCGACAATTGCTAATTTGAGAAACTCTCCGCGCGCTTGTTAAACATGAAACGAAACCATGCTCATTGGGCAATAAGTCGCTTTAAATAGGACTAGTAGAGCAGATTGAACTGGAACAGAACCGAGCGCTTCCTATACTGTTTTGTCACGGTTTTAACGCTCTTCAATTTGCGTGAAACTTTGTCCTAAGGGGTAACTTTTGTCCCTAATCACGAATCCGAGCTCTATTTTTCGATATCTCGTGACGGAGGGGCGGTACGACCCCTTCTGTTTTAAAACATGCAAAAAAAGACGTGCTTTTCAATCATTTGCACCCTGAAATGGTTGGTTTGGAAATTCGGTGTCAAAGGGACTTGGACGCGTGATTTGCTGGCGTACACAGAATTCCGAAGAAAAAGTTTCAAAAATTCTGCTATTTTTCGTTACTCTACACAGTAAAAAATAGTGTGAATTTGGAAGGTGTAATCTTGGAAGGTTGAATATTACCTCTTTAATGTTGTCATTTTACCTCAATTAAGACTGAAAAAGTAGTTTTACAGTAAAAAAGTGGCAAAATTACACATTTTCAGAGGTAAAATTACATATTTTTTCTGACATAAAAGATGTACCCCTTCCCAGATTACCATGATTTTTTTTACTGTGTAGTGTAAGTTTGTTTGGGACATGTCTTTTTATGGAATATAATAAAAACAAACCATCAGGAGTCCAAAGGCTTGAATGGATAGAGCACCCAATCCTCTCTTTCTACTCTCCAAGGAACCTTCCACCCCAGGGTTCGAACTGACGACCTTTGGATTGCGAGTCCAACCGCCACCAGCGATTCCACCGGAGCAGGCTAGTTTTGGTGTGTTGATTGTACTAATGGCAGGGAGACGACTCCCACACCTGGAATGACTTAACGGCCTAACATCAACTTAGGCCGGGACCGACGTTTTACCTCCCTATCCGATGGAAGGTTGCAGCAGATGGAAATCGAACCCAGAATCATCCGCTTACAAAGCGTACAGCGTAACCATTCGGCCATGCACTGCCAAATATAATGGGGTAATTCTCTCCCAACTCACACGAAATCGGGAAAAGTTGCCCCGACCCCTCTTCGATTTGCGAGAAACTTTGTCCTAAGGGGTAACTTTTGTCCCTGATCACGTATCCGTTATTTTTATATCTCGTGACAGAGGGGCAGTACGATCCCTTCAAATTTTGAACATTTGAAAAAGACATGTTTTCTAGTGGTGTTTCCCTTATCAACAGCATGTATGAATGCGCTGAAAAGATAAAGCACCATGATTGCTAAAGCTAGATCAGTTGCGAATAGGTAACAGTCATTGGCCACCAACGGCGCCCGCCATGTCAGTTTGTAGATCTCGATTTTAAGGGACGGGAATGTTAGTTAGCGCAGGTTGCTACTAGGGCAGCTGGTTTGCCCTGTGCTTACACCCCAAGAGCGCCAGGAACATGAAAATGTGTTAGTAGGGTAGGGTATTTGGTCAGGATTCACCACAGAAGATGATGATGCGACACAAAATCAAAATGTTGAATGAAAGGTATTCTATATTATTCTCAAGGCAAGCAATCGGATGCTGCGGATGAGACGTTTCCCGTTTATCGGTTGTTAAATTTTAAATGAAATGGTTTAATCTTAGACAGCCGGCTGTGGAAAGATAGAACCAAAATCATTTGTAATTAAATGTGTAACTTTTAAATTGACATGTTTTACGAGTTTTACATGATTGATGTTTAGTGGGGTACTGATTAACGATGCGAACGGCGAGTGACGAGGTTTATCGAGCTTAAATGGTATGTTTACTTTTTCGCGCTTCACTAGTTACAAATGTGGCCGTGTCCAACATACCTACGAATGCTGTCTGATCATTGCACGAGTAATCCTACACAATCGTACCGAATCACAACAACCAAACAAACAAGCGCTTTCCAGCAATTGGCTATCGAGTGCACCAGCAGCGAAACACTTCAAACGACAGCAGCAGCAATGATCGGGATGTCATCGGTAGTGGAGACCACTTCAAACGGTGTCCAAACAACGCAGTTCGAGTAGAGCATTCGATTCGGTTGTCGGTATCTACCCCGACTACGTAATTTTCCTTCTTCCAATGAAATCCACCGTAAATTTCCCTTTGCCAGAGTGAACGAGATCCTTTCAGGGGTTTGATGGTGCTGCAGCAGTAGTAATCCGATTTAATGGCATTTCATGGTGCAATTCACTTGATGACACAGCACTAGAAGAACGAACTTTGTTATTTCACACCAACTGTTGTGTAGCTTTTCCGTGGATTAACTTGGCAGCACTTTATTTACACTTATTGATTCGAATTAACACGTAAAATTTCCCATTTACAGGTGTGCTTCTTCAGCAATCCCCGTTGTGATGTAAATTTGCATAATGTGCCATGCGAAAATTGCAGGAGATTTTTTCACAGTGCACTTTTGGTCACCCAAATGTCGCCACTCTTGGCGGGCAAAACGTAAAAAAAAAGAAGGTAAAACTATCCACACACACTCAAACCCCGCACGCCGGAAGTGATGCTCCGACTGTTACAGCTCACAACCGCGGTGTTCTCCGCGCGAGACCGAGGTGTTAAATATCCTTCCGGGAGTGAAGATCAGATCGACCCGCGACCCAAACCACGTGTTAACTCGACAAAGGCGCGCTGCAAACTGAGCTGCCCAAGAGCTGGCAGACTCCGGCTGGCAGAACAACGATGGGTGGTCACTCACTCTCTCGCGTGACGAGTTCATTCGAGTGAGTGGCTGGGAAAACTGTGTGTGAGTGCACAAAGTGGAAACCCCTTTTCGTAAACGGAAATCTGTGGTGCTGATCGGTGTGAACTTGTAAGGATAACAAAAATTGTTCTTTAATGTGTTTCTGTTATGTTTACAATTTGAAGTGTTTTTTTCAAAATGTCGTTTTTAATGGCGCTTATTGTCTTTTGCAAGCAGAACATAACCAAACTTTTTGGCACCCTCAGCAAACGTCAAATCAATACAAATTGCTGCCGGATCTTTTTCCCGGATCTCTTCCGGAAAAGATCCGGCAGCAATTTTGTATGGTTTGACGTTTGCGGAGTGTACCAAAAAAATGTAAACAAATCACTTCGTGCATCGGCCAATTTGTAGGGTGGGGCTGTTGATTCTATAAAGAGTTTTTGGAATCCCGGATCTTGGACGAAATCAAACCACCCAATTAAGAGAACAGGTATGTGGTAAATAACACAAGTCAAACAATTTGCAATCACCAAGAACGAGCCAAAAAATATTTTTTTCATCGTCAAAAAAGTGCAAATAAAACGAAACTAACATAACTTCTCACTACTAGCCATGTACAGTGAGTCAAATATTTGTCCGTACCCCCTCTTACGGAAAATGTTTGTGATATAAAAGTACATAAAATTCGACTAAAGTACCATGTTTTATACATCAATCGACGCGGCAGAATGTCCTCTTTAAGACACTGTCATTGAATTTCAAATTTCAGACTAGGGACTCGTATTCGGGCTGTAGTGGACGAAATTGGATGCTTCAAATTGCAAGAGGTGGGTTTTTTTGTACTCTATCTGACCACCACAAAATTTCCCCCCGAGGGGTTAAACCAGTTGCGGGACAATCCGGATTGTTTAACGGTATTGTTCCGAAACAGTATTTTTGGTCGAAAAATGTCAATAAAAAAGATGAAAACAATGTATATTTTGAACAAATATTGTTGAAACTTGATCAATAGAGACTCTTATAACATAAAATAGCAATTTATAAAAATAGTTGTTTATAAACTAATGTTTTGATAAGTTTTACTTAAAAAAAACTGAATTTAAACCAATGTTTAATATAAACTACACAGCAAAAAATCCGATGGTAAAATCGCATGCAAACGCATGCACATCACCTTCGTCAAAAAAGACACTTAATATTACACACTGCATGTACAATTTTTGTTAACACAAAAAAAAAAGTTGCAACCGACGGGAATCAAACCCAGCACCATCAGTAAGGACTGGCGCCTTAACCCGCTCGGCCATCAGACCGATGGAAAATGGGAAGGATAAACGTATATATCAGCTTGACATTTCGGTCAAGTAGGTTTCCCATACTGATGGGCTACATATTTCAGGGTGTAATATTACACAGAATTTCATAAAATAATGCAAAATTTATTTTACACCCAGGCCTTTTACACGCAGCTGGATTACTACTTTATTTGCTGTGTAACTGAACAAAGTTATCAGAAGTTCAAAATCTTCACAAACTGGCTAGAGGTACTAGTATTTGACACGGAAACAACATTTCATAAATGAATTCACTTAAATCGATCAGATTTTGTACTTTTATTAGCACAGCAAAAAATCCGATGGAAAAATCGCATGCAGAAGCATGCACATCACCTTCGTCAAAATAGACACTTAATATTACATGCTGCATGTACAATTTTTGCAAGCACAAAAAAAAGTTACAACGGACGGGATTCAACAGTAAGGACTGGCGCCTTTGCCCACTCGGCCATCAGACCGATGGAAAGCTGAAAGGATAAACGCATATATGGGCTTGACATTTCGGTCAAGTAGGTTTCCCATACTGATGGGCTACATATTTCAGGGTGTAAAATCACATAAAATTGCATAAAATAATGCAATATTTTTTTTACACCCAGGCCTTTTACACGCAGCTGGATTACTACTTTTTTAGCTGTGAGGGGTACGGACAATTATTTGACCTTCTTGGGCGATGATTTTTGATACAAATTGATGAATTTTGGTGGAATTGGCTATGGCTAGAGCGAGTTTTTCGCCAATGTGAAACAGGTCGTATCGATGTGCTTCGATTTGGATGAACTCATGCCAAATATGAGCCCTCTACGACAAAGGGAAGTGGGGTAAAACTAAATTTTGTCCAGAGTGCACAGCGGATTACCGCGACGAGCCGAGAATCGGTGAAATAGAAAAACACTCGCGATAACTTTACCAAAGGCACGTTTTGTTTGACGAGAAAAAGTCGATCCGCACTAGGGTGACAAGAAAAAATGAAAATTTTGGGAAATCTGAAGAGATACCCCCTGGATCGATTCTTTAGGCAATAATAAGTTACTGTGCCAATTTTGAGTCAAATCGGCTAAGGGTTAGGGGGTCGCTTTTTATCGTTGATGTTTATATGGGGAAAATCGCTAAAAGGTATGGGGAAAAACATCGCTTTAGGATTTTGGCAGCAGGTGGCGCAGGTCTCGCTCAAAATTGTCCAAGTTTGAGATTCTTGTAGGAAATTTAATTTCCTGCAACTTTGTCGAAGGGTGCAAGAAATCTGAGTTGATCCTGATGAGTTATTAGCAATGCGATGAAAAGAAATTGGCTTATATACTTGAAAGAATATAAGGGGTATATAAGAAGTACTTAAGAAAATAATTTTTACTAGAAAAATCATCAAAAATCAGGATCAACTCGGATCGTTTTGCACTCTTCGACAAAGTTGTAGGAAATTAAATTTCCTACAAGAATCTTACTCTTGGAAAATTTTGGGCGAGAACCGCGCCACCTGGCAGAAAAATATTAAAACGATGTTTTTCTGCATACATTTTTGCGATTTTCCCCATATAAACTTCAACGGTAAAAAGCGACCCCTTAACCTTTACCGATTTGGCTAAAAATTTGCACAGATACTTATTTTTGCCTAGGGAATCGAATCAGAGGGTATCCCTGATGTATTTTTTTTTATTATTGTCACCCTAATCCGCACGCGACAATGTTTTGGGCGGGAATGATGTCGTATAATCATCAAGGCACACAACAGAAGGTTGGTGCCGAAACGGCGAGCCAAGGAGGAGGTGAAAAGGTGAACACTGTTTACTCTCAATAAATTTAACTTTTATTCAAAAAAACAATATTTCATTATTTTCCAATCTAAATCACTTTTATAGCTCGTGGAATTTCCTGAGGATTTCGAATATTTCACAATTGAGTGCCGTCTTGTTGACCGACGAATCAAAGTTGTACATTAAAACACAAACTATAAGCTAATAAGGTTTTAGAAAAATCAAAAAAACCGTTAAGGTACCTTCATTTTTGTGGGCAGTCAGTGACTTGTGTCGGTGCACGCTATTTTCTCAGCCTGCAGCAAATTTACCTGGAATCGCTGAATATTTTCGCAGGCTTGAATCTCGAATCAAACTTTTAACTATAAACACAGATTATTTGTCCGAGAACATAAAGCTAAAAAAATTGCAGGTCTATTATTTGGCACCATGAACGAAATTTTGCGGATTCAGTCGAACTTTGTTTTCAATTTCTTATAATACAAGCCTAACCCGATAAACTTCGTCTTGACTTTTTTTTGTTCCTTGACGTTTTTAGCTTGTTTGCATATTTAGCCTCCTGTGATCAAAATTTGATTTTACGTAAATTTCCCAAACAATCTGCAGATGCTCCAGAATCGGCCCCAGAGTGGCCAACAAAAAGCGCCTCGATCCAAAGTTCCGTGTTCAACTGATTCGCGTTCGAACAAAACCAATGAAATTTTTTTTATATATATATAGTAGGATGTAACAAAAATGACTTTTTGGCGGGCATTCAGGGGTTTGTTCCGGTGGGCATACTGAGCCCAAATCCCAAATATGAGCTTGATTGGACGTAACAGGAGCTGGCACTCCGCCCTTCAATTTTAAATGGGATTTAACCCGTAAAAACAGATTTTTTCAAAAAATGTCAATTTTTGAGGCATTTTGGCCACTGAAGCGTTTATCAAAAACATCACTGGCGTGTAGGCCAGATCCTTGCGCATCTTTTGGTATATATAACATTGAAATTTAGAGCACCCTGTAGCTCGGTACAGACCTTCAAAGTTTGGCATTTTTTCGAAAAACCGGCCCCGGCAAAAAAGATATGCGTCGCGTCTCGCGACGCCCGAGATGCCATTTGATTTTGCTGGGACCAATTTTTCGAAAAAATTACAAACTTTGAAGGTCTGTACCGAGCTCCGGGTGCTCCAAACTTCAATGTTAAATATACCAAAAGATGCGCAAGGATCTGGCCTACACGCCAGTGATGTTTTTGGTAAACGCTTCAGTGGCCAAAATGCCTCAAAAATTGTCATTTTTGAAAAAATCTTTTTTTACGGGTTAAATCCCATTTAAAATTGAAGGGCGGAGTGCCAGCTCCTGTTACGTCCAATCAAGCTCATATTTGGGATTTGGGCTCAGTATGCCCACCGGAACAAACCCCTGAATGCCCGCCAAAAAGTCATTTTTGTTACACTCTAATATATAGATAGATTGCTTCATAAAATTTGCAGAAAATCGATGGATTTATTTAATCCTTTAGGTACCACGTGGAATTTTAATATTCAAAAAATCATATCTTGGCTCTGTAGAATCGATTCCCGTATACGGTTTTTAAAAATTTTGACGTTTAGAGCATTTTCCAAGAAAAAAACAGTTTCAGTAAGTGATGTTTGAATTTTTTAAGTGATTTGCTCCATCCTGCATTTATCGTGAGTCTTTTTGTAACATCTAAGGCTATTTTCACTAAAGAGCAACTCTCTACGAAATCGGCCGATTTGGACCATTTTTATTTTTTGTATTTTTTTATTTGACTCAAACTTTGCCTTCCCTATGACCAAATAAGCTATTTTGCGTCATTGGTTCACCCATACAAGTCTCCATACAATTTTGGCAGCTGTCCATACAAAAATGGTATGTAAATATTCAAACAGCTGTAACTTTTGAGTGAATTTTCTGATCAATTTGGTGTCTTCGGCAAAGTTGTAGGTATTGTTGAGGACTTTTGAGAAAAAAATAGGTACACGGAAAAAAATTTGCAGATTTTTTATCAACTTTTTTTTCACTAAAACTCAATTTCCCAAAATACGTATTTTTTGATTTTCGAGATTTTTGATATGTTTTAGGGGACAAAAATCCGCAACTTTTGAGCCATAGAGAAGCATGGTCAAAAAATCTGCCGCCGAGTTATGAATTTTTGAAAAAATAGTGATTTTTGGAAAAAAATGAAGTTTCATGCAAAAACAAGTTTGATATTATTTTTTAATGCAAAATTGAATTTGCAATCGAAAAGTACTTTACAGATTTTTTGATTAAGGGCTCCGTTTTCATGATATAGCCACCGAATGTTTGATTTTAGCGAAATATTTGCAGTTTTTCAATTTTTAAAAATAGTGACCATGAGTGACCATTTCTAAAAATATTTTTTTTGAAATTTTCCGATCTTTTCGAAAAAAATATTTTGAAAATTTTTAAATCTGGACTAGCATTTTAAATGGGCGTAATATTCAATATTTGGCCCTTTTAAAATGTTAGTCTTGATTTAAAAAAATTCAAAATATTTTTTTCGAAGAGATCGGAAAATTTCACGACAGTTTCATGTAATAACATTGAAAATCGGACTATTAATTGCTGAGATATCGTCATTAGAAAATGGTGGGCTGTTTGGGTGAGACTTAGAAAACTTCAATTTTCGTGTTTCTTTTTCTTTAAGCCGCTGTATCTCAGCAACCAGAGGTCCAATCTTCAATGTCTCTTAGAAAATTTTATAGCAAATTTTCTGAACTTTTAAAAAAATTTTTTTTTAGAAATGGTCACTCATGGTCACTATTTTTAAAAATTGAAAAACTGCAAATATTTCGCTAAAATCAAACATTCGGTGGCTATATCTTGAAAACGGAGCCCTTAATCAAAAAATCTGTAAAGTACTTTTCGATTGCAAATTCAATTTTGCATTAAAACATAATGTCAAACTTGTTTTTGCATGAAATTTCGATTTTTTTTTCCAAAAATCACTATTTTTTTCAAAAATTCATGACTCGGCGGCAGATTTTTTGACCATGTTTCTCTATGGCTCAAAAGTTGCGGATTTTTGTCCCCTAAAACATATAAAAAAATCTCGAAAATCAAAAAATACGTATTTTGGGAAATTGAGTTTTAGTGAAAAAAAAGTTGATAAAAAAATCTGCAAATTTTTTTTCCGTGTACCTATTTTTTTCTCAAAAGTCCTCAACAATACCTACAACTTTGCCGAAGACACCAAATTGATCAAAAAATTCGCTCAAAAGTTACAGCTGTTTGAATATGTACATACCATTTTTGTATGGACAGCTGCCAAAATTGTATGGAGACTTGTATGGGTGAACCTGGGTGCTGAAAAGACAGAATGCGTAACGTGATTTTCGAAAGCTCCCCACTGCTCCCCACTAATACAACTGCACTACAGCTATAAACATAAACAAAGTAGAAGGCTATGTTCAAGCTCAAGCGTGACATATTTTTTGCTGCTGAAGTGAATTATTATGAAACATTTTGGATCTGTTGATGTTGATGTTTTCGATGAAAAATAAGGTGCTTCGCACTTTTTTCTTTGTAGACTAAACGATGGGCGGCCAAAAGAGGCCTTTTTTGTTTTCCACGAGATGAAAAATTGTGTCAAAAGTGGGTGGAATTTCGTGAATCAGAAGAGCAACCGAATGGAAGTTCCGAGATTATGTATCTTTGATGTGTAGTGATAATATCGGAGTAAGATTATCCAATATTATTTGGAAAGTACTATTCATAGTTATTGATAATTCGTCGCTAACATTTAAAAAAGCGTCATAAACATAGGTTTTGCGTGAGACATAGCGATTATAAAATTTTAGCGACGAATTATGCCAATCTCGATTTCAACCCTCTTATTAAGATGTTTTGACTTCGAATACCTCAATAGCCATCGATTTTTTTTTATTCCTGACTAAATAAATTTTAGATCGATCACAATACTTGCCACTTCTTGGTATAATTATGCGAACAGTAAATTGGTTCCGCTTTGACAGTTCTAAATTGAGGCCGCTTTGCGGACAACTATTCTGCACCCAGGGGTGAACCAATGACACAAAATAGCATATTTGGTCATAGGGAAGGCCCCCACAAAGTTTGAGCCAAATCAAAAAATACAAATAAAATCCATTTCCGGTTTTGGTAGAGAATTGCTCTAAAATGTTTAACGAAAATAATCTTTTAAACATAAAAATCGAAAAATCTCAAAAATGTTGCGTGTTTTTTTTTCTTTCAGTGTATTTTTTTGGAAAGCCCGTCAAATTTCCTACAAGTTTGTCTTTGGCCACTTTTTGATACAATGCAACGGCTTCGGGATACAGCAATATTTAAATAACGAAATACAAAAATATTTAAAACACTCACGCCCATCCCAAATGTCACTATCGAAGGTAATTGGCTCTATATACAAAAAATGGCTTACCTAAGCGTAGGATAACATGTCTACAAAGTTTTATTGAAATCGGAAAGGGTCGAGAAAAAAGTACCTAAAAAATTCTTAATTTAGGCTGGAATTTCTCAATATAACATTTAAATCAAATTAAATCAAACAAAAAAACATGTCTGACCTAATCTCTAATTTTTTTAAAGGTTTCCTTGAAATGCTAATTTGTTAATCGTTATTTAATAAATTTAAAGGTGATAAAAATAGCTAAAACTGCTATGCGTTTTCTTTCTTTAAAGTTTGAATCTCGTTTTTTTTCTCTTTCTTTTTGAAGTTTGGTGTTAGAAAGAAAAAATGTGCATGTGTTATGCATTAAACTTCCTATTGTTTTATCTCTAGCTTGTTACAACCAAAACATTTTCCGCTTAATCTTTTCGTAAAACATTGTAATAAACAGTATCTTCAAATATTTCATTTAATAAAAATATGAATTGTTTAAATGAATAATTAATGCTTAAATACACTAAGGAGCAATTTCACAGTCAATTATTTTGATTTTAACGGTATTTCGCGGTATTTATTAAATTTCACGGCTAAGGGTGAATTTCACGGATTTCGTGGCTTCCGTGAAATCGCGAAAAATCACTAGCCCACTAACCATTTCGTAACCTAAGATTAGATTAGATTAGATTAGATTAGATTAGATTAGATTAGATTAGATTAGATTAGATTAGATTAGATTAGATTAGATTAGATTAGATTAGATTAGATTAGATTAGATTAGATTAGATTAGATTAGATTAGATTAGATTAGATTAGATTAGATTAGATTAGATTAGATTAGATTAGATTAGATTAGAGTAGATTAGATTAGATTAGATTAGATTAGATTAGATTAGATTAGATTAGATTAGATTAGATTAGATTAGATTAGATTAGATTAGATTAGATTAGATTAGATTAGATTAGATTAGATTAGATTAGATTAGATTAGATTAGATTAGATTAGATTAGATTAGATTAGATTAGATTAGATTAGATTAGATTAGATTAGATTAGATTAGATTAGATTAGATTAGATTAGATTAGATTAGATTAGATTAGATTAGATTAGATTAGATTAGATTAGATTAGATTAGATTAGATTAGATTAGATTAGATTAGATTAGATTAGATTAGATTAGATTAGATTAGATTAGATTAGATTAGATTAAATTAGATTAGATTTGATTAAGTTAGGTTAGATTTAACATAGTTTAAATATTCTGTAAATAGAAAATATGTAAGAAATTTTAATCGAACTGAACAATTCAATTATTTTTACTACACTCATTGATCTAAACCGTTTTTTTGATATTTTGGTCAATTTGGATGATCTTAATATTTGAAGCAAAAGTTTCAAACTTGTTGCGTATACCTACCTACTACCATTCTGCACGATTCGATGATAATTTCGATGCATAGTTTCGAGTGCCAAATTTCAACACTCAAACTTCTAACAGAGACTTTAAAAAGTTAAAAGTTACGGTCAATTTTACTAGGACCCCGACTGTTCAGCCACTACGAAACAAAACAAAGTTTTTATCAATAATATTTCGAAGATAAAAAAAACTAGTTTTTTAAACTGGGAAGCATCCATTCCAATTCATTCAGCTTTTACGAGTTTGAGATCACATTAATTGGTTTATGGATAATCCTCAAGCTCATGTCGGCTATAATCCTTCCCACTCTTCAACGGGCTGATAACAGAGTGGGTTTAGGGGCAGTCCTCTGCCTGTTTGCTGTGTTTTAAATCACGCATGTTTAATCTAATCTAATCTAATCGAACACAAGCGCAGCCAGTCCGAAGAAAGCATCCTGGAAGAACTTGTGGTAAGATTACGCCTCAAGTCCTTTCTTGTCAATATTAATGATTACAGTACATCCGAGTTACCCCGAAAATGTATAGCAAAAATTAAAGCGGCCAGGCCTACTGCGTTGCATTAACCGCAGAGACAGATTCTGTGAACGGATCACATTTCACAGAATCATCAGGGGAGGAAGGATGCGTGGACATACCGTACCAAACGCTCCGAATCAGTTGTGGTGTGGTGTGTTAGTGTAAATTTGGCAGATAATAATATTTAGAGGTGGGGGGGGGGGTTGGGAGGGGGAGGAAATGAGGATAGGAGAAGGTGAGAAAGGGATAATATGGATATATCATTTGATCAATAGAATATTATATAAAATAAGGGTAAAAAAACTTCTATCAAATAATGATAGATAAAATGGATAGATCTCACAAACTCCTGGGTCCAACTCGATATAACCGGAAAGTATGTTCCACAACGCCTTGATTGTTGCTCTTGGAAAACAGGCTGTTATCTCCACAATCCTCCTCATCAGCTGGAAAAAGACTTCTAATCCACCGGAACCGAAAAACCGCCAGAAAAGTTTCACTGCAGCAGAAGGCCATCGTAAAAGCAACTGCACCAGAACAGCAGGAACCAGGAACCAATCCACATTGAAAGCGATCCACTAGAACTGAACTCCACTCGTAAATGAACTACACCGGAACTTTACTCCAACGGAAAACTTTAAAAAAATCTTGAGGAAAATCCACTTCTTTGAAAAGAGAAAAAAAAACGCCAGCGAAAAAAAAAACTTTCCGTCCGAACACCTGTGTTTTAAATCACGCATGTTTCAATTGATTTTTTGTTGTGATCTGAAAACGGTAATTTTAGTTTGTAATATTGAGTATCGATTCATCGGATCGGATTAGTTCAATTCTTCTTTAGATGGTTATTTCCAAATGTTTATTCTCCGGAAGCAATCAGCTTCAGAACCTGTTCGCACCCAGTTTTTCGCTGAAAACACACATTTTCTAATAAGATGTCGTGGCCAACCCAAGTCGGGGTGAATTATGACGCTCCATAGAGTTTTACCGAATGACTTGATTAATTGTGTCAACTTTGTTCCGCCCCAATGACCTAGCAAGGGGAAGGTTTCTATTAGGAAAAGCCTGCTAGCTCAACTTGGACTGCGGAAAACTTCTACCGTGCTCGGGAGGGATAATAATAACAAATCCCTGGAGCATGGAGCTCAACGGCAAATACCTCTCCACGCGAGGAGAGAGAGAGAGGTCACATTAAGCAAAGAACAGATGGGAAAGCCGTAAATTAATCAAAACGCTGAAACGCCACCAAAATGGACGGACGACCGTTTGGAGACTGGAGAGGACCATCGTCCACTCTGGAGCAGTTCACCCAGGCTAATCATCTTGAATGTGACCAGTCGGGAGGAAAAGCTTTTCATCGTCCGTGCTGGGATGAACGCTGACTAGAGATGGGCGGGCAGGAAAACTCTGAATGCTTTCATCTTGCACGGATGGACGACACGTGTGCAGTGTGCACTCTGTGCACGTGGACACCCTTGGTGAACTGCTGCGAAGGGGCGTTCAATCTCGCCTATAGGATGCCTGAAGCTTTTAGTTAATTTAATTACGCTTCGAGATGAAGCATCTGTCTAGTTAACCATGCTATCAAAAGTTTAAAATTGAGTTATTGGGGCTCATATCAAGCTCTCAATTTTATGAAAATGTTGTGATCGTGCTATCTTATGTATGGTATGTCATCTTTCCGTCTTGCGCTTATGAGCTTTACAGTTATTTATCAAATGAAGGATTCTGACATTGATTTCATTCAGAGTACTAAGATCCGGCCGAAAATATTGTACATGGAAATGGGAGTTGACGTGTTGACATGAGAGTGGGAAACTATTTTGGAGGTAAAAGTGCCCACGTGGTTTATGGATGTGTATTAGGGTGACAAGAATTTTTTTTTTCGAAAATCTCAAGAGATACCCCCTTGTTCGATTCTTTAGGCAAAAACAAATAACTGTGCCAATTTTGAGCCAAATCGGTTATGGTTTAAGGGTCGCATTTTATCGTTGAAACCGAGTTGATCCTGATGAGTTATTAGCTATGCGATGAAAAGAAATCGGCTTATATACATGAGAGTATATAAGGGGTAATAGGAAGTAGACAAGAAAATAGGGTAATTCTCCGCCAACTCACACAGCAGTTGCCCCGACCCCTCTTCGATTTGCGTGAAACTTTGTCCTAAGGGGCAACTTTTGTCCCTGATCACGAATCCGAGGTCCGTTTTTTGATATCTCGTGACGGAGGGGCGGTACGACCTCTTCCATTTTTGAACATGCGAAAAAAGAGGTGTTTTTCAATAATTTGCAGCCTGAAACGGTGATGAGATAGAAATTTGGTGTCAAAGGGACTTTTATGCAAAATTTTCTGTCTTTTAGACATCTAAAACAATTTTTTAAGCTGTTTTAGTCATGTCATATAGAAATAAATAATAAATAAATATTTATAAGATACTTATTAAATTTTAATTCGAAATTGTGGTACATTTAAAATTCAAAGCACAACAATCTACAACATCTAAGAACTGCTATCCTTGTTTAGATTGATATTAATAATATTGAGCTAAGAGCATGAAATCGGGAAAAGATGCCTCGACCCCTCTTCGATTTGCGTGAAATTTTGTCCTAAGGGGTAACTTTTGTCCCTGAACGAATCCGAGGTCCGTTTTTTGATATCTCGTGACGGAGGGACGGTACGACCCTTTCCATTTTTGAACATGCGTAAAAAGAGATATTTTTCAATAATTTGAAGCCTGAAACGGTGATGAGATAGAAATTTGATGTCAAAGGGGCTTTATGTAAAATTGTACCCCCGATTTGATGGCGTACTCAGAATTCTGAAAAAACGTATTTTTCATCGAAAAAAAACAATAAACAAGTTTTAAAAACTCTGCCATTTTGCGTTACTCGACTGAAAAAAAAATTTGGAACATGTCATTTTATGGAAAATTTAATGTACTTTTCGAATCTACATTGACCCAGAAGGGTATTTTTTTCATTTGGAACAAAATTTGATTTTTAAATTTCGTGTTTTTTTTCTAACTTTGCAGGGTTATTTTTAAGGTTTGCTTATAAACATCACGAGTTATCGCGATTTTACGAAAAAAAGTTTTGAAAATGTTGGTCGTCGCTGTCCGTTGATCATGGCTGGTCCTGGTCACCCGCGACAGACACGGACGACGAAACAAAGAGAATCTAATCTAATCTAATCTAATCAGACCCTAGCGCAGCCAATCTTTCGAAGGGATCCTGGAGAGTGCCTTAGGTTAGATGACGCCTAGCACTCTTCTTGTCATTTATTAACATTTGTAGTGCGCCATTGCATAAGAATGCATTAAACCATCACAAGCGTTAAAGCGGCCAGGCCTACTGCGTAAAGCCGTATCGCAGAGATGATTCGTAACTGGGTTGAGTTTGAGCACTGAGTGTTCGAACAACAACACAATTCTGAATCGACAGGGGAGAAAGAAGCACCTCCATACGCTCCGAGATTTGGTTGTATTCGTTGGGAGCACCATGCTAAGAAGGTTTTGGTACTCCGGGACCCTCTGAGATGTGACATTGTATTTCCACGAATGCCCTGGACACTATTTGCCGTGGTTATAGCGCCACAACTCGCTCTCTGTAACAGTATTCCTAATTTCAGTCCACGCTCACCAAGTCGTCATGGCCTAGTGGTTACCATTTTTGCTTACCAATCCAAAGGACGGAGGATCGAACTCCGCCTCGAGCGACTTAGATTTTTCGTTCATATTCATCATTTCAAATTTATGTGTTCTTTACTTTCTCGTTGGGAGCAGATGGGAATCGGACCCAGAACCATTCGCTTACAAAGCGAACACCGTAACCAGTTAGCCACGGCCGCTCTCACACGGACGACGAAACAAAGAGAAACGCAAAAAGTCACTTTTTCAAAACTTTTTTTTCGTAAAATCGCGATAACTCGTGATGTTTACAAGCAAACTCCTTATGTCTATATATCAAAATTTTTGTAATTGTCTGCTCTACAACTTTGTAGAAAATTGTTACACACTAAAAAATAACCCTGCAAAGTTAGAAAAAAACACAAAATTTTAAAATGAAAATTTCTGTTCTAAATGAAAAAATGACCATTCTGGGTCAATGAGCATGAGCATGAGCTTGGTTGACTGCCAATGAGCTGCTACTCCGTTATTGACAGATCAGCTGAAGTTAAACAATGAATCAAAAATGATCAGTGGGAGCCAACCATACGTTCACTGTTTAACCTCTGAAGATCCCTACTTTATTGGTCAATACCGGCGCCCTCCCAAGAAGCCTGCAGTTCAACAAAAGGGAGGAATGTTAGTCCGATAGTTGAAGTTGCAGACTCATCAAGCACATAGTTTTTCGCTATATACTTGTTGATACCGCTTGAGACCGTTGAATCCACAGCATCTCCTTCAAGCATCACGTGATTAATATTTTTTTTGGGTAAGTAGGATAAGGTATTGGCTTTTCGATGCCTCCTGAGCTACGTCGCTATGGGGAAGACTTTCATAACAGACCCGTCGGCGAGCCTTCCGAGCAACGATGCTATGGGAAGGTCTTTCTGGTTAGCACACAAAATCATTCACACACAATCATTTTGCTCCGCTATTAACTCGCCGATCCAAATTGTCAGTGCGTCTTTCGATCATTATAAAAAAATGGCTTTTTCACCGCAAAAAAAAAATAAAACCTTATTCGAAAAATGTAAACACAATTAACCCGACGCCGTGCCTTCCGATCAACGATGATATAGGAAGGGCTTTGAAAATCACAAAACAATAAATTAAGACACACACAATTCACGACAAAAGGCACACGAAAAAAATCACTTTTCACTCCGAATATTTTTTACGACCACGCGCTCCCTTTACAAATTATGCACTCACCTCATTCGAACAGCGACACATAAGCACACACAAAAAAAAATAACCTGAACAATCACGACTTCGCGTCCCCACTTCCAGCGCACCAATCTAAATGAAAAAAATTACCATTCTGGGTCAATGTAGGAACGAAAAGTACATTAAATTTCCCTTAAAATTATATATCATATATGATCCAAAAAAATTGTACAGTCGAGTAACGAGAAAAGGGAGAGTTTTTTAAACTTTTTAGTGTTTTTTTTTCGATGAAAAATACGTTTTTTCGGAATTTGAGTACGCCATCAAATCGGTTGTCTAATTTTACATAAAAGTCTCTTTGACACCAAATTTCTATCTCATCACCGTTATGCAAATTATTGAAAAACACCTATTTTTTCGCATGTTCAAAAATGAAAGAGGTCGTACCGCCCTTCCATCACCAGATATCAAAAAACAGACCTCGGATTCGTGATCAGGGACAAAAGTTACCTCTTGGGACAAAGTTTCACGCAAATCGATGAGGGGTCGGGGCAACTTTTCCCGATTTCATGTGAGTTGGTAGAGATTTACCCAATATTTATATTATTTTAAATCTGGATGTACAGCACCGAACAACGTTTTTTTTTTGTTGAAAAAAAAATAAAATTTCCGTAATACAGTACAGACTCAATTATCCGAAGGCATAGGAAAAATTTCACTTCGGATAATCGAACCACGAAAAAAAAATTCGTTGTCTTATTTTTGATTGTTGAGTTTTAGTATGACCCTAAAACTACTCCGAAGTTATTTAGAATTTTCAAATCTAAGATGGCGGTCAAAATGGCGATGATGAAGTATTGACAAAAGCATTTCTTTAACCCCTCCCCGCCCAGAGCAAAGTCGTGATTTTTTACGTTTTCCACCATTACTCGTAACTGGATCGACCAAATTGGATGAAATTTAAATGGTTATAAGCTGGAGCTGGAAAAGTGCATCGTTGCAGAAAAATTAAAATTTGAAGACAAAAATTAGTGATGCTCTGGAGTAACCATGGGCGTTAGAAGGTTAATTTTACAGGCAATCAACCAATCAAATTTGACTAAAATCGGGTCGCATTTGATTTTTAAAGTAAGGCCGATGCAATGTTTTTTCCAAGATTATTAAAAATTATAAAAATGGTCGAAATCAACAGATTTTGTAGAGTTTGCTCAATGTATTGAACATTTTTACAGAAGCTTATTCAGCTTCCTTTCATTTTATAGAACAATTTACAAAAAAAATACAACTGATCAGAAAGTTGCCAAACTAGCATCTTAACCGTGTTTTTAATCATGTGTAATCGATTCCCTAGGAAATTTTATGTGAAAAACTGACTTTTGACGAATTTTTGCTCAGCCTCCTAATTTGCGATTTGTACTCTTTTTCGCCCGCTTTACAGTGTTAAAAAAGGTCTTAAATAGAAGCTAGAAATGGGTTGACACCCTGTAGATGTGCCACCCTGTCTTCCAACCATGTCAAAATTTCTTGGAACTTAAGCTTAACAACTTTTCCTAAGATACCAACGCTATAAAAGGTCGCCAGTAGAAGTCAGCGTTGACACCCTGTAGGTGTGTCACCCTGCAAATCAATAATTTTAAATGAAAGCCACAATCATATACAACAACTTTTCCTAAGACACCATTTTGCTAGGTTGCTTCCTAATTACGTTAAAAAAAATATATCGAAATATCTACCGATGCACTTATTTTCAAATGCCTCTTTTAAAAACTCTGTATCTTTTTCCAGAAGCAAGATAGGGCCATAATTTCTTCGGGAAAGTTTTAGAGGACATTCAAGACTACACTCCTACGGTGTTGGTTTTTAAATTGAGTGAAAAATTAAAATTAGAAAAATTAAAATGTAAAGCTACATTGGCTTTGATCGTCCAGTTTTCACATTGGTGAGATGGCCGTGCGGGTTGGGGCGCGGAATTTGTAAGCTAGATATAACTACCGCCGGTTTGATATTTTTTTTTTGGGATTACAGATATTTTTTTCTAGCGTCTGCCAGATATAAATTTACACATTATTAGAGGTAAAATTAAAGCTTTTTTCTGACATAAAAGATGCACTCCTTTTTAGATGAAATTTTACCATGATTTTTTTTATTGTGTAGTGTATAGCCTTGTGGGAACCTGCAAACCTTGCGGTTGATGAGTCTTTGTCAAAGCCACGATTACTACAAGGATTACAACGATATCCTGCCCGGTAGACCCACCCAGTTGGCCAAAACAAAACACAGACATTAACTCACGGCAATAAATCGCTGAATTCTTCTGAGAATTTCACAGCAAAACCACCGTAACCGGACCCGAACTCAACAGTACGTTCCAAATTACACCATTAAAAGGGAATTCGTTCCGGTTTGTGCCAGAACGAATCAAACCACCACCGGCAACAGAACATTGACCACCTGTCCTAAGAATAGACGAGAGAAAAAAAAAATCTCGTAGCTGCTGTGCGACTCTATTAACACCGCGCCGGCCGAGCGTCTATTCTTGAGTCTAAGGTCCTAATCCCGCCGAAGGAGATCGATGCGAATCGTAGTTGAAGGTCAAACAGATTTCCGTCCTGTCAAACAATCGCGCGCGCGCACAGGCACACACATTCGCACAATTACACAGACAAATGAGCGCGCATCAAAAGCCATAAAGCTCGGCGATTTCCTGCGTTCGGTGTGTGTGGTGTCGAATTTTGCTGTAGTGTGCAGTGTCGACCATTGACGATCGATGCTAGGGGATGCTGGGGATGTTTTGATAACCGCTATGTGTTGCTAGCGACAACTTTGTAGAACATACCAAAGCTGTAAAACTCGATCCTGAAAGGTAATTAGCGAACCACGATTTTTCACCAAGTTCAAGTTCGGGTAACCAATTTCGCTCAAAATTGGTACAGCTGCTTAAAATAACCCAAAATAAACGTTTTCCGCTGGTACAGTAGGGGGTCAATTTTGTTTTTTGGCACATTAACCCTCTACAACCCAACCCCGCCTTTAGACGGGCTTCGATCTAAAAATTCGCCAAAAATCCATTATTCAACTAATTTTTGATTTTTAAAAAGCATTGGAAAGAAGAGCTCTTGAAATTTTAGAAAATTATAAGGTTGAAAGTTTTACTTGTTTTATGTGAATTTGCCAATGTTTTTAAAAATGTCATTTTTTCAGGGGTCAAATTTGGCTGTGTTTTTTACTAACATTTCCTATATTTTCAGAAAAATTAAGTATGCAGTAATTTTTGTAGTGTCCCAGACTATGCCTCAACGTATTTTTCTACAATTTAAGAGCGAGTTTTTCACCAATGTTTAACAGGTCGTATCGAGGTGCTCCGATTTGGATGAAACTTTCAGCGTTTGTTTGTCTATACATGAGATGAACTCATGCCAAATATGAGCCCTCTACGACAAAGTGATGTGGGGTAAAACGGGCTTCGAAGTTTGAGGTCGAAAAAACATTAAAAATCTTAAAATTGCTCGCATTTCCGTAAAACTTCTTCAATTCCAACTCTCTTAGATGCATTCGAAAGGTCTTTTAATGCACTTCAAAATGTGCCATAGACATCCAGGATTGGTTTGATTTTTTCTCATAGCTGGTGGTGCCATTATATAGCAGAAAATGTGAAAAACAAGCAAAAAATTTAAAAAGTTGATGTAAAAACGTGAAAAAATTAGTTAGGCAAAATGTAATTATATTAGGTGGTAGATTAAGCCAAATACTACCAACAAACAGACATAAACTAAACAAGATCAGTGCAAATTCAAATACTAAAAATAAAACAAGAAAAACATAAAACAAGAGAAGTAAAGTTTTTCGTAGAACAAAAGTTGCTCAAAATGACATCCTGAACACAGGAAAAATAAAAAAAAATCGAAAAAAAATTTGGGCAGTAGAGGGTTAATATGTATAAGTAAAGATGGATCCAGGAACAACAAGTTCACTTTTCACGTGTTTTTAAAGCCTTTCCTCAACTAGTTTGGGTGAGACTAAGAAAACTTTAATTTTACTGTTTCTTTTTCTTTAAGCCGCTGTATCTCATCATCAAGAGGTCGAACCTTAAATGTCTCTTAGAAAATTTTATAGCAAATTTTGTGTTAACTTTTCAAAAATAATAATTTCAGAAATAGTAACTCATTGTCACTATTTTAAAAAATTCTCAAAACTGCAAATATTTCGCTGAAATCAAACTTTCGATTGCTCTATCATGAAAACGGGGCACATTATCACAAAAAATAAAATGTTTATATAAAAGCGGTTTTTTTTTGAGTAATTATTTGTTCAGAATAGTCTTCATCAAACAACTTTGCCCAAGACTTGATGTCTTGATCAGAAAATTCATTCAAAAGTTTCATATTTTAGAATATTTGGGCATCATTTCTGTATGGACAGTAGGATTGCTCGAGATGGTCGATTTTTCAGAACATGCTTTTTTTCGGTTGCTTTTAGGCCCCTAAACAACTTCCCAAAATTTGAGTGCAATGGGTTGCGTTGCCGGGTCCGGTGGTTCAGTGGTTAGCGTGGTAGCCTCTAAACCCCAGTATGGCCTGGGTTCAATCCCAGACGGACCCGGTGGCATTTTTCGAGACGAGATTTGCCTGACCACGCCTTCTATCGGATGGGGAAGTAAAACGTCGGTCCATTAGCGTAAAAGAGGTTTTGAGTGACTCACCAAACATAACCTTCGGACGCCTAGAAATGAGCAGAAACTTGCAACAGAGCCCACAAAAGACCCGGGGGTCGTTAAAGTGGATTGCTTTGCTTTTTTTTTTTTTTTGGGTTGCGTCACAGAGTAATCGTTGCGTCCACACTTTGCGCATTGCATTTAATTTATTTATGGGAATTGGTATGGAAAAAACCTTTTTTTACCTTTTAATTTTTATCTATATCATTTCCCACTCAATTTTTCAAACCAAAATAATAGTGTTAAAATTGAAAAAAATCCCTAAAACTTTTCCCAAGAAAGTATTGTGCTTTTCCTGTTAAAAAGATACAGTGTCCTTAAAATTGGTCTATAACGTGATTTCCGAGCAAAAACCACGTTTCAGACCAGTTTTGAGGACGCTGTATCTTTTGACAGCAGCAAGATAGCACAATACTCTTTGAATTGAAGACAATTGTCGTTTTTGAGACCACGGTGTAGGCCAACAACAAAAAAATATGGGTTGAATTATTTCGGCTAAGGAACCCCCAGACAAATTTTGAGCCCGATCGGAAAACTTTTTTTTTTGTTTATGCTCAGCTACCGAGCTACCGTGAGGTTACGGGTTTCGCCTTTTAAGTGGAAGGTGATGGGTTCATTTCCTGTTTGGCTCGGCAAAGTCAGATCCCTTCAAAAAGTAAATCTGCTCACTGGGAATACTGACCGGTAGGGGATGGGTTTCGACTTGCGGCGTACTGGGTTCCTAATCCAGAGGTCGTGAGTTCGATTCTCGTACCGGGATGATGAAGTTTAAAAAAAAAATGCTGTTGCTAATAGCCGAGCCGAAAGGGAAGCTAGTGTGTCGTCACAAGCTGGACCTTATCACTGCACATCATTGAAAATATGGCTACCGTAAAACGGGGTGACTTTGATAGCCGGGGGTGACTTTGATAGCCGGGGTGACTTTGATAGGTTCGCGATTTTTCCGCAAATGAAGAGCACAATTAAAATACTTACGGAATGGTTTAGAATCATACTGACTGTGGTAGAGAAGTGTTCAAAGTATACCTCAAGAAGAACTTTTCATAAAATTTTGTAAAGTTTAAAAAGTTAGTTAACTATTGTAAAGAAAATGTTGATGAAAGTCATTATTTTGAACTTCTAAAAGTGTCGTGATTTTCTCAATGAACATGATATTGAATTGGAAAACGGAATGCATTTTCGGATTCTTTGGGCAATTTTCCACTAGGAGAAGGTCTGTAAATAATAAATAATATGTGTTTTTGAAACACAATTTAAAAACACTCCGAATTTATAGGCAATTTCAGTTGAACAAATTTCATGTAAATTGTGAAAACTTGTGATTCGTGCATCGAATTCAGTATAAAATGCAATACTGCCCATGTTCGCATAAATGTCCCATATACAAAAACCGCAAGCTGAGAAAAACGCATTTGAAGTTTGTCCCATACATAAGGCTACGTGTTGCGTTTTTTCACGAAAAAACGGGATTTCCCCCTGATTTCTAGAACAAAGTACTGGATGTTATATAACAATTCCAGCTCAAATCAGGAATTTTTCTGGTACTTTTGTTCCCGACCATCTCCGATTTCAATTAAACTTTTTAGACATGTTATCCTAGGCCTATAAAAGCCATTATTGTGTATATGGAGCCAGTTGCACTCGATAATGACATTTGAGAAGGGCCTAATAGTTTTCAATATTTTTATATTTTGTTATTTAAATATTGCTGTATCTCGAAGCCGTTGCATCGTATCAAAAAGTGGTCAAAGACAAACTTGTAGGAAATTAGACGAGCTTTTTGCAAAAAAATACACTGAAAGAAAAATGCACGCCAATTCTATGAGATTTTTCAATTTTTAAGTTTAAAAGTTAAATTTTAAGGTGATGTCACGATTTTTTTTCGTTCAAAATTTTTGTGAAAATAGCCTAAAATGTAACAAAAAGACTCACGAAAAATGCAGGATGATATGTCTCTCCTAAAAAATACAAAAATCATTTACTAAAACTGTTTTTTTTTAAAGTGGTCTAAACGTCAAAATTTTCAAAAACTGATAGTGAGAATCGATTCCCCAGACAATTTTACATAAAAGTCTCCATATTGACCATTGTCCTATGTCCTATCCTTGTGAAGATACAGCGGTTTTAAAAATCAAAATGTTGAAAAAATAGGTTTTTTAGTGGTTTTTGGCAATTTCTATATGACAGACTGATTTTTCAGTCTCGTAAATATTTTTACCGGAAAAACTCGTCCAATTTCCCATAATATTAATGTTATCTTATTTACTATCCAGGTTTCTACCACACTGAAAAAAATATTCTATTTTCAGTTATGAGCAATGTAATTAAGCTTATATCTGTAAGCCCATACATTCAATTGAAATGCTGTCAAAAGACAAACTTATGGAAAATTGGACGAGCACAAAAATGGCTTTTATTGGCCTAGGATAACATGTCTAAAAAGTTTCATTGAAATTGGAGAGGGTCGGGAACAAAAGTACCAGAAAAATTCTGGAATTGCTCTATAGGCTTTCGAAAGAGCACACAATTTTGAAGCAAACTGCATCTATTAATCGAAATCGATGAAAATGCATATGGGATATTTATGCGATCAGGGGCAGAATATCAATCGATAATTTTATAAACAAAACCAGTTTTAACAAATTTCAGGCAAAATTCCGACATTTTAACAATTTTGCCTTAAATTTATATGTATTTTGTTAAAAAGCTTATAAACTTAGTTAACTAATTATAAACATTATTTTTTTCTTAAAAACTATATCAGTTACTTTAGTGATGGTACATTTAACGAATAAATAAAGTTTGAACATCTTAAATATGATTTTAACATGAAAAACTATAACTATCAAAGTCACCCCGGAATTCAAACAAAGAATTTTGAACGTAACTGTTTTTCTAAACACAATTGAAAAAACATTTTTTCCAAAATAGTGCATGGACTTTGTGTGGCCTACCCCGGTACATGTTTTAAAAATAATAATCTTGAGAAAAAGCTTGCCTGTAGGAAAATATTCCAAAAACAAATTGAAATCCTATCAAAGTCACCAAAGGTTTACGGTACAGTCAATCTACGTATAAGAGCGCCTCGCATGTGCAACTTCGCATATACGAGTCATTCCACCTGATTCGGTTTTGTCGCAAGAGTTGCATATGCGAGTCACAGGGCTTATGGGATTTTGGTTGTATGTTAGACATGTCCCGCCCGTGTGGATCAATCGGACCGCGCACTGGACTCACAATTCAGAGGTCACCAGTTCGAATCCCGCGGCGGGCGCTATAAAATTCTTTGTGTAAATATGGGTATACGGCGCCGTCGCTCCGTGCCATACTTTCATACACTTAGGAGCCCAGGGCGGCGAAGTCCTTGTAGATAAAAAGGAAGACACTAGTGGTTGGTACTAGCAATGGTGGCCGACAGCTATAAAGCCAACTTCGTTTCGGGAGACATGGGCTATATTTTGATGAAAAATCATCTTAGCTATGCAAATTTAAAATGTTTTGTAATCGTTAAGAGTTGCACTTTTGACAAAATCGAGATTTTTGCTCCAGGTGGTAGAGGATGTTCCAACGCATCTTATAAAACTTGAATTTCGCAAAAATATTCTTTAGTTTGGTTGCCGATACGAAAAACCAAACGGCTAACATCCCATTCCCCTTTGAAATTGCCTTGGCGAAGATTTGGTGACGTATGTATGTATGTATGTATGATCCCCATACCCGCAGGCAACTTGGTCCTGAAACACATGTGAGCGCTAGGTGAACAATTCGATCATCTTTTACTCCGTAATCTGTACACCCACGTGCATAAGTTTTTTTGCACGAATTTTAGTGCTACAAATACCGGCGCATAGAATAAAATGGTTTCCCTCTTCCCTCCCAAGCGCCGGAAATCTGTAGCGGGTGTAGGGACACTTCGCATAGACGCCCTTGCTCCCATCACGTCACTGAGGGTATGGAGCGACGAGAAATTAATAAGCATGCCCCCTCAGTCGAACATTCATTAGAGAAGCAGGCAATCCACAACTCACAGCGAACGACCAAAGAACACCCTACCGCGTATATAGTAAATTGGCGTGGTTAGTCTTAAATGGAATGTATGAATGTTAGAATGAGTGACAGTATATTTTGATATAAGAAAAGGAGCGATCTCACCAAATCCGGAATCTTCAAAATGTCTTGAAATGTTACTTGAATCTTCTTGGAATTCTGTCCTCTATTTGCTGAACTACCGGCAACCAAATTGGTACGGAACCAAAACAGCAAACAACTTCCTGGATTCCAGTGAAAACTTGAAGGACAAGTCAGGTGTTGGTGAAAGCTACCCATCCTGGCCTGGCTGATAAACTTGAACATCAGGACTCGAACCACACCAGGTTTTAGCCGATTATAACTTAGTGGTGTGCACCAGCTGCTGCTTATCCGCCGATATTGTCCGCAATCGCCATCTCCTGGGCGTCACGAGGATCTTCCACTGTTATCGCTATCACTGGCCACCAACAGATTTACCGGCTGAATATCCTTATTTTCTCTAACTTTTTATTTTTAAATCAAATATTTTAGGATTGAAAAATGACACCTTGAAAAAATTACGTCAAGTCTCGCGCACGGATTGCTTCGATCTGCCTTGGCGAAGATTTGGTGACAAACAAAAAACGCCCTTTTCTCGGAATACTTGATTTGGCGTAATAGCAGAATCTTCAATTATGGCCAGATCACGACACCTTAGGGAGGTGACCTATGGAACTTTATCATTACCTTCAACAGTCAACATGATAACATTAAGTTTAGAAAGAAATTGCCACTGATTCCGCTCTGTAAATGCAGCCCGTTGCTCTTCATGGAAAAAAACATACTATTTATTTACTAATTAGAACGTTTTCTACCACCTGGGGAAATGAATTCGACAAAAATGGACAATAGCACTTTTTTATTATGGGCAGTTTGGATCATATTTGAGTTCCTTTTAAAACCATTAACATTTTCGTTTAAAAAATCCTAGAATAATTTCCCCAATCTCCCCTGTTGGAACAAGAAAAAAAGCCAAACCATCAAAAGCAAACTTTTTGTCGCTTCTGCATGATTTGGCTAAATATTACTATTGCTGCTGCGTTTTTTTGCCTTTCTGTTGAACCTCCGGACGGGCGATTATTTCTCATTTTCTTTTGGGCTCGGACTGGACCGGACAAAGCTCCTCTCGCCGGCCGGGTGGCTGGCTGGGCTAGCTGGCTGGCCAACAGAAAATCTTCATTTCGTTCGCTTGGACGCCTCGTTATACAAGCCCGGGTTCGGAGTCTGGCAACAAATTCGCGTGCGCGCGGGGAGTCGTTTTTCAAGCTGATGAGTCGGGGTTTTTGTACACACTCTAGTCCTCTCTCTTTTTCTTGTTTATGGTCATCATTTTCGTTACCAGAGCTACGGACGGATGGGGGGGGGGGGGCCGCGACTTATTTGAAGAGAGTGAAATGATTAGATAACATTTTATTGTTTTTTTTTCTTGTAGCAAACATGGTCATCCTAAAAGGAAAATTTGTTTGAATCACAAGACCTTTAAATCAAAATATTAAGAATCAAATGTTGCGTAATCTTTGAAAGTCCCCTACTCGTAAATTATGGTGTTGTTAGTCGCAAAGAACCTATATTGGCAAAATTACAGCAGAAACGCGATCCACCATTGGTCACTGACATGACCTCTTGTTTCAACAGCTAATGAAAATAGCAGTAAACCAATTTTAATCAGCCTGGACCCAAATCAAAAATGTCTATTGTCTTTTGTCTTTTGTCTATTGTCTATTGTCTATTGTCTATTGTCTATTGTCTACTGTCTATTGTCTATTGTCTATTGTCTATTGTCTATTGTCTATTGTCCATTGTCTATTGTCTATTGTCTATTGTCTATTGTCTTTTGTCTTTTGTCTTTTGTCTTTTGTCTTTTGTCTTTTGTCTTTTGTCTTTTGTCTTTTGTCTTTTGTCTTTTGTCTTTTGTCTTTTGTCTTTTGTCTTTTGTCTTTTGTCTTTTGTCTTTTGTCTTTTGTCTTTTGTCTTTTGTCTTTTGTCTTTTGTCTTTTGTCTTTGTCTTTTGTCTTTTGTCTTTTGTCTTTTGTCTTTTGTCTTTTGTCTTTTGTCTTTTGTCTTTTGTCTTTTGTCTTTTGTCTTTTGTCTTTTGTCTTTTGTCTTTTGCCTTTGCCTTTTGTCTTTTGTCTTTTGTCTTTTGTCTTTTGTCTTTTGTCTTTTGTCTTTTGTCTTTTGTCTTTGTCTTTTGTCTTTTGTCTTTTGTCTTTGTCTTTTGTCTTTTGTCTTTTGTCTTTTGTCTTTTGTCTTTTGTCTTTTGTCTTTTGTCTTTTGTCTTTTGTCTTTTGTCTTTTGTCTTTTGTCTTTGTCTTTTGTCTTTTGTCTTTTGTCTTTTGTCTTTTGTCTTTTGTCTTTTGTCTTTTGTCTTTTGTCTTTTGTCTTTTGTCTTTTGTCTTTTGTCTTTTGTCTTTTGTCTTTTGTCTTTTGTCTTTTGTCTTTTGTCTTTTGTCTTTTGTCTTTTGTCTTTTGTCTTTTGTCTTTTGTCTTTTGTCTTTTGTCTTTTGTCTTTTGTCTTTTGTCTTTTGTCTTTTGTCTTTTGTCTTTTGTCTTTTGTCTTTTGTCTTTTGTCTTTTGTCTTTTGTCTTTTGTCTTTTGTCTTTTGTCTTTTGTCTTTTGTCTTTTGTCTTTTGTCTTTTGTCTTTTGTCTTTTGTCTTTTGTCTTTTGTCTTTTGTCTTTTGTCTTTTGTCTTTTGTCTTTTGTCTTTTGTCTTTTGTCTTTTGTCTTTTGTCTTTTGTCTTTGTCTTTTGTCTTTTGTCTTTTGTCTTTTGTCTTTTGTCTTTTGTCTTTTGTCTTTTGTCTTTGTCTTTTGTCTTTTGTCTTTTGTCTTTGTCTTTTGTCTTTTGTCTTTTGTCTTTTGTCTTTTGTCTTTTGTCTTTTGTCTTTTGTCTTTTGTCTTTTGTCTTTTGTCTTTTGTCTTTTGTCTTTTGTCTTTTGTCTTTTGTCTTTTGTCTTTTGTCTTTTGTCTTTTGCCTTTGTCTTTTGTCTTTTGTCTTTTGTCTTTTGTCTTTTGTCTTTTGTCTTTTGTCTTTTGTCTTTTGTCTTTTGTCTTTTGTCTTTTGTCTTTTGTCTTTTGTCTTTTGTCTTTTGTCTTTTGTCTTTTGTCTTTTGTCTTTTGTCTTTTGTCTTTTGTCTTTTGTCTTTTGTCTTTTGTCTTTTGTCTTTTGTCTTTTGTCTTTTGTTTTTAGTTTTTAGTTTTTAGTTTTTAGTTTTTAGTTTTTAGTTTTTAGTTTTTAGTTTTTAGTTTTTAGTTTTTAGTTTTTAGTTTTTAGTTTTTAGTTTTTAGTTTTTAGTTTTTAGTTTTTAGTTTTTAGTTTTTAGTTTTTAGTTTTTAGTTTTTAGTTTTTAGTTTTTAGTTTTTAGTTTTTAGTTTTTAGTTTTTAGTTTTTAGTTTTAGTTTTTAGTTTTTAGTTTTTAGTTTTAGTTTTTAGTTTTTAGTTTTTAGTTTTTAGTTTTTAGTTTTAGTTTTTAGTTTTTAGTTTTTAGTTTTTAGTTTTAGTTTTTAGTTTTTAGTTTTTAGTTTTAGTTTTTAGTTTTTAGTTTTTAGTTTTTAGTTTTTAGTTTTTAGTTTTTAGTTTTTAGTTTTTAGTTTAGTTTTTAGTTTTTAGTTTTTAGTTTTTAGTTTTTAGTTTTTAGTTTTAGTTTTTAGTTTTTAGTTTTAGTTTTTAGTTTTTAGTTTTTAGTTTTTAGTTTTTAGTTTTTAGTTTTTAGTTTTTAGTTTTTAGTTTTAGTTTTTAGTTTTAGTTTTTAGTTTTTAGTTTTTAGTTTTTAGTTTTTAGTTTTTAGTTTTAGTTTTAGTTTTTAGTTTTTAGTTTTTAGTTTTTAGTTTTTAGTTTTTAGTTTTTAGTTTTAGTTTTTAGTTTTTAGTTTTTAGTTTTTAGTTTTAGTTTTTAGTTTTTAGTTTTTAGTTTTTAGTTTTTAGTTTTTAGTTTTTAGTTTTTAGTTTTTAGTTTTTAGTTTTAGTTTTTAGTTTTTAGTTTTAGTTTTTAGTTTTTAGTTTTTAGTTTTTAGTTTTTAGTTTTTAGTTTTTAGTTTTTAGTTTTTAGTTTTTAGTTTTTAGTTTTAGTTTTAGTTTTTAGTTTTTAGTTTTTAGTTTTTAGTTTTTAGTTTTTAGTTTTTAGTTTTTAGTTTTTAGTTTTTAGTTTTTAGTTTTTAGTTTTTAGTTTTTAGTTTTTAGTTTTTAGTTTTTAGTTTTTAGTTTTTAGTTTTTAGTTTTTTGAAAGCGACTATCATGTCAACAGAGTATGCTACCGTTGAACTCAGCGCAAGCATCGCTTGTAAAGATACCAATAGCTCTTCTTCTTTCAGCCGTAAATCTATAAATAGGAACATCAACTATTATGTCATTTACGATGCTTTCAATATTGTAGAATCGATCTGCAAAGCTCGGAGTATCACTTAAAGTGATGATTCGTTTTAAAGATATTCGACTAGAAAAATATGTCACAGATTTGATGCTAATACTGGAATTGAGATGTACCGCAGTCAAACTTGAATTTAGCAAATATTAAAATAAATGATAAATCTAAATAATTTAGTACGCAGCAAAACACCATCTGAACTCTGTGAATCAGCTTTGTTCCGCTCAATTTAGGAAAACCTGCCAAGATCAGTAAGTTGATACGAGAAGCTGTTAAATCCGACAAAGTTTTGCCTTCACAACCAATCAAACGTGCAAATCAAGTTCGGGTACAAGTTTCCCTCGGCTGGTGTCTGAACTTGGCACGATTATCCGAGAAGTTTTCTGGTCGACCTGGCAGAAATGATTACACTTTATGCCAACTAACCGTGAAAATTATCGCAAAGCTTGATGGCCATTTTGCTGCGGGCGAAGTGCTAGATGGCGTAAACATCCGCCAAAACGCGATACAGACTTGGACGAGTACTGATGGCCTGGATGGCCTGAGCTGGAGGAGTCGTGCATAGTTTTGAGAATTCTTTGTCATGTTGGTCATGTATATAACATTACCACCAATACATTTTTGTCTTATTCAACATGAAGTTTTTTAAAAAAAGCTCTTGACCTTTCGACTCAAATAGTCAATTCAATGTTTTGAGTTATTCGTGATTTTGAAATTCTTTTTAATTTTCTTCAAAGGGTACATAAAGTCTAATAAAGTTCTTGCAACCCAAAAAAAAAAGAATCAAAGGTTCACCAAAACGAGGACCGCCTGCGCCAAGGGACTGCCAACAAGTGTTGGGTAAATTTGTCCACATTAAAGGCTGCGGTCCATTTGATTTCGTTTATCGAGTGTATATCAGCACTTCCGGAGACTGATTGGCCAAACATTTGTCCACCGGATGAAGCGGGAGGGGAATCTGGTTGATAGAAGTGACAAAGGCAAACATTTCCTAGTAAAAGCTCTAGAACTAAAGTCAAGGGGGAGGAACAAAAAACTTTTCCAATCATTTGGCACTGGCGGACTAATATTACGCAGATCGAGAGTTTGTTAGAAGAATTTTTTTTGTTATCTCAAAACGCATTAAATATCCTAATGGCGGTGTTCGAGTTTGGATCGATGCCAAAGGTCAATTGCTTTCCACTTCACACTTTTTTGGGCATTTCGGATGACACACACGTGATACAACTTTTAGGGTAGCTTATTTGCATGGATATTGACGATTATTTCCACGCATGTTTAAGCACCACTTGACGGCTTTTTTCAATGGCCCTGCTCTGGGAACGGTCTGGTCACGGAGAGTCACGTTTCTTGCGTCCAATTTGTGTGTGAATATGGCATAGTCAAAGTGTCATTGATGGAATTTGATAAGCTCGAGTATTCTTCAATGCTTTAATGGAGTTGAATGATGCTTTATACCGTTTTTTTTAAATTCGCTTCCGTTTCCCGGATATCGCAAAACGAACTTGTTACATAAACCAACTTCTCATCAACGTAGTCGTGCTATCTAGTGACACGACTCATAAAATGTTGAAAATGGGATTTAGTCTTATTTTTCTCAAATTATTTTGATCTATATTGTTTTTTATTGATTGCATTTTTTTAATATAGCGGAAATTATCCGCTAACTCACACAGCAGATGCCCCGAATGTTTCGGGACATGTCATTTTATGGGAAATTTTATTTACTTATCGAATCTGCATTAACCCAGAAGGGTCATTTTATTATTCGCAATTCGCGATTCTCAATTTTCAGTGTAAGAATGGGCCTTGACCGATCTTATGCACCAGGTTCCCGATGAACACGTACTGCCCTAACACCTACAGCTCACCCTTGCTCTGAGTCAGTACGAGCAACACGCTAGAACACGCTTTGAGTGTTCGTGCCAGGCATTCGCACCTGTCCCTGTTACGCATTTGAACTCGTTCCGTAGGGTTTGATCAATCAAACCATCCACATTAACGACCCCCTGGTCTTTTGTGGTCTCTATTGCAAGTTTCTGCTCGAACCTAGGAGTCCGAAGGCTTGAATGGGGAGAGCACCCAAACCTCTTTCTACTCCAAGGAACCTTCCACCCCATTGTTTGAACTGACGACCTTTGGATTGCGAGTCCAACCGCCGCCAGCGATTCCACCGGAGTAGGCTTGGTTTGGTGTGTTGTTTGTACTTATGGCATCGAGACGACTCCTACATCTGGAATGACTTAACGGCCTAACAACAACCAAGGCCGGGACCGACATTTTACTTCCTCATCCGATGGGAGGTTGCAGCAGATGGGAATCGAACCCAGCATCATCCGCTTACAAAGCGGACAGCGTAACCATTCGGCTACGCGCTGCCCATAGGGTTTGATGTATACAGCAAAAAATCCGAAGGTAAAATCGCATGCAAAAGCATGCACATAACCTTCGTCAAAATAAACGCTTAATATTACACACTGCATGTACAATTTTTGCAAACACAAAAAAAAGTTGCAACCGACGGGATTCAAACCCAGCACCAACGGTAAGGACTGGCGCCTTAGCCCACTCGGCCATCAGACCGATGAAGAATGGAAAGGATAAACACATATATGTGCTTGACATTTCGGTCAAGTAGGTTTCCCATACTGATGGGCTACATATTTCAGAGTGTAAAATCACATAAAATTGCATAAAATAATGTAATATTTATTTTACACCCAGGCCTTTTACACGCAGCTGGATTACTACTTTTAAGTGTGCCTATCAACTTTCATTAAAGCAAAAACTGTTTTATTTTTAGTTTGAATTCATAAACTAGTTGTAATTTTACTGTGTATTGTTTTCTTCTGAAATCTTTCCTAGTGTTGAGTCGTGTTTATATGTTGCTATTTCTTTTGTCGCGGTATTTTTTTTTACAATGTTTGGTCCTAAGCATGTTATAAAAGTTTACCAAAAGTACAATTGTAATATTTGTGTTAATCCTTTAACCATTCCTTAAATTGAGTAAGGGCTCAAACCCCACTTGTTTGAAGAAAAGGGTGAAGATTGAAAACAATAGACAGTAAAAGAGAATCTATTTTATAAAAAAATCAAGAATCAATAGTTAGAGAATGATGATTGTATATTAAAGAATAAAAATAAGAAGCTGGATGTAGTAGATGTAAAATAAGACAATAGTTAACAAATAGAGATAAAAAAAACAAGCTTAGATTATAGTAATGATAATTTACAGGGCAGATAAAGAATTATTCAAATCAAAAGATTCGCAATCAAATCAAGAAAGATTAGGCAAATAATAAATAGACATGATATTACTAGTACATTAAGGGAAAGTATATTTTTAAGGAAAAAAACAAAGTTTGTTACAGCAGTATCAATTGGTAAAAAAGAGTGGAAAAGCATTGTCAGATGAGAGGATCAAAAGTTAGTAATAACAAAATCAAATGATGGATATTAAATAGAAAAATCAGTGAAGAAGTGAAAATCAGTAGAGCAAAATAAAAATAGGAGATAGGTGGTAGCTGAGAATGAAGAGAAGAGAAATCCCGTTGTGCGATGTTTCAGGTACATCCACAGCAGTTTACTCAACATACTGCGAATCAAAACAATACCGTCTACAATCACATATTTCTTCTCTTTCCCACATTGACGCGCCCCTTTTTTTAGCCGTCTCGACTCTGACCCGCGATGGTCAAAGGTTTACGAGCCGTTCCACAGACCACCAGCTAGGTTACACCTTGTCATCATGATGACTAAACCAAGCCAACGTGGAGGTAAGAAAATAGGACACTTGCAAAGAACCAGAGCTATACTGTTCTGATCAAGATGATTCGGATGATCTAACAGAACTACGGATGTAGTTAGTTTCGCTCCTTTTTTCATAAAATTATTTTTATTAGGTCCTTTTCGGTGCTAGGACCTGGTTAGGACCGAGTCGGCTTTTGTAAATACATTTTACTTAAAGCTAAGAGTAATTATAGAGGATCTTGTGTGTAAATGTTAGTGGGAGGTGAGCCGATTACCCGCGGCCTACTCGGGGTTAGTAGGGAAGGGATTGATGTTAAAAGACAAGGCGTGGAAAGGGAAGGGGGATTGTAGTTGCGCTCCTTCCAGGATGTTCCTTACCTGGATGTCAACCGAGGAACACGCAATAAGATCAGTGCCATTGCATGCTTTTAAGTATCTATCCTTGGCCTGCAAGAAGGGTCATTTTTCATTTAGAACAAATATTTTCATTTTTAAATTTCTTGGGGTAATTCTCTACCAACTCACACGAAATCGGGAAAAGTTGCCCCGACCCCTCTTCGATTTGCGTGAAAGTTTGTCCTAAGGGGTAACTTTTGTCCCTGATTACGAATCCGAGGTCTGTTTTTTGATACCTCGTGACGGAGGGGCGGTACGACCCCTTCCATTTTTGAACATGCGAAAAATGAGGTGTTTTTCAATCGTTTGCAGCCTGAAACGGTGATGAGACAGAAATTTGGTGTCAAAGGGACTTTTATGTAAAATTGTACGCCCGATTTGATGGCGTACTCAGAATTCCGAAAAAACGTATTTTTCATCGAAAAAACACTAAAAAAGTTTTAAAAACTCTGCCATTTTCCGTTACTTGACTGTCAAAATTTTTGGAACATGTCATTTTAAGGGAAATTTCATGTTCTTTTCGAAACTACATTGATCCAGAAGGGTCATTTTTTCATTTAGAACAAAAATGTTCATTTTAAAATTTCGTGATTTTCTAACTTTGCAGGGTTATTTTTAGAGTGTAACAATGTTCTACAATGTTGTAGAGCAGACAATTAAAACAATTTTTATATGTATACATAAATGGTTTGCTTATAAACATCATTGTCAAATCTTTGGTGCTCACCCCTAGAATGATAGATCAGGATATCAGGAACAATGTTTTCATACAACAAAAAAAATCCCAAAAATGGTTTACAACTCGCGCGCGGTGCTTGAATGAAAAAAGTGCATTTTTCGAGTATTTTTCAGAAATGCGCGTAACAATCATACTAAAGTTATTCAAATTTGGTCGCCTTGGGCTTCAAGTTATAGTTTGACGTCCCCTGAACAAATTCCTGTACAGACATAGCGCTTGTGTTTGGGCTTGGCAGGGCGTTTTAGGGAGAAAAAATTGTGTTTTTTAGCTTAAAAAATTTCAAAAATCCCTCCCCAAAACGAGCCAAACAATTTTGCAGCCAAAACTAATGCATTCATCTTATAGGAAACGGAGATCATTTTGCTTTTTTTAACATTCAATTTATGTCCACGCAAAGCCGAGATATTTACATTTTAGTGAACAAAAAGTAACGAATTTTCAAAATTCTTAGTATATAAGCGTGTTTTTAGCATAAAACATGGGCTACTATGATTACATGAATGACTTTAGTATGATTGTTACGCGCATTTCTGAAAAATACTCGAAAAATGCACTTTTTTCATTCAAGCTCCGCGCGCGAGTTGTAAACCATTTTTGGGATTTTTTTGTTGTATGAAAACTAATATTTAAATATTTTTGGGTGCTGCTCAAAATAACAGAAAATCTCAAATAACTTGTTCCCATAGATTGATAAAAACAGGGCTCCATACGAAAACTCGGAGTGAGTGTTCCTTGGCCGTACTAGGTATTTCGACTAGTATGTTTTGTTTGTTTGACCATTTGGGTGTCCTACGCCGTGTTAGGGTGGTCCGAAAAATGCTCAGTTTCGACGATTTTCGCGCCATTTCAACCAATTTTAGTTTCAACCGATTTTAGCTGTCTTGGACACAAAATTTGATGTTCTCGTGCTAACTTTGTCGTACGTTGCTTTTTGACGTTCCGAGAAAAACGCGTTTTACTGTTTGACCTTGAATAAACAAAAACAAGAGCACGCAATGTAAACAATAACAAACCCGTTTTGTTTATTTGGACGAGAGTTATATTTACAAATATTTACCGTAGTCGAGCTCGTATTTGTGTCAAACGCGTTCTGACCTGAAATCTCTTTGGCCAGTTGTCGCACTTACATACATTTTCAGGCTGTGTCAAGATAGCATGAGACAAGCTTGAAACTTCTTTCATATGAAGAGCGACAACAATGCACGTAGTTTTTTCGGTTTTTATTGAATATCTCCGGATCAAAAGGTACGGTATTGTGAGCTGCACAAAATGGCGTTCTTAACCCAATTTGGCCCAAAATGCGACGTGCGACAAGTTAGCACGACAGCGACGAAATGAAAGGTGTTAAGTTAGACTTTTAGAGAAAAATTGTGCATATATCTTCGTTGTAGACGGGGTTGACGACGGGAAAAGTTTCTAATTTCGTTCCCACACGAAGCTGCTGGAGCCTCAAGAGCCATTCTCGATCTCGATGTGGACACAAGTTGGGAGCTTCCACGACTAGGCAAAATTGAGAGAACAAGAGACTGCTCAAGGGTTCAAGCGGATCCCCAAGTCGCAACGTTCACAAGAAGTCCATTATCTGCCAGCAGTGGCAGACATTTATACGTGAATTTTCCTTGCCCGGAAGGCTTCAGCTTTTGTTTAATTTCTTTTGCTTTTCCCTCTCGTTGGTGGTGACCGACCACAAATGATGAGGAATTTTTCAAATCGAGTTAATTTTCCATTTTCTCCCCATTAGTCTTGGGAGTATCCCCGTAGGGAGTGAGGGTGGAAGCACTGGCGAAAGTGTTTCTGTTGTGTTGTGCTGCAAATTGAAGAGCTGGTTCTGGCACAACACACTAAAAGGAAACAGGACGAACAACGAAGATAAATCTCAACCCTGGGCACTAATGAGGCTTCGTTCGTTCGTTATCTTGGGAGGGCGGGAGTAACTGTTTGCACAAATTGTAGGGTTTGTAACGAGTTCGCTGTGTACTAAGAGAGCAACCATGCAAACGCTGGATGAATTTAATAGCGGATTATTTTCCTCCGTCATTTTCAGGGCATGGCAGAGCTTCACTGAAATGGCACTCGGAAGCTGATGGTTGAAACGAACAAAATATTCCGGCTGCAGAATGTCTAAAATATCAGGAAAGTGGGAAGACATTGTAATATCAATTCAAATAACTTTAAATCACCCAAATTTCAGCAATTTGCCTCGTAAATTGATATTTTTTCTTTCCCACCGTCATTTACAATTTTCTTTTTTTTTTATTGGGATGAAACTCTATCCATTCCCTATATCAAGAAAGCAAAGTGGTTCTCTACGATTTCGGAAATCGACTTTTTTTTTTTGTATTGATTGGTTTGGATGAAACTTTGTCCACGCATTCCTCAATTGCATTAATTTTCCTTCCAAAGTTTTTAAATACTTATAAGGCCGTTGCAAATATTTTTAAAAGTTTATGTCGCCCCCACCCCCCCCCCCTGCCCCTTCGAAATTGGTCCGAAAATTCAGGGGGCAAAAATTATTTTTTTCAAAAAACTTAAAAATTTCAATGAAAATAGAAGTTTAATCAACTGAGAACAATCTAAAACGCCTTTTTATGCATTGATAATCATATTTAGCATTTTTGGGCTCATTTTAAAATATTTTGAACTTTTATGGAATTCCAATATACATCACCGCAAAAACTTTTTTTTTCTCGCAACAATAAAATTTTCGTCAATACTTAAAATTTTTGGAAACCTCTGATTACAAAACAACTGGACAGATGTGTAATGCATTTTAAAACACTTTTTTTTATTCAAATGTTGAAACCATGGACTGTAATTTCATCTTTTTTATTTTTAATCTAATCTAATCTAATCTTGTCTAATCTAATCTAATCTAATCTAATCTAATCTGATCTGATCTAATCTAATCTAATCTGATCTAATCTAATCTAATCTAATCTAATCTAATCTAATCTAATCTAATCTAATCTAATCTAATCTAATCTAATCTAATCTAATCTAATCTAATCTAATCTAATCTAATCTAATCTAATCTAACCTAACCTAATCTAATCTAATCCAATCTAATCTAATCTAATCTAATTTAATCTAATCTAATCTAATATAATCTAATCTTATCTAGCACAAACGCAGCCAGTCCGATGAATGCATGCTGGAAAGTCTTGTGAATAGAATACTTTCCAAGCACTTTTCTTGTCATTATTAATAATTGCAGTGCATCCGAGAACACAGGAAAATGTAATACAAAAATCAAAGCGGCTAGCCCTACTGCGTTGTGTTTAAAGCAGAGAGGATTCTGTGAACGGATCACATTTCACAGAATCTACAGTGGAGGAAGGATGCGAGGACATACTGCGGTCGCATGATTGTGATGCATGGCGGCATGAAAGTATATCAGAATCTGCATGAAATCTGTCTTCATGCATTTTTTGCGATTTAGGAGTACACCATATTCTTTTATTAAGTCACCTTTTTTTAAACGATTCTCGATTTACGCAACTTTTTTTAAGTCATGACTTAAAATGAGAATGTCCATGACTAAAATTTAGATTATGACTAAAATTAAGAATCTTTGGGATTTCGTAATTTGTCGGAGAATTTTCAACATGTATGAATAGTATTTTGTTTAGTTATGTTATTAAAACATTTTAGCATGGTTTTGGAACACCTGGGATGTTCTAGTCTAGTTCATCCGAAACTTCCAGAAGCTTTGTGCAGCAGGCTAACCAAAGAAACAAGTCGAAGCTTCAAAATTTTTACAACGGATCCTACCAAGACTGCTTCATTAAGTGTGGTAGGCTACAGTGCATTGTTGTAACAACTTATTGGAATGATCTGGGTCATCCAAGGACTCCCTGGAGTTAAGATCTGAAAGTCTAACGCCGTAACAAGCAAGAGGTCGACGGTTTTTGACCCCGGGACATACCCGCATAGCTTCAGTGAGTATGGTAGACTACTTTGCTGATGTGTTGGGATGCCCTGGGTCATCCAAAGACTCCCTGGAGGTAAGATCTGTGGGTCTACCGCCGTAACAAACCAGAGGTCGATGGTTTTTGACCCCGGGACATACCCACATAGCTTCAGTGAGTATGGTATACTACTTTGCTGATGTGTTGGGCTGACTTGGGTCATCCAAGGACTCCCTCTATCATATCCCCAGGGAGTCCTTGGATGCTCCAGAACATCTCAACACATCAGCAAGTTAGTCTATCATACTCAATGAAGCTATGCGAGTGAGTCCTGGCGTCAAAAACCGCCGACCTCTGGCTTGTTACGGCGGTAGACCCTCAGATCTTAACTCCAGGGAGTCCTTGGATGACCCAAGTCAGCCCAACACATCAGCAAAGAAGTCACTGTACTCACTGAAGCTATACGGGTATATTCCGAGGTCAAAATCCGTCGACCTCTTGCTTGTTACGGTGGTAGACCCTCAGATCTTAACTCCAGGGAGTCTTTAGATGACCCAAGACATACCAAAAGATCAGCAAAGTAGTCTACCATGCTCACAGAAGCTCGATTCTCGTACAGGGATGATGAAGTTTCAAACAAAAAAAAAATAAAAAAAATACGGATATGTTCCGTGGTCAAAAACCGTCGACCTCTTGCTTGTTACGGCGGTAGACCCTCAGATCTTGACTCCAGGGAGTCCTTAGATAACCCAGGACATCCTAAAATATCAGCAAAGTAGTCTACCATACTCACTGAAGCTATACGGGTATATTCCGGGATCAAAATCCGTCGATCTCTTGCTTGTTACGGTGGTAGACCCACAGATCTTAACTCCAGGGAGTCCTTGGATGATCCAGGACTTCCCAACACATCAGCAAAGTAGTCTACCATACTCACCGAAGCTATGCGGATATGTTCCGGGGTTAAAATACGTCGACTTATGGCTTGTTACGGCGGTAGACCCACAGATCTTAACTCTCGATTTAAACACCCCCATTTCGTTGTGTAAATCAAGAATATGGTGTATGGTATTTTTTGCCCGTTAGCGACAATTATCGACATTGCCGCCGGCTGATTGATTGTATTACAAAAAAAATCCTAACCGAACGAGGATTGAACCATCAACTCCTTGGTTGTTGATCCGACTACCACCGCTACCACCGCGCAATAGACGCTTGATGAATTGTGAGGGGCAGAGCACCAACATATTCTTCTCTCTGAAGTGTTGCTCGGGGACTCGCCAGCATTGTATGTGTTGGTGAGAACTGCAGATCGCTGACATAGGGGGATTGCGTCGCTATTTTTAGACCACGTTTTCCTCTTTTTCTCCATTAAAACAAACTACTTTATCGACTTCATTATGGTGGGCGAGATAGGACGCCGTCTATTTTTAGACGATGATCAGCACATTTCCTCTCTTGCACTTAAAAAAAACAGGTAGCAGCACGATGTAACGCCACGTCCCTATGTTTACATGTGGCCACCCTGGCACTGGGACTTTTAATCAGCCGCCCCTAACCTGGGGAACAGACGCTGTTTCGAGCCGCCCCTAACCTGGGGAAAAGACGCTCGAGGGGGGGGGAAACTCGCTCCTAACTCCATCCAATTTGCTGATTTGCACTATTTAAACAACTAATTTTGCAAAACTTTTGATAGAAACTTGATTGCTCACTTCTTATTGAGCTATTTATCACTCGATTTCAGTTAAAGTCGCTTTTAATTAGCTTTAATTGAATGTCAAAGTTCTGATCTGCCAACATTAGAGGCACGCTGGATTTAGATGCTGTTCCCTTAGTATTTTTAAAATGCAAAAAAAAAAAAACGAAAGGAAATCGAACATTTTTACCTAAAAGTATACCTAAAGTTAAAGGCCGAGCGGATAGTACTCCCGAAAAGAAACGAGAAAAAATCGTGTTCATTCGTTCATTGAAACAGTTCATCCGAGTGACTTATATGGTCCAATGACCGCCACTTAGTCACCGAATCATGGAGGCCGATACGGTAAAGGTTCAGTTCACTATGACGAAGGTCTTGGGTTCGAGTCTTTTTTTAAGATGAACTTTTATGGAAAGTGAACCTCTCGGTAATTTTAGGATTTTATTCTCTCCGTCCGTTCACGATACCATTTTTCTATTGAGCCTTGCTCTTTATCCTCTCACTCAGCTATAACTTAAAAACGGTGCTTTTTATCTTTGTGATGAGAGCAGTTTAATTTTGCCTGAGTACTCGACGTAGCGAATGCAAGACATCGTCCAAATTTTCAAAAATCTTTTCCACATTCATTTCCTGTCAATTTTACCTGTTCCGGGAAGTGAAACAGTCCAACGGAAAAAATGTTTATTAGAAGAATACCCCGGTTTCATCATCGCTGGTGTAGAGTTCCTTTCACTTTGCGGTCGGTTGTTCCGGGCACGAGACGGACAGCTCGGGCTCATCTTTTTCACCTGGAGTGACCCCGGAAGTGAGGGGTTCTGCTCTGTATCCGTGCCCCCTACTGTGGTCTGTTTACCCACGCCATGAGTCAATTCGGAAGATGAAACGTGAGTGCTGTTTAAATAGCAGAAGAGTAGGAGCAAATGTAACCTCAACTGAGCTGAATTTCAATGAATTTAATAGTTCTTAACTTCAAAAAATGGTAATTTTGTATTTTTTGTCTAAACAAAATAAAAATCAAGCCTGAAACTAAAAAAAATTGATTGTTTCCGACATAAGTCTTGAGATTTCATCAAGCAGTTATTTCCCACAATAAATATACCACTTCAAGCACGGGCAAACTGTGATGACGAACCACATCTCGCTGGGTTTGGGGCCAGGCAAGCGGGGTTGTCTTCGCCGGAAATCTCATTACACTGCTGCCACGTCCTTGTTCGTTTGACCCATGTTTCCGCCTGCTCTATCAATCATTCCGTTTTGTGGACACGGACACGAACCTTTCCCGAGGAGAGCAGCATCCCAAATGGTCGGAGTGCACTCGAAGTCGACTAGCAATGTTTCGAAATGGGTAAGTGGTGGAGTTTTGAAGGTGCTCTGTAAGGTGTCAACCACCGTTTGTAAGATCCAACTTGACACAAAAGGGGTTCCGTCAGCAGGAAAGCCCTTCCGGAGAATCCTTTTGCTAAGTTGGTGAAGGGCATTTCATAATGTGCAAACATATTAATATCAATATCAAAATAGCAACTACACAGAAAAAAAAGTTGAATTTTGGAAGGTTGAAAATTTGGTTGGTAGAATATTGATTTTTACCTTAAAAATTTGTAGATGTGTGAACCTGATGAAAATTCACCAGAATCTGATAAATATTCATCAGTTTCTGAATAATATTACACTTTTTTGCCACAAAATCTGTCACCATTTTCTGATGAATAATCCATCTTTTTCTTTCTGTGTAAATCAAACTGAACAAATCGTATCCTTTGGATTGTGAGTCCAACTGCCTACCAGCGACTCCACATCGAGGCAGGACCGGAGAGACGAATCCTACACCTTGACTGAGCTAACGACCTAACCTCTAGGTTAGACCGGGACCAACATTTACTTCCCCGTCCGACGGAAGGCGTGATCTAACAAATCTCGTCTCAAAATTTGCCACCGGGACCTTCTGGGATCGAACCCAAGCCGATTGGATGAGAGGCAACCTTAGCAAACTTTTTGCCTTACTGAAAAGCTGTTAAACTTCAACCTGATTCATCCCGAACTCTACAATGCATTCACCCGAACCAACCACCCATCGGGGACTCTCACTCTCTCACACGCTCTCCGAGTTCCCCCATATCGCTTGTTTTGCTCCCACTTTATGCTCCGCTCAGCGCCGAGAGCCACTTTTATTCTGCCCCACGTGCTTTCTGGCGCCAGCCGGCTCCTGGTCTCGTTGCTTGTTTTCCAATACATGTGGCAAAACTGAGAAAGTGTTTTGCAAAACAAACCATAAAGCATATTAGCGCACCTAAACGATCGAACGAGGGATTTTGAGTGCATTGGTTGGTTCCTTTTTTGGGGTGAATGTTGAGACTCGCAGGGAGTCTCAAAATGTTGAATTCTAGTGAACATTTAAAAGCAAATAACCCAACATGAAACTTCAATCTAATCTAACCCTAGCTCAGCCATCATCTTATTTTTTAACTAGCCAGGCCAACTGCGTAAAGTTACCCGCAAAGATAATTCGTTGAATTTGATTGTTTTTCCATTGTTTTCCACAATTGCCCTGGGCACTATTGCCGTGATTATAGCGCCACAACTCGCTTAACCCAACGTGAAACTTCAATTAACAAAAGTTATACTAAAAAGTATAAAATTTTTGTAAAATCCTTATATTTATTCCAATTAACTTTACACATGTAAATGGTTCAATACAATCTATTGACGACGGTTTTGATATCTCGGATTAGTTTTCAAAAAGACGTAAGAGCCAATGCTAAACAAAGCCTTTTTTGCCTCGGTATTCGACGTACTTACGAAAAACCAATTTCAAAAATGCTTAAGATTGTTCATCTACACGTCTTTCAAGTGCCCCAAACTAAAAATAAATTGAATTTTATTACAATTTGGAGATAAACGAATATTAGTGTCGGAGGTCACGGTGGCTCTTACGGCTTTTTGAAAACTCACCCGAGATATGTTCGTCAATACTTTAACGAAAAGTTGAGCCGGCCTTCCCACCGTGTAGTTTTGACCTCGGGTTTGACAGCTTAATTTTTTATAAACAAAAATATGTGTTTTTTTTTTGACTCGTGCTCAACAACAGGTAAGTTATTTACTGTTGTTGTTTACTGATTCGACAGGTGCCATCTCTCCGGAGGAAATTACGACCTCAACAAGTGTCCCGAAGAGGAAACCCACTGCAGGAGGTTCGGTGGCAATCTCGACATAAACTATAGAACTTCCGGCTACGCGTTTGGGGTCGTGCATAAACCACGTGGCCTTTTTTTGGAGTATTTTTGACCCCCCCCCCCCTTCCCCCCATGGTTTTTCGTGGTTTCACGTTTTGTTTCAGGAAAAAATATTTTTATATTATTTTAAGGAATTTATCTAATTATGAAAGCTTATATTTATGTTAATATTAATTTTATTCCTAACATTCATAAAAATCCAATCTAAAGCTACTTTTCTTTTTAATTAAGCATGATTGATTCCGATGATTCAGTGTGTCCAAAAAAGTCGAGTTGTGTAATTTATTTCTGCAACTATTTTTAAAAAAGGTTCCTAAAAATTGCTATAACTTTAAAACGGTGCACTTTATGAAAATTTCACTGTAATTCGATTTTACATCGAAAAATAAAGTTGAAATTTTTTGCGATAAATATTTCGATTTTTTTTAAATCAGTATTGATTCAAAAATTCATAACTCAAACAAAGATTTTTTGCCCGTTCTGGAAATTTCTGAAAAGTTGACAAAATAAAAAAAAAAATACAAAAACCTGTTTTAGTGACAAAATGTGAAACTAAAAATCATCAAAATAAATAACCATTTATCATTTTTTTCAGTGTAGTCCATATCCATACCTACAACTTTGCCGAAGACACCTAATCGATCAAAAAATTTCTTCAAAAGATACAGATAATTTTCATATTTCAATTTGTATGGAAAACTATATGAACAAACTAATGATGCAAAATGGCTTCTTTGGGCATACCGAAGGCACTAAAAAAGTTTCAGACGGATTAAAAAACTCAAAAATTAAAATTAAAGAATAAAGACCAATTTTGTAGAGAATGCTCGGCTGTACAAACAAAAGTTATGTGAAAATAATCGAAAAAAATCGATTTCGTGTCTTTGGCAAAGTTGTTGACAACGCGCTAAAAACCATTCTTTTAATCATGGACCGCCAAATTGTTTAAGTCTTACTCTTACTTTAAATTGAATTTGCTGTCGACTACGTGTTTTGATAAATTTAAAAAAAGATTGAGCTTAAATTTGGAATTGATTTTACAATATATTTTCAGTTGTTTAAATAGGCTATCTGAATGATTAGGAAATTATCTACGATTTAAGATTTTTGATCCAACTTTTGGTTGCTGAGATATTACCTCAAAATATATACAAAAAAATAATTAAATATAAGTTATTTTTTCAATCTTTTCAATATCTTTGAAATTATTAACACTGGGACGCCCAACGTATGTCCAATATACACGGATGCCCAAGTCTCCCTAAAACGTTGGAACGGTAACTTCAACTCGCAGGTTTTCGGGCTTGTCTCCGCGGAATTTCGGGCGATTTTTTTTTACAAGAGCAAACAACAGTTGGAACGACATTTTTGATTTTACAGATTTGATCAAATCGAGCTATGCAATGTTTTAAGATCATCTAGACATCCTTATAATTCACTTAAAAAAATTGTCCCGGTTGGTTGAGTAATGCCCGAGAACCAACGAGTTGAAAAAACCGTTCCATCTTTTTAAGGAGTTTTGTTTATGTTGATCTTTAACGGCATTGTATTGAAATTTATTTCACATATTGATATCGGCATTTGAAAATTAAGTGACTCTTGTAAACTCAAATTATTTTAATGTGTCTATATATTTGAGTACCTTCGAACACCTAGTTTCGAGTAGGAATCTCGCAATCGAGAACGCCAAGGCAATGCTGTAGAGCGAATAATTAGATTTTTGAAATATTTGAGTGGTTTTATTTGAGGTATGAAGTTGAAGTTATAGGACATTTTCCCAGCTTAACCCTCTAATACTCAATTTTTTTTTCCCCGTGTTCAGGAAGTCATTTTGAGCAACTTTTGTTCTACAAAAAACTTTACTTCTCTTGTTTTATGTATTGCTTGTTTAATTTTAAGTATTTTAGTTTGCATTTATCTTGTTTAGTTTATGTTTGTTTTTGGTAGTATTTGGCCTATTCTACCACCTCCTATCATTACATTTAGCCTATCTAAATTTTTCTTGTTTTTACAGTCACTTTTTCATTTTTTGCTTGTTTTTCTCATTTTCTGCTACAAAATAGCACCATTTTCATTAAAATTGTAACAAAAATGCGTAGAGGCATAGTCTGGGGCACTAGAAAAATCATAGCATACTTCTTTTTACTTAAAATATAGGAAAAGTTAGTAAAAAAACACAGCCAAAGTTGACCCCCAAAATAATGACATATCAAAAAACATTGGCAAAGTCACATAAAATAAGTAAAACTTCCAACCCATAAATTTCCTAAAATTTTAAGAGTTCTTCTTAAAGATCAAAAATTGGTTAAAAATGGATTTTTGGCGATTTTTTAAATCGAATCCCGTCTAAAGGCGGGGTTGGGTTGTGGAGGGTTAAAGAAAAACAAATATTTTCAGGAAAGGGCACCTTTGGCCCCTATTTTTTTAAATCTTTAAATTAATTAAGAAAAAAACAATGTTTGCGTGAAGTTCGTTTTTTTTTCTAAAAATCTAAAATGTTTGCCCATGTTTCTCTTTGGCTCAAGAGATGGTCCCTATTAACATTTAAAAAAATCAAAATAATAACTACAACTTTGCCGAAGGACAGTACTACGTGTATTTTATGAAATGTTATGTAATATAACAATCCGAATTGTGTAACCCATGGAATAAGGAATACCTTTTAGACCAAAATATTCATCCAATTTTTTGGTGAATCTTCAAGTATGTATCGTTAGTTTTTTCCGTGACTGGGTATTTTTTAATGTTAGGCGTTTCACTTGCAAATGAGGTAGTGAAACTGGAACTGCACGATAATCCTGAAATTGGGGTTTTAAGTTTCTTTTTACTTAAAAAATATGAGAGAGGAGAGACATGAGAGAGGAGAGACATGAGAGAGGAGAGACAAGATATCTTGAGTTTGTTCTAAGTGTCAAAAGGAAATCTTTCGATAAAGATTCTTCGATCACTTATAGGACCAATAATCACCGTAGCTAGCTTTTCGAAACAAAATTTAAACCATGATGGCCTGAAAGCCATCCATCCGAGAACTTTTCAACAGCTATAGTGTGCCAAATGTGAAGGCCGTCATTACAGCGCATGAATGCACGTGTTGCTAGTATGAATATTCAGTTCATAGTAGAAGCATACCCCGTTGATGCATTTCCTTCTTCTTGTTGCACCTCCGGCACCGTGCACTATTCGGGTACGTCGTCACGGTCACGGCTTGGAATGCTGGCACACTGGCTGATCAGCAGTAAAGTATGTAGCTGGTCCGATGTAGCTGCTGATTGGGAAGCAGTTTCAATGGAAATGATACTGTCCAGATTATTGCAACTCTTAGAGTATTAAATGTTTTAAATTGTTTTTAATTTCCGGAACCGGTCAAAAAATATAACATTGGACATTGGACAATGACTTGGACGTTGGAATTTCTCCATATTCGTGCGTAATTTTGACTTTGAGGAAAGAACATGAAACAGAAAATTTCACAAAAGTTTTATTTTAATAATGAGATAATGAAAAATGAGGTCATGTTACAAGGCTTGTTAAGTTATTGAGAAAAATACATTTTTTTACAAATGCAACTCAGCAACCAGAAATGTGTTGAATTGCAAAACAATATTTTTATGTTTATTGTTTAAAAATAGCATAGCAATAACAAAACAAAACAATTTTTCGAAAATTTAGATCACTTCTTTGTTATTAGGCAGAGCTGATCAATTTAGTTGAATATACAATATTATCGAAGTTTTAATTTTAATGTTTATTAGTTGAGATTTTTATGCTGTAATATTTTGCGAATAAATTTTTCTATTTTGCTGAATTTCGCATTACAGAAAACTATTCTGCAGCACTAGCTAGAGAAGCATATTCATTATTCAAGCATCAATTTGCCTCGCCTTCCAGGAAAGCTCAAACAAAAAAGGAAGCGTCCTTTTACGGGCCTTTGAGATTGAATGTGGCTTAAATATTTGCTTGCGCAAGCATTTTTCTATGCTAAAAAGTTTTCTGATTAGTTGAAAGGGTGGTGTAAACCGGGACTACCCGGGCAGACGGTAATAACAAAATTCATGCCATTTGGATAACAAATACTGTTAAAATAACAAAAAATGATATGGAATATTCTTGCAAAATCCATTTTTGTATAAGAGCTTAATAACAGTTAATGATATCATAACCAAATTTGTTATTGGTTGAAAGTCAAAACAACTTGGGAATAATATTTTTTGTTATTGAAGAATAACTCCAACTGTTTTTGGAATGATCGGATTAGTTGTTAAAATAACAAAAAAGAATAACAAAGATTTGTTCGAAAAATAACGCAAAATGTTATTAGTCTGTTATTACAATCACAATCCAATAACAAAAAAAATCATAACGGCGAATAACAAATCTTGTTATAAATGACATAAAATGTTATTTGCCTAGAATTTTCAAATAACAAAAAGTGTTATTCCCACGTTATTGCCGTCTGCTCGGGTGTCGTATATAATCTTTCATGATGTAAACCTTTAAAACATGTGAATTGAAATTTGAGGTTGTTTTCAAATTAAATTAGCAAAATTACTGATTTACGGTTGAGCACGTACAATCTACGATGGCGAACAAAATTTCGTAGAAAATCCGCAAATCTCACCGAAACCAGGTTTGTTCATCAACATTTCCCGTTTCGTCACTAATGATCCACATCCTCTCGAACCTCCGTCGCCACAGCAGCAGCATCCGCTCAGCATAACCGGTGGATGGGGTTCACGTGTAGCAGCCACGCGTGTCACGTGCAAAGGTTTGCTCAGAAAAGTGTTTGTGATGGTGTAGAACCCCGGGCAGACGGAAATAACAAAATTGATGCCATTTCAATAACAAATACTGTTAAAATAACAGAAAGATTTATGGAATCTTCTTGAAAAATCTTTTTTTGCATAAGAGTTTAATAACAGTTTATGTTATCATAACAGAAATTGTTATTGGTCTGATATTGGTTGAAAGTCAAAACAACTTGGGAATAACATTTTTTGTTATGGAAGAATAACTCCAACTGTTATTAGGATGATCGGATTAGTTGTTAAAATAACAAAAAAATAATAACAAAGATTTGTTCGAAGAAAAACTAAAAATATTATATGTCTGTTATTACAATAACAATCCAATAACAAAAAATTAATAACGATGAATAACAAATCTTGTTATAAATAACATAAAATGTTATTGGCCTAGTATTTTCAAATATAAAAAAAATTTATTCCCAAGTTATTTCCGTCTGCTCGGGACGACGCTAGACGGCCTATGTTAGGTAACTTTAACGATGGTTCGGAGAATGCAACGTTGCAATTCTTCTTACTTCTTACTTCTTACTTCTTACTTCTTACTTCTTACTTCTTACTTCTTACTTCTTACTTCTTACTTCTTACTTCTTACTTCTTACTTCTTACTTCTTACTTCTTACTTCTTACTTCTTACTTCTTACTTCTTACTTCTTACTTCTTACTTCTTACTTCTTACTTCTTACTTCTTACTTCTTACTTCTTACTTCTTACTTCTTACTTCTTACTTCTTACTTCTTACTTCTTACTTACTTCTTACTTCTTACTTACTTCTTACTTTACTTACTTCTTACTTCTTACTTACTTCTTACTTACTTCTTACTTCTTACTTCTTACTTCTTACTTACTTACTTCTTACTTCTTACTTCTTACTTCTTACTTCTTACTTCTTACTTCTTACTTCTTACTTCTTACTTCTTACTTCTTACTTCTTACTTCTTACTTCTTACTTCTTACTTCTTACTTCTTACATCTTAAAACTTACATTTTCACTCGCTTTCAATCTCAAAATCAAAACTGTAACAATTGTAACCCTTCTCCAATCGATTGAATCCAACAGGGCACGACAGCTTTATCAGCAAAATCTCACCCTCGGAGAGCGATGATAAATTATCAGACCAACCCGCGGGTCGATTCCAGTCCCGAACAAGCCAGCACAATGTAGATTTATTGAAATGACGAAAGACATAAAAAGAGCTGCTGCTGTCGCTACCATAATGCGCCAAATTTTCCCTCGATTTACCGCCGAGGCTCTAAGGCTTCGTGTTATCTGTCAAAAGCCGCGAGATTTCACTCGGTTTTTTTTTTCTCTTCTTCTTAGCTTACTCGTCCCTCATCGCAAGGTCCCCTTTTATATTCAAAACGTGCAGTAATGATATGAAAAGTTGCAAGATTTATTCAACGAGCCGAGCCCGAACCGTCACCACCTCTCTCTCTCCTTGATGGGTGGAACCAGGTGCGGTGGTACGCGTCACCCACATGAACCTCGCGCGTCAGTTTGTGGTACCCAGTTTTCCACAGACAAAGAATGTTGTTTTTTTTCAGTGGACTAATAAAAATATTCAGAGTTTATTCATCAGGTGGCACATACAGTTAAAGTCTTCTTTCACTACATGGGTAGTTCTCCGCCAACTCACACAACAGTTGCCCGACCCCTCTTCGATTTGCGTGAAACTTTGTCCTAAGGGGTATATTTTGTTGTTGATCACGAAACAGTTGAGAAACGACAAATGGCAGAGTTTTAAAAATTTTGTAGCGTTTTTTTTTTCGATGAAAAATACGTTTTTTCTGAATTTTGAGTGCGCCTTCAACACGGGCGTCCAATTTTACATAAAAGTATCTTTGACACCAAATTTCCATCTCATCACAATTTCAGGCTGCAATTTCATTTGCGTCCAAAAGAGTTGAAATTAATTGTTATAATTTATGAGCTATGTTTTTCTTTTGTTAAAAATTGTAATTTTTGCAAAAATCAACGACAATTTTAATTTTTCAGATCATTCTAACACGGCGTATCTAATGGCATGATTATCAATCAATTTTCAACAAATAGTTAAGAAAAATATTATGCAAAATAATGCTTTTAAATTCAAATATTTCAATTTGGATTTGCTTCAAATTTGTACTGAAACTATTTAATTTTATCCAAACTCAATTTAATTATTTAAATATGTTTCTACTTCTGAAAAACTTTTTTTAAATACGTTCACCAAACATAAACTATTTTTTTGTATAAATACGTTTAAACATCATTTTGCGTTATCATAGAAAGAAACCCATATTTTTGATAAAAAAATAATAGTTTAAATAGCATTGCAAAGTTTGGAATCCTAAATCTAAGCAAAATATTTTTTCGATGATTGAAAAATGTGAAAAAAAACTCGAAATTTCCGAAAAAAAACTAAACAGGAACGAGGTTTTCTTTACATCACCAAAATAGCGTTGAATTTTTAAGTGACGATAACTTAACAAAAATGAGGCCGAATTTTTAGTGTTAAAAAATAAAGGATCGTGAAAATTTCCGATCCTTCCAATAAAAACATTTCTAAATTTTCAAATCAATCCTAAAAATTGATATGGTCGAAAATAAATATGTTTGGGTCATGTTAGCTGTCCGATTAATTCAGTAGTAGTTGAGTTGATTTTTCATCAGTCAATCCACACGCTGAAAAGAATGCTCTAAATCTGCTTGTCTGTGAGCCGCCGGTGTTCCGTTCCCATCATCCACACAACAAAAACCGCTCTTGTCATATTTCATCCGCTCATGGTACAATGTTTGCAGCATAATCCAAATCAGTTTCCCAGCTCAGCCCTCCAAAAACCGCTCCCATCTCACACCTCTTTTCGGCCTTGGTGCCCTCGTTAGATCACTCCTTCAAAAGTGCCTACAGGGCTTCATCGCACGCCTTCCTACCTGTGTGCTGAGGTGGTTGTGGTACAAATCGCTTGTCAACAACAGAAAATCAACAGTCGTGTTCTGAACTATAGGGCTTTTTTTTGGAAAATAATGAGAAAATACAAAAATTTACAATTTTTATAGACATCACACCGTCTTTTCAGACTAAATTTACTAACTAACGAGACAAACACAGAACACCCAGAGGAGATGGTCGGGAATCGAACCCGGGCCCCTTAGCACACATGAGGGATTGGTAGCCGAAGCCGCTAACCACCGCGCCACGGGGTCCTCCAATTTCCTCTATATTTTCCAAAAAACATACCCCTGACGAGGAAGCTTCATGAAACTCAGGGCTGTGAAGTCGGAGTCGGAGTCGGGGCCAGAGTCGGTGGAGTCGGGTCTTTTTGGGGACCTGGAGTCGGAGTCATCTAAACTCGAACAGCTTAAGTCGGAGTCGGAGTCGGCTAAAGTTTATGAGCTGGAGTCGGAGTCGGAGCCGAAAATTTCTGAAAACCCGGAGTCGGAGTCGGAGTTTTATAAAATTCAACAAAAATTATGTTTTTTTTTATTGTTCAGAATTTGTTACAATGCAGGTTCATCCACAAAACTTCTTATATTTTTAATTGTTTTTTCAAGTCAGTGCATGCGACGTAACCATTTTTTTTTTTAAATAGTTTTATCAGATGAGCAATTCTCTACGAAATCGGCGGATTTTGACCATTCTTATTTTTTTTTGTATTTTTGGCTCTTTGGCTCAAACTTTGTGGGATCCTTCACTATCACCAAACAAGCCATTTTGTGTCATTGGTTCACCCATACAAATCTCCATACAATTTTGGCAGCTGTTCATAGAAAAATGGTACGTAAATATTCGACAATCTGTAACTTTTCAAGGAATTTTTCGATTGATGTGATGTCTTCGGCAAAGTTGTAGGTTTTGATGAGAACTTTTCAGAAAAAAATAGTTACACGGAAAATAAATTTGGAGGTTTTTAAATTACATTTTTTTAACAAAAACTCCATTCCCCAAAATTTGTATTTTTTATTTTTTTATTGTTTTATATGTTTACGGGTCAAACCCCCACATATTTCAAACCATTCATAGTAGACCAACATTTTGCCGATGAGTTATGGTTTTTTTTAATAGTGATTTTTGTAAAAAATTAAATCTTGTACTTAAAATTGGTTGACCTCTTTTTTTAATATAAAATCAAATTTTCAGTCGAAAAGTACTAAACAAATGTTTTGATTGAGTCAAGGATTAAGTGCACCGTTTCCAAAATATAGCCATTCAAAGTTAAATTTTGTCCGATAAATTCCGGTTTTTAGTCCATGATTGCCCATTCTTGAAAATATTGAATGTTTGGCCCTTTTGAAAAAAAAAAGTCTTGATTCAAAAAAAATCAAAATGTTGTTTTAGAAAAGATCGCAAAATTTAACGATTGTTTCATACTTTAACATTGAAAATCGAACCATTAGTTGCTAAGATATCGACATAAGAAAATGGAGGATTGTTTGGGTGAGACTTACAATACTTAATATGTACAATTTTCCTGTTTCTTTTTCATCAAGCTGCTGTATCTCAGCAACCAGTGATCCAATCTTCAATGTTTCTTAGAAGAAATTGTTGGAATTTTTCTGAATTCATCGAAAAAAAATATTTTTAGGAATGGACACTATTTAAAAAAAATCCGAAATTTTCGGACAAAACTCAACTATTAATTGCTATATTTTGAAAATTGTGCACCTATAAGAAAAATCTAAAGTACTTTTCGATTGCAAATTCGATTTAAAAAAAATGAGGTCAAGTATTGCGCCTTGCAGCAATTTCTAGAGTTTTGTGTCAATCGTGCTAGGCCTAGATTTTTTCATCACACTGCCTTGCAGGACTGAGAACTGTCAACTTTGCGCACTTTGCACCTCAGTAGAGTGCTGCGGGATTATTTTCATCACAGTTGGCAAACTGAATTTCTATCACACCATCAATACAAAACAAGTGAAATGCATCGACTTCTGACCCCAATCTAGTCACCAAGCTGTGGTGGCCGAGGCAGTTAAGTCATTGAGATGGTCTGTTAAAGGTTCCTGGCTCGATTCTAAGGGTTGGAACTTTTGAGATTACTTTTTATTTTTTATTTATTATTTATTTTCTAGAAAGGCTCAATTGATGCCATATTCCACCTTTGGCCTGAACACTCAATTACCGGAAGCTGTTAAAATTTGAATTCTGATCGTTTCGTTAATTGTCTAAATGAATTTAATGACCTAGACAGTTTTAAATGTTTTATAAAGATCATATAATGTACTGAAGAAGAACCGTTTATATTTTAATGTCCAATTTTGTGCCAATCTATGGAATACTTTCAGTAGACTTCAAGATTTTGCCAACAGGAATTTATTCATTCTTTTTTTTTTTTTTTTCCGGTTTAAATACATATTTTCCTGTAACCGTTGGTCATTGTGGCACCCTTGTTGGGCCAGGCCACACCGGGTCTCCGGGATGTCCGTTCCGGTTCCTCCACTCTGTTGCTACTCACTCTACTCTTCTGTCTCGATTGACCGTCTTCTCTCGTCCTCCCAACTACCCGTCACTGACATCCCCGTGACTACCCGACCAGAATGCTACGGAGATTACCCGATCAGAATATTGTTCTTCTGTTCGATCACCACATCTCGTTTTTTCTACAGACAGATAATTTCTTCATTACATAATACCAAAATGATCATCTTTGCATTTAAACCATAAGGACTCACCTACAATCTAAGTCACACAAAATCCACAGTAATAATCATCATATCTTAGATCGTCAGTCGGACATAGATCATGGTTAGTGTCGCTCCTATATGATATCGTAATACCAGGGTTGGCATGTATTAAAGTTGATTCTGGGATTGTAGATGATATGTGGAATCGATAGCACAGTACTTAAACTCAGGGGTATGACAAACTTTCTAATCATATGTCTGAAATAGTATAACGTCGACCTTGTTCATCTCCTAGATCCTATGTAACAAGAGACTTGGACAGGTTGCACTAGTATTTCGGTTTCTAACTGCATTGTCTTTGACTTTGGCTCGAACCTACCGTTCATCATTGTGGGAGTGGGCCGTTTACTTAACGAATTATATCTTTTGTCGTACTTGATAAGATCGCATCATTATAAGGATCATAAGGATACCGTATGGCCTACATTTCAGCTCTAAGCTATTTTGTTTATTTTGTTTACGTTCCCCTTTCTCGGGCTTAAGACTCACCCGCTTAAAGTTTTTTTTTTTTTTTATTTTGACTTTATTTTGAATACTGAATCGAGGCTCTCTTTTCAATATTTGAATACGAGCTTAAGGATTGTACAAAGTTCTATCGAGCTCGAAGCTCTGTCCTTCTTAATGAGCTCGATGCTGACAGTTGTATCGAGCTTGGAGCTTATGGTTCCGAGCTCTTGGCCCGGAGCATTAGGCTGATTTTTGAGCTCGAAGCTCAAGTAGTTATTTGTTATTTATTGTACTAGTTCAAACTCGACTTGTTTTTTTTTTATAGATCACGCGGCTAATTTTTTTTTCGAGCTCGAGGCTCAGTCTCATGGAGAGCTCGAAACTCGGAGTGTTGTTTTTTTTAACGAGCTCGAAGCTCAGACCCCTGAAGAGCTTGAGGCTTGGAGTTTTGTTTTTTTTTAACGAGCTCGAAGCTCAGACTCCTGAAGAGCTCCAAGCTCGGACCATTGTTTTTTTACGAGCTCGAAACTCAGATCCCCGAAGAGCTCGAAGCTCGGAGATTTGTTTTTTTTTAACGAGCTGGAAACTCAGATTCCTGAAGAGCTCGAAGCTTTGTTTTTTTTACAAGCTCGAAGCTCAGTCTCCTGAAAAGCTCGAAGCTCGGAGATTTGTTTTTTTTTAACGAGCTCGAAGCTCAGTCTCCTGAAAAGCTCGAAACTCGGAGATTTGTTTTTTTTTAACGAGCTCGAAGCTCAGTCTCCTGAAAAGCTCGAAGCTCGGAGATTTGTTTTTTTAACGAGCTCGAAGCTCAGTCTCCTGAAGAGCTCGAAGCTCGGAGTTGTTTTTTTAACGAGCTCGAAGCTCTATCCCGAGCTCGAAGCTCATCCCCGGGCTCGGAGCCCAATGCCCGAGCTCGAAGCTCAATTCCGGGCTCGAAGTCCAATCCCGAGCTCGAAGCTCAACCCCGAGCTCGAAGCTCAACCCCGAGCTCGAAGCTCAATACCCGAGCTCGAAGCTCATCCCCGGGCTCGAAGCCCAATACCCGAGCTCGAAGCTCAATCCCGGGCTCGAAGCCCAATACCCGAGCTCGAAGCTCAATCCCGGGCTCGAAGCCCAATCCCGGGCTCGAAGCCCAATTCCTGAGCTCGTAGCTCCATCCCTCGAGGCTCTCAGACACCATGGCTTTTTGGTATACAGCCTCGTTCAAACACGCTATTACCCGCGCTATTAGTCCCCCAACTAATTGTGTTGTTTTTGTTTACACTTTCTACACAGTTCGGTATCGTCGTCGATGCTGTTCTGCGATCGTCGTGAAACGCCAGTAACTAATAGTTTTTCCAATAATTACCAACTGAGACGTAGTGACCGTCATTTTTGTTTTGCACTTCTTCTTTTGTCCTTTCTTTTACTGCGTCTACTCTTTGTTTTTTTAACACTTTTTTTTTCACTGATTTGAGGATAACCGGAATGGACCTGATGGATTCGGAACCAATGCGAGGATCCCATCCTCGTCGCCACTTGTGGCACCCTTGTTGGGCCAGGCCACACCGGGTCTCCGGGATGTCCGTTCCGGTTCCTCCACTCTGTTGCTACTCACTCTACTCTTCTGTCTCGATTGACCGTCTTCTCTCGTCCTCCCAACTACCCGTCACTGACATCCCCGTGACTACCCGACCAGAATGCTACGGAGATTACCCGATCAGAATATTGTTCTTCTGTTCGATCACCACAGTCATAATCCATGACAAACTACATTTAACCCTTCACATCAGTAGTGAGGGGACTTCTCCAACCTGGAGTCATAATGGATAAGACGTGATCCTCGGTGTGTTGATCATCAATGACCGCACAAAAGATGGAACCCGGAGATTTCGCGAGCGCGCGTCCGTTTCGGTTTTATCGGCCTGGACAGTGTAAGTCCTGTATGGCATTTGCCTACATCCAACATCATTCGTCAACGCCAAGGACGAATACCCAGAAGCCACTCGCCTCCAACGCCAAGGAGGGCACGCCCGCCCTCTCAGCACAGATCAGACGCTGGGGCTGCCGATTCAACAAAGAAGGAAGATTTCTGCGTGAAACGAATCCAACAGCTGGTCGTCCATCCACATCCGGCACTGAAGTCTAAGTCGAAGACAGCCTCAAGACCGCAGTTTAGAAGCTACATCCGGCAACAAAGACTGGAGATCGCAGCTGGGAAAACCCACCACCGCCAAAGCTAAAAAGCCAAGAAAGTGAAGTTTTTTTAGTGTTCAAATATTTCACACATTTTATTCCCACAAAACTGTCTTGCACTTCCTGTTCCGTTCCTCTTCAGATTGGGTCCTGAAACACAAAGGATGAGTAGAATTTTCGTAACATGGCCCGACATTCCAAAAATAGAAATCAAAACATAAACAGTTTACATACCTTGACAACCCTTGGAAACGACACAACTGTGATGAAAAATCACTGTGATAAAAAGTTACTGTGATGAAAATAACTGCGCAAGACTCTAGTAAAGTGCAAAATGCGCAATAAATTGAAGTACACGATTTAATTTTTTTTGCAAAATTCACTATTTAAAAAAAATCAACTCGTTTGCAAAATTTTGATCCATACTTCTGAATTGTTCTGAATTGCCTCAATAAATTTTGATTTCTGTTTCAATAACGTTGAAAACTTGTATACCTTAAATCTTTTTCTTCAGTTTTTTGATTCGAACTTATTTTTCTTGAGTAAAACATGACATTCAGAGAGTATTTAAATAGTCATAATTATTAATGTTTTCAAAATAATAGTAAACTAACTTTTGAAACATTTAAAAATATGTGGAGTCGGAGTCAACCAATTGTTTAAAGCTGGAGTCGGAGTCGGCTAGAGTTGGTAGCCCGGAGTTGGAGTCGGAGTCGGTTGGAACTGAAAGCCGGAGCTGGAGTCGCTGTCGGAGTCGGCTAATCTCTGAAAGCCGAAGTCGGAGTCGGAGTCGTTTGAAACATGACCCGACTCCGCAGCCCTGATGAAACTTCATGAAACTTAGTTTTAAGAGATCTTTTTTGAGATTTCGTGAAAGAGTAAAGAGTCACAGACTGCATCTGACATGTTTCACAAGGTATTGAAATACGCAGAAAAGATTTTCCACAAACGTCGTCGACGCTAAGTGGTGGTGAGCCTCAAGATGTGGAAGTCGCGGAAGCTTGTTCAGGCGGTTTGATTTTTCATTTCCACCGCCACGCGTTTAGTTTTGATTGGGAATCTCGCTGCTGATTTCAGCTTGGAGAACTGTTGGTTTCCGAATGCACGAATCTTATTACGGGTCATCAAATTGAAAACAAGGTGCTAACAAATCGATACCTCTGTGTGCTCTCTTGTACTGAGCTTGCTGGTATTCCTATCTAGTTAGCATCGAAATGTGAAACAATTGGAACACGTGTTTACAAACCTCAATGTTGTCCCGATATCTAACGTCATGATTCGAATTCCCGGACGCTTTGAAACCCGGACACCTCATCTTGTTTTATCAATTATTTGGATAAAGTTCGCATTATGAATGTCAAAACTGTGTTATTCGATGAATTCTAACATCAACTTTCATTTAAAGTTTGTTTGAACGCTGTAGTTAATGTCAAAACAATCAAATAAAATAAAATTATAAAATTACCAAAACTGTGAAACATTTCACGTGAAATATTTCATAGGCGTCCAAAACACCGAGAAGGCAAAGCAGAAAAGTATGGTTTTGATTTCCTTAAATTCTACCAAATTTTTATATACAATATCGATTGTTTTGATGTTAACAGCTTATTTGAGACCTAAAGAATGCCATTCACTAACATTTCAGTCAAAATTTGTGCGATTCATTAGCAAAAACGAGTGTCCGGAATTCGAAGCAAAAGTGTCCGGATTTCGAATCAGCTTTTATCAGTGTCCGGGATTCGAAGCACAACAAGTCATTTTAATTTTCAAATTCTGATGAAAAATTGTTAGAAAAGACATATTTTGCATGCATTCTCTTAAAACTGACTGTTCTTCATTTCCAACTTATTACATGATTTTTTGTCAGCTATAACGAAAATGATATGCTACTAAGAGTGCATAATTGGCAAAGGGAGCGCGTGGTCGTAAAAAATATTCGGAGTGAAAAGTGATTTTTTTTTTGTGTGTGCCTTTTGTTTCGCATTTTTGTCGTGAATTGTGCGCTGCGAGGAGAAGATTACCCTCCGAAAATGCAGCGTCATCAGTACATAATTGGCAAAGGAGCGCGTGGTCGTAAAAAATATTCGGAGTGAAAAGTGATTTGTTTTGTGTGTGCCTTTTGTTTCGCATTTTTGTCGTGAATTGTGCGCTGCGAGAAAATTACCCTCCGAAAATGCAGCGTCATCAGAGCTTAATTGGCAAAGGGAGCGCGTGGTCGTAATAAAAAATATTCGGAGTGAAAAGTGATTTTTTTTTGTGTGTGCCTTTTGTTTCGCATTTTTGTCGTGAATTGTGTGCTGCGAGGAGAAGATTACCCTCCGAAAATGCAGCGTTATCAGAGCATAATTGGCAAAGGGAGCGCGTGGTCGTAAAAAAATATTCGGAGTGAAAAGTGATTTTTTTTTTGTGTGTGCCTTTTGTTTCGCATTTTTGTCGTGAATTGTGTGCTGCGAGGAGAAGATTACCCTCCGAAAATGCAGCGTTATCAGTGCATAATTGGCAAAGGGAGCGCGTGGTCGTAAAAAATATTCGGAGTGAAAAGTGATTTTTTTTGTGTGCCTTTTGTTTCGCATTTTTGTCGTGAATTGTGCGCTGCGAGGAGAAGATTACCCTCCGAAAATGCAGCGTCATCAGTGCATAATTGGCAAAGGGAGCGCGTGGTCGTAAAAATATTCGGAGTGAAAAGTGATTTTTTTGTGTGTGCCTTTTGTTTCGCATTTTGTCGTGAATTGTGCGCTGCGAGGAGAAGATTACCCTCCGAAAATGCAGCGTCATCAGTACATAATTGGCAAAGGGAGCGCGTGGTCGTAAAAATATTCGGAGTGAAAAGTGATTTGTTTTGTGTGTGCCTTTTGTTTCGCATTTTTGTCGTGAATTGTGCGCTGCGAGAAAATTACCCTCCGAAAATGCAGCGTCATCAGAGCATAATTGGCAAAGGGAGCGCGTGGTCGTAATAAAAATATTCGGAGTGAAAAGTGATTTTTTCTGTGTGTGCCTTTTGTTTCGCATTTTTGTCGTGAATTGTGATATAGTTTTCGATAAAAACGATCTAAGTTCGTTAGGTTTATCGCGCAGCAAAATTATTTTGATTCATTAAGAACGTCGTGTGGTGCGCGAGTCTTTTTGTGTTGAAAAGACCTTCCCATAGCTCCGTAGCTCGGAGGGCTCGACGTCGGTTGTTTGTGTGTTAAGCCCTCTCCATAGCATCGTAGCTCGAGAGGCAACGAAAATCAATACCTTATCTAGCTAACAGAAAGAAGATCGGAAGGCACTTGATGATTGAGTTCGTCGCGTCTATTCCGTTGCAAATTCATGAACTAAATGATTATATAATTAAAAATCAGACTACGCTATCATTGCAGCATTGCGTTTAACACCTCATTTTATAAATAAATATTATTTGGTTTTATCTTTCCACAGCCGGCTGTCTAAGATTAAACCATTTCATTTAAAATTTAACAACAGTTAAACGGGAAATGTCTCATCCGCAGCAACCGATTGTTTGCCTTGAGAATAAAATATAATACCTTTCAACAAACACTATGATTTTGGGTCGCATCATCATCTTCTATGATGAATCCTGACCAAACACCCTATCCTACTAACCAATTTTCAGGTTCCTGGCGCTTGTGGGGTGTAAGCACAGAGTAAATCAGCTGCCCTAGTAGCAACCTGCGCTAACTAACATTCCCGTCCCTAAAAATCGAGATCTACAAACTGACATGGCGGGCGCCGTTGGTGGCCAATGACTGCTACCTATTCGCAACTGATCTTGTTTTGGCAATCATGGTGTTTTATCTTTTCAGCGCATTCATACATGCTGTTGATAAGGGAAACACCACTAGATCGTCGAAGCCTATAATCAGTAGTGCTGAAAGGATATTACGGTTCTGTTCAGCAACGGAGGGGCAACCATGGGTGATCTCTCATGCTCATGCTCATGCTCATGCTCATGCTATAACGAAAATGATATGCTACTAAGTGTCCGGATTTCGAATCATGACGTTACCACCAGATGCGAGTTGTACTGTCGTGGGCCACTGATCTGGATATAATGAGTTCCAGTGGTTGTTTTGTAGCTCACGGGGTTTGGATTATCGCAAGTCTATAAACCAGGATACTGTTGTCGAAAACGATCCGCGGGAGGATAATGTGGTCAGTTTTCCTGTTCTGCTTCAACCAAAGCTAGAATGATACCAACAACTGTTTGATTCTCTTTTTTCTCCGCGGAAGGAGCGGAAGTAATATCGTAGTTGACTCCGATCTACCGCTTACGAGGTGGAAGCACTACCACTAAAAATTTGACGCGTCTTTAAATCTTCAACTAGTCAATTGATCAGCATGAGCTTGCTTATTCCAAACCCGTTCAAACATTAAATTTATATCTATCTGAGTCCCTAAAAATAAAAATAAACTATGAAAAAAATGTTAGTAAAAATTTAAAAAGAAGCAAATCACACACTCAGTAAAAGCTACAGGATATCCTTGAAATGTTTCAAAGCTTCGCATTGTGAGTCCGATTTCGGGAGCATGCGCAGATATCCCGACTGGAAATGTTCAAAAGGATTTCAAAAGCTTGGTTCCTTAGCTTTTCAAATAAAGCTCCCGGCAGCTGTAACACAGAGCATCGTGCAACGAAATCGAGAAAAACCACCAACACGATTCACGAAAAACCATGAGTTTTATGCTCTTATGAAAAAAAAAACGGATGCAGGTGGTTAAATTTCAAATCAAGACTAAAATTTCAAAAGAAACAAATATTCACTATTACGCCTTTTTGAAATGTTTATCAAAATTTCGCTTAAGTACTTTTTGATTGCAAATTTGATTCTACATAAAAAATGACAATATTTTGATTTTTTTTATCAGTATTGAGTCAGTATTCAAAGATTTTTTTGCACAACCTGGAAATTTCTGAAAAGTAGGCATTGATGTCCCCTTAAACATATCAAAAAAAAAATAAAAATAATAATATAAAAATAGTGTTTTCTTTGTAAATCAAGTTAAATTAATAATCAACAATTTTTTTAACTTCCCGGGCAGACGGTAATAACAAAATTCATGCCATTTCAATAACAAATTCTGTTAAAATAACAGAAAGTGTTATGGAATATTCTTGCAAAATCCATTTTTGCATAACAGTTTAATAACAGTTTATGTTATCATTACAAATTTTTTTATTGGTCTGATATTGATTGAAACCCAAAACAAATTAGGAATAACATTTTTTGTTATGGAAGAATACCGCAAACTGTTATTGGGATGATCGGATTAGTTGTTAAAATAACAAAACATAATAACAAAGATTTGTTCGAAGAATAACTTAAAATGTTATTAGTCTGTTATTACAATAACAATCCAATAACAAAAAAATCATAACGGCGAATAACAATTTCTGTTATGAATAACATAAAATGTTATTGGCCTAGTATTTTCAAATATCAAAAAATGTTATTGCCACGTTATTTCCGTCTGCTCGGGTGAAACATATCGGCCAGCCCCGATCAATAACAGTTTATGTTATCATAACAAAATTTGTTATTGGTCTGATATTGGTTGAAAGCCAAAACAACTTTAGAATAACATTTTTTGTTATGGAAGAATACCGCCAACTGTTATTGGGATGATCGGATTAGTTGTTAAAATAACAAAAAATAATAACAAAGATTTGTTCGAAGAATAACTTAAAATATTATTAGTCTGTTATTACAATAACAATCCAATAACAAAAAATATATATCGGCGAATAACAAATCTTGTTATAAATAACATAAAATGTTATTGGCCTAGTATTTACAAATATCAAAAAATGTTATTCCCAAGTTATTTCCGTCTGCTCGGGGTGTATCATTATTTTTCAGTGTAGTCCTTATCCATACCTACAACTTTACCGAAGACGCCAAATTGATCAAAAATTCCTTCAAAAGATACAGATGTTTGAATTTTCAGGTATCATTTTTGTATGGACAGCAGCCAAATTTGTGTGGAAAATTATATGGACAAACTAATAATGCAAAATGGCTTCTTTGGGCATACCTAAAGCACCAAAAAAGTTTCAGCCGAATCAAAAAATACAAAAAATCCAATGACCGAAATCTGAGAGAATTGACTAGGGGGGCAAAACTTTGCTAAATCAATTTGGCAACGTATGTTTTTAGCTTGCCAACAGTGCCAAGTTTTGCTGAGCGTATAAGAGCAATTCCAGCCCAAAACAGGAATTTTTAGGTACTTTTTTCTCGACCCTCTCCGATTAAAATGAAACTTTGTAGACATGTTATACTAGGCATATATAAGAGCCATTTTTTTGTATATGGAGCCAGTTCCACACGATAATGAAATTTGAGAAGGGCGAAAGTGTTTTCAATATTTTTGTATTTCGTAATTCAAATATTGCTGTATCTCGAGCCGTTGCGTCGTATCAAAAAATGGTCAATGACAAACTTGTAGGAAATTTGACGGGCTTTCCGGAAAAAATACACTGAAAGAAAAAAACACTCCACTTTTATGAGATTTTTTGATTTTAAAGTTTCAAAGTCAAATTTGAAGGTGAGCCCACGATTTTTCTTCGTTCAAAATTGTTGTGATAATAGCCTAAAATGTGACAAAAAGACTCACGAAAAATGCAGGATAGAGCAACACACCTAAAAAAATACAAAAATCATCTACTGCAACTGTTTTTTTCTTTCAAAAGTGCTCTAAACATCAAAATTTTCAAAAACCGAACACGAGAGTCGATTCGCCAGACAATTTTACATAAAAGACTCCATATTGACCATTGTCCTAAGTCCAATCCTCGTGAAGGTACTGCGGCTTTAAAAATAAAAATGTTGAAAAAATAGGTTTTTTGATGGTTTTTGTCATTTTTCATATGACAGACTTGATTTTTCAGTCTCGAAAATATTTTTACCGGAAAGCTCGTCCAATTTCCCATAAGTTTGTCTTTGCCCACATTTCAATTGGATGTATGGGCTTACAGATATAAGCTAATTACATTGCTCATAACTGAAAACATAGTGTTTTTTCTGTGTAGTATAGTAACCTGGATAGTAAATTCGAATTTCCTACAAGTTTGTCTTTGACCACTTTTTGATATGATGCAACGGCTTTGAGATACAGCAATATTTAAATTACAAAATACAAAAATATATACAACGCTTACGCCCTTCTCAAATGTCATTATCGAGTGAAACTGGCTCCATATACACAAAAATGGCTGATATAAGCGTAGGATAACATGTTTACAAAGTTTCATTGAAATCGGAGAGGGTCCGGTACAACCGATTCCCTATTTGACATGGAATTGCTTATAAGCCATATGGTCGGTTGAGTATACCGACGTCGTCGTGCTATCATGTCGCACCCGCCATTTTGACGTTCCGAGAAAAACGCGTTTTAATGTTTGACCTTGAATAAACAAAAACGAAAGCACGCAATGTAAACAATAACAAACACGTTTTGTTTGGCTGACCATTCTGTGCATTGTTCCGATGTTTGGTTGAAGTTGGTTGCTGGAGTCCCGAGTTATAATTACAAATGTTTACGGTAGTCTCACTTGTACGTGCGTCAAACGCGTTCTGACCTGAAATCCCTTTGCCCTTTGTCGCACTTACATCAATTTTCAGGGAGTGACAAGATAGCACGACAGGATTGAAACTTCTTTTATATGTAGAGTGACAAAAATTTTCGGAGCTTTTTTGGTTTTCATTCAATATCTCAGGATTGAAATCGAATTTTGGGGATCTGTGAAGGACAAAAGATGTGGCATTGTGAGCTGCACAAAATGGCGTTCTTAACTCAATTTGGCCCAAAATGCACGTACGACAAGTTAGCACGTCGGCGACGATACGCCAATGTTAAAGTTCTATGTATTCCGATTCCTCGAATAAAAATATTTTCAAAATTTTCAAATCAACAATTACATTTGAAAAGTCCTGAATATATGTATTTTCAGCCACACTTTTCAGAACTTATTTCTATGCTGAAAAAATAGAACTTTTCAGCTCTTGTGTCGACAAATATTACTTTTCGGTTCTGTTATTTTTGGTAGAAAAAAGTAAGTCAAGAATGATAGGAAAAGTAGCTAATTGCGAAAAAAGTTTTTTTTTTGTATGGACAATTGTCCACAATTGAGCCTGTTAGTTTACAACTTTTTATCAGGTTAAGGGTTGGATCATATCATAGTTCATTTCTGATGGTACCGAATTTTACTTTTTTTTTCTTTATACAATTTGAAAATTATATCTATGAAAACCAGAAGAAGAAAAAAACAATCTTAGTTTGTAACATTTGATCTACTAACATTCGGAACGAACCCACCTTACTAGCGAGATGAAAAAGGCATGGGAGTGGGGTGATGCTTTCACGAGAGGATAACGGCCTCCCTCGTCAGAATGCAAAACCCAGCAGCTAGTCCAGCTTTTCGGGCGCAACATAACAAAAGGTCTCAACCAGCGTGGTACGTTTGCTGCAATTGGCCATATCTTGCTGTTCCCTTTTGCCTTCCATCGTCCGATTCACTTCGTTTGAGGACGAAGACATCCCCCAAAACAACGCGTCCAGCATCCATGCCTGACGATCTCTCATTTTCAGAGTGGATAAAGAGAGAGCTTGCACGGATTCGAGAGTTTTCGCGAGAGCTTTTCCAAGCAAGCAAGAGAGCCGTCGTCATCGTCCTGGAGGCGCATCCTTTCCGCACCGGCCAGAAGCCTTGAGAGTTGAAGAGCAAATTCCGGGAGTTTCAGTTGCAGCGAGGACTCGGTACAATCCGGACGTGGCCGAGAGCGAACCAGGATTCCCGACGACGGAGGGAAATCTAATCGCGCGCGTGTGGACTTCCTGGAAGCTGTGCCAGCCAGCTGTGCAGCTCACAGACAGTTTCTTGCGTGCAGCTGGAGAAGCTGGAGCTGAAGTTGTCAGCCAGCTGGACGCTGGAGCCTATTCCGAAGAACTTCAAGTGGTGGTTGCCTGAAGAACCGGGCAGGACTTGCTGGACAACCCCGAAGAACATCAAAGTGTTGGAGGGGGAGAGTTCACCGCTCAAGTGCGTTTGTCTCGCGCAAAAAGGATACACGCTGATGATTACGGTTTCCCACGCTAACACAACACTGTGCACAGCGACAACTGGGCGCACACACTCGCCGTAAAGGAGGTCAAACGTGCCCCGGAATCGCACGGAGGGGGGACATCCCCGGCGACCTAGACAGGCCGCGGGAGCGCGCACACCGTCCGAAGAAGTGTTCAGCGCTGACGGAATGACGGACTAGAGATAACGCAATTTGGTTGGCCAGTTTAGCTGGAGTTCCCTCGGGAAAAGGGGGGTTCCCCCCAGCGGAACCGGAAGCGGACCATCATGGTGAGGGGGAGGGCCCTCAGCATCCTGCCAGTTGAAGTGGAAAATGTATAATGTTTAGCGTTGTACGTGTGTGTGAGTGCTGTATGTGTTCTAACACGGAGCTCGTAGTGGCGTGGTGAGAGGCTGGTCCTGGGATTGTTTACCAACTGCAACAGCTGGAAGGTTGTGTGGGTGTGTGTGTGTGTGGTGGGAAAAGAGTGCTGAAAAGGCAAGGAAAATGATGGCATAGTGGTGGGAAAAGAATCGTCATCGTTTGCTGTCGGTTGGCACTACTCTGCAGTTGGTGGTTGGTGTGGGTGGATGTGGAGACCCAGGAAGAAGGAAGATCGACAGTACCTGGTCATAGTGTGGTACCACTGGTACTAGCGTAGCATAGCGTCAGCTTACTCGGAATAATCGTGTCGTTTCGTGTTGTCTTGGTTGGATTATTGTGCACCACAGAGAGAGGTATGTGTAGATGAGGGTAGTTTTGTTTGTTTTTGGGCTCATTTGCTTTGTGTGTCGTGAGAACAAGTAACCTCAAACAGTTGGGGGAAAATTCCCGTTGGAGGAAGCTTCAAACATAACATAGAATAGAGAAAAAAAATCCCACAATTTACTTAGTGGGGGGAGAGGGGTTCCAAAAATCTTTTTTTTTTGCGTTACGTAATCAAATAACGCTCCCATACACGTTCTGTTTGGTTCTGTGTATTATCCCGAAGTTTGCTTGAATTTGATGGCCGGAGTCCCAAGTTATAATTACAAATGTTTATGGCAGACAGGCATGTACGTGTGTCAAACGCGTTCTGACCTGAAATGCTTCTAGCCAGTTGTCGCACTTACAGCAATATTCAGGATGTGTCAAGACAGCACGGCAAGATTGAGGTTTCTTTCATATGAAAAGTGACAACAATGCACGGAGTTTTATTTTTCGGTTTTTATTGAATATCTCCGGATTGAAATAGATTTTTTGGGTCAATAGGTGAGGCATTGTGAGCTGCACAAAATGACGTTCATAACTCAATTTGGCCCAAAATGCACGTGCGACAAGATAACATGACAACGACGAAATGTTGTGTATAAAAATGTATTTTTGCATTTATCCGGATGTTAGAAAAGTGACCAGAAATCACAAATCGTATCATCGTTGAATTAGTAACAATAAGGTATTTCTACTTAGTCTAATAGAATGAAAATCTTGCAACTCTGTTGCACAGTAGAACTGAGTGATTTTTATGTAATTTTTTTTATCGAATCTCACTGTACACAAATAATGTTCGAATTCGCCGATCGCTAGTAATCTAAACACCTCCTATATGGGTATTTAAGCCTACAGACTGGTCTCTAGTTATCAGAAAATTGGATTATTTTTTCCAATTTTTCTCACTTGGAAGTTAAATTTATATCTGGAGTTTTTTTTTTTTAAAAAAAAGGTCCAATAAACCAAATTTTCAGTTTTTGCTTTTTGGGTGTTTTTTAGTACCCCTGACTCAAGGTGGTTTCAAAAACACCCAAAAAGCAAAAACTGGAAATTTGGTTTATTGGATCCTTTTTAAAAAAAAACTCCAGATATATATTTTTAGGCCGAACCTTTTTATAACTAAGCGCACACAGTTGAAAAAAAATCGTGTTAATTTGGATGGTGTAAAGATATCACAGCTTTTGTAATGTAATTTTACATCAATTATGACTGAAAAAGTGAAAAAACACTGGAAAAGAGTTAAATTTACCATATTTTTTAGCTATAAATGCACTTTTTTCTGACATTAAAGACGTACTTGTTCGCAGATTCAATATTACCAGGAGTTTTTTACTGTTCACTTTGTTTATGCGACCCATTTTTGGTTAGGCAAAATTAAGTGGAATAAATTGATAACTCCTTTATTTGATGTCCTAGCCAAATGGTGTATCGGGAAGAGTTGCTGTACTTGATAAGGGCTATCTTTTGAAGTTATTGACATACAGGGTGACGACCTTACAGGGTTTCAACACAAAACTAAAAATGTTGGATGACGTTGTAGGGCTTTGATGTCTTCGGCAATGTTGTAGAGGAACAAAAATCATGAAAGTTTGACGATTGCACCAAATAATTGGCGTAGATTAAGCCATTTTTGCAAAAAAAATGTCCAAAAAGCACTTTTTTGTGATAACTCAAAATGTTAGTAATTTAGCGGCCTACTACGTTCTGAAGAGTTGTCAATGAAAAAAAATACACATCTTTGCCCAAGACAGCAAAATGTCTAAAGTTACCAAATATAAAAGGAAATACTTAATTTTAAATGCGAGCAATTATTTAAAATTTTAACATACAATATTATTGGGCTAAACATGTTTTTATTCATTATTTTAGAATGTGCGTCATAAGAAAAAGGTGCATAAAAAATGTACACCCCTTAAAATCATATTCGTGAACTTGGCAATTCAGGGTCAAGTTTTAGGGAAAAGTGATGTTCCTATCATTTTTAAAAGCTTTAAAAAACAAACCTTCTCGTTTTTTGAAAAAAAAAGTTGGACTTAAGGGTCTTAAGTCGTAGCAATTTTAAAACATAAATATCTCCAAAAAAATCTAAGGGTGATATCTAGCACTACAAACGCTGATAAATTGTATGGGTATTTGTTAAAAGACGAGATATTTTCATTTCAAAATTTCTAATTTTCACGGGAAAAGTGTATGAGACCACCCTAACGAAAATCGAAAACTGTCCATGTCGTCTGTTGTGTGCTATTTTGTGACAACGACCATTTAGTACTATTCGAGAAAATTGATTTTTAAAGTTTGATGATAAATATTTTCAAAACTATGAATGATAAAGTCCAACTTTTTGAAGCAATCGGTTCGTATACTATCGCTTAACAAACGCTCCAAGTTTCAACTAGCTTGGTTACACAGCAGACACAGCACACAGCTGACGATGTAATTTTGCCCGCTGAATTTAAATCTGCCTCAGAATTGGGACAAAGAGTCGTAGTATCAATTTATTGTCATATGTTGGGGTTCTATGAAAAAGAATTTGCTGGTTTTTTGCTGATTTTTTTCCTAATTAAGCTAAATCTTTGTTGATAGTTTTTATAGTACCACCTTCAAGAAAAATACCGCTGAGAATTTTAACTTTTAACCCTTAAGGGTGCACACCAACGAAGAAAATTGTTGTCTTCTTATTCCAAAATTGTCAAACTTACAATCCTGCAACAATGTGATTGTAAAATTAGTCAAACTTTGTTGTAAATTTCTTTGTGGACAGTACTTTAGGGGATGAATTAAAAAATATTTCGATAGTACCCGTAGTTTTGAAGATACTAAAATGTCTATAACAAAAACTTGGTGCGAAAGCTCTGTTTGATTTGCAACGTTAAATTAGAAATATTTTTTTGTTTTTTAAGAACTCTAAGAATTGCGCAAAAAATCACTTTTAATTTAAACTTAACCCTGAATTGCTTCGTAGAATTATCATGGAAACCCAAAATATGACCATATATCGATATTTTGACACTTTGGCTCAATTCTCGAATTTTGTTAGGGTGGTCCCATACACTTTTCCGTTTCTTTTTTTTTTTTAATGTTAGACATTTTGAAATGAAGATATCCCGAGTTGAAAGAAAAACACCCCTGAGATTTTTTCAGCGTTTTTAACCTGGTGCTTAAAATTTGGCCTGCGCCTTTCGAGATATTTTAGTTTTAAATTTGCATCTTTTTTTTGCCTTAAAATGGATGTAACTTTTAACCCTTTTGTCCAAAATGACTTGTCAAAAAATGAAAATGTTTGTTTTTAAGAGCTCTAAAAGTGCCTTGAATTTCACTTTTCTCTGAAACTTAACCCTGAATTGCCACGTTCTAAAACTGATAATATTTTGGTGTCTTCGTCAAAATTGCTTGAATTGGCAAGCACAACAACTTTCTAGAAGACGCCAAAATTCCAAAAAATATTTCTGAATAGTTAGATTTCCAAAATCGCTCTTATTTTGAACCACCCTAACCCTGAATCGAATTTTTCAACCAAACCAAAAGTTGCCCTTTCTCATTTGCAACAACTGTTCTGAAGATACCAAAGCTCCAAAACTTCAAAATTTATCGGAAAATCAATTTTGCGATCTGGCGTAACCAACAAGTTTTGATTTTATATAATATCCTTATCGTGAACCATCCTGATTTTAATAAAACTAAATTTCTCCATCTTCTCAAACCAAATATTGAGTTAGCATAAATCGGACACCTAAGTAACTTTAATCCGATAATGGAAAGAAATTTATCCACATTCAATCTGAATAGGTGCATCACCAAATTGTCTTGTAGAAACTGGGCATAAATAAATGTTTTCCAAATTATTATTGATAAACACGCCCCGGCGGCAGTGGCCACGTGTGTTTGCCCCGGAAAGTGCGTACGTGAGTTTACTTCTCAAAATAAAACCAAAAAGAGAAAAGCAGCAAGAAAATCCAAAGAAAGGCGCGACCAGCAGCAAAATCTGTTGTTTTTTTATCTACCTTCGCCCAGCATGTGTGTCGGAATGTTTGCTTTCAGAAGGTAATCTTTGCATTACACCACCCACCACCACGCCTACACCCCTGTTTTGTCCAAGGTGGGTTAACTGGCAGGTGCTAATACGGTGTGGTCGGTGGGAAGAAGAAGGTACCGGCCGGACAATAATATACAACACCTGTGACTTGGCCCCGGCACCCCATCCGGGCCGTGTGTGTGTGTGTGTGTGTCAGGGGAAAAATAAAATTTGGTAATAGCATTGGCACGGCACCAAAATAAAATCCAATCCGCGCCGAAAAGCCAACGTACTCCGCGTGGATATATGATGATGTGGGGATGAAGCTGCGGGAGGGAAGTGGGATGAAGCTAGAATTTTTTGGTGAGGCTGAAATGATCAGCTTGAATAAAGGTTAGGGCCACTTTTTAGGCCACTTGCATTATGATATTTTTTATGATGAGTTATTTAAACCTATTCAATATATCTTAACCTTCTACTGTCCAAATTTTTTTCGTTTTTTTTTCTCGTGTTCTGGAGGTCATTTTGAGCAACTTTACTTCTCTTGTTTTATGTTTTTCTTGTTTTAATTTTAGTATTTTAATTTGCATTTATTTATGTTTAGCTTATCTTTGGTTTTGGTAGTGTTTGGCCTATTCTACCATTCCTACCTATTTTTCATGTTTCTACAGTCACTTTTTCATTTTTTGTTTTTTTTTCCATTTTATCTGCATACCTCATATAATCTAATAACATTGCTCATAACTGAAAACATAATATCAGTGTAGTATAGTAACCTGGATAGTAAATTAGCTTATATCTGTAAGCCCATACATCCAATTGAAATGTGGTCAAAGACAAACTTATGGGAAATGGGACGAGCTTTCCGGTAAAAATATTTTCGAGACTGAAAAATCAAGTCTGTCATATAGAAATTGCCAAAAACCATCAAAAAACCTATTATTTCAACATTTTTATTTTTAAAGCCGCTGTAACTTCACAAGGATTGGACTTAAGACAATGGTCAATATGGAGACTTTTATGTAAAATTGTCTGGAAAATCTATTCCCGTACTTGGATTTTGACATTTTTGACGTTTAGAGCACTTTTCAAAAAAGCAGTTTCATTAAATGATTTTTGTATTTTTTTAGGTGAGTTGCTCCATCCTGCATTTTTCGTTAGTCTTTTTGTAACATCTTAGGCTATTTTCACAAAAATTTTGAACGAAAAAAAAATCGTGGGCTCACCTTCAAATTTGACTTTTAAACTTAAAAATCAAAAAATCTCCTAAAAGTGGAGTTTTTTTTCTTTCAGTGTATTTTTTTCGGAAAGCCCGTCAAATTTCCTACAAGTTTGTCTTTGACCACTTTTTGATAGGATGCAACGGCTTCTAGATATAGCAATATTTAAATTACGAAATACAAAAATATTTAAAACACTTACGCCCTTCTCAAATGTCATTATCGAGTGTAACTGGCTCCATATACACAAAAATGGCTTATATATGCCTAAGATAACATGTCTACAATGTTTCATTGAAATCGGAGAGGGTCGAGAAAAAAAGTACCTAAAAAATTACTGTTTTGGGCTGGAATTGCTCGGTTGGAAAATAGATTTTTTGCCAATTTTTAGATCAATGCCCGTCTAGAGGCGGGGTTGGGTTGTAGAGGGTTAAACTAAACAGTACATATAATATTGAAAAAATGTGAATTTTAATTTGAAACGGCTAACTTAATTTTTTTTTTGTTGTGAATTGAAAAAAAAGCTGTAAATTTATTTTTCAGTTTGATGGAATCGTTATTCCTCTTATACATTGGTTCTAGAATATATTTGCAATCTTCATCAAGCAGAAGATTGATAGTTTACTACCTATTAATTTACAAAATTCAAAAAATGTTTGTCGCTCGGCAATTTTTACGGAGACCACAACTCCATAGCTCCAAATCCCAAGTAATATTTTTTTTCCAAGAGTTCTACAAGAGCTCTTCAAGATAGCTACAGCATAGCAGTTTGGACCGCGGTAGGATAAAACTCTCTTCAAGTACTCTTCCAAACTCCTGAAGAAGTTTTGAAGAGAATGTTATCCTACCGCAGTCCAAACTGCTATGCTGTAGCTATCTTGAAGAGCTCTTGTAGAACTCCTGGAAAAATTTTACTTGGGAATGTCACAGAAATTTCATGAAACGTGATTTTTGTAAAATAACCTTGAAAATATTATGAAAATCTCAAATCGACTTTTCTATATGTATTTTTTTATTTGGATGAAACATTGTCATAGATTTAAATCCTTAGTTTTTCTTTAGAAGTCTCCATGCAATTTTGGGTGCTGGTCATAAATAATGGGTATTTAAATGTATGAAATATTATATCTTGAGAAGAGATTTTCTAATTGATTTGGTGTCTTTGGCAAACTTTTGATGACTTAAAGTAATTCCCAAAAAAGACATCTTTTGACCTATAGTGCGTGATGGTGCCAAATCTGATTTTGGATAAAATGTACCGTTTTCAAATTATAGCTATTTTAAGATATAAATAATAGATTTTTGATTGGCTTCTTGAGTTTATAAATTAATCTTCAAAGAAAAGCACCTCGAATTTTTTTGATGAGCTGAGAAATTGTCCTATAATTTTCTCTCTGGAACTTTGAAAATCGGGCAATTGATTTTGGCGATACAGCCTCACAAATAATTCGAATCGATGAAATTGAATTTGCTCGAGTGTCACCTAATTACAATGTAATTTTCAACCGACGATATCTCCAAAACTATTGGTTCGATTTTCAAAGTTTTAAAATTGAAACTATTGCAACTAATTTTGGATCTTTTTAATTAAAAATAATCTCAAGCTCAAGCTAATCTCAAGCTTGGCTTTTGAAAAGATCTTAAAATAGATATTGTTACTGATTTCATATTTTAGATCAATTTTTTTTTAGTATTTAACTAGTTGCCCGATTTCATAAAATTATTTTTTCAGCTTTTCAAAAATATTTTTTTCAGAGGTGCTTTTTTGGTACTTAAAAACGTGGGTTTTATAGAAAACCTAGATGTTTGGGTATCAAAAGATCGGAAATTGTATGCCCTTTCCGATGCCACATAGGTTGACTTGTGAATCGTGGACCGGTTCGGATGCCGGCGGATTTTCCGACGACGTAATTCCGGTTTGGTACGAAATTCCAACGACAAATCTATTCTATCGATACAAATACCCCCAAAACGGTGTTATACCCACTCCAAAATGTTTATTTAGCTATTCTATGGTAATATAGCAGCAGTGCGTGGCCGAATGGTTACGCTGTCCGCTTTGTAAGCGGATGATTCTGGGTTCGATTCCCATCTGCTCTAAACTTCCTTCGGATGAGGAAGTAAAATGTCGGTCCCGGCCTTGGTTGTTGTTAGGCCGTTAAGTCATTCCAGGTGTAGGAGTCGTCTCCATGCCATGAGTACAAACAACACACCAAACCAAGCCTACTCCGGTGGAATCGCTGGCGGCGGTTGGACTCGCAATCCAAAGGTCGTCAGTTCAAACACTGGGGTGGAAGGTTCCTTGGAGTAGAAAGAGGTTTGGGTGCTCTCCCCATTCAAGCCTTCGGACTCCTAGGTTCGAGTAGAAACTTGCAATAGAGACCACAAAAGACCCGGGGGTCGTTAATGTGGATGGTTTGATTTTTTTTAATGGTTATATATTGACATTTAGTTGAATTAAAAGTTTGCAAATTAAGTGTAGATAAGTTTTATATAGAATTTCCAGAGTTATATAAACTTTTATACTAAGTAGTTAGTAAACTTTATATTCAATCCAAATTATTTTTTTAATCAGTCAAGGATGCCTATTTGGAGTTGGGAGACTGGGTTTATGGTGATTTGTCAACAAATAACATTATTTATGTTAATTTTTCGAAAGGTGTACAAACTTTTTTTGCACCTTTTTTATTTTCGTAAAAGTATTTGTTATATAACTTTTTATAGAAATCATCTTTTCATGAGCTTTTTGTAGCAAAATGTTTGGCATGAGTTTCTGAACAAAACGTAGTACTAGGTTCCTGTCAAACTTTAAATTTTTTACATGTTTCATCACAAAATGTGCATAGTGCCCAAGGGGTGTAAATACTTTTTTTACATACTTATAACTTAAAAACGTTACTTAATCCACCTTTAGGTGGTTGGTTCCTTCCTCACATTCATTAAGTGAATACACAGCCTCATTAAAGTGTATAAATAACAATTATTTTTATCAAAATATCTGAGATTCGACCTAAAAACAGTGTATTAAAACACTAAAGTACTTATAACTTTTGATAGAATTGTCAGATTTTCAATCTTATGGTTTCTTTGGAAAGATTTCTTGATTACCCATCCAACTATATGTCGCATAGTAGATCCGGACAACGTTTCATCAAAATATATGAGATCCGGCCTCTAAAAAGTGTATAAATTACACTTAAGTGGTTATACCTTTTGATAGGGTTGTCAGATCTTCAACGTGTTAGGCTCGTTGGAATGGTCTTTTAAACACCTTTCTAAAAGTTGACGGGTTTTCTAACAAAAACCACCCTTTTTACAATCTTTCAAAGTTTATCTGAAATAGTTTTTTAAGCATAACTTTTGAAGTACTTTTCTAAACTTCATAATATTAACTAGGGTCTTGTGGGACCCCAAGACGGATAGAATGAGACCAAAAAGTTCCAAATCGGTTCAGCCAGTCCGGAGATAATCGTGTGCATATTTTTCGGTGCACGGACTTACAGACATACACACGCACAGACATTTTTTTTTTCAGAATTTGATTCTGAGTCGATAGGTATACGGAAGGTAGGTCTACGAGGTCGAACAAAAAAGTTAATTTTCCGAGTGATTTTATAGCCTTTCCTCATTGAGGTGAGGGCAAATTCGATGTTGCTCGAAAAAATGATTTTTTAAATATATTTTTGTCCAGTTTTTTTATATTTAAAAAAAACACTATTTTTTTCAAAAAATCACATCTTCTAAACCAGATTTTGTACCATCACGCACTATAGCTCAAAAAAAGTCTATTTTAGTTTTCTAAAACATATAAAAAAAATCTAAAAATGAAAAAACGTATTTTGAAAATTCTAATTTGTCTAAAGAAGCAAATTAGTTTTGTCTGCATACAATTTTGCAGGCTGGTCATACAAAATGCGCATACAAAATATTCGAAAATTTGTGTCTTGAGAAGAAACTTTCTGATCGATTTTGTGTCACTGGCAAAGTTTTAGTTTATGGTTAGGACTATTCAAAAAAAAAAAAAACGGTTTTTATTTTAACTAATACGTATTGTTTAGTTTTCGTTTTTTTTTATAAGGAACTAAAAAAGGCATCTTTGGCGCTAGAGTTTATTGTGCGGCAAAACCTGGTACCGGTAATGTATTGGGAAGATGATCTTGAATTTGCAAAAAAGTGTCCAAGTGATTTATGGATGGCCCCTTAAAGAAGTGCACCTCCCTAAATTTAATATATGTTTGGTACTTGATTTCAATCGATAATTAAATATTTATTAGCACAAATCTATAACTTCTTGTGACTTAGTCCCTGCCCGGAAGCACATCTTAATCTGTCTGTAAAGAACTAGGCACCACATCATCGGCCAGAACGACGACGACGACGATTAGTGTCTGCCGCAGTTCTAGACCTGGGCCAAGTGATGGGGCCCGAACCTGCCCTCTGTCCCCTGGGAAATGCTCCTGAATTGCCGGAGTGCGCGGCCTCAATATCGAGATTTATTTTTTGGCACTGAAGAAGCTTCCCGGTTCACGGGGTGTTTGCAACCAAAAAATATTTAACTAATTTCAACAACGTCAATTGGAAAACCAATCAAACCCACCGTGAAGGCCCCGCGCTTCTGAAAAGCCGTAGACTTGTTGAAACGGCCAAACTAACCTGGTGACGGGGCCAAACCGGATGGATGGGTCGCGATCCGTGAGATCTTAATTTACTCGCTGCTCGGTGAGTGACGTTGCGGGTGCAGATGTTTGCCACGGTGGGCGAGTGAACCCGATCTGACAGGGCATAAACAGATTTGATTGATGTCGTCAACGGGGTTGGTCGGCGTCAATCACAACGGTTAATTTTTTTTCTATTTTTTTCACGCTCGATTGTGCCGAAATGGGTGGAACCGATCCGTCACAATTGGATTGGTTTATAGGTTTGAGTTCGTGAAAAGGACCTGTTTATTTTAGAAATAAAACATCAGAGCAATTATTAAAATTCACAGCGCTGTGCACAAGTTTTTTTTCAATAAATTTAATTTATTTCCTATTTTATAGGAATAATTCTATAGTTCTTCAAATTCTCGGTAACTCCAAAAATTTTTTTTTCGTTTCTCAGTGTCATCTTCATTTTCAACTGATAAAAATGTGAAATTTTCTGCTTTCATGAAATGATTAAAATTGTGCAATTTTGGAACATTGATGTCTTAGGAAGAGTTGTTGCAAATGAAATCACGGTGTGTTTCCTAGAACAAACTTAAGATAAAAAATTCGGCAAGTCTGATATTTGGCACCATGAAAGAAGGGCTATTTCCCGACATTTTGCGGGATCCGGCGAAATATTTCGTCGGGGGGTCTAGAGCAACTTTTTCATTGAAGATTATTTTTCGATTTTATGGGATATTTATTCAGAAATGTCGATCGAAAACGATGGGTTCATGTTCATATCCATCAAATTTCTTATGAATGTGCCTCAAGAGACTCTTAATTACACATTTGACCTGAAATAAAAAGTTTCCAATCCAAATTAACCAGATTTCTAGCTTTCTTTGAAATAACCCCAAAATCCAAGCTGGAAACCTCAAAACGACCCAATAAAAATGGTTTCTTTGTAAAATCTTCGTAAATGTGTTATGAAAATACAGCCTGGATAAAAATTCGAGCTTAAAACATTGCTAAACTTAGAGTATTTCATTTAAATGCTATTTATTACCCAAAAGGTTCCCAACATTATTTTTTTCAATGTTCTGCCAGATTACACCATGACATTTTAAAACATATTCGAATCAATCACATTGTAGAGAACAGTTTTTTGAACAAGTTTCATAAAAATTATCTATTTTGGTTCAATATAAGCAGAGATATACCAAATTTCGTAAAATAAAAAGTAACTTTCTCCAAAATTTCAGAATTGAATTCCAATTCAAACGATGAACAGTGCCTACTGAGTTTTTTTTTATAATTCTAATAAAATAATTTCCATAAATTTCATCAAAATGTTATTAAAGTTTTATGATTCAGCCAAATGTTTTCATCCTTAAAAAATCTTAGTAGGCAGTGTTCATCGTTTGAATGAGAATTAAATTCCGGAATTTTGAAGAAAGTCACTTTTTATTTTGGAAAATTGTGTTTATCTCTTCTTATATTGAACCAAAATTGATTTTTTTTAAGGAAAATGAACATTTTTGTTTAAGAAAAAATGCTTTTGGACTAATTGATCAAATCATGCTACAATTATTTTATAATAAGATGCAATTTTAACCCTCTACAACCCAACCCCGCCTTTAGACGGGCTTCGATTTAAAAATTCGCCAAAATCCATTTTCAACCAATTTTTTATCTTTAAAAAGCATTGGAAAGAAGAACTCTTACAATTTTAGCAAATTTATGGGTTGAAAGTTTTCCTTGTTTTATTTGACTTTGCCAATGTTTTTGAAAATTTTATTTTTTTAAGGTTAACTTTGGCAGTTTTTTTACTAACATTTCTTGTATTTTAAGTAAAAAGAAGTATGCAGTAATTTTTCTAGTGCCCAGATTATGCCTCTACGCATTTATTTACAATTTAAATGATAATGGTGCCATTTTATAGTAAAAAATGTGAAAAACATGCAAAAAATTGAAAAAGTTACTGTGAAAACATGAATAGTGAAAAAATTAGATAGGCAAAATGTAATGATAGGAGGTAGTAGAGTAGGCCAAATACTACGAAAAACAAACATAAACTAAACAAGAATAAATGCAAATTAAAATACTAAAAATGAAACAACAAAAACATAAAACAAGAGAAGAAAAGTTTGTCGTAGAACAAAAGTTGCTCAAAATGACCTCCTGAACACGGGAAAAATAAAAAAATCGAAAAAAATTTGGGCAGTACATGGTTAAAGCTCAAATATTTCAAAAAAGCTCATGCCAATTTGTCATTTTGCAATAATAAAGTCAGAATAGGGTATTTGTCCCTATTTTGGGCCTACTAAGCAGAGCGCACTTTTAATTTGATGTATTCTCAAAGGCTGCTATTGGCAGCCTAGTTTGTTTTACATGAATAAGTTGGTTTTTTAATGCTTAAGCTCGTACATAATAAACATTTTGATAAAATTGCCTTATATTGCTGTAAAAGCAAGAAAAACTAAAACACTTTTCGCCCTATTTTGGGGATATTGCTCCTAGCATACGACCTTCTTTGTGCATATTTTCGGCCTACCTTCTGATTGGTTGAAATCTCGAAGCACGTGGCGATTTTTTTTGACGTACGGTTCAGCCCTAGCTCGTACAGTTCAGCCCCAAAAAGTACGGTCACCTAACAGGCTAAATCGTTGTGCGATTTCAAACCACAAATCATCTTTAGAATGATTGATTTAACCAGTAACAGTTAAATTACGTGCATAAATTTAATGAGCATAATTTATTTCATTAATTTGTGAGCTTTAAACATAATTAAATATTTGTTGCGCAGCCAAATAATTAACCCGTACTACGCGAGTAAGGACTTTGAGATGTGAAAGGCGCGCACACACTGTCACAGTTTGTAGAAGTGTCCAATGGACTGAATATACAGCCATCGTCTCCGAAATTAAACAGTAACTTTGATTAAGAATATAATTGATTGGTGTCAGTTTAGTGATTGTTTTTTGAAACGGGATAATGCTAACCGCCTATAAAAACCTATTGCTGGTAGTTTGAGATTTGGGGGAAGGCTCTCATTTGTGTGCCGAGTGATGAAAGCCGTGACGCTGAGTGTCAACAAGCGGTAAGAAAAAGTGATGAAAATTTTGGGCCTAATGGGCAACTAGTAATTTTCTACAAAAAATTTGACGAGTGATATGTTTATACCGTTTTTTCCTATTTAAAAGGAAATAGTGAATTATTTTTGCCCACCAAAATGAAGCTAATGACAGCAAGTATCATTCCCAAGTGGCAGTTTTCTGCAAATTGACGGTGGAATGCACAATTTCGTCAAATTAAGTTTGGTAGGCTCAATATAGGTACTAGGCCCAAAATAGGGACAAATACCCTATACACTTCAAATGCTTAAAAAATCTCAGGTGGAATTTTCTAAAAACACAAAAAAAAATCAATTCCTGAAATCGTGAATCGTGAATTTATGAACAGAATTCACGATTTTCGGAATTCATCATCGCCATTTTAGTCGCCATATTGGTTTTAGGTTCACTTTAGAGTAGTTTGGGGGTCATACTTAGCAGGGAAAACATTTATTTTGACAATTCGGAAACGTCAATCAACAAAAGGAATATTTTTTTCGATTTTTCGTACGTTCTGTCAGCCTTTTCTCTTTTGGCCTTTAACAATCCTTACAAAAAATGACTTCCACAATCACAAATTCCCAGAGCACAACCACCGCATAAGCACTTCTCACAAACTCCCAAAACCCACACACATCAAAGCATTATTTGTGGCTTCTTTTTTCGCTCTTATCACGCCCGACCACAACAGGTTAAGTGTCCATGTTCATGGGTCCTACCACCCTCCCCCGGGAGGCCTCCACGTGGAAACCACTTACTTTTGCACGTGAAGGCTTGAACAATCTTCTTTCTCTTAACGAAAACTTTTTTAGAGGGGGTTTTTTCGAACAAATTTGTTCCTGAAGCTGTTGAGACTGTTGATGTACAATCAAGAGGGCATTGTGTTTGAGTTAGGGTGGTTCCACAATTTTGATATTTTTTCAAAAGATATTGATATTGTTGCTGAAAATTGTTCATTAAATAATAAATCATATTCAATTATTCCTCATTTTTTGTGAATAGACTATGTACTAGGATGTAACAAAAATGACTTTTTTGCGGGCATTCAGGGGTTTGTTTCGGTGGGCATACTGAGCCCAAATCCCAAATATGAGCTTGATTGGACGTAACAGGAGCTGGCGCTCCGCCCTTCAATTTTAAATGGGATTTAACCCGTAAAAAAAGATTTTTTCAAAAATGTCAATTTTTGAGGCGCTTTGGCCACTGAAGCGTTTACCAAAAACATCACTGGCGTGTAGGCCAGATCCATGCGCATCTTTTGGTATATATAACATTGAAGTTTGGAGCACCCTGGAGCTCGGTACAGACCTTCAAAGTTTGGCATTTTTTCGAAAAACCGGCCCCGGCAAAAAAGATATGCGTCGCGTCTCGCGACGCCCGAGACGCCATTTGATTTTGCTGGGACCGATTTTTCGAAAAAATGCCAAACTTTGAAGGTCTGTACCGAGCTTCAGGGTGCTCCAAACTTCAATGATATATATACCAAAAGATGCGCATGGATCTGGCCTACACGCCAGTGATGTTTTTGGTAAACGCTTCAGTGGCCAAAATGCCTCAAAAATTGACATTTTTGAAAAAATCTTTTTTTACGGGTTAAATCCCATTTAAAATTGAAGGGCGGAGCGCCAGCTCCTGTTACGTCCAAACAAGCTCATATTTGGGATTTGGGCTCAGTATGCCCACCGGAACAAACCCCTGAATGCCCGCCAAAAAGTCATTTTTGTTACACTCTACTATGTACCTGATTTTAAACCAAACTGCTTCATCACTTACCTCTCACACACAGCCACATTCACAAACTCACGTACGCAGTTGGGCGAGTACGCTAAATTAATTACTTCTGACAGCATTTTCCTTCCACTTCAAACGTTTTCCGATTACCTAACACAGCACGCCTTGGAATACCGACACCAGCAGGCTGCCAAAAAAACTCACACAAACATAAACTCATGTGGGAAAACAAAATTAAGATGCTGCGTGCGGGGTTTCCTTCAGGTCTACCACACCCACCGAACCGGAAAACAACTCATCACCACCCTCATGTAATCCATACCGTCTTGCAGCGGCACTATTTTTGTAAGATATCAAATTTTCTGTGACCACACCTCACCCCTCTGGGTTCTAAGTTCTGACATGATGAAGATTTATAGACCCAAGGCATACGAGAGCACTTCGAGCTCACCTCTCACGGGGATTGGGGCTTCATTTTGGGATGATCTTTGAGATCTCCTATTATGATGGCATAGTTTTGGGGATTTGATGAAGATTTAGCTTAGATTTGAGTGACAAATTATCTTTATTCAATAGAAAAAATCCCAATTTTAATTTGTAGATTTGAGGTTCTTGAGGTCGCTTTCCTTTTCTTCATTAGTCGCACAAATGAGTTCTACTGTTGACGTCGCAGCTCGCGCATTAGAAGCGTAATCTTCACAAAAAAAAGTCAATGCAATTCATACTTATAAAAATAATAAAAAAAAAACAAATTTCGCTATCCCAAAGCCGGCCACCAAATGATTTCTTGTAACGACGGACCTTTTAAACTGAATAGCACGTCCCATTAACTTTAACAGCAAATCCAAAAAAAAAACGACCTAATCCAAAACTTTCAATTTCATGCGATCCGAGCTCGTTCGTAAATCATAACGATTCATGGCGGCATTTCGCGTGGGATGGCTATTTTTTCCACTGAAGTGCGCGGTTTGGCCGAGGAAAGCAACCTCTCCTCAAACACCGGGGACCGGACTCCGTCACTTCTCATTTCGTGTTTATATGCGGTTGGCATCGCAGCTCATCGCAGTTGGGGCCCTTTTCACTTCATTTGATCGGGGTTCATCCTCGTTAGAGGAGGGAAAGTGTTTTCCCGAAGGTTTAAGGGGAAGTGAGGCCAGCTAAGTTGTTTTTTTTTGGAGTTTGAGTTTGTTTCAAATTTTAAATAACTTTTTCAATATTTTTATGTTTTGAGAACGTGAAAAAATGTTTAGAATTTTAAACAACAATAAATTTTTAAGAATTCTTTCAAATCATCACACAATTTTGACAACTGTTTAGACAAAAATGTTCACATGTCAAAAACGGTGAATATCTATAAGTTGATTTATGAAGTATGATTTTTTGAAGAAATTGATGCTACGTAAAACATCCTGCAGAATTATGAACATTGTTTTCACTGTAAGCTATTTGGTCCCAAGACCCTCAAATGAGTAAACATAGTTTTCATTGGATCAATAAGTGCATAATGCTATGTTTTTAAATAAGTCAAGGAGGTATTGGACTTTGAAAATCGTTATCGTTATAGTTATTTCGGTTATTCTATCGGCGATAATCTTATCGTCGATAATGGACGATATCTCATTTTTTAAATCTTTCTAAAATCGATTAGTTCAACCATATCATGTTCACTTTCAATGCTTTCACTAAGAATATATTTTTTGAAAATTTAGTATGTTTCAAAGTATTAATACAGCAATTCCCCACGAAAACAGCATGATTCGAAAAAAAAGCTCTCCGATCGGGCTCAAAATTTTTCTGCGAGTTCCTTGGTCGAAATAATTAGACCCGTATTTTTTTGTTTGGCCGTTAGGGTGACCTACTCCGTGTTAGGGTGGTCCGAAAAATGACAATTTTCGTCGATTTTCGCAAAAAACCACTTTTATCTCCGCGCCATTTCATCCGATTTTAGCTGTCTTAGGCGCAAAAGAAAGGTGATTAGTTTGGCTATTTGGGAAAAATAGTAATGAGTTCCAAAAATCTAGCTAAACATTTGAAAAGGTCGTATGAAAACTTAAAATGCTGTTTTGAAGATCTCGGGACCAAAGAGCCTATGAGCAACTCTCTACGAAATCGGCCGATTTCGACCATTTTTATTTTTTGTATTTTTTTATTTGACTCAAACTTTGTGGGGGCCTTCCCTATGACCAAATAAGCTATTTTGCGTAATTGGTTCACCCATACAAGTCTCCATACAATTTTGGCAGCTGTCCATACAAAAATGGTACGTTAATATTCGAAAATCAATATCTTTAGATGGAACTTTCTGATCAATTTGGTGTCTTCGGCAAAGTTGTAGGTATTGTTAAGGACTTTTGAGAAAAAAATAGGTACACGGAAAAAAAATTTGCAGATTTTTTTATCAACTTTTTTTTCACTATAACTCAATTTCCCAAAATACGTATTTTTTTATTTTCGAGATTTTTTGATATGTTTTAGGGGACAAAAATCCGCAACTTTTGAGCCATAGAGAAACATGGTCAAAAAATCTGCCACCGAGTTATAAATTTTTGAAAAAATTGTGATTTTTGGAAAAAATCGAAGTTTCATGCAAAAACAAGTTTGACATTATTTTTTAATGCAAAATTGAATTTGCAATCGAAAAGTACTTTACAGATTTTTTGATAAAGGGCTCTGTTTTCAAGATATAGCCACCAAAAGTTTGATTTTAGCGAAATATTTGAAGTTTTTCAATTTTTAAAAATAGTGACCATGAGTGACCATTTCTTAAAATATTTTTTTTGAAAAGTTCAGAAAATTTGCTATAAAATTGACTAAGAGACATTGAAGATTGGAACTCGGGTTGCTGAGATAGTGCCGCTTTAAGAAAAAGAAACACGAAAATTGAAGTTTTCTTAATATCACCAAAAAACACACCATTTTCTAATGACGATATCTCAGCAACTAATGGTCCGATTTTCAATGTTAATGCATGAAACATTTGTGAAATTTTCCGATTTCTTCGAAAAAAAATATTTTGAATTTTTTTAAATCAAGACTAGAATTTTAAATAGGCGTAATATTCAATGTTTGGCCCTTTTAAAATGTTAGTCTTGATTTAAAAATTTTCAAAATATTTTTTTCGAAAAGATCGGAAAATTTCACGAATGTTTCATGTATTAACATTGAAAATCGGACCATTAATTGCTGAGATATCGTCATTAGAAAATGGTGGGCTGTTTGAGTGAGACTTAGAAAACTTCAATTTTCGTGTTTCTTTTTCTTTAAGCCGCTGTATCTCAGCAACCAGAGGTCCAATCTTCAATGTCTCTCAGACAATTTTATAGCAAATTTTCTGAACTTTTCAAAAAAAATATTTTTGGAAATGGTCACTCATGGTCACTATTTTTAAAAATCGAAAAACTGCAAATATTTCGCTAAAATCAAACTTTCTGTGGCTATATCTTGAAAACGGAGCCCTTTATCAAAAAATCTGTAAAGTACTTTTCGATTGCAAATTCAATTTTGCATTAAAAAATAATGTCAAACTTGTTTTTGCATGAAACTTCGATTTTTTCAAAAAATCACAATTTTTTCAAAAATTCATAACTCGGCGGCAGATTTTTTGACCATGTTTCTCCATGGCTCAAAAGTTGCGGATTTTTGTCTCCTAAAACATATCAAAAAATCTCGAAAATCAAAAAATATGTATTTTGGGAAATTGAGTTTTAGTGAAAAAAAAGTTGATAAATAAATCTGCATTTTTTTTCCGTGTACCTATTTTTTTCTCAAAAGTCTTCAACAATGCCTACAACTTTGCCGAAGACACCAAATTGATCAGAAAATTCACTCAAAAGTTACAGCTGTTTGAATATTTACATACCATTTTTGTATGGACAGCAGCCAAAATTGTATGGAGACTTGTATGGGTGAACCAATGACACAAAATAGCATATTTGGTCATAGGGAAGGCCCCCACAAAGTTTGAGCCAAATAAAAAAATACAAATAAAATCCATTTCCGGTTTTGGTAGAGAATTGCTCCTATGTCTGAAAATATTTTTATCAGATTCCTCGGAAAATTTTACATAACAGATCAGAAAATTGTGAAGTTATGTTCTCAATACTCTGAGATACGATTTTTTGAAAATAAAAACTGGGTTTTTCGACGCGCCACGCGCAAAAATGGGAAAATGGCGAAAACGGGAAAAAACGATTTTTTTCACTAAAACTGCGATAACTTCAAAATTTCAGCGATGACCTATAAATTTTGGTACCCTAACATGTATAGGTCATCGCTAAAATTTTGAAGTTATCGCAGCTTTAGTGAAAAAAATCGTTTTTTTCCCGTTTTCGTCTTTTTCCCATTTTTGCGCGTGGCGCGTCGAAAAACCCAGTTTTTATTTTCAAAAAATCGTATCTCAGAGTATTGAAAACATAAATTCACAATTTTTTTTAAAGTATTGTTGTAAATACTAAAATTTTCACAAAATACCATATTTTTTCGAAAATACTTCAATTTTCAAAATTTGCAATATGGGTATTAAACGAATTGAAATTTTGTATGCTTTTTTCAATTTAGTAGAGTCTTTTTTTAAAAATAGTACAATTTTCACAAATAACCGTATTTTTCGAAAATAGTCAAATTTTCTAAATATAAAATATGGGCATCAAACGAAGCGAAATTTTGTATTGTTTTTTCACTTTATAAAAAAGTTTTTGGACAATACTGAAATTTCCACAAAATACCATATTTTTACGAAAATACTAAAATTTTAAAAATTTGCAATATTGATATCAAACAAATTGAATTATCGTATGCTTTTTAAATTCATAAGAGTTTTTTTTAAAATACTAAATTTTTATCAAAATTACTTATTTTTTGAAAATATTAAAAATTTTAAAATATGCAATATAGGCATCAAACTGAGCGTGATATTGCATACATTTAAATTGTGAATGCTTCATACAACATTTTGCGTCCTTTGATACTCATATGGCAAATTAAAAAAAATTGAGTATTTCAGAAAAAGTACGGTATTTTGAGAATTTTAATAAAATGAAAAAGCGTACAAAATTTCAGTTCGTTTGATACCCATACTGCAAATTATAAAAATTGAAGTACAATCGAAAAAATACGGTATTTTGTGAAAATTTTAGTATTTTCCAAAAAAAAAAATCTTGTAATGTAAAAAAGCAAACCAAAATTCGCTTCGTTTGATACCCATATTACAGATTTTGAAAATTTGAGTATTTTCGAAAAAATACGGTTTTTGTGATTAATTTTGAGTACATATTTCTACTTTGAAACTTACTCAATTTTCAAAAATATATTCTTTGTGAAGTTTTTGTAAATTTTACATGATAAGGTTAAATAAATCAATTTTAGAAGGTTTTTAAAATGAGTTATCGTCTATTATTGGCGATAATATTTTCGCCGATAGAATTATCGAAACAACTATAAATATAGATTATCGTTATCGTCCCGACGATACTGATAGAACTGTCGTTTTCGTTATCGAGCCTCGATAATTTTATAGTTAACAACCTTGATGCAATCATGGGTGGTCTCTCATGTCTCTATTCTTAACAAAAGCCAAGAACTGAAATTCTTCTAAGTATCGAGAGTATTTTTTAAATGTTAACAGTGTTCATTTGACAGTAAACGAAGTTTATAGCTTAGCTGAGCAATTCTCTACGAAATCGGTCTTTTTTCTTCAATTTTAATTTTTGTATTTTTAAATCCGACTGAAACTTTTTTGGTGCCTTCGGTATGCCCAAAGAAGCCATTTTGCATCATTAGTTTGTCCATATAATTTTCCATACAAATTTGGCAGCTGTTCATACAAAAATGATGTATGAAAATTCAAAAATCTGTATCTTTTGAAGGAATTTTTGATTAATTTGGTGTCTTTGGCAAAGTTGTAGGTATGGATACGGACTACACTGGAAAAAAATGATACACGGTAAAACAAATTTGGTGATTTTTTTATTTAACTTTTTATCACAAAAACTTGATTTGCAAAAAAACACTATTTTTATTTTTATTTTTTTTTATATGTTTTAGAGGACATAAAATGCCAACTTTTCAGAAATTTCCAGAATGGGCAAAAAATCATTGACCGAGTTATGATTTTTTTAATCAATACTGATTTTTTCAAAAAATCGAAATTTTGGTCGCAAAAATTTTCAACTTCATTTTTTGATGTAAAATCAAATTTGCAATCAAAAAGTACTTTAGTGAAATCTTGATAAAGTGCACCGTTTTCAAGTTAAATCCATATTTAGGTGACTTTTTTGAAAATGGTCGCAGTTTTTAATTTTTTAAAATTAGTGCTCATGTTTGCCCACTTTTGAAAAATATTTTTGAAAAGCTGAGAAAATTCTCTACATTTTGCTTCTTCGGTTTTTGTTGATACGACCTATATTTGCTGAGATATTGCAATGCAAAGGTTTAAAAACAGGAAAATTGATGTTTTCTAAGTCTCACTTAAACAGCCCACCATTTTTCAATGTCGATATCTCAGCAACTAATTGTCCGATTTTCAATGTTAGAATATGAAACATTTGTGAAATTTTCCGATCTTTTCGAAAACAATATTTTCAAAATTTTCAAATCAAGACTAACATTTCAAAAGGGCCAAACATTCAATATTTCGCCCTTTTAAAATGTTAGTCTTGATTTGAAAATTTTGAAAATATTCCTAGAGAACTGCTCAGCTGTCGGCCACCATTGCTAGTACCAACCACTAGTGTCTTCCTTTTAACTACAAGGACTTCGCCGCCCTGGGCTCCTAAGTGTATGAAAGTATAGCACGGAGCGACGGCGCCGAATACCCATATTTACACAAAGAATTTGAGAGCGCCCGCCGCGGGATTCGAACCGGCTACCTCTGGATTGTGAGTCCAGTGCGCGGTACGATTGATCCATACGAGCGGGACAATATCTTTTTGATAATTCGTATTTTTGAATTTGTTTATCTATGAAATCATAAACTGAACATAAAATGCATATTTGTTATTCGAAGTTCAGGCCAAATAATTGCTAATTCTTTTAATAACTTTTGATGACACATAATTCTTGTAAAAAAATCACTAATGGAAACGAAAAAAAAAATTTGCTTTCGTATTCCTGATTGTTAAATTTAAGTTTGACCCCTAAACTTTGCATTTGAAAATTTAAAAGAGGTTCAGAACTCAAACTTGACGTTAACACAACAAAAAATGTCCATGATTCGATTGTTTTAAATCCCTGAAAGTTATCACATCAAATCAAATTAAATCAAACAAATTGGTTATCCGAATTTACATTCAAATCTTAGAATAATCGAGTCTTGACTAAAAATGTATTTTTTTTCTCTATGGCAAAATTGAGCCTACTAAGGGACCTCTACGATTTCCGCAAATGCGGGATACGATCGCAGCAGAATGATAATTAATTATGATAGCCGCAATAAAGAAATTATAAAATTACAGCCAGCCAAAAATCTCAGCTTTAAAAAAGGTTGAAAAAGAAAAATACTTCTGAATGACACTTCACCACTCCATAAATTGCTCTTAATGCGAATAAATGAGAAAAAAAACAAACATGCGAATCTGACCGTCATCAGAGCATAAAAAGCAGAAAAATTGAAAATAATTAAATTCAGGCCTTCCGCAACTTGCCGAAAGGAAATGATTTTTTTTTTTTTTTGCTTATTTGCCTCTTCCCCTCAAATTTGTCCCAGTCGTGTGGGGGGACGTGACGGTAGTTTGGGCTCGGTGCAAATGTTTGTTCACGACACGTTAATTTTAAACGAGTCAGCAGCACCAGCAAAAGAGCAACAGCTTGACGGTCGGCATTTTGCCAAGAAGCAAATTAGCTGCGCGCCCGATAAGCGTGTGTGTGTCGTGTGTGTATGTTGCGGATACACTGTCCTGCGGTAAACCGTTGGTGGTTGTTGTGATTTTTTTTAATTAAGTAGATAACAGGATTTTTTTTGTGTCATTGCAAATTTATTTCAAAATTTGTCCTTTCTATTTCCTCAAAAAATTGGGGCAAAAAAAATACTCAAATTGGATTTTTTTTTTAAAGACGTGAAAAATCGATTCAAAATGCATTGATTAAAGTTTATTTAAAGAGCAAAAATGATATTTAATCTTCCAAATTATAAACTACTACTCTTGAACAGTCAGTTTTGTACCCACATCATGTCGTCCACACTTCGTTCAACGCTCCACTGCCGGTACGCGATTGTTTTCTAAAAACAACAACTAGTTCAACAGGTCGCCCCCTCAGCTATTGATAGTTGCACTTCTGCGCTACCCGTTTCCTTTGCCCCGTCGAAAATTTTGTTTACAAATCTTGAACCTGATCTTAACCATCGTCGTCGGGTCGGTCGTCTCCTTGCCATTTGAGAATGCCGGCGCGAAGGGAAATGCACTCGACTGTGAAGCCGCTCAGATGTTCTGGCTGAGAAGAGACATCGTCTCCGATCTCCGAGGCTTGCTTCGAGGGGGTAATCCAATCCGATGATAGTGATGTAATTTGTCATCGTCTCGAGTGGCACATCTGCCTTCTGCACCTGCAGCAACATCTTCAACGTTTGCTGCCACGCGATTGGCATACTGTCCGGACGGAAATAGCTCGCAAATGTGCCGATTGACGTTCTAATTATCAGCGGAGCAGCGGAAGGTTATAAAGGTGTTTGGGAACTAGAAGAAATTTGTATATAGGATGATTTGTATCTCCTTTTGAGAAAACATTTCACGGCAATCATAGCAGGTTTGAGATTGTTTTTATTTTTATTGATTTCGGCTTCAAATTTGCCACCACAATTATTTAAAAAAAAATCTGTATTGATGAAGTTGAAAACATTGAACATAAACCCACAAATTTTCAATTAAATTCAATCAGTGTTTTTTTTTTAATGTTACAGTGCTGCTACAGGATAAAACATTTGCGATTAAGAGATTTGGAGAACCTTTCAATTAAGATTAATTCATAAGCCTTTGCAGGGAGGGTACATATTTCTAAGTTTAGATTTTGCTAGCTGAGTGCGCTTTTAGGGAAAATAATTTTCACAAATACGATTTGACTGAAATTTTGTTTTTTTTTTAAGTCGAAACATATCCTCTAGTTTTAAAATTGAATCATGTTCAAATAAGAGCTGGGACTTCTGATATCCGGATAATTTACATTTTTTTCTATGAGCAGTTCTCTACGGAATCGGTCTTTTTTCTTTAATTTTAATTTTTGTATTTTTTAATCCGGCTGAAACTTTTTTTGTGCCTTCGGTATGCCAAAACAAGCCATTTTGCATCATTAGATTGTCCATATAATTTTCCATACAAATTTGGCAGCTGTCCATACAAAAATGATATGTGAAAATTCAAAAATCTGTATCTTTTGAATGAATCTTTTGATCGATTTGGTGTCTTCGGCAAAGTTGTAGGTATGGATATGGACTACACTGAAAAAAAGTGATACACGGTAAAAAAAATGGTGATTTTTTTATTTAACTTTTTGTCACTAAAACTTGATTTGCAAAAAAAACACCATTTTTATTTTTTTATTTTTTGATATGTTTTAGAGGACATCAAATGCCAACTTTTCAGAAATTTCCAGAATGGGCAAAAAATCTTTGACCGAGTTATGATTTTTTGAATCAATACTGATTTAAAAAAAAAATTGAAATATTGGTCGCAAACATTTTTCAATTTCGTTTTTCGATGTAAAATTGAATTTGCAATCAAAAAGAACTTCAGTGAAATTTTGATAAAATGCACCGTTTTCAAGTTATAGCCATTTTTTGGTAACTTTTTTCAAAATAGTAGCAGTTATTGAATATTTAAAAATAGTGCCCATGTTTGCCCACTCTTGAAAAAACTATTTTGAAAAGCTGAGAAAATTCTCTTTATTTTGCTTTTCCGAACTTTGTTTCTTTTTTTTTGCGTTTCTCTTTGTTTCGTCGTCCGTGTCTGTCGCGGGTGATCATGAACGGCCATGATCAACGACGACCAACTTTTTCAAAACTTTTTTTTCGTAAAATCGCAATAACTTGTGATGTTTATTAGCAAACCCCTTATGTCTATATATTAAAATTTTTGTAATTGTCTGCTCTACAACTTTGTTGAACGTTGTTACACTCTACAAAATAACCCTTCAATGTTAGAAAAAAACAAAAAAAATTAAAATGAAAAATGTTGTTCTAAATGAAAAAATGACCCTTCTGGGACAATGTAGATTCGAAAAGTACATTAAATTTCCCATAAAATAATATGTTCCAAAAAAATTTACAGTCGAGTAACGGAAAATGAGAGAATTTTTAAAACTTTTTTAGTGTTTTTTTCGATGAAATAAACGTTTTTTCGGAATTCTGAGTACGCCATCAATTCGGGCGTCTAATTTTACATAAAAGTCCCTTTGACACCAAATTTCTATCTCATCACCGTTTCAGGCTACAAATTATTGAAAAACACCTCTTTTTTCGCATGTTCAAAAATGGAAAGGGTCGTACCGACCCTTCGTCACGAGATATCGAAAAACGGACCTCAGATTCGTGATCAGGGACAAATGTTATCCCTTAGGACAAAGTTTCGCGCAAATCGAAGAGGGGTCGGGGCAACTTTTCCCGATTTCGTGTGAGTTGGTAGAGAATTACCCAAATTCTATAATTGTGTTTGTTATGCCAATATGAAAATTTCTTGAATTAATTTTGTCATTTTCACAATTAATTTTAAAAAGTTTAAAAGGTTTTTGGAGTGCGCAAGTTTGAGTGCAATCGATTAAAATTTTCGAAAAAAAAACAAAATTATTCTAAGGTAAGAAAAAAATTGTCAAACAAGTTTCCGGGATTCCTCTGATGTTTTTATGGTAAATTATCATCAAATCATCATGATTTTTTTTTAACTGTGTTTAAAAAGTTCTTTTACGAAAACTCGGAAAACCAGCTGACCAGCTCAGTCAAATTGGCAATTTCCATAGACATTTCTTAGTCATTTACTTACTAAGTAAGTTTGGTCTCTTTCCAATTTGTCTATTAGTGAGTACACACTGTAACAAAATCTGTCGATTGACTTTGATTTCTCATGATTTTCAAATTGATTTCATTCAACGTGCTTCAATGTGTGCTTGTTTTGTTGTGCGTTTGTGTGTGCTTTTATAACCCCCAGAATAAATATATTCTACGGCTGTCAACGACTTGAATTTCCACTCACGTTCCCAAAATGACACAGTCCAGTGCGTGTCGTCGGGAACGTCCTTCCGGCGAGGCTGTGTCCCTTTGTCAAACTGATGCCAAAACTGACACGCACGACCAAATCGACCAGATTAGCTCCAAATGGCTTTGGTTGACCAAATCACTTTGACATTCTTTGAAAATAATTTTGACTTAAATATTAAATTCTATATAACCATCAAACTGCCCCAAAAACCTTCGGGATTAAGCTTTCATTTTCACTGACAGGCGAATCCTCTTGGAGCTTTGGTTTTGTTTTACAAAAATTGATGTTTTTTTTCTTCGAAACGCTCTGCGCCTCTGTTTATTTGTTTGAACTTGGGGCCAATCGGGAAAACGCAAACAAAAAAAATCGGCGTTCTCGGTTCAACTTTTATGATGTATTTGGGGAGTAACTTTTGCGAGAACGATGATGTGTGTGGGCCGACTCTCTCCCACTGCTCCTCGCCCTTCTCCCGGAAGGGAAATTGCTGCGTTCCGTATCGAGTTTATTGGAATTTGAGGGCATTTGGGAAATTGATTTTCTACTTTTGTCGATGGTCGGCCCGGAAAAAAAGTTAGATCCATCAAACTTGGGTCGTAACAACATGAGCGGAAAAGAGACGAGAGTGGGAGTGCTATGCGAATATGCTGGGCTGATGAAAGTAATTTTGAGGGACAAATTTTAAAAAAAAGTTTTTTTTCTAGAGCAATGTAAGTTAATCCACACAACGTGTTTTGCTCACCTTCTATGATCTTCTTCAAATTTATATTATTTATATTTATATTAAATGATTATAGCAGATCACAAAGTTACCCATATTTGATTTTTCACAAGCAGGGTTGTTAAAAATATCAATCTTTCAGTTGTCAGCGACTTGCATTGTCATGCCTGAAAACCCATCAATACTCTTCTTTCCGTCCTGATACTCTCAGCGTCGAAAATTTGTGCACACTCGGGTTCGACATTCTCTTTTTATCTGTCATCGCCACATTCTCAATCATCCCCCTTCAAAAGTGTCCTATCACGAAAGCCGCCACAAAACCATTTTCACTAGCGCAGTTCAACGGTACGTAATGCATGGTATGTTCCAAATCGCTCTCTCGCTTTTTTTTTCATTACAGTATTTTGAGAGAATGAAAAACTCAGCGGTGAGAGCGCGTGATCGAAGAGAAGAGAAGAGAAGGAGTGATAGAAAGAGAATGCCCTTGCTGGGAGTCACGAGAAAATGGAAGAGTTCTCGCAAGTCATTTTGGCCTTTGCTTATACTCTCTGATGCTTGGTGCAGGAATCATCAAATGATTTTTTTGTTCTGTCACTCATTCGCAATACTGATCACATATTTTTGCTTGTCAAAATATAGCATGAGAGCGAAAAGGGTTAATTTTAGCCAGTTTAAACATGACCATGACCAACCTTAGTTAATACCGTGAATGGCACTAAAGACGTAAAATTTACTCGATTGATAGTAAATTTCAATCAATAAGGTTAAGATCCTTAACCATTACTTGGGCTAGTTGCTGAATTTTTTGTGGCTATCTTTAACAAATTTAATTCATTTAATCGTTAAGAAAAAAGGTTCTTGTGCACCCAGATTTAATGTTTAACCTGAAGGATTTTTCTTAACAATAAATGCTTAACCCTCTACTAATCAATTTTAATTTCAGCCATTTTTGCTCTTTTTGCTGTGAAAAATATTACTTGTTTTGTTTCATTTTTATCTTCTCCCATTTTTAAGTACTGTGAAGTTTTTATAATGTTTAGTATTTTTTAATGATGAAAGGCTATAAAATCGTTAGGCTTTGAGATCCCTACACCTAGAGAGAGAGACATTAGAGTGGTTCAAATTAAGTCTTTTCGCCGTCTACAGTGCTGAATTGTATGGTTGAACTGAGCTTAAATCTCGAACATGAGCTTGATCTTTGGCTTGATCGGACGAAAACTTGAGCATTAAAGTGCTGCAAAAAAAAAACAAAATTAAACAAAATCGTTTAGAACCCGCGATTTGCGACGTACTGAAAAGTCATAGAATTTTTTTTTGCTCGAAACATTCTTAACTAAGTTCAAATTGTGCTGTATATTACTTTATATAATAGCTGTAAAATCTACCAATAATGCTTGATATTTATATTGATGAATAGTTCTCTAAGATTTGGTATATTTTTCGCGAGTTTTAAAATTTCATTTTTTGAATTGAATGTTAAACGAAGTCATTTTGCATCATTAGTTTTTCCATACCAGTCTCCATACAATTTTAGGGGCTGGTCAAACAAAATGGATATGTAAATCTATGAAATTTTGTATACTGAGATGGGATTTTCTAATCGGTTTGGTTGCTTGGGCAAAGTTTTTAGGTTATGATTTGAACTTAACCAGAACAATTTTTTATGACTAAAAAAGGAATTCCCAAAATTCGTATTTCATATGCTCGAAATTTTTAGAAATGATTAAGAGGACTTTACAATAAATCTTTTGAGCCATTGTGCGTGATGGTGTAAAATCTGGTTTAGGAGATGTGATGAGCATAACCTATTGGTCCGATTTTCAATATTAAAATTTTAACCTTCGGTCAATTTTCTAAACTATTCAATAAAAATATTTCAAAAATGTTATAATTTGGTCAAAATATGAAATAAGGCAAGTTATCTATTTTTAGATCTTTTCAAAATTAAAGATTGATTATCAAAATTTTAAATTACCTCTCGCTTTGATGTTAAGAGAAATACGAGCAATTTGTACTTTTTGGTATGTTTAAAAAAAATATTTCTATGTAAATAGGCCATTTGCCTCAAAATCGCAAATCGCTAGTTCAAAACGATTTTTGGGAATATTTCGATGTACGAAAACATTGTTCCAGAGGCAAAAACCTATCGAAATCTTGGTTAGCTCGAAGATTTCGGCAACATCGTGTTTTTGGGACCCTACACCCAAAGTTAAAGTCCATGCAGATAGTCCTTTTGAAAAGAAACGAGAGGAATGTACTATTTGGCGAGAGTAAATACCTCTCGCGCTACAACAACAACAAATCGTATTCACTCGTTCACTCGTTCATTGAAACAGTTCATCCCAAAGAGTGGCTTATATAAACAAATGACCGCCACTTGATCTCCGACCCGTGGTGGCCGATACGGCAACGGCACAGGTCAATATGCCGAAGGTTCTCGGGTTCCAGTCTCGGAATCGAAACTTTTTTTTTTTTGAACGGTGATTTTTTTGGAAAATGAACTGTACACCCGGTAATTTCGAGATTAATCCTCTCCGTCCGTTCACAGTGCCATTTTACTACATTTTACTATGCAGGGCTTAAAAAAGGATCTGTCACTGAATGGGACGGCTCGACAATTTAAAAAACTTTCGGTCTGGATCATTTCCAAAATCAAAATTTGATCACTCACACACAGCGCCTATCATGATCGTCATTGCTTAGCGACGGTCGGTGAACGTAAACTCGAATACGAAACGAACGAAAAATGAGCACTACACAGCAAAAAAAAGTTGAATTTTGGAAGGTTGAAAATTTGGTAGGTTGAATATTCCTTATTTTTTGAGTAATATTACATAAAAAATGTGTAAAAATGTGAACCTGATGAATAGGGTTAGTGAAATTTCACGATTTCGCGGACAGCGTGAAATCCGTGAAATTTGTCTTTTTCCGCGAAATCCCGTGAAATTTTAAGTTTATGTGAAAATGTAACGATTTTTCTCAAAATAATTTATTAAACTCAAATAGGAATAAACATTATTTTATGAAATACTGTAGAATTAAGCGAGTGAATACCCTGGTTTAATTACTAATATAGGGTTAGTGATTTTTGACAATTTCGTTACTAGTTTTCAATTAAAAAGCTTGAATGTCAAGTTGATATAAACTAAAAAAAATTTCAGATTTTTTGAGTTTTTTTAGAAACTTGCTAAATTTAGTTATATTTTTATTCGCTGTAATAAAAAATTTACTGGCTTTTTATTTGAAAGGAATAATTTCGAAAAGATTAAAAAAATCAAACTTTGTTTTATTCAAAATAAAATGAGGAGTTTTTTTTTGTCTTTGAAATCACATATTGAAACATTTAATTTTTTTCTGAGTTCTGTTTAAGTTTAACGATATTTGTTTACTTGGGTGGATGATTCCCGTGAAAGTTCAAAAATGCTACTTTTTTTGTTTTCTTTTCTCATTTAAAATACAAATTTCAATTTTGTTAAGAAAATATATCATTCCTGCAAAAAAAAAATCATTTTTGCAAATTGATTTCAAATAAAGTTTTTGAAAAGTGAGCTAAAATCCTTAAAAATATTTTCAATGGACCAAATGTCGCAGAAAATTCAATTTATTTTACTCATTTTGGCTGGACAAGATTGTTAAATCTTGCTTTAATATGAAATTCAATAAAATATATAATTGTATAACAGAAACAAAAAAGCGAAAACTTTTTGGCTTTATTAGTCGAATATTAAAAAGCGGTTCAGTAAATGAGTATACGCGTGCCCTACACTTTGTTTCAAAATATATAAACCAGATGGAAACTTTTTTGGAAATTAGGAGATTTTTTTGTGTCAAGTTAAAATTTAGTGATTTTTTTTTAGTTTATTGAAGAATAATATATAATGAAGCATAGAAGGTTGTTTCTGCGATTTAAACATAGGATTTTCAGAGTTATTTTAACATTTTCACGTTCCGCGAAATTTGCGTGAAATTTGGTGTTTTGAAATTGAGGTCCCCGTGAAATTTGCAATTTCCGAGCGTGAAAAATCACTAAGCCTACTGATGAATATTCATCAAAAACTGATGAATATTCATCAATTCTTGATGTAATATTACACATTTGTTTCGCCACAAAATCTGTCACCATTTCCTGATGAATATTACCATCATTTTTTTTTTCTGTGTACTCAAGCAGCCACCCGAACGACACAACGTGCTATTTCTCTTTCTCTCGTTTTTCGTCTCTCTCTTGCATGTGTTTGCTGCGTGGTGACAGAAGTCATTTGATTGCGATCATGGGAGAGATGTTCGAAATCTCGGTAGAATGTCAAACGACCGATCTCTGGGCGAATGTATTTATAGAGGGAGGTCAATGACTGTGTGAGTGACTTTGCGTAGCACTCATTCGTTTGTGTGTGAAATGAACGAAAGTAGAATGTCAAAATCAGCTTGTCGTGGTGACGATGATTGGAGTGTTCTATCACCTATCACGAACAAAGTCGAAATTTCGTAAGCGCTGATCCTAAAGTATCATTGAAGTTTAATGCTTTCTTTAATTTAAAAATTCTTAGTTTATTTTTAAGGTTTAATTATTCAATCATTTGACCATGATCTTTTACAACGATAAAACATAAACTTTCATTTATCTACAAGGACTTCGCCGCCCTGGGCTCATAAGTGTATGAACGTATGGTACGGGTGGGACGACATTATCAATAAGATCTACTTAAAATTTCAGACATCAAAAGTCAGCTAATGCATGCTTTAAAAAAAAACACCAAGACGGTGCCAGTTATCTGGTTTTTGTATTCAATTTCCTACGGGATCATCCATGAATAGCGTAGTATGACAGAAAAGTGTGTTTTTCTGGCACCAGTCCAAATTGTTATATATTATTTTGTTATAAGTGAGTAAAAAAAACTCTGCAAAATTGTTACGTAATTTGTAATTGGCCGCCTCAAGTAACCCAAATCGCGGCCGGCCCCGAACAAGTGTGTTTGTGTTTGCGGCTTTTCAAGCGGTTTTCCACATGAGACATGACAACTTTAACGATCACTCATCAATTTTACATCCATCACTCAACGCTACGGTTCGACCTTCGAGTTTGGTTCAAGCAGAGTTGCAAGAAGGGGGAGGGGGTTAGTGAGTTAGCTGAAAATCACACACGCACCGACCACATTCACTTGGGTGCGCCGCCTGAGTTGGTCGGGAAATGTTGCGAAAAAAACAGCTGGAAAATAGCAGCCGATTTTGATGGATTAAGACGCACCAAGTCAAACAACTGACAATGTGGAGGCCAGGGGTTGTGATGTCTTGATTTTTATGGTTATGAGATGTTTTAGAACGAAAATTAGGTGAATAATGTAAATATTTGTAAGCAGCTTGAAACTTCATTTAATTCTGAAAATAAAGTAGAAAGAAATTGACATTTTTAATTTATTTGCAAAATTTACCGAAATAACTCAAAAAGGCATCAAGACTTGACCACTACTGCCGTCAACAACACCGAGGTTTGGCCACACTGTGTACACACTAATCAATCCAAAAACAAACCCACCTTCACACCCCGTGACTCGGTGCCGACACGTGGACGCGGAGTTGTTTACTTTACCCGCCGTTCATAAATTTGGCCGGACCGTGTCGGATCAAACACTTTTGTACTCCCGGTCCGGTTTGGCAGGATGATTCACATGGCTGGAAAATCGCATTTTTACGCTCTGCAAAATGAGGCTTTTCCTCGCGTGGCGGATGGATAAATCACGGTTGAAAAGTTTGGCGTTTTATTTGATATATATTTGCACTTGAGCTAAAGTAAATACACATCACTCGTGCGTGTCAAAGTTGTGCGCGGGGTGAAAGAGTGTGATGGACTTCAATAGGTATTGCAATAAGTTTGATTGTAATGTTGTTTACCTTTTTTCTGCAAGTTAAAACATTGTTTACACATTAAAATGGCTTTTATTTAAATTCATTCCATTTCAATAATAAAAACATTCAAATTGGGTTGTACATAAACATTCTAAATATTTGAAAAAAAAATTAAATAACCCACCTATGTGGTTGATGCCTTCTTACTCCTTACCGAAAAAAAAAACAATGGAAGGTGTTTCAAATACCTATCCAACGATAGGTTGAATGACCCGATAGGTTGGATAAGCCCCAGCATCAAAAAAGTATATAAATTTCATGTGAGTGGTCATAATTTTAGACAGGGTTGCCAGTTCTTCTATTTTTTCTTTCGTTTTTTTTCAGACAGATCTTTAAAAAATCATTTATAATTCGCCAACTCACGATTTCGGTGAAACTTTGCTTATGATGCAATTTTGATCTCTGTTACGAATTTTTTTTCAAAGAATTTAGAATGAATTTAAAATGAATTTCAAATGAATTTTAAATGAATTTTAAATGAATTTTAAATGAATTTTAAATGAATTTAGAATGAATTTTAAATGAATTTTAAATGAATTTTAAATTAATTTTAAATGAATTTTAAATGAATTTTAAATGAATTTTAAATGAATTTTAAATCAATTTTAAATGAATTTTAAATGAATTTTAAATGAATTTTAAATGAATTTTAAATGAATTTTATATGAATTTTAAATGAATTTTAAATGAATTTTAAATGTATTTTAAATGATTTTTAAATGAATTTTAAATGAATTTTGAATGAATTTTAAATGAATTTTAAATGAATTTTAAATGAATTTTAAATGAATTTTGAATGAATTTTAAATGAATTTTAAATGAATTTAAAATGTATTTTAAATGAATTTTAGATGAATTTTAAATGAACTTTAAATGAATTTTAAATGAATTTTAAATGATTTTTAAATGAATTTTAAATGAATTTAAAATGAATTTAAAATGAATTTTAAATGAATTTTAAATGAATTTTAAATGAATTTTAAATGAATTTAAAATGAATTTTAAATGAATTTTGAATGAATTTTAAATTAATTTTAAATGAATTTAAAATGAATTTAAAATGAATTTAAAATAAATTTTAAATGAATTTTAAATGAATTTTAAATGAATTTTATATGAATTTTAAATGAATTTTAAATTAATTTTAAATTAATTTTAAATTAATTTTAAATTAATTTTAAATGAATTTTAAATGAATTTTAAATGAATTTTAAATTAATTTTAAATGAATTTTAAATGAATTTTAAATGCATTTTAAATGAATTTTTAATGAATTTTGAACGAATTTTAAATGAATTTTAAATGAATTTTAAATGAATTTTAAATGAATTTTAAATGAATTTTAAATGAATTTTAAATGAATTTTAAATGAATTTTAAATGAATTTTAAATGAATTTTAAATGAATTTTAAATTAATTTTAAATGAATTTTAAATGAATTTTAAATGAATTTTAAATGCATTTTAAATGAATTTTTAATGAATTTTGAACGAATTTTAAATGAATTTTAAATGAATTTTAAATGAATTTTAAATGAATTTTAAATGAATTTTAAATGAATTTTAAATGAATTTTAAATGAATTTTAAATGAATTTTAAATGAATTTTAAATGAATTTTAAATGAATTTTAAATGAATTATCAATGAATTTTAAATGAATATTTAAACAATAATGACAGAATTAAAAAAGATAAAAATAAATTAAAAAAGTTTTAACAGAATTTGAAAAGAATTTAAAAAAAAAACATAGGAATTTTAAAAGAATTTAAAACAATTTAAAACAATTTAAAAGAATTTTTAAAATAATTTAAAAAAGAGTTAAAGAATGTTCAAAGAATTTAAAAAAAAAAGAATTTTTAAAGAATTTTCAAAGAATTTTTAAATAATGTTCAAAGAATTTTTCAAGAACTCCTCTTGTGTTTAGTGCCTTGCAAGCCTTTTTTTGTCAATATTTTTGGCGACAGAGGGAAATGGACGCATGTTAACGACAGTGTAATAATTGAAACCAAAAAAAATAATCATTTGGTAATCCCATTTGAAATTGAAAAAGGTGAAAATTGAGTATAAGCTCTACCAAGAATCGGTAAAAAAAAGTTTAAATTGCTCAGTTTGACAAAAAAAATACTTAAATAAATGCAATTAAAAGGTGATTTCTAGCGACTGCTTAAACGTTACCTCAATTTTGCTGAGTAAGGTTGTAATTTGAATCTCCACCTCAACTGTACATTTTCAAGCTCCTTGCTCAGACTCGACGCTTCTCAATGACAGTCAGTCCATTCCCTGCTCGAGACAAAGTGGACGCGGTGTGTGTAATTCACCGCCAGTGGGAAGCTCCGATTTCCACGCCGTAATCCGGTTTCGCGTGGATTGATCGCATCAAAATCATATGTTTACAAATCGCATTCGTGTCACGTATGATTTATTCCACTTGGGAAGGCTGGTGGCTGTCCACGAACGACGTTACGGAAATGTTTATAAGGATGTCACGTTCCCCAAGAAATACTTTTACAACAGTTTTATTGTTTTAATAGCTTTGGTTACGTCATTTATGAAAGCCCTCGTCATCACCGCCGTTCGCAGCGTTTTTTGTCGTGCCACCGTTCTCGCTCATTTCGTCAAAATTCCGTAATCGAATCCAATCCGATAGGCGCTGCCATCGAGAAACGCTTGCTGCCAATTAGCCGCCTGCGGTTTGAACGAAACGAATCTCCTCCGTTCGGACGGAAACACATGCTCGGCGATCGAGCTAGAGAAGTGGTCGCTTGACGCCTGTCACGTGCAACCGTTTTGCTCCGGTTACCCGGTCACGCCGCGGTGGGATTTGACGTGGAGAGAGGTTGGGGGGTTGTTTGTGGTTCCACGTGTTTTGTAGAATTTCTTTGCCTGGAAGACGAGATGTTGAGTGGAGCCTCGTTCTGAGTAATCCTTTCCAAAGCAAATTCGTTATATGAAGCAATAAACGACAAAGATTTCTACGTAGTTTGGGATTGACCCCTATAAACAAAATCTTTGACGTTTAGGCTTTTTTGTGAAGATCCGTATACAATGACTTGGATTTGTATGGGAAAAAACCTCAAACTTTTTTTTAATGTATAAAAAGGGAAACAATTTATAGAAATTCAGTCAACAAAAATCATTTCAACATGGAACACCACAAAAAAAAACGATTCGCTCCAGATTATTCAGAAGCTGACCAACGTTAAATCGAAAACCAAGTCCTTGTTCAGAACCCAAGTTACTTTTACGGTCATGTCGGTCCATGTGTGCACTTAAATGGGTCTTTGTGTGTGAAAATATGTGTGTTTGTGTGACCGGAACTAAATTCAATCCATTCCTTCATATGTGAAAACTGGGAAAACGATTTGCATACTATCACAGCTGTCATGGCCTACGTAGGTGGGGGATCCGTATGTGATCACAGCAAATCTTCTGTGGGCATTCGGATACGAGAAAAATCCCTAACTTTAGGAAATTTGTTGAAGGTAAGTCACAGATAAAAGGACTGAATACTACGATATTTACTCCTGAAGAAAAAAATATTCAAGCAAAAATCTCTTATTGCGAAAGAGCAACAAATTGACCATGTGCTGAAAACTTGTTGTTGTTGTTGAATGGGAAGATACTAAAACAGATGTCCTGCTGCAAGGATGCTGGACATTTCTACTTGATTGTGGCCTTTGTCACCGAAAGGCACATACACATAAATTTGCAGCCAGATTGACACACCACTTAGATGCAAACCGTTCAACAACTGTTCAAACAAATCCACCTATTTGAATGATTTTGTTGTTTTCGTTTAAAATTGTGTTTTTTGAAACTCCGAAATTTGGTTCGCTGCAAATAAAAATAACTGAACAGTCTGCAAAGAACAACACTAATTTAATGTCTTTCGAAAAATTGCAATTACTTTCCGAATCACCCGCCAAACGATTCTTCCTCTAATGAAAGCAACAACTCCGGAACTTTTACCTTAGCTTTTCGCAATTTTGCAACGAGCAAAATTTTAGGCATTCTTGGCACGTTCTTCACACAAAAAATGCCTGCTTTGCTTGGCTCATCGTTCTACAGCTTTCGTTCTAGAAAAGATGGACAAAATGTCCAAACTTGGTCAGTTCAATGATTCAAGTCTTGCTATATTTTCACTACCTCATACAAAAAATACAACTATGACTTTGACATAAAAAGAGATATATTTTCATTTCAATCGTCCAATTACATTTTTTTTGTAGTTAAGGTGACGACACCCATAATTGCCATGCTTTTTCGTTAGAAGATATAAATTGTTGCTTCGTTTACTAAATTTTCACAAAACTTCTTCTACAAGCTGTTTAGAATAGTACCCTACACTTGCTGATACTTTTTGGTAACGATTATCCTATTCCATGGAAAGTTATGTACATCATCATTGATCAATCAATGTCAACCTGGATCTCAAGGATTTCTTCACACAGTCACATAACTTTTGAGACACATTTGGTTTAGATCAAGAATTCTTTCAGGGCCTACAATAAGTGTCATTTTGGTGCAAAAATTCGAAAAAAGTTAACTAAATACAGAGCATTTTAGAGCGGTGATCAATTTTCTTTGAAAATGATGGACGGCTTTACCATAACCTCGATTCCAAAAATACTGTTGAATCTTTGTGCTATTTATTTTATGACTAAATAAAACGTAATTTTGTTCATATCATTCATTTGTCCATACAAATCACAATACAATTTCGAGGGATGGTCATTGTAAAAATGCAACTCGAGCTTGCTGGGATTCTTCTCTAGATAGCAAGTGTCCAGATTTTCAGTTCAAAGATCGGAAAACACTCAATCATCATCGAACGAATCTTTGCCGACAGGAGCGCGCAACCATTCGTGAGCGAACACGACACGCTGGCTGCCAGCGGCTTGCTCAATCGCTTCACTCAACGAAACAAATACCTAGGTACTTCGTGAATTTCTTTTCCTACTTCGTCCGTCAACCCGAGTCACACACGAATATGCTCAGAGAGGAGAGAGCCTAAAAAATTCTAGCACGGCGCGCACTACAACAGTTTGCCGTCAATTAGAATTTGGCATGGTTGAAATCGCTGTCAAATGTGTATTCAACAAAACTGGAATATATTATCGATATCATTGATAATTTCTTAAATGATCAAAGCAAAGCCGATCGCTAACTATTTCAGTCAGCTTTGAGCGACTTAACGAAATCGGTCTTCTGAATCTCGCAAACCCGATTGGTGTGAGAGGGAGATCAAAGAGAGAGTGTTCAGTAGCGATTGGTGTGGAAGTGACAAACGGTAGGAATAATTAAGAGCAGTTTTTCGTTGCGCTCGATTTGTGCCTTCGAGTGACTGAGTCTTATTTGAGCAATCAGGACCCTTGCTAGATAGAACAAGCACACGGGCATCGAACTGTTATTTTTGAAGTCATCCATAAACCACGAGAACACTTAAAGGGGGAGGTTAGGCATATGTGCACGCTCTATTTTTTTTTTAGAAATCCAAAATTTTCATGGAGATAGGCGTACATTAAACTGAAAGAAAATTAAAATGTATTTTCCTTTACGATGATTATTACTTTAAACATGATTGAACCAATTTAAAAATATCAGGTTTTTTTTTTGTAGAATCAAATGTACAATTTGTAGAATCAAATTCATACAAGTTAAAACACAAAAGCTTAGAGGACCTTTTTTAAAAAAAAGTCTTGAAGTGTTAAAAGAAATTGTAAAAAATATATTATTAGGTCCATGTAAATTTAATTTATTTAATCGACTACATGCAATTTTATTTCCATACATTTTGTGTTTCCCGGTCAGTGCTAAAAATGTTGATTTTTTTGAATTTGTCAAAACTGTCCAAGTTTTCCTGAAAATGGGAAAATAAACAGTTTACAAGCGTTTGTTTGAGATCTGACCATTAAATTTGCTCAATGAATTGTTGGGATAATTTTGGAGACAAAAACTTTGTATTAATATTAAACACATTAATGTTGTTGAAGGATATTCAAGTAATAAACGCATTTTGACAAGTGGCCAACCACATTACCTTTTTTTATGCATGGTAAAATCCGCTTAACGAATTGCACTCTGGATCCTAGCTTAAGCGTTCTACTCGGTAGATAATGTCACACGCAAACGGGAAATCCGGGAGGGCGGCCCCACCAATTTTAATTGTACGGGACAGCCAGGTTTGCCACAAATACAGATTTTTTTGGCACATACCAAACACTCAATCGAGTATAACTTTAAAGAATAATATTCTTACCAAAAACTGAATATGTCAAAAGATGCTAACAATGTTTATCTTTTTGGCCAATTTAACAAAAACTGCTCAAATTTATTTTAATTGTAAAAAAAATCGTTTGTGTTTCGGGCCTGTGCTGAAAAATCTGTATTTTGTGGCAAGCCTGGGGACCCCACTCTAACTTTTGGGGGGGGAGCGGGCGATTATCGGGCATCGCCAGTGCCAGTTAAGATTCTTAAGCCAAGACACACACCCTAAAAATTTCGATTTTTGTGTTGCACACTCACACAATATCACTCGCGCCCGCCGGCACGCACACTGCCTCAGTTATCGTAACGCGCAAGCTGTCAAACATTTTTGTTTGCTTTTTCAAACGTGTTTATAAAAGTTAGTTGATTAGTGCGCTTTTTGACGATTTAATCAAATTGCATGCGAAATTGAAGGTAAGTTTTCATATTGATAAATCACAACACATAATCACATGACGCGCTTCTTTTCCCGGCAACAGATATGATGATTTTCCAGCCTGTGGAACACCGGGATGAGTTGGCAGCTTCCTCCTCCGCCACCTCTTCCAAGCGGCGCACAGCACGTCGAACCGGTCGCTGCCAATCCGGCAGGCAGTTTTTCCAGGCTGCAAGAGCGGAATGATTCTCCGCGCCGTCGCCTCGGCCAACTCAATGTTCCCCGACGGATCAACCGCGGACGAGCTGGTCAACTCGCTGCAGCGCAAGATGCTGTACGAGCAGGCAGTCGAACCGGCCGCCGCCAATCCGGCCGTCCAGCAGTTTGTCCAGTCCGTCTGCCCCAACATCCTGCGCAGTATGTCGGTGCTGATTGAAACGGTCGCCGGAGCGAAACAATTCTCTGCGCCGCCACCGCAGCAGTCTGTGGCCAACTCATTGTTCCCCGGCGGATCAACTACGACCGAGCAGTCCAACTCGCTGCAGCAGATTCAACCTCTCACAACTTCAGGGACGTCACGCAGCCGTGGCCGGTTTTTTTTGCACTTGAGGAGACTATCGTGGAAGCGACCACCCCGGAGGTCAGCACGACGAAGGTTACCACGGAATCGCTGAAGGAATCCCTGCGGAAACCTCGCCGTCGGAAGACCGACCCGACTCGAAGCAACAAGATCTTCCAGCGGAAGTTAATTCAGTGGTCACCGCAGCAGTCTGTGGCCAACTCATTGTTCCCCGACGGATCAACCACGACCAAGCAGTCCAGCTCGATTCTTCACTGTGTTCCGTTCTCTCGCTATTTTTTTACGACTTAAAGTTACAAAATTTCCTAAATGCAATTTTACCTAAATTTTACTATATTCAACTAAATGTTGCGTAATTTATCAAAAACAGATTTCACAAATTTAAAACTATATTTATAGGAATTGAATTAAATTGTACTAAAAAAATGAATCTAATTTAAGATTAAGTTTAAATTTTAAACTAATGTTTACTTATTTTGACTTGTTGAAACTAAATCCATATAAACTTGACTAAATTTTACTTAATTGAATGTAATTTAACTTAATACAACTTATTTTACTAGATTTAACTAAATTCAATACAATTTACCAAAAAATAACTAAATTCAATGAAACTTCACTACATTTGACTTAATTAAACTTTATTAAATTTATCTTAATTTAACTTAATTTTACTAAATTCAACTAAATTCATCAAAAATTAAGTAAATTCAGTCAAATAACTAATATTCTATTATACTTAAATAAATTTAACTGAATTTAACATAATTACCTAAATTCAACATAAACCAACTGAAATCTACTACATCCAATAAAGCCTTACTAGATTTGACCTAGTTTAACTTAATTTTATTTTAATTTAACTTAATTCTACAAAATTTATCAAAATTGCACTTTAATCTTAACTAAACTTAATTTAACTGAATTCAACGCAATTCAACGGGACCATCCATAAACCACGTGGACACTTTTTTGGGAATCTTGTACCCCCTTCGTGGACAATTGTCCATACAAAAAAAAACCTTTTTTGTATGGATCGTGGACAATCGCCATACCCCCCCCCCCCTAAAGTGTCCACGTGGTTTATGGATGGTCCCAACGTTATTTAACTTAATTCAACGTAATTCAACCTAATTTAACTTTATATAACTTAGTTTATCAAAATTTAACTTAGTTTTTCAAAATATAATGTAATTTAACTCAACTGAACTCTATTTAAGTAAATTTAACTTTACTTAATAGATTTTTTAAATTTATTTTACCTAATTTATCTTCATTGAACCTAATTTACCTTAATTTAACTTCGTCTATTTTAATTTAAAATTGCATAACCAAATTCAACTAAATTCAATCAAACCTAACTAAGTTCATCTAAATTTAACTTATTTTAACGTAATTTAACTAAATTTAACTTAATTTAACAAAATTTTACTAAATTCAACTCAATTTAACGTTAATAATGTTCAATCAATTTAGATTAAGAAAAATAATGTTAAATTACGTGTAATTTAGTTAGATTTAGTTAAGTTTGATTAGATTTAGTTTATTTTTTTAAATAGAATTAAATTTAATGAAATTTACTAAAATTAAGTTGATTTATGTTGCATTAAATTAAATTAAGTTGAATTAAGTAAAATTTAGCTAAACAAAGAAACTTAGATTAACTAAGTTAATTGAACATAATTTAACTTCAAATTACTTAATTTTACTTACGTTATTTAAATTAAGCTTTATGTAACTCAATTTTTTTTTTATTTAACTTAAATTACCCTTATTAAGCAAAATTTAGCTTAATTTATATTTATTAAAAGTTATTTAACTAGGTTTTTTCAATTTAACAAAATTTAACTAAATTTATCTATTCCGAACTTAATTTTGCTTAATTTAACTTTATTTAAATTAATTTACCGTATTTTTTTAAAAACTTATTTCAATTTATAATTATTAAACTTTTTTTTTCTTTAGTTAACCTAATTTACCTTAATTGAACTCATTTTTTCTTTATTTAACTTAATTCAAATTATTTAACCTAATTTAACTTAATTTAAAAGAATTAAACTTAATTTGACTTAATTTGAATTAATTTGACTTTATTTAACTTAACTTTATTTAATTTAACTCATTTTAGTTAATTTAACTTACTTAAACTTTATTTAACTTAATTTAACATAACTTAATTGAACTTAATTCAACTAAATTCAACTTAATTTAACATCCTTTAACTTAATTTAACTCAATTGAACTCTATTTAACAAAATTTAACTTTACTTAATTTATTTTTTGGAAATTTATTTTACCTAATTTATTTTTATTTGAACAAATTTAACTTAATTTATATTGATTGAACATAATTTTAGTAATTTAGTTTAGTTTTATTATGTTATATTATGTTAAATTTTGTTATATTTAGATAAATTGAGTTATGTTTATTTAAGTTTGATTGAGTTTAGTTGAATGTAGTTATTTTTTAAAATAGAATTTTATTTATTTAAATTATGTAAAATAAAGTTAAATTAGGTTTAATTATGTTGAATTATGTTAACTAAACTAAGTTAAGTCCAATTCATAGAAATAAGTTAAATAATGTCAAATTAAGTTAAATTAAGTTAAATAAAGACAAATTGAGTTGAATTAAGATAAATTAAGTTAACTAAAGATAAATTGAGTAAAATTAAGTTAAATAATGATAAATTAAGATAAATTTACATACACTAAGGTAAGTTAAGTTGAATTACGTTTAATTAAGTTAAATACAGATAAATTAAGTTTAATACAGATACAGTAAAATTAAGTTAAATAAATGTAAATGCAGTTAAATTTTGTTGAATAATGTTAATTAAAATTAAGTTAAATAATTACAATTCAGATGAATTAAGTTAAAAAAAGAAAAACTTAGTTAAATTAAGTCAAATTTAGAGAAATAAGTTAAATAAAGTTAAATTCGGTAAAATTCAGTTAAATTCAGTTAAATTAAGTTAAATTAAGTTAAATTAAGTCAAATTAAGTTAAATTAAGTTAAATTAAAATAAATTAAAATAAATTAAGTAAAAGTAAGTTGAATTAGGTCAAATTAAGTTAAATTAAGTCAAATTCAGTTAATTTAAGTAAAAATTAGTTAGATTATGTTAAATAAATTAAATTAAATTAACTAAAGATAAATTAAGTAAATTAAGATATATTAAGTTTAATTAAGTTAAATAAGTTAAATTAAGTTATATTAAGTTAAATTAAGTTAATTTAGGTTAAATTTTAGATTAATTAAGTTAAATACAGAAAAAGTAAGTCAAATTTAGATAAACAAGTTAAAAAGGTTAAATTTAGTTAAATTCAGTTAAATTAAGTTAAATTAAGTATAAGTAAGTTAAAGTAAGTCAAATTAAGTAAAATAAAGTTAAATTAAGTTAAATTAAGTCTTTTTAAGTTAAATTAAGTAAATTTAAGTAAAAATAAGTTAGATTAAGTTAAAATAAATTAACTAAAGATAAATTAAGATAAATTAAGTTTAATTAAGTTAAATTAAGTCATATTAATTTCAATTAAGTTAATTTAGGTTAAATTTATTAAAATTAAGTTAAATTAGGATAAATAAGTTAAATAAAGACAAATTGAGTTGAATTAAGATAAATTAAGTAAACTAAAGATAAATTTACCTAAACTAAGGTAAGTTAAGTTGAACTTTTTCGAATTAATTTAAATACAGGTGAATTTAGTTAAATAATTCAACCTTATCAAACTTAATTAGATTTAGACTATCAAAAATTTAACTTAATTCAACTGAATTTATTTTTATTTAACTTGATTAATTTTTATGTAACTAAATTTACCTTATTTTAACTAATTTTATCTTAATTTAAATTATTTGAACCTAATTAACGCAATTCAACACAATTTAACTTAATTTAACTAAATGCAACTTAACTTTACAAAATTTTACTAAATTAACTAAATTCAACTACATCCAATTTTAAATATTAAATTAGGATTAATAAAGATAAATTAAGTTAAATTAAGTTCGATTATGTTAAATTCAGATATATTAATTAACATGAAGGTAAATAAGGTTTGATTAAGATAAATTAAGTTTAATTAAGTTAAATAAGTTAAATTAAGTTATATTAAGTTAAATTAAGTTAGTTTAGGTTAAATTTATAAAAATTAAGTTAAATTAGGATAAATAAGTTAAATAAAGACAAATTGAGTTGAATTAAGATACATTAAGTAAACTAAAGATAAATTTACCTAAACTAAGGTAAGTTAAGTTGAACTACTTTGAATTAGTTTAAATACAGGTGAATTTAGTTAAATAATTAAATTTTTTCAAACTTAATTTGATTTAGACTATCAAAAATTTAACTTAATTTAACTGAATTTATTTTTATTTAACTTGATTAATTTTTATGTAACTAAATTTACCTTATTTTAACTAATTTTATCATAATTTAAATTATTTGAACCTAATTAACGCAATTCAACTCAATTTAACTTAATTTAACTAAATGCAACTTAACTTTACAAAATTTTACTTAATTAACTAAATTCAACTACATTCAGTTTTAAAAGTTAAATTTTAATTAATAAAGATAAATTAAGTTAAATTAAGTTCAATTATGTTAAATTCAGATATTTTAATTTACATGAAGATAAAAAAGGTTTAATTAAGATAAATAAATTAATTTGAGTTTAATTATGTTGAATTAAGTAAAATTAAGCTTATATAAAATGAATTAAGTTTGATAAAATTTAAATAATTTAAATTAAGTTAACTTACGATAAATAAATATAAATTTAGATAAAATACGTTAAATTAAGTTGAATTATGTTAAAATGAGTTGAATTACATAAAATTTAGCTAAAAAAGAAACTAAGATAAACTAATTTCATTGAACATAGTTTAACTTCCAATAACTTAATTTAAATTAGGTTATTTAAATTAAGCTTTACTTAACTTAATTTAGCTTTATTAAACTGAAATAACCCTTATTTTGCTAAATTAAGCTCAATTAATCTTTATTTAAATTAATTTAACTCAATTTTACTCAATTTAACAGAATTTAACTTAATTTATCTATTCAGAACTTAATTTTGCTTAATTTATCTTTATTTAACTTAATTTACCTTAATTCACAATTTATCTTTAGTTAACTTAATTTATCTCAATTTAAATTTTACTAAATTTAAATCTATTTAACAAAAAAAATAATTTAATTTAACGTATTTCATCTCAATTTAACCTTATTGATCGTGAGTTAACTTAATTTTAATTATTTAAGCTTTATCAAACTTAATTTATATTACTTTAGCTTAATTTAACTTATTTCAACTTAATAAAACTCAATTTAACTTTATTTATCTTAATTAAACCTTTTGTATCTTCATGTTAATTAATATATCTGAATTTTACATAATTGAACTTAATTTAACTTTTAACATTGAATGTAGTTGAATTTAGTAAAAATTTTAAAGTTAAGTTGCATTTAGTTAAAATAAGTTAAATTGAGTTGAATTGCGTTAATGAGGTTCAAATAATTTAAACTAAGATAAAATAAGTTGAACTAAGGTAAATTTAGTTTAGTAAAAATAAATCAAGTTAAATAAAGATAAATTCTACTTTAATTTTACTTAATTTAACAAAATTTAACTTACTGAATTTTACTGAATTTATCTTTATTTTACTTATTTTTCTTAGTTGGACTTAATTTAACTTAGTTTATTTATTTTTTTCAACTTAATTCATCTGAATTGTAATGATTTTCACTTAATTACCGTAATTCAATTTAATTTAACTGAATTTACCATTATTTAAATTATTTTCACTTAATGTATCTGTTGTTAACTTAATTTATCTGTATTTAACTTAATTCAATGTAATTCAACTTAATTTACCATAGTTTATGTAAATTTAACTTAATTTACCTTTATTTCACTTAATTTAACTTAATTTAACTTAATTTAACTTAATTAACTTAATTTATCTTAATTTAACCTAATTTAACTTAATTTAACTTAATTTAACCTAATTTAACTTAATTTAACATAATTTAACTTCATTCAATTTCATTTAACTTCATTTAACTTCATTTAACTTCATTTAACTTCATTTAACTTCATTAAACTTAATTTAACTTCATTTAACTTAATTTAACTTTATTTAACTTACTTTAACTACAATAATTTTACTAAATTAGCTTTATTTAACTTATTTCTCTTAATTTGACTTAATTAAACTTAGTTTATTTTTATTCAACATAATTCATCTGAATTGTAATGATTCTAACTCAATTAACGTTATTCACCATTATTTAACTTATTTTTACTAAATGTATATGTTTTTAACTTAATTTATCTGTATTTAACTTAATTCAACGTAATTCAACTTAACTTACCATAGTTCATGTAAATTTATCCTAATTTAACTTAATTTAACTTATTTTTACTAAATTTAACTTAATTTAATTTTACTTAGATTAAGTCAATTTACCATAATTTGACTTAATTTTACTTTTTTTAACTGATTTTAACTTACTTTGACTAAATTTAACTTAATTTATCTGAATTTAATTTTATTTAACTTATTTCTCTAAATTTGACTTAATTTATCTGTATTTAATTTGTCTTTATTTAACTTAATTTAACCTAATTTGACTTATTTTAATGAATCGAACTTTATTTAACTTATTTCTATAAATTAGACTTTACTTAACTTAGTTTATCTTTTTTCAACTTAATTCATCTGAATTGAAATGATTTAAACTTAATTAACGTAATTCAACTAAATTTAACTGAATTAACCTTTATTTAATTGTATTTTACTTAATGTATCTGTATTTAACTTCATTCAAAGTAATAAAACTTAATTTAACTAATTTCAACTTAATTTTACTAAGTTCTTCAAAATTTAACTAAATTCAACTTTATTAAACTAATTTCAACTAAATTTATCTAAATTTATTTGAATTTAACTAAGTTCAACTAAATATACCTTTACCTCACTAATTTCAACAAATTTAGCCATCAGAACCAATAAGACCACTTGAAAGTCATGTAATCATACTAACCAAACTTATATTTATCTTAGCATGTAAAATTAGATTAAGTTTTTGTTGGTTTCATAAGATCTTTTTTCAATAAAATGAAAATCTGGTGTGTTTTTATGTCAACCAATTTTTATTTATCACCGTAACCTGTAATCCGAAATGAAAAAAAGAAGAAGAAGCACCCCCCAAAATGCGGCCCGTTCCGCTCCCGTTTTTTAGCCCGTTATCGTGGACAAAATGTGCCCAAAAGCGTGCCACAGACGGGCGTAACACATCGGCCAAAATACGTAACGCCCGCCTAAATGTTGCATTCTGGCACGCAATGGGCCACAACGAGGGGAAAAAGCGTGCTGAAAATAGGGCCCGCTTTCAAGCAAAACGTCCCCGCTTTTTGGCCGTTTTCCGCCCATTTTTCTATGTGGGACAGCGCTGAAATCCAGCGGAATTCCCTCCCGATTAGAATGGTCTCAAGAATTTACGCATACCATCACAACAAACTGCCCAAATTTTTAATTTTTATTTTCGGAGCACTAACACACTTACGTGAAGTTGCATCTCACACGTCCGTCAAGTGCACAAGTATGCGTGTTTGCGTTCGTTCGTCAAATAGCACAAAATCACATAGCAGTGAGGAGCAAGATTAACTTGAAATATTGTTTGTATTGTATTTAAATTGTTTAATAGTATTATTGTTAAATTGTATAATTGTTAAATTGATGAACTGATAAATTGTTAAATTGTTAAATTGTTAAATTGTTAAATTGTTAAATTGTTAAATTGTTCAATTGTTAAATTGTTAAATTGTTAAATTGTTAAATTGTTAAATTGTTAAATTGTTAAATTGTTAAATTGTTAAATTTTTAAATTGTTAAATTGTTAAATTGTTAAATTGTTAAATTGTTAAATTGTTAACTTGTTAAATTGTTAAATTGTTAAATTGTTAAATTGTTAAATTGTTTTATTGTTAAATTGTTAAATTGTTAAATTGTTAAATTGTTTTATTATTTTATTGTTTTATTGTTTTATTGTTTTATTGTTTTATTGTTTTATTGTTTTATTGTTTTATTGTTTTATTGTTTTATTGTTTTATTGTTTTATTGTTTTATTGTTTTATTGTTTTATTGTTTTATTGTTTTATTGTTTTATTGTTTTATTGTTTTATTGTTTTATTGTTTTATTGTTTTATTGTTTTATTGTTTTATTGTTTTATTGTTTTATTGTTTTATTGTTTTATTGTTTTATTGTTTTATTGTTTTATTGTTTTATTGTTTTATTGTTTTATTGTTTTATTGTTTTATTGTTTTATTGTTTTATTGTTTTATTGTTTTATTGTTTTATTGTTTTATTGTTTTATTGTTTTATTGTTTTATTGTTTTATTGTTTTATTGTTTTATTGTTTTATTGTTTTATTGTTTTATTGTTTTATTGTTTTATTGTTTTATTGTTTTATTGTTTTATTGTTTTATTGTTTTATTGTTTTATTGTTTTATTGTTTTATTGTTTTATTGTTTTATTGTTTTATTGTTTTATTGTTTTATTGTTTTATTGTTTTATTGTTTTATTGTTTTATTGTTTTATTGTTTTATTGTTTTATTGTTTTATTGTTTTATTGTTTTATTGTTTTATTGTTTTATTGTTTTATTGTTTTATTGTTTTATTGTTTTATTGTTTTATTGTTTTATTGTTTTATTGTTTTATTGTTTTATTGTTTTATTGTTTTATTGTTTTATTGTTTTATTGTTTTATTGTTTTATTGTTTTATTGTTTTATTGTTTTATTGTTTTATTGTTTTATTGTTTTATTGTTTTATTGTTTTATTGTTTTATTGTTTTATTGTTTTATTGTTTTATTGTTTTATTGTTTTATTGTTTTATTGTTTTATTGTTTTATTGTTTTATTGTTTTATTGTTTTATTGTTTTATTGTTTTATTGTTTTATTGTTTTATTGTTTTATTGTTTTATTGTTTTATTGTTTTATTGTTTTATTGTTTTATTGTTTTATTGTTTTATTGTTTTATTGTTTTATTGTTTTATTGTTTTATTGTTTTATTGTTACATTGTTTTATTGTTTTATTGTTTTATTGTTTTATTGTTTTATTGTTTTATTGTTTTATTGTTTTATTGTTTTATTGTTACATTGTTTTATTGTTTTATTGTTTTATTGTTTTATTGTTACATTGTTACATTGTTTTATTGTTTTATTGTTTTATTGTTTTATTGTTTTATTGTTACATTGTTTTATTGTTTTATTGTTTTATTGTTTTATTGTTTTATTGTTTTATTGTTTTATTGTTTTATTGTTTTATTGTTTTATTGTTTTATTGTTTTATTGTTTTATTGTTTTATTGTTTTATTGTTTTATTGTTTTATTGTTTTATTGTTTTATTGTTTTATTGTTTTATTGTTTTATTGTTTTATTGTTTTATTGTTTTATTGTTTTATTGTTTTATTGTTTTATTGTTTTATTGTTTTATTGTTTTATTGTTTTATTGTTTTATTGTTTTATTGTTTTATTGTTTTATTGTTTTATTGTTTTATTGTTTTATTGTTTTATTGTTTTATTGTTTTATTGTTTTATTGTTTTATTGTTTTATTGTTTTATTGTTTTATTGTTTTATTGTTTTATTGTTTTATTGTTTTATTGTTTTATTGTTTTATTGTTTTATTGTTTTATTGTTTTATTGTTTTATTGTTTTATTGTTTTATTGTTTTATTGTTTTATTGTTTTATTGTTTTATTGTTTTATTGTTTTATTGTTTTATTGTTTTATTGTTTTATTGTTTTATTGTTTTATTGTTTTATTGTTTTATTGTTTTATTGTTTTATTGTTTTATTGTTTTATTGTTTTATTGTTTTATTGTTTTATTGTTTTATTGTTTTATTGTTTTATTGTTTTATTGTTTTATTGTTTTATTGTTTTATTGTTTTATTGTTTTATTGTTTTATTGTTTTATTGTTTTATTGTTTTATTGTTTTATTGTTTTATTGTTTTATTGTTTTATTGTTTTATTGTTTTATTGTTTTATTGTTTTATTGTTTTATTGTTTTATTGTTTTATTGTTTTATTGTTTTATTGTTTTATTGTTAGATTGTTGAATTTTTTAATTGTTAGAACAATTTAAAATAATTTAAAACAATTAAAAACAATTTAAAACAATTTAAAACAATTTAAAACGATTTAAAACAATCTTAAACAATTTTAAACAATGTCAAACAATTTTAAACAATTTTAAACAATATTAAACAATATTAAACAATATTAAACAATATTAAACAATTTTAAACTATTTTAAACAATTTTAAACTATTTTTAACAATTTTAAACTATTTTTAACAATTTTAAACAGTTTTAAACAGTTTTAAACAATGTTAAACAATTTTAAACAATTTTAAACAATTTAAAACAATTTAAAACAATTTAAAACAATTAAAAACAATCAAAAACAATTTAAAACAATTAAAACAATTTAAAACAATTAAAAATAATTTAAAACAATTTAAAACAATTAAAAACAATTTAAAACAATTAAAAATAATTTAAAACAATTTAAAACAATATAAAACAATTTAAAACAATTTAAAACAATTTAAAACAATTTAAAACAATTTAAAACAATTTAAAACAATTTAAAACAATTTAAAACAATTTAAAACAATTTAAAACAATTTAAAACAATTTAAAACAATTTAAAACAATTTAAAACAATTTAAAACAATTTAAAACAATTTAAAACAATTTAAAACAATTTAAAACAATTTAAAACAATTTAAAACAATTTAAAACAATTTAAAACAATTTAAAACAATTTAAAACAATTTAAAACAATTTAAAACAATTTAAAACAATTTAAAACAATTTAAAACAATTTAAAACAATTTAGAACAATTTAAAAAAAATGAAAACGTTTAAAACAATTAAAAAAAAATTAAAACAATTTAAAACCATTTAATACAATCTAAACAATTTGATACAATTGAAAACAATTTGATACAATTGAAAACAATTTGATACAATTGAAAACAATTTGATACATTTTAAAACAATTTTGAACAATTTTGAACAATTTAGAACAACTTAGAACTTAGAATTTTGAACAATAAAAGCAATTTAGAATAATTTAAAATATAAAAAAATGCATTAATTTAAAACACTAAGTTATTAAAATGATTTCCAAAATAATGTATACAATATTTCATTAATTTAATTCGATATTATTTACTTTTTTGAATGCAATACTTTCCTAACCTCCTAAGCCTTCTAAGAACAGTAACGCTTTCTGGTAATCATCGCCTTCTTCGCCGCACGGCCATGACAGCAGCGTTGCCACATGTACAGATTTATCTGTCATGGTACAGATTTTCAGCAAAGATCTGAGTACAGAATCTGTACGTACAGATGACAGATATTTGGGTCACCGTACTGATTTGTACAGATTTTCAGATAAAACAGATTCTTACTCAAAATGATATTATTGAATAGTTAAGTTATTGCAATTATCTCAACATTTAAGAACTTTTCATTGATTAAATCTAGTTTAACTTTTGAAACGTTAAGTAATTGATCATGCTTATATTTTTTAACGATCTTAGATCCATTTATGCTAGAATATTTTGAACTAGGAGTCTCTCTTAATACTAACCCCCATTACGCCGCGGGTAATTGGCTCCCTCCCACTAACATTTACACACAAGATCCTCTGTAGTTTTAGGTTTTTCTTAGGTTTAAGAAAACTGCATTTACAATAGCAGACTCATTGCTAACCAGGTTTCAGTACCGACAAGGACCTAATAAAAATAATTTATAGCAAAAAGCAAAGTAATCCACTTTAACGACCCCCGGGTCTTTTGTGGTCTCTGTTGCAAGTTTCTGCTCATTTCTAGGCGTCCGAAGGTTATGTGTGGTGAGTCACCCAAAACCTCTTTTACGCAAATGGACCGACGTTTTACTTCCCCATCCGATAGAAGGCGTGGTCAGGCAAATCTCGTCTCGAAAAATGCCACCGGGTCCGTCTGGGATTGAACCCAGGCCATACTGGGATTCAGAGGCTACCACGCTAACCACTAAACCACCGGACCCGGCTATATAGCATTTCGTTCTAATAAAGTTATAACATAATTTCCAGAATTTCCCATTCTTCTCAAAAATTATTTTGAAATGAAGGAGAACACAGGTAAAATAAAATCTAAAATACTTCAAAAATTTAATAAAAGTTGTACTGAATCATACAGAAAATAATGAGTCATAAAGTTTATTGTATTTTTTATTAATTTGAATATATTTTTAAATTATATTAACGCCTTGTAGTTGCCTGAATATTAAACAAATTAATCCTCGTTTTTCAAAACATTATTATTTGTTTCTTGAAAGGTAACGCCATCATGTCACATTAAACTATTTAATAAATGGAATCTGGTCAAAGTAAATTTTATTGAAAGTTTTCTATAAATTATGTTTTGTACCGTCAACTGGGTCAATCGGGACTGCAGTCTGTATGAATATGGATTACAGTCTAACTTAAATTATTAAATTCCTAAATTCTGAAATTCTGAAATTCTGAAGTTCTTAAATTCTTAAATTCTTAAATTCTTAAATTCTTAAATTCTTAAATTCTTAAATTCTTAAATTCTTAAATTCTTAAATTCTTAAATTCTTAAATTCTTAAATTCTTAAATTCTTAAATTCTTAAATTCTTAAATTCTTAAATTCTTAAATTCTTAAATTCTTAAATTCTTAAATTCTTAAATTCTTAAATTCTTAAATTCTTAAATTCTTAAATTCTTAATTTACTAAATTCTTTGATATTTTTTAAATTCCAGAGTTTTTTTTTGAAAAGGACCGATAAACTATTGTCTTTCATATGTTTATAGGACCTAATCAAAAAAAACTCGAGAATTTTAAATCTGGGTATGATTTTAAATTCTAGATTTTTATTTAGAATTTTAAATTTTTTGGATTATAATTTTTTATTTGAAGGATTTTGAATATATGAATTATTAAATTATATTATTTTAATTTTATTAATTTTTTATTATTAGAATTTTTAAACTTTGAATTTGTTATTTTTTATTTTTTTGTTTACATATTTCTTTTTATTTTTTTGATCTTAGATTTTTTTATTTTTAATATTTGTATTTTTAAATCTGTGTGTTTATGGATTTTCCCTTTGGTTTACTTCTTTTCAAGCAAAATACAAAATCCTTCCTTTTAATTTCAAGATTCTGCTTTTTGAGATTCGGCATCATAAGGCAATTCGGAATTTTCAATATTATAATATCGATTACAAAGTTATTGATACATTTATAACTTTCAGTTGCAATAAAATAAACAAATTCTTAGTATTTAAGTTTTTTCACTAGAACATTTTGCAAACAAACATCGCGCGAAGGAACGTCACGCAAAGAAACGTCTTTCCTTGGCCGTTTCTTGGGTGTTTTTTATATGTTCCTTCCGAGCTGCATATCAGCATTTAGTGTTGTCATAAGATTGTTCAAAATGCATGTTAAAAAAAAGTTTTTTACAAAAAATATACCGTACAGATAATGGTACAGATATTCGCCATGCTTGGTGCAGATAAGACAGATTTTTGGACCCTCTGATACAGACGAGCATGTGGTAACACTGCATGACAGTTCGATTTTGTGTTCACTTGGTTGGTGGTTTCAGGAGTGCAGTGCGTTTCTGATTTTTTTTCAAGCCTGAGCAGCTAAAAACTTTAAGCGGCCGCTTGATTTAAACGGTAAGTTAGATTTTGATTGTTTTCTTAACGTTTGTTATAAAATTATTTTCTCAATTTCAGCTTCAACAATGGATGAACGTACGAAACATGCTTCTGTCCCAGACCCTGATGCCAAAGATTAAACCTTCGACGACTTCACAGATTCGAGGCTGTCAAACGTTGGTTAATTCTTAATTCTCCCTGGTGCCGACGGAATATTTTAGTGACCCATCTAAAAGTGTAACATTGAAAATAAATTGTATGATTGTGAACGAAATTTAGCTTTTCATTTTTTCCAACCAAAACCATCACACTAATACAGGTGCAGCCATAAAAGTTGTGTCACTAATACATCGACAGAAAGGGCGGTTCTACCAATACACTGCTGAAACAAGGGTTGTCACAAATACAAACAAGAAAACTTATGCATGTGTGTGTTTTCAAAGTTGTCACCGTTCTTGCGGCTTTCCCCCAACAAATTTGCGAGGGCTTTCTCACCTGTCTGTGAGCGGAAGGACTTCTCTCTCAATTCGAGAGGAAATCCGCTCTTTTTTCACCCGATCTCGGTTGCGTGCATGTTAAGAACTTTACTTTCGTCACATTCTTAATAAACCTATTTTTTTTTTTTTGACATAGGACTATGTCTCTACTTACTATATTGGGGGGCCAGTTCAGAAATTCGATCCAAACCGTCACAAGCGTGCGAAAAAAATTGACATATTTCAAACGCTTATATCTTTTCCCCCAATCGATTAATCCAAAAGATTCAATCACCAGTCGAAAGGGGAAGACTTAAGCTATCGTTTTATTACATAATAACTTTGACTAAACATAGTTAAAGCGCTTAAAACATGCAATCAAAATGAGTCATTTTTCAGTTCAAATCGGGCAGATGACCAATCAGAGCGAGCGTATGCATTCGAGGCCGCGCCCCTTTTGTGCCGTTCTCCGGCTGTGCCGCTATTTAAGTTGAAAATTTTGCAAAAGCAAGTCACTTTGGAACGAGCACTCGAACTGTGCACATCGGGCCGGCGCGGAGCAGCAGCAGCAGCAGCCAATAGAAGAAGAGGACCAGCAACCAGAAGGAAGAACCACCAGCAGTAGAAGGAGGAAATTCGAGCGAAGCGGACCGGTGGAAGGCGTTATGATGCTGTGGTTCTCATGAAACATGGCCATTTCGACAGTGGTGGCCACAACCTGGAGTGGCCGGTGCCCGCAAATAAGGTTCTCCGGGGTCTGGGGGGACATTTCCAGAACCATACGAGTTGTGGCAATATGGGTATCAAAATTCATGGTTTTTGATACTGAACATGAAAATGACCATTTCGACAGTGGTGGCCAAAAACTGGAGTGGCCAGTGCCCTCGAAGCAGGTTCCCCCGGGGCCCGGAGGGCTTTTTACAGAACCATACGAGTTTTAGCAATATGGGTATCAAAATTCATGGTTTTTGATACTGACCATGAAAATGGCCATTTCGACAGTAGTGGCCACGACCTGGAGTGGCCGGTGCCCTCATGGAAGTTTCACCTTGGGGAACATTTATGACAATTTTGCCGATAAATCTATGAAACAAAACAAAATAATCTTATTCTAAATTTCACTAGCAATCCAAAAACATCAACAATCTCATTAAAATTGTTTGGTCCTATGTCTTTCGGTTATGTCTCTGACATACCATCTTGAACTTTTTTTTTAATCTTTTCATTTAACAACGGTATAAACGTAAGTGACTAAAAAAAGAATTTTGTATTGAAAGCTCGTTCAACAATGAAAATTTATAGTTGCTCGCTAAATAATGTAAAAAATGTAGTGCGAAAAGAACTTGCTATATTTTAAACATCTAAATTATTGTAAATAAAATAAGGTTTCGTGAAATTTTGAGTTTTGAAAGTTTAGGTAAGCTTAGGAAAATTACAATTGTTTAGAGTGAAAAATCACTAAACCTAATTGATCAGGGACCAGAATGACAACAACTTGTTATCAGCAAATTTTAAAGTCTCAATTTAATTGTTTAATGTAAATCAGCAAAAATGTCAGAGGTTGGTTTAAGCACACACTTAAACTATTTTTTAATCTGTTTTCAGTGCATTAAAAAATACAATTCCATCCTTTAAAAAAAAATTGAAGACATTTAGTTGTATCGTTACCGAGATATAGCTATTTGAAAAAAAAAACGGGTGCCACGATATCTCAACACTGCTTTGAAAAAATCGGCTCAAAATTTTGGTGAAACTCGTTAAACTGGTTCTGTTTGCATGACGAATGCTGATTTTTAAAAAGTTTGTTTGAAAAAAAAGATAACAATATTTTTTTAATTTTAATTAAAAAAATCGTTAGATTTTGTTTTTGTATTTTTTAAGCAAATTCAAAAAAAAATCAGAAAAAATGGTCTATCCCATCTCGAGATCGTGGCACCCGTAAATCAACTCGATGCTTAGACAAAAACGCTCACAAAGTTTGACAGTTCGCTTTGCGCATGGCAAAATTTCAAACTTAAATCGTATCTTACTTACTTTAATCATAAAAGATCTTCATGAAACTTTCAGGAATGATTGAAAATTATCTTTTAAGTGGATTTAATATATTTTTTGTAAAATGAAATTTTGTGATTCATTGCGAAAAAAACACTATTTTTATTTTTTTTTTAATTTTTTGATATGGTCTAGGGGACATAAAATGCCAACCTTTCAGAAATTTCCAGGTTGTGCAAAAAATCTTTGACCGAGTAATAATAGTAATAATACTGATTTTTTTCAAAAAATCGAAATATTGGTCGCAAAAATTTTTCAACTTCATTTTTCGATGTAAAATCAAATTTGCAATCAAAAAGTACTGAAGTGAAATTTTGATAAAGTGCACCGTTTACAAGTTAAAGCCATTTTTAAGGTACCTTTTCGAAAATTGCCGCAGTTTTTCATTTTTTTAAATTAGTGCATATGTTTGCTTAATCTTGAAAAAAATATGTTTGAAAAGCTGACAAAATTCTCTATATTTTGCTTTTGTGAAATTGTTGATACGGCCCTAAGTTGCTGAGAGATTGCAATTCAAAGGTTTAAAAACAGGAAAATTGATGTTTTAAGTCTCACACAAACAACCCTCCATTTTCTAACGTCGATATCTCAGCAACTAATGGTCCGATTTACAATGTTAAAATATGAAACATTCGTGAAATTTTCCAATCTTTTCGAAAGAATATCATTTCAAATGGGCATAATATTGAATATTTGGCCCTGTTCATGTTTTGAATTTTAATCGTTTTTTTATGATTTCTTTTCTCAGTGCTGACTCCTCACTTTTCCACCTCAGCAGATTCAAAAAAGCTTACAGCTTCTTGAGGCATCGCCAACTTGTGGAGCTTTCCTTCGGCAGCGAATGAATGACACAGGAATCGTTGAACGTGCCATTAACAAAGATTTTCTCTCCATTACCAAGTTTGTACCGGAAGCACTCGGCGTAAGTGGCCTTCCCCATTGTATGCCACTGGATTCCAACTAGAATGGTACGAGATTGAAGCGTTCTTTAGCAACTCTACGCCAGATCTAATCAAGAATCGGTGAGGGATTCTGTGCCCGAAAGTGCTGACCTTATTGGATTGTTTTAAGCAAGTTGAATTTAGCTCATTTGTTCAAAGATCTTGAAATGAGAAGATTCTGTTACTTCGAATTCTCCTCAAAATGTAATCGATTTTGCCCCCCTAACATCCACAAATGACTCCTCACGTAAGAACAAAACTGGTAATTGTGTGACGAATGCTTTCTGGACCAGGACGTAAAACACGTGTTCCATTATTCGGGCGATAAAGTTTCCCCCTCCGCCTCTCTCGTCACTGCAGAATCGTTCCGTATTCCAACCGTGTCCGAAATGGAAACTTAGCCGCGGTCCATAAATCTAATTCATCACACTCGCGCACCCGTGGACCCAGAATCATCAACGGAACGGCGCTGGCCATTACAATGGTCTCAGAACGTGAAATGTGAACGTGGCGATGTGACGAACGAGCATGGCGTTTGATGTGAACTATAATGGTTTGCTGAAAAGGGGAGAATGGTGACACTTTTGAGGTGTCGACGTTGGGTATTAGCAAATATATTAGAACTCAAAGTTGTTAGAAGACTCTAGTCTCCCAAAGTTATCTAGCATCATGACTCATCTCGTAGCTATCTTGCTGACTTGTCGAACGGCGATGTTGGGCCAAATGGAGTTAATAACGCCATTTTGTGCAGCTCATAATGTCTCACCTTTTGACCTTCACAACTCCAAGAAATTCGATTTCAATCCTGAGATATTCAATAATAACCACCAAAAAAAACTCCGTGCATTGTTGTCGCTCTTCATATGAAAGAAGTTTCAATCTTGTCGTGCTAACTTGACACATCCTGAAAATTGATGTGAGTGCGACAATTGGCCAAAGGGACTTCAGGTCAGAACGCGTTTGACACTGGTACAAATTCGACTACCATAACAATTTGTTAATATAACTCGGGACCTCAGCAATCAAAATCAACCAATCTTCGGGGCAATGCACAGTATGGCCAACCAAACAAAACGTGTTTGTTATTGTTTACATTGTTAACATTAAAACGCGTTTTTCTCGGAACGTCAAAAGGCGACAAATGACAAGATAGTCTGCTGCTGAAATACCTCCTTAAAAAGTTTTCTGATGCAAATTTCGTCTGATGGCTGAACTCAGAAAAAAAAAGTCTGATGATAGAATGCCATTTATTCAGAGCACAGTTTTAAAACTGACAGTTGCCTCTTTCAATTGTATGGGAGGTGACCATACTGCCCATAATTGAAAATTCGGCTATAATGCCAAATCAAGTATTCCGAGAAAAACGCGTTTTAGTGTTTGTCACAAAATCTCCGTCAAGGCAATTTCCCATAAGAGTGGCATATTAGCCGTTTGGTTTTTCGCATCGGCAGCCAAGTCTAAATACTATTTCGGTGAAATTCAAGTTCCAGAAGATGCGTTGGAACATTCTCTACCACCTGGTGCTAATATCTCAATTTTGTCAAAAGTGGATATTAGCCGTTGGTGGTGGGCAGCATATTTGACTATTTTTTAAAGTAGTGATATCTTAAAGATCGATTCAATGATTTTTTTTTGGAAAAAAAAATAGAAATTTTAGTCAGATTTCTTCTGACTTCAGTTTTTAATGAACAATCAAATTTGCAATCGAAAAGTACTGAACTGTTTTCAAGATATTGCCTTTTAAAGTTTCATTTTCACTGACAAATTCCCGTTTTTCTTTTTTTAGTATCCATGATTGTCCATTTGTATTTTTTTTTTTCGAAATGTTCAAAATATTTGCAATAAAATTGCCTAAGATACAATGAAGATTGGACCTCTGGTTGCTGGAATCCAGCTCATAAAAGATTTTTTTTAGTTTTTTAAGTCTCATCCAAACATTCCCACATTTTCTAATGCCAATATCTCATCAACGATTCATCTCATTTTCAATGTTAAGAAATGAAATATTCGTGAAATTTTATGATCTTCCTGAAAATAAATATTTTGGTAAATAGACAAACTTTTCAAATGGGCCTGATATTTCAATAATATTTAAAATTGATTTAAATTTCTATTTTTCAAAAAAAATATAATTTTTTCAAAAAAAAATCATAACTATGGCTCAAAAGTTGCGGTTTTTTCTCCTCTAAAAAATATTTAAAAAAATCCAAAAATTAAAAAAAGGAAAGCGATTTTGGGAAACAGAACTACTCAAAATAAGATAATTGACAGAGCGACATTTTTTTCCGTCTGCCTATTTTTTTCTGAATATTTTTGTCAAGTTAGGCCGTAACAAATATTTTTCAAAGATTTTGTCACCAAACGTTAAGATTTTTTTCCGTGCAACTATTTTTTTTTCCTGAAAAGACCTCTATGACTTTGCCAAAGACACCAAATCGGTCAGCAAATTCCTTCAAAAGATCAGATTTTCAGCTGCCAAAATTGTATGGAGGCTTGTATATGGGTGAACCAATGACACAATATGGCTTCTTGGGTCATTGAGAAGGGCAAATAAAATACATTTCCTGTTTTGGTTAGCAAAAATTACTGTTTTAAATAATGAATAATGTTCAAACATTTTCTCATAAAACATAGAACAAAAATTTAAAAAAAAAATATTACAAAATCAAGATTAGAGAATTTAGAGTTATTTTAATAAAATATAAACAAGGAACTGCTTAGTTTTAAGCTAGGATTAGTTGTTAAAGTAATATTTGTTTCTTTTTTACCCAAATGCATTCTATTCAGTGCAAAATTGTTAAATAAATAATTGTTAAGTAAATAAATGAATGTGAACAGTTAATAATAAAAACGAAAAGTATATCAAAGATAAAAAGCATTTAGCCATACCACTTAGAATGTAAATGAAATGTAATAATAATAAGAACGTTCAATAAAGATATATTTAATTAAAAAAAGACACTGCTTATTTTTGTGAAATAATAAGACAAGTATTTCTTTTAAAAAACATCAATTTTTACAAAATATGAAATTAATCATAGTTTAAGTTTTTATTCAAAACTCATTTTTGAGAAAAAATATTTTTTTGAGATAATAATTAAATATTTTCAAATGAGGACTTTTTCACTTTCAACCCTTGTAACATAACATGGCAAAGTATTTTTTTTTAATTTATTCATTTTTGGATATGTTTTAGTTGATGAATAATCCCATCATTAAATTGGATATGAAAAAATGGTGGTTATGTGTTACAAACATGACCAGAAAGACAAAAAAACCTTGTTGGAATAAAAAAAACACATAAAAGTCCGTTCGAGATTTTTTCTGAAATTTTAACTTTGACCGATTCTGCTGAAATGTCAAGTTTCTATTACACACGGTTGAAAAATGAGAGCTAGTTAAGTAATAGCGATAAAAGCTATTTTTTACCGAATTAAATCTTTAAGAGGCTATAGCTATAGTTATATCCCAGCAACCAGCAGTCCGGTCAATAAAGTCTTGAAAAGATCATTTTGGGGTTTTTCGAATACATGTTCTACAAAGAGATTTTTCTTCATAGATTTTTTTTCTGTTCTTATTTTGCAATCCCTATCATCTGTCTCTTTTTTGTCATTGTGAGGGGATCATCGATCCATCCGCATCGACATACTATCTTTTCATTTTTCTGCCTTTCTACATATTTTTCACTGTCTTTTTCACACTTACTACCAGTCTTTGTGAGGGGATACTGAGCTCGATTTGCTCTCCATCCGCATTGACCTTTTCTCATCTATGATTTTCCTTTTCATCAGTAGTTAGAATCAAAGCCGGGGATTGGGAGGGAGCATCAGGGCAGTGGACAGTATGCTGTAATGGCGGAGACTGGATGTGGATAGTGGAAGACCAGAAGTACGTCACAAGGGGAAAATGGTTTAGTAATTGTACAATTCTTAAGGATTGTCTAGTTTGGAAATAACTTAGTGTCAGTGTTTTGAAATCAGTTTGATAGTTTGAATTACCTTACAAAATTTGTTATAAAAATATAGATACAGGTTTTACCTTTACAGTTTTTTTTTTATCCTTCTAGTAGTTACATTTAATAGATTTTTTTAAATATGTCTTATTGCAGGTACAAATATATAACTTTGGATTTCAGGCTCACAAGGGAGAAGACATTCATAAAATAATTGTGTTTCTTATTTTGTCTCGATTTTGGAAACAATATTAAATTTGATAAATAGTGTTTACAGATAAATATAAATACTAAAGAGTGTTTTTAAGCATCTCGGCAATCGAGACAAATATAATCAATTAAAATAAGGTTTGACAATTGTTTTGACGTTTTTCTTCTCAAGCCTCTTAATTTGTCTCTAATTAAGTTTTAGCTTTAGCTGTTGCATTTTATTAGCAAGTTTTTTTATGATTTAAAAAATCTATAACTGCCTAAACGAGCATTAAATTGCTTCCATTATTTTGAATACGATTTTGAGAGTAAAAGCTTCGAAACAACTTGTTAAGTTCTTACGGCATATATTTATTTATTCTTTTTTTTGTAATTCTATGCGATAGAGCTTTGTCTGGTTACAGGTATACATTTTAAAATTAAATTCAGGCCGCTAATAGAACCAGCGAAAGGACTACAAAAATATATATATATTTGTGTTTTGTTATTTACCAATTTTGGCATCAATAATATTCTTAGGGATTTTTTTTCTTTTTTATATTTTTTTTTATTTATTTTTTTTTTTAATAACCCTATGGGTCCAAAATGAAACTACGACATGAAATGAATTGCGCTTTTCAAAACTAGTTTTATTGCCATTATTAATGTATTTTGCGTATTATTTCAAATCGTTTTTAATTTCTTAACAAAAGTATAAAATTAATGCTGCCGAAATTGAGACTATAGACTGTCCACATGATATTGAAACCAGGCCTTGACAACTGTTTCGAAGATTTTGTTCTCTACAACCCAAAAAGTTTGGCTTCAGCCGCTGCATATTATTCTCTTTGCACTGACATTGTGTTTGTGTTATTTAAACTATTATTTTCAATATCAAATATTTTCTTTTATATAATTGCATTTATTATTCTTATCCAAATTCCATGTTATAATGAGTTATATGAGTTTATTTAATATTTAGTACAAGAATTAGCTGTAGAATAAAATTATTTTATTTTTTTTCCTAAATTCATTGATCGGGTTGAACTTTGAAACATTTGTTAAGATCTGAGGACATAGTTATATATTTTATTTATTATTATATTTGTGATATTTTTTTTATTTAATATTTAACATTTATTATATTTATCATTATTATATTACCACTATACCTTTACTCTCTATATTTCGAATTGCGTTGAAAAACTTCTAGCACCACTGTTTTTCAGGACCACTTGATTTACCATCTGAGAGTCTTTTTAATAAAATTCAGTAGTTATTTCTTGTTATGTCACGATTTTGGAATCAGTAATATTTTTGTTAAGAATTTTTCCAAGATTTAATTATTCATTTGAATGAATTGTCGTTTTTAAAGCTTTTTCAATTCATAGGATTGTCTTCTGCCTAGTTTCAATGGCATTATAATATATATTCCTGCTTCCAAAATTGGGACAGTTGTATCAATTCTAGGCTTTAAAAGCTGTTTCGAAGCTTTTGTTACCTAGCCATTACAATTCCTTCAGCTTTTGGTATATTTAATTTGGCGAGCACCTTGATTTTATTTTTTCCATTTTTTTTATTTTGATCTGTTTTTTTTTTTCATTCCAAAGTAAGCTATTCCATTTATTTATGTAGATTTAAAAAAATAAATGCTTCGAAACAACTTGTGAAGTTCTTATGACATATATTGATGCTTGATCTTTTATTTGTTTTACATTATATAATCGCTAATTGTTCTCATTATATTATATAACCCATATCACCATATATTTCAAACGCCTAACAACCCCCAAAAAAAATACTAACCCCTCTCAAAAAATAATCCCAGGGCCTTCATATATTTTATGGACTGGATGAGGGAGTCGTGGATCGCCTGGCCGAAGTCACATGAATGTCATTGTCTATTTAATCATACCATAACAAATGGTTGGATAGAGAATGATAAGCTTTTAAGGTCCTTAAGATATAAGTCGGTTACTAACCAAACCGTCTCAGTTGAAACATACTGCGGTCATGGCCAAGTCCTGCCAAGACGGGGGTACTAATACATACATACATACATACATACAATTCTTAAGGATTGTCTAATTACTACATCTATTGACCTCTGTCAGTGTCCAGCTGTCTGCCGCGCCCTTTTAGGCCCCCAACCGGGTGCGAGCCCTGTTTTTCAGCTTTGTCAGACTTTTTTCGAAGTTTTTGGAGGTTACTGTCGGAAGGAGATTCTCTTCCTCTGAGGACACCGTGAGTGATTTTGCTTGTTCGCGTCCAACCACCCCCTTTTGGCCCTTCATACGGCAGTAATTTGAAGCTGTCCCTTTAAGTCTGAGCCACTGTAATTCTAGGCAACCGCTACATAGGTCATCCTTGTGGCCCTGTTGGTTATCAAATCAAATCAAATAAAAAAAAATACATTTTTTCGAAATTTGTTACTAAACATTCGTAAGGAAATTGCTGTTGAAGTCGGAGTAGGAGTAGAAGTGAATAGAGTCTAATTTGTTTAAAGGTTATATGCGTAAGCCCTTATTTGTATTTGTCGTCATTCAGGCACTTAGACCTTTAAGCTAACAACAGTCAGAATTTGTCATCAGACAAAAGTCTTCAAAGCCAGTCAAACCGTAAGCCGTCAGTTGACCCTCACAAACACTCCCATCTCCCCTAGGGGGGATGCAAAGGGGGTGCCGTCTGGTCTGCTGTATGAGCAAACACAATGCACACTTTGCCACGACGATTGCTCTTCTCTGTTTCAACCGGCCCGGCCCGCCCGTTGCATGTGTGAGCAATTTAATATCCAGATTCCTGCGGAGCACCGTCACGCGCCGGCCCAAGGTCAGCTCCCGTTTAATGTTGCTCCGTACAAATCTTGAGTTTTTTTGATAAGGTCCTATAAACAAATGTAAACATTGAGTGTATCCCGCTTACTCCGATGGACTTTGACATAAGGTGTGAAAGGGATACACTCAATGTTTACATTTGTTTATAGGACCTTATCAAAAAAAAGTCAAGAAATGAAGACGAACTACCGGGTTGACAGCGATGGACACGGAAGCGTTCTTGAAACTGTAACCTCTGGAGAACAGGAAGAGTTTCAAGCAATCGCTCGAGGGGAACGGAACCCAATGTTCCGGAAATTCCTTGCAGCAGCCGGTCGCGCTGTTTCCTGTGAGCTACTTGAGAGCGGCGGATCCCACCCTGGACCGTACAAAGTTGATTCCTTTGATGAAGTTTTCCTGTGCCATCCGCTCTCTTAGGTTTGAAAATGGGTTTATGGTTTGAAATGGCTCCACAGCCGTTGAAAAGCCGTTGATTATGTGCCTCATTACGTATGCATTTGTTTTTACGTAACAGGAAAGGTATTTTTCCGAGGAGACGAACGGGCCCATTCATAAAGAAGAGGGTGGGGACATTGAAAGTTGCACTGAAAAACATGGTTTAACGTAAAATTACATGAAATAAAACTTAAATTTTCAAAATCTGTTATTTTTTTAAAATACGCCTGGAGAAAGTAGAAACAAAATAAAAAAAAATGTTGGAAAAGTTTACACGGAATTTTACATGTATAAGCATGTAACATCACATCCTTGCTAGTAAACTTACATGACATTAGTTTGATTTTCTTTATGCATTTTTTCTTTATGATTTATTTGAAACTTTATGAAAATGAATATAATTTAAATCAATATTTGATAACACCATAATTTTGCATGAATTTGCATGTAAAATTTCAACATTTTTTCCGCGCTGTGCCCACTTATCGGCCTCGTTGCATTTCTTTGGCCAGCCTGGCTGAAAAGCTGGGAAATCTTTCATAACGAACAGCTTTCAGTGGTTTTCAGATATGGAAGTTGAAGAATGTGGTGTTTGTGCAGCCGTAGTCATTACGGAGTTGCAGCATTTGTGGGGGGAGACGGGGATAAATGTGTGTGTGTGAAAAGCTACATAATCCGGGTTAACCCGGCTGGGATAAATGTCAAGTTCTCTGGTTTCAATTAACTCCGCCCAAGGTCGGTGGAGGGGGCTGGATTACTAATGATTACATCGAACGGAAAAGGTAGTTTCGAGCTTGTTGTACCATCGCTCTCGTAATGAACGCTAGATCCAAGAAATGAAAATAAAACTTCTCATCACCTGTTTGTCTGTGTTTGCTGCAGACAGATTTTCTGGGAAATATTAATTACTGTAGCATTACAAAGTTCCATGAATTAAGCAAAAATTAAGCTCCTCAGCTGTAAACGAGGAAGGCTGGGAATCAAATTCCCAGAAGAAGCCGGCAAGCTTTCCAAGCTGAATTCGTTCAATGTTTGCTCAAAGTTGTTGAGGGTAAATGATTCCGCACAAGTTAGATTCGTTATTCTGTTCCTCTGATGGATGTATTCGTATTCGGACAGGATAGGAAGAACGTAATTTCTGTTGCGTTGAAAAAAAACCATATGAAAATAGCATGAACTCAATTAATGAATCCCAGAACCACTTTGATCTAGTTTCTATAGTTATTCTGAAAATAATTTAGAAATGAAAAAGTTGCCATGGTTGGACATTATTTTTTCAGGTGAAAATGTCATGGATAAAGACTTCATTCCGAACAGCAAAAACCAGTAGGGTACAAACACTCCCTTTTGAGACACGTTTGGCAGTTTCAAAAAGCCTCTGTCGAGAAATTTCAATTGGTAAAATATATTTGGCTTCGTGTGAGGGAAAAGGGTGAGTGAACGGGTGAATTCAAATCAGGAACGGAATTTGATTTTTCAACGGAATCTCGTTGTTTACTCAAAGTTGGTTGGGATTAAAAGATGATTGCTATAGCTATGGAAGTTTACTCATATTTTGACAAGAAATTTTCCAACTTCTGCAATCACATCACTGTTAAACAGCAGATAAATCTTCATGATTCAAAATATCAATTTCAACTCTACATCAGAACGTATTTCACGGCCCATAAACGTCAAGTGGCTGAGCTGAATCTCGCCCCATGAAAATCCCCCAACCGAGGTTACAAATCTGCGGAAAGTCGTCAGCTTGTCACGGGGTATGTTTCGACCGCATAGACTAATCTGGCATGGAAATAATCACCTCGCGTCATCCGCCTAGGCCTAGCTTTTTGAACATCCACCAATATTCCATTCCAAAAACCGCCACTGCTGTTATCAGGGCCTCCCCCAAAACAAAGCTCCACTCATCGACGGCGTGGTTTGTGTTTTCCATGGGGAAAACGGATTTTCCCCCCACAGATCGTGGGTGGGGATTTATGACACCGACCTGTGAGTTTGGTGGCACAGTTCAGTGCACAGGAAAGCTGATCCTATTGTGGGTTTTTCTATATTTAACATTTTTTTGATATTATATCGATTTGAATGACTGACAATCAAACTCTAAAACAAAAAAAAAACTTTGTGAAAAAATCTTGAATAGGACAAACAAAGAAACATTTACCTGACAATGCTAATTGGAGGTGGAGCTGGGCAATTGTTTTTGCAGTATACGATACGCTCGTGTGATAACGCATCTACGGTTTTATGGATTTTCCGTCGATTGACGCATGGTCGCGGATCGAAAATAAGCTTTTCTCACTAAACCGCGTAGCGAGTGGCTCAGTAAATGTCAAATCGTGTTCAATTTTCTCATGATGGCTACTGGCCGCATTGAATTTGTAGAAAAAAAATTAACAGTGTTGCACAAAGCTTATTTTTGGTTTAATGTTACTTTAATAGAATATTTGCAATTTTGTTATTGTTAACAGCAAAAAATCCGATGGTAAAATCGCATGCAAAAGCATGCAAATCACCTTCGTCAAAATAAACACTTAATATTACACACTGCGTGTACAATTTTTGCAAACACAAAACAAAAGTTGCAATCGACGGGATTCAAACCCAGCACCAACAGTACGGACTGGCGCCTTAGCCCGCTCGGCTATCCGACCGATGAAGAAAGGGAAGGATAAACGCATATATGAGCTTGACATTTCGGTCAAGTAGGTTTCCCATACTGATGGGCTACATATTTCAGGATGTAAAATCACATAAAATTGCATAAAATAATACAATATTTATTTTACACCCACGCCTTTTACATGCAGCTGAATTACTACTTTTTTAGCTGTGAGTAAGAATTTTGAAAATTATTCACTTTTTTTCACTAAAATGCAAATATCTTGGCTTTGCATGGAAATTAATTCTCTCTTCAATTTGAAAAAGTTGATATTTTCAGCGGTGGTATATAAGTTCTGTAACATTTTAAATAGCGGACGAATCTTTTCGCACTCTTCAGCTAAGTTGTTACCTGGAACACGGACTATGTGCTCATGATCAATTCTATTCTGTTTTCAATTCAATTCTGTTTTCATTTCAATTCTTTTTATTTCTTTAGTTGTCAGTAGTGCGTCCATCCCGGGAATTCCCGGGATTTTTCCAAAACCGGGAATTCCCGAATCCCGGGATTTTTTATAATTTGTCCCTGGAATTCCCGAAATTTAAAAAAATATCATATTTTGGTCTGGAAATTCAGATTTGGTTGTGAAAATAGTAGAACAATAAAATCAATTAAAATTAGAATTTAGCAAATATAAGCATTAAATTGGCTTTTTGCGAAAAAATATTATAATTTTAATTAATAGGTCCACCAAATGCCCGGTGCTTTAAATTTTTTTCTCTTTTATTTTATTTTTTTAAAGACTATATTTTAAAGGATATATTTCGATTTTAAATTTAAAAAAAAAACAATCTCATATCAAATTATTTATAATCAAACACCACCGGCAAAAAAGCAAAGTAATCCACTTTAACGACCCCCGGGTCTTATGTGGTCTCTGTTGCAAGTTTCTGCTCATTTCTAGGCGTCCGAAGGTTATGTGTGGTGAGTCACTCAAAATCTCTTTTTACTGTGCACCGGCATCTAGGGCAAATAAGTACAAATGTAACGAGTAAAGCTATTAAAGCAAAAAATTATTGCATGACGTTTTGGATGACTTCGGTTACAACAGGAACAAAACAAAACAATTTGTACTTCCATCATATGTATTGCTCTAAAATCTCCTGTACCTATTTAGACTGTAATTCTGATTTTCCCTCGGTTGGCGGTAGTAACTTGAAGATAATTTGTAAAATATGTTTTATATAAAACAATGAATTCAAAACTTATTTAAAATTTTACATTGACTGGTATCATTTGATTTATTGTCGTTTTTTGTTTTTTAGATATAATATAATTTTTTTAAGCTGTTTCAGTCATGTCATATAAAAATATATATAAAAGAAAAAAAATATAAAAGAATTCCAGAGTTTTTTTTTTTTTTGAATAGGTCCTATAAACATATGGAAGACAAAAGCTTAGGCTGGTACTCTGGTACAAATATTTTTAAAAGTTTTTGTCACCCCCTTCAAAATTGGACCGAAAAATCAGGGGGCAAAAAAAATATTTTTACAATAAACTTCAAAATTTCAATGAAAATTCAAGTGCAACCAGCTGAAATCAAATTAAAATACTTTCTCCTGCGTTTTGAATCATTTTTAGCATGTTTGGGTTTATTAAAAAATCTTAAGATTTTTTGAAAATTTTCGATGCAAAATCTTTTTGACAAAGAACTTTGTCCTAAGGGCACTGTCTACGGGTGTCAATCCAAAATTTCGCGAAGCGAAAGTGTAACGATTTGTGTCGTTTTTCAAATGCTTATATCTTCCCCCCTATTCAAACAATCTTTATGTTTTACCCATCAAACGAAAGGGGAAGACTTAAAGTTCAAGTTGACTACCTCACAAAGTTGATAAAACTTTGTTAAAGTACTTAAAAGTTAAGATGAAAATAAAAAATGAATGCAGGAAAAATCCCGGCTGCTGATTGGCTGAAAGCACGTAGCAAATGTTGCCTCCTCTCCTGCTTTCGCGAAACTCTCTCGCGAGAATGTGGCACCGCTGTTGCCACATTTCATGCGAACTATTTAAGCTAACAGATAGGCTCAGAAAAATTCAGTAACTGACGAGGTTTCGACAAAGGCGGATCCACGGTGGTAATTTTATTGCCCACACAGACACACACGCACACATTGAAAGACACAGTTTGTGCACTAAATTGGGAGGTATTCTGTTCTTATGAAGATTGTAAGGACGGTCACCAGACCAGAATGATTTGGGGCAATGGGCTTGGGACCACAATTATACGGTATTGGCCACACCCGGAGTGGCCAGTGCCCTGGGGAAGGTTCTACCGGGGGGACATTAATCGAACCATACGACCTGGGGCAATATGGGTATCAAAATTCATGGTATTTGAAACTGGTAATGAAAATGGCCATTTTGACTGGATTGGCCACACCCGGAGTGGCCAGTGCCCTCGGGAAGGTTCTACCGGGGGGACATTAATCGAACCATACGACTTAGGGCAATATGGGTATCAAAATTCATGGTTTTTGAAACTGGTAATGAAAATGGCCATTTTGACCGGATTGGCCACACCCGGAGTGGCCAGTGCCCTCGGGAAGGTTCTACCGGGGGGACATTAATCGAACCATACGACTTGGGGCAATATGGGTATCAAAATTCATGGTTTTTGAAACTGGTAATGAAAATGGCCATTTTGACCGGATTGGCCACACCCGGAGTGGCCAGTGCCCTCGGGAAGGTTCTACCGGGGGGACATTAATCGAACCATACGACTTGGGGCAATATGGGTATCAAAATTCATGGTTTTTGAAACTGGTAATGAAAATGGCCATTTTGACCGGATTGGCCACACCCGGAGTGGCCAGTGCCCTCGGGAAGGTTCTACCGGGGGGACATTAATCGAACCATACGACTTGGGGCAATATGGGTATCAAAATTCATGGTTTTTGAAACTGGTAATGAAAATGGCCATTTTGACCGGATTGGCCACACCCGGGTGGCCAGTGCCCTCGGAAGGTTCTACCGGGGGACATTAATCGAGCCATACGACTTGGGGCAATATGGGTATCAAAATTCATGGTTTTGGAAACTGGTAATGAAAATGGCCATTTTGACCGGATTGGCCACACCCGGAGTGGCCAGTGCCCTCGGGAAGGTTCTACCGGGGGGACATTAATCGAACCATACGACTTGGGGCAATATGGGTATCAAAATTCATGGTTTTTGAAACTGGTAATGAAAATGGCCATTTTGACCGGATTGGCCACACCCGGAGTGGCCAGTGCCCTCGGGAAGGTTCTACCGGGGGGACATTAATCGAACCATACGACCTGGGGCAATATGGGTATCAAAATTCATGGTTTTTTAAACTGGTAATGAAAATGGCCATTTTGACCGGATTGGCCACACCCGGAGTGGCCAGTGCCCTCGGGAAGGTTCTACCGGGGGGACATTAATCGAACCATACGACTTGGGGCAATATGGGTATCAAAATTCATGGTTTTGGAAACTGGTAATGAAAATGGCCATTTTGACCGGATTGGCCACACCCGGTGGCCAGTGCCCTCGGGAAGGTTCTACCGGGGGACATTAATCGAACCATACGACTTGGGGCAATATGGGTATCAAAATTCATGGTTTTTGAAACTGGTAATGAAAATGGCCATTTTGACCGGATTGGCCACACCCGGGTGGCCAGTGCCCTCAGGAAGGTTCTACCGGGGGACATTAATCGAACCATACGACTTGGGGCAATATGGGTATCAAAATTCATGGTTTTGAAACTGGTAATGAAAATGGCCATTTTGACCGGATTGGCCACACCCAGGTGGCCAGTGCCCTCGGGAAGGTTCTACCGGGGGACATTAATCGAACCATACGACTTGGGGCAATATGGGTATCAAAATTCATGGTTTTTGAAACTGGTAATGAAAATGGCCATTTTGACCGGATTGGCCACACCCGGTGGCCAGTGCCCTCGGGAAGGTTCTACCGGGGACATTAATCGAACCATACGACTTGGGGCAATATGGGTATCAAAATTCATGGTTTTGAAACTGGTAATGAAAATGGCCATTTTGACCGGATTGGCCACACCCGGGTGGCCAGTGCCCTCGGGAAGGTTCTACCGGGGGACATTAATCGAACCATACGACTTGGGGCAATATGGGTATCAAAATTCATGGTTTTGAAACTGGTAATGAAAATGGCCATTTTGACCGGATTGGCCACACCCGGAGTGGCCAGTGCCCTCAGGAAGGTTCTACCGGGGGACATTAATCGAACCATACGACTTGGGGCAATATGGGTATCAAAATTCATGGTTTTTGAAACTGGTAATGAAAATGGCCATTTTGACCGGATTGGCCACACCCGGTGGCCAGTGCCCTCAGGAAGGTTCTACCGGGGGACATTAATCGAACCATACGACTTGGGGCAATATGGGTATCAAAATTCATGGTTTTTGAAACTGGTAATGAAAATGGCCATTTTGACCGGATTGGCCACACCCGGAGTGGCCAGTGCCCTCGGGAAGGTTCTACCGGGGGGACATTAATCGAACCATACGACTTGGGGCAATATGGGTATCAAAATTCATGGTTTTGGAAACTGGTAATGAAAATGGCCATTTTGACCGGATTGGCCACACCGGAGTGGCCAGTGCCCTCGGAAGGTTCTACCGGGGGACATTAATCGAACCATACGACTTGGGGCAATATGGGTATCAAAATTCATGGTTTTTGAAACTGGTAATGAAAATGGCCATTTTGACCGGATTGGCCACACCCGGAGTGGCCAGTGCCCTCGGGAAGGTTCTACCGGGGGGACATTAATCGAGCCATACGACTTGGGGCAATATGGGTATCAAAATTCATGGTTCTTGAAACTGGTAATTAAAATGGCCATTTTGACCGGATTGGCCACACCCGGAGTGGCCAGTGCCCTCGGGAAGGTTCTACCGGGGGGGGACATTAATCGAACCATACGACTTAGGGCAATATGGGTATCAAAATGCATGTTTTTTGAAACTGGTAATGAAAATGGCCATTTTGACCGGATTGGCCACACCCGGAGTGGCCAGTGCCCTCGGGAAGGTTCTACCGGGGGGACATTAATCGAACCATACGACTTGGGGCAATATGGGTATCAAAATTCATGGTTTTTGAAACTGGTAATGAAAATGGCCATTTTGACCGGATTGGCCACACCCGGAGTGGCCAGTGCCCTCGGGAAGGTTCTACCGGGGGGACATTAATCGAACCATACGACTTGGGGCAATATGGGTATCAAAATTCATGGTTTTTGAAACTGGTAATGAAAATGGCCATTTTGACCGGATTGGCCAGACCCGGAGTGGCCAGTGCCCTCGGGAAGGTTCTACCGGGGGGACATTAATCGAACCATACGACTTGGGGCAATATGGGTATCAAAATTCATGGTTTTTGAAACTGGTAATGAAAATGGCCATTTTGACCGGATTGGCCACACCCGGAGTGGCCAGTGCCCTCGGGAAGGTTCTACCGGGGGGACATTAATCGAACCATACGACTTGGGGCAATATGGGTATCAAAATTCATGGTTTTGGAAACTGGTAATGAAAATGGCCATTTTGACCGGATTGGCCACACCCGGAGTGGCCAGTGCCCTCGGGAAGGTTCTACCGGGGGGACATTAATCGAACCATACGACTTGGGGCAATATGGGTATCAAAATTCATGGTTTTTGAAACTGGTAATGAAAATGGCCATTTTGACCGGATTGGCCACACCCGGTGGCCAGTGCCCTCGGGAAGGTTCTACCGGGGGACATTAATCGAACCATACGACTTGGGGCAATATGGGTATCAAAATTCATGGTTTTGGAAACTGGTAATGAAAATGGCCATTTTGACCGGATTGGCCACACCCAGGTGGCCAGTGCCCTCAGGAAGGTTCTACCGGGGGACATTAATCGAACCATACGACTTGGGGCAATATGGGTATCAAAATTCATGGTTCTTGAAACTGGTAATGAAAATGGCCATTTTGACCGGATTGGCCACACCCGGAGTGCCAGTGCCCTCGGAAGGTTCTACCGGGGGACATTAATCGAACCATACGACTTGGGGCAATATGGGTATCAAAATTCATGGTTTTTGAAACTGGTAATGAAAATGGCCATTTTGACCGGATTGGCCACACCCGGAGTGGCCAGTGCCCTCGGGAAGGTTCTACCGGGGGGACATTAATCGAACCATACGACTTGGGGCAATATGGGTATCAAAATTCATGGTTTTTGAAACTGGTAATGAAAATGGCCATTTTGACCGGATTGGCCACACCCGGAGTGGCCAGTGCCCTCGGGAAGGTTCTACCGGGGGGACATTAATCGAACCATACGACCTGGGGCAATATGGGTATCAAAATTCATGGTTTTTTAAACTGGTAATGAAAATGGCCATTTTGACCGGATTACACCCGGAGTGGCCAGTGCCCTCGGGAAGGTTCTACCGGGGGGACATTAATCGAACCATACGACTTGGGGCAATATGGGTATCAAAATTCATGGTTTTGGAAACTGGTAATGAAAATGGCCATTTTGACCGGATTGGCCACACCCGGAGTGGCCAGTGCCCTCGGGGAGGTTCTACCGGGGGGACATTAATCGAACCATACGACTTGGGGCAATATGGGTATCAAAATTCATGGTTCTTGAAACTGGTAATGAAAATGGCCACACCCGGAGTGGCCAATGCCCTGGAGAAGGTTCTATCATGGGGATTTTAATCGAACCATACGACTTGGGGCAATTTTGATACCCATATTACCCCAAATCGTATAGTTCGGTAAATGTCCCCCCGGGAAGACCTTTCTTAAAGGCAATGGCCACTCCGGGTGTAATCCGGTCAAAATGGCCATTTTCAATACCAGTTTCAAACCATGAATGCCCATATTGCCCAATGGTTCGTGTCTCCCCGGTAGCCTTCCGAGCACTCGGGTGTGTAATCCGGTGGCCATTTCATTACCAGTTTCAAGACCATGAATTTTGATACCGCGGTTCGATTATCCCCCATTAAACCTTCCCGAGGGCACTGGCTGAGCATGGCAATCGGTCAAAATGGCCATTTCATTACCAGTTTCAAGAACCATGAATTTTGATACCCATATTGCCGTCATAATTCGATTAATCCCCGGTAGAACCTTCCCGAGGCACTGAATCCGGTCAAAATGGCCATTTTCATTACCAGTTTCAAAACCATGAATTTTGATATATTGCCCAAATGGTTCGGTCCCCCGGTAGAACCTTCGGGACTGCACTCGGGTGTGGCCAATCCGTCAAAATGGCCATTTTCATTACCAGTTTCAAAAACCATGATACCCCAATTCGCTCGTATTCGTTAATGTCCCCGTAGGCCTTCCCGAGGGCACGGCCACTCCGGTCAATATCGGTCAAAATGGCGATTTTCATTACCAGTTTCAAAAACATGAATTTTGATACCCATATTGCAAGTCGTATGGTTCGATTAATGTCCCGGTAGAACCTTCCGAGGCACTGGCCCTCCGGGTGTGGCAATCCGGTCAAAATTATTTTCATTACCAGTTTCAAACCATGATTTGACATAGTGCTAAGTCATATGGTTCGATTAATGTCCCCGAAGAACCTTCCCGAGCGCACTCCGGGTGTGTCGGAATGGCCATTTTCATTACCAGTTTCAAAACATGCATTTGATACCCATATTGCCCAAGTCGTAGTCGTTAATGTCCCCGGTAGAACCTTCGGGTGTGGTGTCGGTCAAATGGCCATTTCATGCCATTTCAAAAACCATGAATTGATACCCATATGCAAGTCGTGGTTCGATTAATGTCCCCGGTAGGCCTTCCCAGGCACTGGCCACTCCGGGTAATGTAATCGGTCAAAATGGCGATTTTCATTACGGGTTCAAAAAACCATGAATGATACCCATATTGCCCAAAGTCGTATGGTTCGATCGCTGACATTCCAGAACATGGCCACCAGTGTGTTTCAATACCATATAATTGGTCCCAAGCCCATTTGCCCCGTCATTCTGGTCTGGTGACCGTCCTTACAATCTTCATAAGAACAGAATACCTCCCAATTTAGTGCACAACTGTGTCTTTCAATGTGTGCGTGTGTGTCTGTGTGGGCAATAAAATTACCACCGTGGATCGCCTTTGTCGAAACCTCGGTGGTAATTTGCTCACCTACACACGCACACATGGAAAGATACAGTTTGTGCACTGGGTGTTCTTATGGATAAGACGGTCAGACCAAATGATTTGGGGCAATGGGCTTGGGACCTGTTATACGGTATTAGCCACACCCGGTGGCCAGTGCCCTCAGGAAGGTTCTACCGGGGGACATTAATCGAACCATACGACTTAGGGCAATATGGGTATCAAAATTCATGGTATTTGAAACTGGTAATGAAAATGGCCATTTTGACTGGATTGGCCACACCCGGAGTGGCCAGTGCCCTCGGGAAGGTTCTACCGGGGGGGACATTAATCGAACCATACGACTTGGGGCAATATGGGTATCAAAATTCATGGTTTTGGAAACTGGTAATGAAAATGGCCATTTGGACTGGATTGGCCACACCCGGAGTGGCCATTCCCTTGGAGGAAGGTCTTCCCGGGGGGACATTAATCGAACCATACGACTTGGGGCAATATGGGTATCAAAATTCATGGTTTTTGAAACTGGTAATGAAAATGGCCATTTTGACCGGATTGGCCACACCCGGAGTGGCCATTCCCTTGGAGGAAGGTCTTCCCGGGGGGACATTAATCGAACTATTCGACTTGGGGCAATATGGGTATCAAAATTCATGGTTTTGATACTGGACATGAAAATTACCATTTTGATTGGACATTTTCCGAACCATACTTGTTTTGGCAATTTTTGATACTGGACATGAAAATTACCATTTTGATTGGACATTTTCCGAACCATACTTGTTTTGGCAATTTATTTCCACAGAGGTGCCAAAGATTGAAAACATTTTATAGGAATAAATTATTTAGGATTAAATACATAGGCAATGTTTTAAAAATATAAAATAAAATAGAATATTTTTTAGGAGTTTTGTACAAAGTTCTTTGTCATATTGGTCATGTAGAACATAACCACCTGCACCTTTTTTTCGATAGAATTTTTGTTTTTGTCAGATTATAGATTTTTTGAAAACTAATGATTGCAAAACAACTGAACTAGTGTAAAATGCATTTTAAAACACTTTTTTCATTTAAATGTGAAGACTATGGCTTGTTATTTGAATTTTTATATTTTTTTATTTGTTTGCCCCCCCCTTGACCTCGGCCAGGGCCGAGGGACAAAAACTTTTTTAAATATTTGCATCGGCCTTATTGGACCATAAAAAAAACTAAAGAGTTATGTAATTTGATTCGCAAATCAAAAAAAAATTAATCATACTGGAATTAAAAATAGTAGTTGATATAAAATCCTTAACACCACAATGAAAAAAAAATTCTTTCAGGCTATTTTAAAACTGTCGTCTTTGTTTAGATTGATGTGAGGATTATCACCATTTGATATTATTAAGCTAATAATGCAACATAGATTTTATTACTGATTCACAGCGCCGTACCTAGGGGTTGGCGCAGTTGGCGATCGCCAAGGGCGCCAGCCCTTGGGGGGCGCCGAAATCGATGATTATACAAAATTTTCTTGTCAGTTATAACATCCTCATTAGGTATTTGAAATAGAAAGGGCGCCAATTATAAAGTAGAACTACAAATAACTAAATAATTTAGTTTAAAATATTAAAAAAAAATATTTAGGGGCGCAAAATCAATTGTATGAAAATTTCTACGGAAGCGTTTTTGAAAATTCATACTTAACGGTGCACATCAATCAGAGCTTTCGCACCCAGATTTTTGTTGCAGACATTTTAGTATCTTCAAAACTACGGTTACTATCGAAATATTTTTTTATTCATCCCCTAAAGTACTGTCCACAAAGTAATTTACAACAAAGTTTGACTTATTTTACAATCCCGTTGTTGCAGGATTGGGTCCGTAAGTTTGCCAATTTTGGAATAAGAAGAAAACAACTTCCTTCGTTGCTGTGCACCCTTAATGCTAAATTTATTTTTTCATCAAAGAAGGGGCGCTCAAGTGGCAGAAAGATTAATAAGTTCTAGAAGAACTTCTGAAAATAAATACAGCATTAAAGTTTGGACCGTTGCAACGCGTTGTATAATGAAGTTTAAGTCAAATCTTCCAGACTAACAAATTGTTCAACTACAGTCATGCCTCGGTTTTGCACGCCTCGGTTTTGCACTGCCCCTGTTTTGCACCGTTCAGCTGCCTCGGTTAAACACGGCCCAGTGCTTAACTGAAGCACAGAGCTTATGGGTTTTTGGCTATATGGGAGACATTGGCTTTAATCGTATGAAAAATCATGCAAACATCAAATTTTGAAATCACTGAATAGCGAAAGCTACAATATTTCATGAATAAATGAAAGTTGCTAGTATTTAAAATTGAGGTGAAAAGTCATCAATTGTGATTGGACACTCAATAATATTTTAACTGAATGAATGTACATGGAAAAGAAAAACTGAATAAATATAAATTAAAAAAAAAAAATGCAAACATCAAAAAAATATAGTGTTTTAGAATCGGGATGATGTCAGTTATCCATTGAAATTATTATTTCATGAAAATTTTCAAAAAATACGTATTTTTCCTGTATTTCGAAAATGCATTTTTTTTTTCTAAAGGATCCAAAAATATATTGTTATTGCAATATGGGAATAAAATGATCAGGTTTTTTCATACATTTCGGATGTAATAACAACATTTTTAGAAAATGCTCCAAATTTACACAAAACTACGTTTTTTCGAAAAAATACTCAAATTTTCAATTTTTACAATATGAGTATCTATCGATCGGGATTTTTTCATACATTTCGAATGTAATATTCGAAAAATTCTTTGAAAATAGTCAAAATTTTCACAAAACTACGTATTTCCGAAAAAAATACTCAAATTTCCGTTTTTACAATGTGGGTATCATACGATAGAGATTTTTTCATACATTTCGAATGTAATAACATTTTTTTTGAAAATACTGAAAATTTTCACAAAACTACGAATTTTTGAAAAAGTTTTAAAAATTTCAGTTTTTACTATGTGGGTATCAAACGATCGGGATTTTTTCATACATTTCGAATGTAATAACAATATTTTTTTAAAATACTCAAAATTTTCACAAAACTACGTATTTTTGTAAAACTTTTCAAAATATCAGTTTTTACAATATGGGTATCAAATAATTGAATCTTTTTTTTTCTTAAATACGTAGTTTTGTGAAAATTTTGAGTATTTTCATTTTTTTAATAACTTTCGAAGTGTATGAAAAAATTAAAAAAAATTGTTATTACATTCGAAATGTATGAAAAAATCCCGATCGTTTAATACCCATATTGTAAAAATTGAAATTTTGAGTATTTTTTTTCGAGAAAACGTAGTTATGTGAAAATTTGAGTATTTTCAAAAAATATTGTTATTACATTCGAAATGTATGAAAAAATCTCGATCGTTTGATACCCACATTGTAAAAACGGGAAATTTTGAGTATTTTATTCGAAAATACGCAGTTTTGTGAAAATTTTGAGTATTTTCTAAAAATGTTGTTATTACATTCGAAATGTATGAAAAAAAAACCCGATCGTTTGATACCCATATTAGCAAAAATTAAATTTTGAGTATTTTTTTCGAAAAGACGTAGTTTTGTGAAAATTTGGAGTATTTTCTAAAAATGTTGTTATTACATCCAAAATATATGAAAAAAACCTGATCACTTGATACCCTTATTGCAATAACAATATATTTTTGGTTTCTTTAGAGAAAAAAAATGGATTTTCGAATTACAGAAAAAATACGTATTTTTGTGAAAACTTTCATGAAATAATAATTTTAATGGATAGCTGACATCATCCCGATTCCAAAACACTATAATTTTTTGATGTTTGCATGATTTTTCGTACGATTAAAGTCAATGTCTCCCATATATCCAAAATCCCATAAGCTCTGTGCCTCGGTTATGCACGCCTCGGTTTTGCATCCCCCATATGCGGTGCTAAACCGAGGCATGACTGTGTATATGTTATTTCCACGTTATTTTGGCTGTGAATCATAATCAGCCAAATTGTGAAAAAATACGGTAATGTTTTGAGCTTCTTGAAAATAGGAATTATTTTGACATTGAAACATATAACTTTCTTTTGAAATTTTGACATTCTCGAGTTCAAAAAATGGCCTTTAATTTCAGCATGATTTCCCTTTTATAAGCAACTTCGGCTACGCTTTTTCAAAATACTAGAGTTTTGAAATAGTAAATTTTCACCAATAAAACCAACACTAAATTTTAAGAAAAAAAAAGTTTTCAGAGCACACAAGCTGTTCTGAACATCACTTTTTCAGTTTTAGCTTAACCGGTGTTGTTTACTTTTTAAATCGTCTAAAAAGCTTTGAAACTATTCAAGCTTTTTTTTTAAATAAAAAATATCGATGAAAAAAAATCAATGCAAAACATAATTTAAAAAAAATATGAAAAATATTCTCAAGCATCGTATCAACGAATCACTGAAAATGAATAATAATTCCTTATCTTCATATTTTTTACCAAAAATAATGCTCTTATTATTATCATTAAAATAAGTTTCATCATGAATTGCGCTGGATTTTGAATGATCTTCAATTGATTTTGACGAAATTTGGTTCTGCTGCCGCGTGTTGAAAAATTATACTTCGAAGCCACTTCGATTCCTATCCAGATAGAACAAGCGAGCACACGGATGTCGACTTAGTATTTTTTAATGTTGAAGAAGGTTTTTTTTTCCTAATTTTCTAATTACACCGAAATGAAATCCAAAGCCAAATCAGCTAATTATATTACAAATCCGGGAAAGTTTTTGCTTATACAGTCAAATTAATACTACATCAGATCAATTTATGCAGACTTGGGACCATCCATAAACCACGTGGACACTTTGGGGGGTTGGCGATTGTCCACGCTCCATACAAAAAGATTTAATTTGTATGGAAATTGTCCACGATGTGGGGGGGGGGGGGGTTTGAGATTTCCAAAAAAGTGTCCACGTGGTTTGTGGATGGTCCCCTTAGAAAATATTAAATTTGCCAAGCAAAATGTATCGTGATTGAGCATTCAATTTTGTGCATTTATCTGAAAAATAAATTTAAAAAAAACAAGCCCCCTCATTGTCGATTTTAAGAAATCTGAGGAAATATTTAGCCAACTTAATTCCTACAATGAATTTTCAATTCAACCTATCTCATTTGAAAATGAACATCAATTTATCAAAATGCTTGTAAGTTTGGGAGGGGCGCCAAATTGATGCTTCGCCAAGGGCGCCGTGGGCCCAAGGTACGGCTCTGACTGATTCAATTCCCGGGATTCCAAAAATATATTTCCCGTTTCCCGGGAAATCCAAAACCCGGGAAAATTGGACGCCCTTTGTCAGTTAACAATAGTTTTTGTAAGTGCAGTACAGAGTTTTGGGGGATCCTTACATATATCTCAATGGATGGAAATAAAGTTGGTTGAAAAATCGAAACGGAAAACAGGAAAACACTCGCAAAAAACCTGTTGCTTAATGAGCTCATGTGGTTTTTGAAAAATGCTAAAATCGTTAAGGGGCTCAAAACTGGCAAAAACCAATACGCACCGATTTTACGGGTTAAATCCAATTTAAAATTCACAGTCAAAGCTCCAGGTCCTGTCGCAACCAATCAAGCTCATATTTGAGATTTGGGCTCTGTACACCTAGGCGATCATGCCTTGAAATGGCCGCAAAAATTGACCCGTTTTCTTACATCCTAATGCTGGCGCAATAATCTTCTTAAGTTGGTCGATAGGAGGCTTCATTTTACAGTATCCTGACTGCAACAACGAACAAAGCATTTGTGATAGTCTTTGTTTGAAATTCAGGCTGAACAATAAGGTTTAAAATTTAAGATTTAAGTCATGGTAAATTATATCTGGAAGTGGATGCATCTTTTATGTCCGATAAAATGTAAAATTTTACCAATAAAAATGTGTAAATTTACCACATTTCCGGTGTAATGCCACTTTTTCAACAAAAGTTTAGGTAATGTCCTCATTAAAGTAGTATTACTATGAAATAAAATTTTAGTCCTGCCGCTTTGACATTTGTTTATATATCAATAGAATCAAATATTAAATTTAAAATTATCTGTCTAACCTTTACAATTTCATGTTTTTTTCCTTCCAGCATTTCGCGCCATGAAGAACATCAAAAACAAACCCAAATATCGTGAAGGCTGCTCGAAAAGTGACGTGCATCGAGATTGTCCTTCTGTTATCAGTTGTGCTTAACGTGCAAAAGCAGGGTGCTGCCCCCCTCCCCCAAATCGTGAACGTGCATAATCATAACCCGCAGTGGGGGTGAGGGAAAAAAAAGAGTAAAGGTGGTGTGAAAATGCTCCCAGCGACACCCGCCGGTGTCAGGTCGTTCCGATGGCATTTGGGACGCAAGTTTCGCCGGAAGCGACGATCCACAGCTGTCCAGCGCCATTCGACGTAAACGCCACCCAGTCATATCATATCGGTTTCGTGCTTCGGTTGTTTTTGTTCGAAGGGGAAGGTACGTGTAGGGGGAGGTTGTGCATTGTGAAGAGTTTATTTTGTGTGAGATCGTTTGTGCGCCAAGCAAAGTTGTAGTGAAAAAGGGGCCAAGCCGCCAGTTTTCCCCATGAGGCACCCGAGTCGTGGCGCCACCAGCCAAAAACTGCTGATTTTCGCAGTTTTGCTCGCGACAAGCATCCGCCAAATTTTACGGCCCGTTCAAGCTCGTACTTTGTTGCCGTCGCTGGGAAGCTTCAACGGTGACGACAACAACACCGGCTACAGCCGGTCACAGGACGAAACGTCGTCTGCGGAAGTGTTCAACGGAACCCAGCTCTTCCTGGAAGAGGAGGTCGTGGAGTTGACAAACTCAACGCTGGACCTGGAAGAAAGGGAAGAAGAACCGTCGTCCAGCTACGTTCTCGTCGTGGTACAAACGGCCAACCTGGAGCTGCTACACCGGGAGCTGCTCGGCTTCGAGCAGTTGTTCTCCACGAGCAAGTTCCGGCGGAAGGTGCGCTTCCGACGGTGGAAAGGTGAGTTCCATTTGGGGAGCGAGAGTGGTGTAATTAAATTTATTTGTAATTATTACGTGACGGTAGCTTCTTATTCCAGCTCGATGGCTCGCGAAGGCAAATTATTATTAAATTGAGAGCAGCCAGCACCAAATGGATGGCTTTGATGTGAACCGACCGAACCGGGTCAATTCTGGAGGAGGGGAGGACATCTGACCTGACCTTTGACAGCGCGAAAGTATTTGCTAATTGAGTTTAATCCGTTTTCCAGTCACTGAGCTGGTAATGCAATGGAGCGCGATGTCAATGTTTTTATTTTTGTAAATTAAATTTTATCGTGACGTTCCCTTTAATTGGCATCCCGATTTGAAAAGTTTTTGGGTCAACCTTAGGCAGTTAACCCAACCTCTCTTTGAGTTTTGTGAAACTACGCTAAAAGAGGTGATTTTTTAAAAAGAATTCAAGGTCTATTTTCCGATGTGTTGTGACGTTGGGGCGGGATTTGTACTAAGACACAATTTTCAACGATTTTGATCTTAGGGGGAGAAAGGGTAATATGCACCCCCTAAGGGAAAACTGTGATTTCTCAACAATAAGAGCATTTTTGTGGAATTTTGTAAGATGCTCTACAACAACTATTATTCTTCGTCATCCATGTGAAAAAAGTATTGAAAACCCTAAAAATTGTTTCAAAATAGCAAATTTCTAAAAACTTAAAAGCAATTCGGGATTCAAAGCTCCATAATTCCGGCAGATGGCGCAAAGCATCGAAGAATGACGATTTAAATTTTCGCTGCTTGGTTATATAGGAATGCAAACTTAAAATTGAATTTACAGCTCTTAGAACAACTTTTGAGAAAAAAATCAAATAGTACGAGTGTAAACTTTTTGCCTTCTATAAATTAACGCAATAGAAAAGATTTTGAAAAAAAAATAATTTTGAAAAAAAATATTGTTTAAACAAATACAGTCAAACCTCTTTTTACGCGACCTCCTTTTGCGCGCAATTTTTTTACGCGGTTTTTTTTTTACGCGAAGAATTCAAAATAACGCGAACTCAATTTACGCGAAAAATTCAAAATAACGCGATCCGATTTTAAACTGTCGGAAGTCTTAACCATTATGGTCATATTTTCCTGTTCAACGGGGACCACAATCAGGGTTTTTACAATCAGTAGCTTCGGTGACCTACGGATACTCTGCATCATATTGGGATGTTCTGGACAACTAAGAACATCCGGAAGTCACGAATAGAATATCTATCTGTTCAACGGGTGTTTGTACCGGTGTATTCACCATCGATATAGCTTCAAGTAGCTTCAGTGAGCCACGATGAACTCTCTGCGATCTGTTAGAATGTACGAGGTAATCCAGGAACTCCCGGAAGTCATGGCCTGGATATCTACCTGATCAACGGGAGTCTATATGGCTATATTAACCATCGGCATAGCTTCAGGTAGCTTCAGTGGACCACGATGGACACTCTGCGGAATGTTGGATTGTTTTGGGCCATCCAGGAACTCCCGGAAGTCATGGCCTGGATATCTAACTGATCAACGGGGGTCTGTTTGGCTATGTCAACCATCGGTATGGCTTTAGGTAGCTTCAGTGGACCACGATAGACAATTTTCGACATGTTAGATTGTGTTGAGACATCCAGGAACTCGTCTTCAAATGCGAATGCTAATTCTAATGGGACATTTATGCGTTGATCAGGAATATATTAAGGCCAGGACTTCCGGGAATTCCTGGATGACCCAAAACAATCCAACCAGCCACAGAATGCCCATTGTGGTCCATTAAATCTACCTGAAGCTATACCGATGGTTAATGTAGCCATATAGACCCACGTTGATCGGTTAGATATCTTGGCCATAACTTTCGGGAGTTCATGGATGACCCAAAAAAAAAATCCAACATTCCACAGAGTGTCCACCGTGGTCCACTGAAGCTACCTGAAGCTATACCGCTGGTTAATATGGCCATACAGACCCCCGTTGATCAGGTAGATATCCAGGCCATGACATCCGGGAGTTCCTGGATGACCCAAAACAATCCAACATGCCGCAGAGTGTCCATCGTGGTCCACCGAAGCTATCTAAAGCTAAACCGATGGTTAATATAGTCAGGTAGATATCCAGGCCATAACTTCCGGGAGTTCTTGGATGACCTAGTACATTCTAACAGATCACAAGGTAACCATCGTAGGTCACGGAAGCTACCTGCAATTATTACGATGGTAGATACACTGGTACAGACCCTTGTTGAACAGGTAGATAATCAGTTCATTACTTCCGGAAGTTCTTGTTCACTGAAGCTATTTTGAATAACCTGGAATTACATTATTATTATTTAAAAAATATAATACTTTATAAAACTAAAAAATACTGAAAACTCTTTTTACGCGAGCTATTCTAAATAGCGCGAACTCTTTTTACGCGAAAAATTCAAAATAGCGCGAACTTTTTTTACGCGATTTTTTTTACGCGAGAACCAAAATTCGCGTAAAAAGAGGTTTGACTGTAGCGTAAACCTATGATTTTTCGAAAAAAAAATGATTTTTTCCTCCATTACCAACATTTTTACGAAACTTATGCCGGATTCGGATGAGAAAAAATATTTCCAACAATTTGGTGTACAACTTTCCAATATTTGTTTGATTTTTCTATGAGAAAACTGTAAATTTATAAAAAGATAGTAATTTGGACTGTTTGGCAAGAAAGTCTGTCAAAAATCAATAAAAATTGTTGAATATACGTTAACGCATCTGTTATCAACTATATAACTGTTTATTTCATTGATATATAGGGGGAAACTCATGTTTTCGTGTTCCAAAACGTGTTTTTTAAAGGAAAAGGTCACACATGTTTGCGCAACCAAGAATTGATGTTCATTATTTTGAAGCAAAAAAAATGTCTCGTCTTTTGCAACCAGTTTCATTATGATTGATGCAGGGAATCATGAGAAATAAGCGATTTTGTTTTTCAATCCAGCAGAAAGAAATACGATTTTTGGAAAGTAACCTCATTTTGGCGCCGCCACCTACATTTGAAACACAGTCGCACTGCAAAACCTCAATCTCGCATCGACCTCATCAATCTGCCTGCCCTTTTCAGGGGTTGTTTGTACATATAAAACTAGCATCTGGCCAAAATATGAGCACTATAGGTCAACGGGAAGTGGGGCAAATCGGGACACAAAGTTTTAAAGTGCAAAAAGGTCAAAAAATCTTAAAATTGCTGTAACTTATACAAAATTCAATTTTATTCGAAAATTCGTTATGCATCTAAAAGGACTTCAAAAATGCAACTCGATTCGACCTGCAGCTTGTAGGGGACATCTGGGACTACCATCTGAGACTGAGAACGCTTTGGGTAAAGCAGTTTAACATATTAAATAGACACTTTTTCTTTTAGTGATTTTATTGGTTGTAAATTTTTGCTCGGGGACCCCTTGAATCAAATTTTCCGGTGATAATTTTATCATATTCGTATTTCTGAAACAATTTCCTTTCTGATGCATTACGAATTTTTAAATTATATTGAATTTTGTCTTAGTTACCACCATTTTAAGATTTTTGACGTTGTTGCACCTTAAAACTTTGTGTTCCGATTTGCCCCACTTCCCGTTGACCTAGAGTGCTCATATGTTTGCCAGATGCTAGTTTTATATGTACAAACAACCCCTGAAAATTTCAGGCAGATTGGTGAGGTCCAAACCACGTCCCATACAAAGGGGTGTGCCCTGTTCGTGGACTCGCTTCTAAACTGTTTTAATCCGACGATGCTCAAAATTTCCAACGTGTTTTTACAATGTTAAGCTTTCAATTTCTATGTTTTTTCCCTGGAAATTTCTCTATTTTTATTTACTTATTTTTGTATCCCTGAGGTCGATTTTTTTTGGAGTTTTGGTGGCTTCCAAAGAGTTGTTGCAAATTAAAAGATGCAACTTTTGGGTTGGTTGAAAATTAGGGTGGTCAGACCGGGGGAAATTTATTTGGAAAAAGTTCAAACAAACTATTCTTTAACAAATAAGTTTTTCATACACGTTTTTAAATAACTTTGGATAACATTGTTTGGTATCGTTTAGTAGACTCAATCACACATCATAGTTGAAAGCAACTCCAAAACTCTATTAGGTTTAAAAAAATACAAAATTTCGCATTGATTATTTATAATGAAATAATTTGAATTGAAATCTAATTTTTCCTTTTACTTTTTTCTTTTGCGCAGCAATAGTTCGAATCAAATTTTGCAAATTTTTAAGACCCAACATTTTTTTTAGAATTGTAGTGGACTCTCTGTCTGCGATCTTCTCGATATCAATATTACTCCAGCTGTCAATAAATTTGTCAGTACCTTCAAATAAATTGCTTTGATTTTTCATTCTATAATTTGATAACTCCCGCTCTCGACGGTCTCTTCAATATCGACAGCGAGAGAGTCCACTGTATATTCGTAAAACGCTAAAAAAACGGGTTTATGGTTTATTAAACTTAAGTCCCAGGCCGTAGAACCGGAATAGACATTTTTGATAACCCGGAATCAGACAAATAGATTTCAAAGGGCTGCAAAAATAATACGGCTTTCCCAAATAAGTATTTTTAAATTTATAGCTAAAAAGTTCCTTTAACCTTTAATTCCAGTATATTTCTACTACTTTTTAAATTTTAAAAATGATTTATTTGTTTTAAAATGATTTATGAACAATCAAATTCATACAGTATCGGGCTAACATTCCTATCCACTTCCCCGTGTCTTACCACTGCTCGTGGCCGGCGCCGGTATTGATCAGCATGATAGGGGTTCCGTGGTGCAGGGGTTAGCGTGGTTACCTCTCACCCAGTCGGCCTGGGTTCGATCCCAGAAGGTCCCGGTGGCATTTTTCGAGACGAGATTTGTCTGATCACGCCTTCCGTCGGACGGGGAAGTAAATGTTGGCGCCTAACCTAGAGGTTAGGTCGTAAGCTCAGTCCAGGTGTAGGAGTTGTCTTCCTGGGTCCTGTCTCGGTGGAGTCGGTGATAGGCAGTTGGACTCATAATCCAAAGGTCGTCATTTCGAATCCCGGAAGCTTAGATGTAGAAGCTTAGGTGTAAAAAAAAGTTTGCAATTGTCTCAATAATCAAACCTTCGGACACCTAGTTTCGAGTAGAAATCTCGCAATCAAGAACGTCAAGGCAATGCTGTAGAGCGAACAATTATTATTATTATTATTAAATTGCACACACACTAATAAACATAGAAAAAAAATCATGGTAATATTACCGTAAACCGGGGTGACTTTGATAGGATTTCAATTTATTTTTGGAATATTTTCCAACTGGAATGGTTTTTCTCAAGATTATTAATTTTAAAACATGTACTGGGGTAGACCACACAAAGTCCATGCACTATTTCTGAAAAAAAGTTTTTTCTATAATGTTCAGAGTTACGTTAAAAATTCTCATTTTAAATTCCGGGGTGACTTTGATAGTCATAGTTTTTCTTGTTAAAATCAGATTAAAGGTATTCAAACTTTATTTTTACGTTAAATGTACCATCACTTAGGTTGCTGATATAGTTTTTAAGAAAAAAAATCTATGTTTATATTTAGTTAACTAAGTTTATAAGCTTTATAACAGAGTACATATAAATTTAAGGTAAAATTGTAAAAAAGTCGTAATTTTGCCTGAACTTCGTTAAATCTAGTATTGTTCATTAAATTATCGATTTATATTACATTTCAAACTGAATTCGAAGCACGAATCACTAGTTTACTGTGATTTGTTCAACTGAAATTTCCTATAAATTTGGAGATTTTTTTGAATTATGTATCAAAAACACATATCATTTAATATTTACAAAATTATTTAACCTTCTCCTAGTCGAAAATTGTCCAAAGAATCCGAAAATGCATTCCATATTACTATTAAAAATCATGTTCATTGACTAAATCATGACACTTTGAGAAGTTTGGAAAAGTGTCTTTCATCAACATTTTTATAATAATAGTTAGGCAGTTGCAAATATTTTTCAATGTTTATGTCGCCCCCCCCCCCTTCAAAATTGGTCTGAAAAATCAGGGGGCAAAAAAAAATTTTCCAAAAAACTTCAAAATTTCCATGAAAATAGAAGTCTAAACAACTGAAAACAATCGAAAATGCATTTTTCTGCATTGATCATGATATTTAGCATGTTTGAGCATGTTTAAAAATGTTTTTAATTTTTATGAAATTCCAATGTACAGCACCGCAAAAAAAATATTTTTCGCAAAAAATAAAATTTTCGCCAATACTTAGATATTTTGGAAATAAATGATGGCAAAACAACTGGACAGGTGTATAATGCATTTTAAAACACTTTTTTCATTAAAATGTTGAAACCATGGCTCGTAATTTCAATTTTTATACTTTTTTTATTTTTTTGCCCCCCCCCCCCCCCTCGACTTTGCTCAGAGTCGAGGGACATAAACTTCAAAAAATATTTGCAACGGCCTTAACTAACTTTTTAAACTTTTCAAAATGTTATGAAAAGTTCTTCTTGAGGTACTTTGAGTACTTCTCTACCACAGTCAGTATGATTCCGTACGTGTTTAATTTGTTCTCTTCATTTTGCGGAAAAATCTCAAACCTATCAAAGTCACCCCGGCTATCAAAGTCACCCCGTTTTACGGTACATCTTTCATGTCAGAAAAAAGGTGTAATTTTACCTCTGGAAATGTTTAATTTTACCACTTTTCTGGAGTAATGTCACTTTTTCAGTCTAAATTGAGGTAAAATTACATCATAAAAGAGGCAATATTCAACCTTCCAAAATTACAGCTTCCAAATTACATTATTTTTTACTGTGGAGTCAACCGAGAAAAAAAGACAAAAACAAGATAACATGGTTATGTGATTATTGCAATACCTTTCTTCAAGATGTCTTTTCTTTCTGCGAAAACATTTGGCAATCCAATTTAGTTGTTATTTTCCTTCTGACCAGTTGGCCATCATTTTTTTCAGCATTAGGTTTACTTCGAATGACATTTTTTGACCGGTTTGTGCAGAGATATCCGATTTCGTAAAATATATTCTAGGAAATTTGTACAATGCTATCGATAGACTCCTCGAAATTCCTTTTTCAATCACTTTTGACAATTTCCCCAGAAACCGTCTAAATCGTGCTTTCTTTTCCCATTTCTGTCCCAAAACCATTTCCGACAGATATGGCGACCTTCGAGCGCTGGCTAGCCGATCCGGCCATCGCGACGGTCCTGTACGCGGCGTCCACCCCCGGCGACGTCGATGAGGACGGATTCAATACCACGCAGGCGGCTGGCACTGACAGCGGCGGCGGCGGCTTCATCGGGTTCTGTGACAGCCTGTCGACACATCTGTCCGCCCGGTACGGCAAACCGGTGCTCTTCTGGCCCTGCCCCCGGATGAAGGTAAGTGGGTGGTGGATTTCTTTTTAAGGGGGTCGTCCGAAAATTACGTGGTGGGTTATTTTAATCAGCAATGCTTAGGTTGAAGTTCTCTTCCTTAAGTCGAATAACGTAATTTGTGCATGATTGCTGGAGATTTCCAGAGCGTTAACTAAACGAGAGAATTCAACTCAAATTAATAAGAAAATTGGTATTGAAATCCAACCGATTTTCAATGGAAACGAAGCTTCAGAAATCAGCGAAAAAAAACCCCTACAAAAGAATTCGAAGAAATGTCAGCCGTTGGACGATTTGCCGGGACTGTTCGTTCGAAATCGTAACGACGACCCCCTGCCGAGCTCACAGCTTGCACTCGATGGCCGCCCAAAGTAATCCTGCGGATGATCCTTGAATTGCAGTGACAGGGAGTAATTGAAATGGATTTCGTTCTCTATTTAGTCGAATAAAAAGAATTTCCTGGAAGACAAAAATCGAATGGAGAAATTCATTGGTATGCATTTGATATCTCTCCAAATTCTGACTACACTGAAAAAAAAAATGATACACGGTAAAATAAATTAAGGTGATTTTTAATTTCACTTTTTATCACAAAAACTTGATTTGCAAAAAAACATAATTATTATTTTTTTTAATTTTCTGATATGTTTTATGGGGACATTAAATGCCAACTTTTCAGAAAACAGGCAAAAAATCTTTGACCGAGTTATGATTTTTGTGAATCAATACTGATTTTTTCAAAAAATCTAAAAATTCGTCGCAAAAATTGAGTTTGCAATCAAAAAGTACTTTAGTCAAACTTTGATATAGTGCACCGTTATAAAGTTTTAACAATTTCAGGTAACTTTTTTGAAAATGGTCGCTGTTATTAATTTTTTGATATTAGTGCCCATGTTTGCCCACCATCGAAAAAAATAAAACTTGACATTTTGTTTTTTGTTTTTTGTTTTTTGTTTTTTGTTTTTTTTTTGTTTTTTGTTTTTTGTTTTTTGTTTTTTGTTTTTTGTTTTTTGTTTTTTGTTTTTTGTTTTTTGTTTTTTGTTTTTTGTTTTTTGTTTTTTGTTTTTTGTTTTTTGTTTTTTGTTTTTTGTTTTTTGTTTTTGTTTTTGTTTTTTGTTTTTGTTTTTGTTTTTTGTTTTTGTTTTTTGTTTTTGTTTTTTGTTTTTGTTTTTTGTTTTTGTTTTTGTTTTTGTTTTTGTTTTTGTTTTTTTTGTTTTTGTTTTTGTTTTTTGTTTGTTTTTGTTTTTGTTTTTTGTTTTTGTTTTTTGTTTTTTGTTTTTTGTTTTTTGTTTTTTGTTTTTTGTTTTTTGTTTTTTGTTTTTTGTTTTTTGTTTTGTTTTGTCAACTTAGATGTCTAGATCCTAAATTCAATGTCGTCAATCCTTACCACGGACAAATTCATTCTCAATCGTAGAATCAATATCGCGACCAGTTTCTCGAACCTGGAAGTGAAAATTCCCTCACCACTTCTTCGAAAATGTCCCCCCTCCGGCTTACACTTCCGATTGCGGTGGAAAATAAGAAAGGAAGCAAAAAATGGCCAAAAATTGAAAACGAAAAATTTCAAAGATGCTCCGCCGTAATAGATTACATCATTAGCATAACGAGAGGCCCGGGATGCAGGCGTACAATTTGCCCCGGGGTCGATCCTGCCAGCCAGGAGGGATACTCTTGGCTGGAGCGGGGGAACGCTCGTAGTCGTGACTTGTAGAACGAACGTCAAGATTGTTGCAAATAGGTGGCAGCTCTGGCATTTTAATAAATTGGAAAAATTAACATGTGACTATGGACAAGATAAGTTATAAAAGAATAACAAAGAAAAGATATTTTTAAAGAATATAATTTGAGAAAAAACAATGCTCAAAGAAATAACCTTATCAACAAAGTCTTGAATTCGAGTGATAGAAAAATCGAGCAAAACGAGTCAACTAAGGGAGGAATTGAGCGAAAAAAAAAGAAAGAAAAAAAAACAAATAGCAAAATCAACATCAACAACACCAAAACCAGCCAAAGTAAGGCTGCAGGACGACGTGACAGATAAAAAACAAGAACAAAAAAGCACGTCACTTAATTCCAAACAAAACAAGAGGGCTCCACCATCGCCGTCGTTTTGAGGGACGCGTTTTTGGGGGCGGGGTGGATCGGGGGCAAAAATAAAGAGCAAAAAATCACCAAACTTTATCGACTGGGAGGGAAAATTGTTTTTCCCCGGTGCATAAAAAAGAAAGTCGGTGTGGATTAAACAGATGACTTGTTCATGTTTAATCCGGGGTTATTTTGAATCAATAAAATATTTAACCAAAACTTCAGCGAGTTAGGAACTTTTCAAAATGTTACGCTTGATTTTTCTATTGCTTGCAAAATCAGGTCTGGATTTCTAGAAAACCCTGAAATTTTCCTCCCTTTCAGCACCTGCCAACAACTCATACTTTACCCTACCGGTGTACCAGCGTTTTCATCTTCGGTTAAGGTCAGATCATTAAGGAAAGCTTTCTCGCCACTTTTTTTTTGCTTCCTTCCTTGTTAAAGGTCCTGTGAATGATTTCCTCTTGCAATATTTTTAATAAGGCCACAGGGTGAAATCGTGTGTTTTTTTTCAGAAAGGAACTTTTTTGTAGGTTCAACACAAAAAAACGGAATCTCAAATGGATTGAGGGGTTTCACAAGACGGGGGCAGTAATTTGAGTGGTGGGTTCGTGTTGCTTGGTTCGCAGATTAAAATTAGAGCAAACAGTTAGTTTTGACCGAACAGATATTAAATTTTGTGATAACCAAGTGGGGTTACGTGCGTTGCGGTTAAAACATGTCGATGGTGAAAGTTTTTCTTCGTGGGTTTTGAGCATAATGTTGGAAAGTAATAACGATTATTTTTTTCTTGTTAAAAAAATATAAATATATATATTTCGACTGAAAAAGTGACATTACAACATAATAGTGGTAAAATTACACATTTTCAGAAGTAAAATTACACATTTTTCTGACATAAAAGATGTACCCCTTCCCTGATGTAATTTTGCCATGATTTTTTTTTGTGTACACAGCAAAAAAAAATCTGTGTGAAATCGCATGCAAAAGCATGCACATCACCCTGCTGCTCACCCCAAAAATAACATCAATCCGGCGAGAGTTCAGATTACCAAGTCCGCGCCCCAACTCACTCGGCTATCTAGCTGCTATGAAAATATTCGGATCAATGCCAATGAAACAGTAGGTTTTCCGTACGTCGTATACTGTGTTAACTGCATACGATGTATGGGGAACCTACAGCTACTTTGATGAAGGTGATGTGCATGCTTTTGCATGCGATTTTACCATCTGAATTTTTGCTGTGTATGTAACCCTTGAAGAATAACTATCATTCCCAAGAAGCAAAAAATGGGTCCACGTGCAAAAAAAATATATAAAAAATTATAAAAATAGAATAACAAGCTATGGTCTCAACATTCGAATGATAAAAGTGTTGAAAAGTGCATTTTACACCCGCCCAGTTGTTTTGCAATCATTAGTTTTTAAAATTTCAAATTATTGAAGAGATTTTTTTCGCCGAAAAAAAACTTTTTGCGGTGCTGTACATTCAAATTCCACAAAAATTGAAAATATTTTTGACCGATCCCAGACATGCTAAATATGATTTAAAACGCAGGAAAATGCATTTCTTATTGTTTTAATTGTTAAACACTCAAAATTGTTCACAAAATACAGTATTCCAAAATCCAAAATTTTCAAAATTTTGCAGTTAAAGTATCAAACGGAGCGAAGGTTTGTATACTTTTCTCTTTACCAATTTTTTTTTTTGAAAATTCTAAAATTTTCACAAAATATCGTATATTTTCGAAAGTTATCAAAATTTTCAAAACTCGCAAGAGAAGCAAAATTTTTAATTTATTTTCAGTTTAGTTGTTTTTAAATCACTGTAATTTTCCCAAGATATTACAATTTTTAGAAAACACTTAAATTTTTATAATTTGCAATACCCTTATTAATGCTATTTATGGAAAATATAAAATTTTTGCAAAATACATTTTTTCGAAAGTACTGATTTTTATTATTTTTTTTTAATATGGGTATCGAACAAAGCTAAATTTATATGAAGCATACAAAATTTAAATGCATGTTTGAAGCATGCAACATTTTGCTCCGTTTAAAACCCATATTGAAAAATAAATAAAATCAACAAAAAAGTATTTTGTAAAAATTTCAGTGATTTCCAAAAACAACATTAATGAAGTGAAAAAGCACACAAAATTTCGCTTCGTTAGATACCCAAATTGAAAATTTTGAAAATTTGAGCATTTTCGAAAAATTTAACACGATTTGGTTGAATTTAGGAGTTAAGAATGATTCTAAAAATGAGTTATCGTCTATTATCCGCGATAACATTATCGCCGATAGAATAATCGAAATAACGATAACGACAGATTATTATTGTCGTTAGACGATAATCTTATCGTTTATCTTGTTTGTGTTTAGCATTGGATGAAAAAGCTTTTAAATCTATTAATTTTGATTTGGACCTTAAAGTTAAGCAAAAATTCATATTTTTTATAGTCTGGTCATGATCTGGTCAACTCTGGAACTCCCAACGCATGTCAGACTTACATGGGCGCACAAGCCTCCCAAAAAAGTTGCAACGGTAACTTCAACTCGCTGGTTCTCCAGCATAACTCAACCAATCAATTTTTTTTTGGCGAATTTTTTTTTACACGCGAAAAAAAAGTTGGAACGATGTTTTTGATCGCAAAAAAATACAGATTTGATCAAATTGAGTTCTGCAAAATTTTAAGATAATCTAGACATCCTTACAAATCACTGGAAAAAAGAATCGTCTTGATTGGTCGAGTTATGCCCAAGAACCAGCGAGTTGAAGTTACCGTTCCAACTTTTTTGGAGCCTTGGGAGTTGGAATGTTAACAGAATTCAAATTTCCATTGCAGCCATTTCCCGCGAAAACAGCATGATTCGAAAAAAAGTTCTCCGATCGAGCTCGGATTTATTTGTTTGGCCATTAGGGTGACCTACGCCGTGTAAGGGTGGTCTGAAAAATGCCAATTTTCGTCGATTTTTGCAAAAACCACTTTTTCAAAAAAATCGTAACTCCGCAATATTTCAACCGATTTTAGCTGTCTGAGCGCAAACGAAAGGGTTTTAGATAGGCTTTTAAGGAAAAATAGTTAAAAGTTTCAAATATCTAGCCTAACATTTGAAAAGGTCAAATGAAAACTTAAAATGCTCTTTTGAAGGTTTCGGGACCACGTCTGAAAAATAATTTTATCAGATTCAAAATTTTACACAGTAAAAAAAAACATGGTAAAATTACATCTAAAAAGGGGTACATCTTTTATGTCAGAAAAAAGCTTTAATTTTACCTCTAATAATGTGTAAATTTACATCTGGCAAACGCTAGGACAAAATATCTGTAATCCTAAAAAAATATCTAACCGGCGATAGTTATATCTAGCTTTTACTAAGTCCGCGCCCCAACCCGCACGGCCAACTCGCCGCTGTGAAAACTGCGTGCGGGTTGGAGCGTGGACTTAGTAAGCTAGATATAACTATCTCCGAGCAGGGGTAAATAACACGGGAATACCAAATTTTGGTATTACTTGGGCAAATAACAGGGACCAGAATGTGCCCTTGGTTGCCCAGTAATAGATGGTAAAATACCATGAAATCATACCAAAGTCTTGTATGTGGAAGGGCACAACAATACCAAACCATGTTATTCCAAGGGTAAAATAATACCTCAAAATAAAACCATTTCAATACCAAGTTGAGGTCTTCTGGATTTTTGAACATTGCTTGAATACCAAAACTTAGTATTGCCATGGTTTTAATTTCAGGTATTCCCGCGCCCTTGGAAAATCAGATTTGGGTAATTCTCTACCAACTCACACGAAATCGGGAAAAGTTGCCCCGACCCCTCTTCGATTTGCGTGAAACTTTTTCCTTAGGGGTAACTTTTGTCCCTGATCACGAATCCGAGGTCCGTTTTTTGATATCTCGTGACGGAGGGGCTGTACGACCCCTTCCATTTTTGAACATGCGAAAAAAGAGGTGTTTTTCAATAATTTGCAGCCTGAAACGGTGATGAGATAGAAATTTGGTGTCAAAGGGACTTTTATGTAAAATTAGACGCCCGATTTGATGGCGTACTCAGAATTCCGAAAAAACGTATTTTTCATCGAAAAAAACACTAAAAAAGTTTTAAAAATTCTCCCATTTTCCGTTACTCGACTGTAAAAATTTTTGGAACATGTCATTTTATGGGAAATTTAATGTACTTTTCGAATCTACATTGACCCAGAAGGGTCATTTTTTTATTTAGAACAAAATTTTTAATTTTAAAATTTCGTGTTTTTTCTAACTTTGCAGGGTTTTTTTTTAGAGTGTAACAATGTTCTACAAAGTTGTAGAGCAGACAATTACAAAAATTTTGATATATAGACATAAGGGGTTTGCTTATAAACATCACGAGTTATCGCGATTTTACGAAAAAAAGTTTTGAAAAAGTTACTTTTTGCATTTCTCTTTGTTTCGTCGTCCGTGTCTGTCGCGGGTGACCATGAACGGCCATGATCGATGACGACCAACTTTTTCAAAACTTTTTTTCGTAAAATCGCAATAACTCGTGATGTGTATAAGCAAACCCCTCATGTCTATACATCAAAATTTTTGTAATTGTCTGCTCTACAACTTTGTAGAACATTGTTACACTCTAAAAAATAACCCTGCAAAGTTAGAAAAAACACGAATTTTTAAAATGAAAAATTTTGTTCTAAATGAAAAAATGACCCTTCTGGGTCAATGTAGATTCGAAAAGTACATTAAATTTCCCATAAAATGACATGTTCCAAAAATTTTTACAGTCGAGTAACGGAAAATGGGAGAATTTTTAAAACTTTTTAGTGTTTTTTCGATGAAAATACGTTTTTTCGGAATTCTGAGTACGCCATCAAATCGGGCGTCTAATTTTACATAAAAGTCCTTTGACACCAAATTTCTATCATCACCGTTTCAGGCTGCAAATTATTGAAAAACACTCTTTTTCGCATGTTCAAAAATGGAAGGGGTCGTACCGCCCCTCCGTCACGAGATATCAAAAAATGGACCTCGGATTCGTGATCAGGGACAAAAGTTACCCTTTAGGACAAAGTTTCACGCAAATCGAAGAGGGGTCGGGGCAACTGCTGTGTGAGTTGGCGGAGAATTACCCATTTTGGTATTCCTGTGGTCTTCCAAATACACGATTTTGGTATGATTTCATGGTATTTCACCATCTACTACTGGGCAACCAAGAGCACATTTTGGTCGCTAGTATTTGCACAAGAAAAACCAAAATTTGGTATTTTCATACCATTTTTAGTGCAACAGTTGCAGTTAGTGAAAAAACGGAAATGATACAAATGCAACAGCCAAATCTACTCACCTGATGATTCCATGTTGTTCTTAGTGATATTCTTCACCACATCGAATGCATTTTTCATTGATGAACGGTCTGTGCATGAAGTTCTTGAAGATTCTAAAAAATTACAAGATTGAAAAATAAGTGTTATTAAATTGAAGACTGGATTGAAATTCACCAAAATTCAATAATATGTCGATTGACTCGTTTTTCAAAGTATTTGGTTATCCCAACTTAGAGAAATTTCAACGTTTTAAAAAAAAATCTTAGTGGGTATATAAAAAAAATGAAAATCAGCTTTAACATTTTTGGGTTTCAAGTCATTTTAGCGCAAAATTAATTATCTCATCAAAATTTATAAAAAAAATCCCATAGTTTCAGAGAAATTTGATGAAACCTTACAATACCAAAATAATACCAAAATGTGCCATCCTGACTTAGAAAATTTTCCACAATTTCAAGTCATTTCTTTAGGTGGTATATCAGAAATGTTTAAAATCAAGTTTGAATTTTCCGGTTATCAATGAAGGCATTCGCTTTGAGATATCATTTTAGCGCAAAATTAATTATTTTGTCAAAATTGGTCAAAATTTTCCCATAGTTTCAGAAGAATTTGATAAAATACTGTAATACCAAAAGAAAACCAAAATGTGGTGTTCGACCATTGACAAATTCTGCAATTTTGCAATATCAAAACAATACCTTAAATTGGTATGATACCACATTTTGCTCTTGCATAATCTTTAAGACAAATTTTAAAGGGTCCAGGAATACCAAAATTTGGTATTGACACCAGGGAAAGGTATTATTACGCATTTCCCTTGTTATTTACCCATGCTCGGGTCGCCGGTTTGATATTTTTTTAGGATTACAGATATTTTTTCCTAGCGTCTGCCAGGTGTAAATTTACACATTACACTACTCGACAAAACAAAACTTGTGTCAAGGGATTGACGATATCTCATCGGTTCCTCAGAGAAAAGGCATCCCCGAATCCGATGCAATCGACAGAATTTGATTTTATGTCCACGCGGACTGATGCGAATGTGGTAAATTTTTTAACATAAAAAAATCGAACAATTTAAAAAAAACTTGCGTCTCCTCCCAACTATATGAGCCATCTACAAAAATATGGAGGCGCCTGGTGCATAGCCATTTCCTTTAAGCACAACGGAAACAACCAATACAAATGTATAAAAAAGTTGTCAAGATCGGGGGGTCCACAGCTAGCGTTTTTTGTACGATTATAAAAATAAATATTAAAAGTTTAAAATTAAAATATTTGAAAAACATTTTTTTTTAATATATTTGTTTACTAAAATTTTATGTTTCTCAAAGGTCTATGGGTACTTCGGGATGTCCATGGTAATCCAAGGACTCCCTAGAGTTAAGATCTTTGAGTCTACCGCCGTAACAAGCAAGAGGTCGTCGGATTTTGACCCCGGATCATGTGCGTATAGCATCAGTGGATATGGTAGACTACTATATGAATGTAATGGGATGTACATGGTCATCCAAGGACTCCCTGGAGTTAAGATCTACGAGTCTACCGCCGTAACAAGCAAGAGGTCGTCGGATTTTGACCCCGGATCATGTGCGTATAGCATCAGTGGATATGGTAGACTACTATATGAATGTAATGGGATGTCCATGGTCATCCAAGGACTCCCTGGAGTTAAGATCTACGAGTCTACCACCGTAACAAGCAAGAGGTCGTCGGATTTTGACCCCGGATCATGTGCGTATAGCATCAGTGGATATGGTAGACTACTATGATGTAATGGGATGTCCATGGTCATCCAAGGACTCCCTGGAGTTAAGATCTACGAGTCTACCACCGTAACAAGCAAGAGGTCGTCGGATTTTGACCCCGGATCATGTGCGTATAGCATCAGTGGATATGGTAGACTACTATATGAATGTAATGGGATGTACATGGTCATCCAAGGACTCCATGGAGTTAAGATCTACGAGTCTACCGCCGTAACAAGCAAGAGGTCGTCGGATTTTGACCCCGGATCATGTGCGTATAGCATCAGTGGATATGGTAGACTACTATATGAATGTAATGGGATGTACATGGTCATCCAGGACTCCCTGGAGTTAAGATCTACGAGTCTACCACCGTAACAAGCAAGAGGTCGTCGGATTTTGACCCCGGATCATGTGCGTATAGCATCAGTGGATATGGTAGACTACTATATGAATGTAATGGGATGTACATGGTCATCCAAGGACTCCCTGGAGTTAAGATCTACGAGTCTACCACCGTAACAAGCAAGAGGTCGTCGGATTTTGACCCCGGATCATGTGCGTATAGCATCAGTGGATATGGTAGACTACTATATGAATGTAATGGGATGTCCATGGTCATCCAAGGGCTCCCTGGAGTTAAGATCTACGAGTCTACCACCGTAACAAGCAAGAGGTCGTCGGATTTTGAACCCGGATCATGTGCGTATAGCATCAGTGGATATGGTAGACTACTATATGAATGTAATGGGATGTCCATGGTCATCCAAGGACTCCCTGGAGTTAAGATCTACGAGTCTACCGCCGTAACAAGCAAGAGGTCGTCGGATTTTGACCCCGGATCATGTGCGTATAGCATCAGTGGATATGGTAGACTACTATATGAATGTAATGGGATGTCCATGGTCATCCAAGGACTCCCTGGAGTTAAGATCTACGAGTCTACCGCCGTAACAAGCAAGAGGTCGTCGGATTTTGACCCCGGATCATGTGCGTATAGCATCAGTGGATATGGTAGACTACTATATGAATGTAATGGGATGTCCATGGTCATCCAAGGACTCCCTGGAGTTAAGATCTACGAGTCTACCACCGTAACAAGCAAGAGGTCGTCGGATTTTGACCCCGGATCATGTGCGTATAGCATCAGTGGATATAGTAGACTACTATATGAATGTAATGGGATGTCCATGGTCATCCAAGGACTCCCTGGAGTTAAGATCTACGAGTCTACCGCCGTAACAAGCAAGAGGTCGTCGGATTTTGACCCCGGATCATGTGCGTATAGCATCAGTGGATATGGTAGACTACTATATGGATGTGTATGGATATACATGGTCATCCAAGGACTCCCTGGAGTTAAGATCTACGAGTCTACCGCCGTAACAAAAAAGTGGTCGCCGTTTGGCTAAAGTGGTAAGCAAGGACTTTTGTTACATCGATTGTAGATCTTAACTCCAGGGAGTCCTTGGATGACCATGTACATCCCATTACATTCATATAGTAGTCTACCATATCCACTGATGCTATACGCACATGATCCGGGGTCAAAATCCGACGACCTCTTGCTTGTTACGGCGGTAGACTCGTAGATCTTAACTCCAGGGAGTCCTTGGATGACCATGGACATCCCATTACATTCATATAGTAGTCTACCATATCCACTGATGCTATACGCACATGATCCGGGTTCAAAATCCGACGACCTCTTGCTTGTTACGGTGGTAGACTCGTAGATCTTAACTCCAGGGAGTCCTTGGATGACCATGGACATCCCATTACATTTAAAAGCAGTCTACCATATCCACTGATGCTATACGCACATGATCCGGGGTCAAAATCCGACGACCTCTTGCTTGTTACGGCGGTAGACTCGTAGATCTTAACTCCAGGGAGTCCTTGGATGACCATGTACATCCCATTACATTCATATAGTAGTCTACCATATCCACTGATGCTATACGTACATGATCCGAGGTCAAAATCCGACGACCTCTTGCTTGTTACGGCGGTAGACTCGTAGATCTTAACTCCAGGAAGTCCTTGGATGACCATGTACATCCCATTACATTCATATAGTAGTCTACCATATCCACTGATGCTATACGCACATGATCGGGGTCAAAATCCGACGACCTCTTGCTTGTTACGGCGGTAGAATCGTAGATCTTAACTCCAGGGAGTCCTTGGATGACCATGGACATCCCATTACATTCATATAGTAGTCTACCATATCCACTGATGCTATACGCACATGATCCGGGGTCAAAATCCGACGACCTCTTGCTTGTTACGGCGGTAGAATCGTAGATCTTAACTCCAGGGAGTCCTTGGATGACCATGGACATCCCAATACATTCATATAGTAGTCTACCATATCCACTGATGCTATACGCACATGATCCGGGGTCAAAATCCGACGACCTCTTGCTTGTTACGGCGGTAGACTCGTAGATCTTAACTCCAGGAAGTCCTTGGATGACCATGTACATCCCATTACATTCATATAGTAGTCTACCATATCCACTGATGCTATACGCACATGATCCGGGGTCAAAATCCGACGACCTCTTGCTTGTTACGGCGGTAGACTCGTAGATCTTAACTCCAGGGAGTCCTTGGATGACCATGGACATCCATACATTCATATAGTAGTCTACCATATCCACTGATGCTATACGCACATGATCCGGGGTCAAATCCGACCTCTTGCTTGTTACGGCGGTAGACTCGTAGATCTTAACTCCAGGAAGTCCTGGATGACCATGTACATCCCATTACATTCATATAGTAGTCTACCATATCCACTGATGCTATACGCACATGATCCGGGTCAAAATCCGACGACCTCTTGCTTGTTACGGCGGTAGACTCGTAGATCTTAACTCCAGGGAGTCCTTGGATGACCATGGACATCCCATTACATTCATATAGTAGTCTACCATATCCACTGATGCTATACGCACATGATCCGGGGTCAAAATCCGACGACCTCTTGCTTGTTACGGCGGTAGACTCGTAGATCTTAACTCCAGGAGTCCTTGGATGACCATGTACATCCCATTACATTCATATAGTAGTCTACCATATCCACTGATGCTATACGCACATGATCCGGGGTCAAAATCCGACGACTTCTTGCTTGTTACGGCGGTAGACTCGTAGATCTTAACTCCAGGAAGTCCTTGGATGACCATGGACATCCCAATACATTCATATAGTAGTCTATTATATCCACTGATGCTATACGCACATGATCCGGGGTCAAAATCCGACGACCTCTTGCTTGTTACGGCGGTAGACTCGTAGATCTTAACTCCAGGGAGTCCTTGGATGACCATGGACATCCCAATACATTCATATAGTAGTCTACCATATCCACTGATGCTATACGCACATGATCCGGGGTCAAAATCCGACGACCTCTTGCTTGTTACGGCGGTAGACTCGTAGATCTTAACTCCAGGAAGTCCTTGGATGACCATGTACATCCCATTACATTCATATAGTAGTCTACCATATCCACTGATGCTATACGCACATGATCCGGGGTCAAAATCCGACGACCTCTTGCTTGTTACGGTGGTAGACTCGTAGATCTTAACTCCAGGGAGTCCTTGGATGACCATGGACATCCCATTACATTCATATAGTAGTCTACCATATCCACTGATGCTATACGCACATGATCCGGGGTCAAAATCCGACGACCTCTTGCTTGTTACGGCGGTAGACTCGTAGATCTTAACTCCAGGGAGTCCTTGGATGACCATGTACATCCCATTACATTCATATAGTAGTCTACCATATCCACTGATGCTATACGCACATGATCCGGGGTCAAAATCCGACGACTTCTTGCTTGTTACGGCGGTAGACTCGTAGATCTTAACTCCAGGAAGTCCTTGGATGACCATGGACATCCCAATACATTCATATAGTAGTCTATTATATCCACTGATGCTATACGCACATGATCCGGGGTCAAAATCCGACGACCTCTTGCTTGTTACGGCGGTAGACTCAAAGATCTTAACTCTAGGGAGTCCTTGGATTACCATGGACATCCCGAAGTACCCATAGACCTTTGAGAAACATAAAATTTTAGTAAACAAATATATTTAAAAAAAATGTTTTTCAAATATTTTAATTTTAAACTTTTAATATTTATTTTTATAATCGTACAAAAAATGCTAGCTGTGGACCCCCCGATCTTGACAACTTTTTTATTTATTTGTATTGGTTGTTTCCGTTGTGCTTAAAGGAAATGGCTATGCACCAGGCGCCTCCATATTTTTGTAGATGGCTCATATAGTTGGGAGGAGACGCAAGTTTTTTTTAAATTGTTCGATTTTTTTATGTTAAAAAATTTACCACATTCGCATCAGTCCGCGTGGACATAAAATCAAATTCTGTCGATTGCATCGGATTCGGGGATGCCTTTTCTCTGAGGAACCGATGAGATATCGTCAATCCCTTGACACAAGTTTTGTTTTGTCGAGTAGTGTTATTAGAGGTAAAATTAAAGCTTTTTTCTGACATAAAAGATGTTCCCCTTTTTTAGATGTAATTTAACCATGTTTTTTTTTTTACTGTGTACATAACATATCAAAAAATTGTGAGTTATGTTTTCAATAAACCAAGATACGCTTTTTTGAAAATAAAAACTGGGTTTTTCGACACGCCACGGGAAAAAAGGGAAAATGACGAAAACGGCAAAACATCAACTTTTTTTTTGCTAAAACTGCGATAACTTAAACATTTCGGCGATGATGACCTATACATGTTAGGATACTAAAATTTGCGTATTTCAATTACGAAGACAACTCTAAAGTAAACCTAAATATTCATGAAAGTTTACAGAAAAAACTCATAAAATATATTCAATATTTTCCAAGATTATTTGTCTAATTAAAACCCTATACCCTCACTTGTCGACATCTAAAAATTTTAGAAAAATATATTTAAAACAATCAAGTTTACCGCAGAATCCATCCAACCTCGCCTGAAACCACGAACCACACAAACCGTTGCTGGCCGCAGCTGTCAATGAGTGTTTTACATTTTCCCACCTAAATGGGATTACTCAACCCCCTCCAAAGTGTATAGTGAGATGAGCATAGCTCTTTTTTTTTGCATTTTCCCCCCCGTGAAACTTTCTCGTCCGGAAAATTTATGGCGTTTTTCAGCGCGCCCCGTGCAACTTGCTAGATTTATTATTTGCTCGTGGCCATTTTTCGTCCGAAATACAATCTATTAGGTTTTATCCCGCGTGTAGAACCCCTCGGCAGCGACGCGATCCGCGTCCGGGGAGGGAAAAGTTGGTTGGCCCGAAGTTCATTTCGATGTGTCCACTATTCCGTCATTCAACGGAACTCAACGGTGGAAACTTTGATAATAGAAGGGAAGTTTGTGTACTGCTAAATGAACTCGTCGATTGTTTGGCCATTTTTAACGAGGGAGGATTTTTTTTCCTTAAATCTAATATTATTTAAACAAATTTAAAATAAAGATGCCATAATATCTGTGAACAATGAATAAATCTGTAAATATTTGAGAACCTCAGCACCACAACCGGAGCGAATCCCGTATTCCATTAACCCTGCGAATCCTGCTAAGCAGACGACTCGCGTTAAATTATGCAACATTTGCATTGCAAAAAAACAAAGTTTTTAAACTTTTATTCCGGATTCCTCCGGAATCCCCGTCATGGTTACACTTCTATGGTTGCCGAGAAAGTGGAAAAGTGTCGGGAAAACAACCTTTAGCTATGGTAAAAGCTTTCCCATACCACTCATAGAGTCTCGCAATGAACTTAAATAAAGCTTTTAACAAAAAAAAAAAAAGATGCAAAGGTGGTGTCACAGCAGGGACCAAACCAATTATTTGGTAGACACGCGAAGAGTCTGTCAGAGGCGTTTAAAGAATAGACGATACAATGTTTTCAAACTCAGACGTTCATGTATTATTACAAGCAGCGATGGAATAATCATCATCAAAAGAAAATCATTGGACGTTCATCAAGAGAAAAAATCCGAAGGGAGCATGGCGCTCCTCTCTCGCGCACGAAAGATCGGTAAAAGGAATCTAAAAAAATCATCATCTTGATTATTCGGCGGAACATCTTTTTCACTACTAGTGTATCGTCACACGTCGAAATATGACCTGTCACATTTTGTAGATGGGCAATGTGTGTAAACAAGGTGAAATAAATATTTTTAAGTGGTGCTGACAAAGAAATTCGTAATAAATCATCAGCAGATTGATTTTCTTTGAGAAGTTCGGGAGCGATTTTCTTTTGCGTGATTTGCCTCCTCTCTTTTTCACTGGTGAAGAAAGTTCGCAAGCGAAATTGATTTTTTTGCGATTATTCCATCCCTGATTACAAGCGAACTTTAAGCAACGATCAGCTTCTGGTTGATGGCATGACCGACCAGCGGAGCCACATGGACCGATCCGGGGTTGGCCGCCGGAATCGCCGCTCCCAGGCAGTTGTTGTATCCGTAGCCGTACGGAGACGCCAGCGGAAGTCCCCACGGCTTGACCTTGACAACGTTGGCCTGGACCATGCACAGTGGTCCAGATCGCAAAATTAAGTGGAAAATGGATTTTCCGAAAATGGTGAAGTTTTGTAGCTTTGGTGTCTTGAGAAGAGTTGTTGCAAATGGAAAGGGGCAACTTTTGGTTTGGTTGAAAATTAGGGTGGTTCACGATTAGGGTGATTTTGAAAATCTAACTTTACAGGAATATGTTTGGGATTTTTCTAGAAAGTTGTTGGGCTTGCCAATTCAAGCAACTTTGTCAAAGACACCAAAATTTTACCTCGTAATCTATGCCTTTTATGACCAAATTTATAGAAAAAATCTGAGCAAAACTTCAACTTTGACTTAAAATATGACCAAAAATCGTTTTTTCGATACTTTGACTCAATTCTGAGGGCAGATTCCGATTACATGGAAAAACATATATTTGAACAATTTTCGAATTTCGTTAGGGTGGTCCCATATGGTTTTCCCTTGAATATTAGACTTTTTCAAATGAATATATCTCGAGTTTAAAGAAAAACACCTCTGAGATTTTTAAAGCGTGCTAGATCTCCTCTTTCAAATGCAACCTGGTGCTTAAAATTTTGTTAGCGCCTTTTCGAGATATTTAAGTTTTAAATTTGCATCTTTTTTACCTTAAAATGGCTGTGACTTTTGACCCTTAAGGGTGCACAGCAACGAAGGAAGTTGTTGTCTTCTTATTCCAAAATTGACAAACTTACGGACCCAATCCTGCAACAACGGGATTGTAAAATTAGTCAAACTTTGTTGTAAATTACTTTGTGGACAGTACTTTAGGGGATGAATAAAAAAATATTTCGATAGTACCCGTATTTTTGAAAATACTAAAATGTCTGTAATAAAAATCTGGGTGCAAAAGCTGTCGTTGATGTGCACCGTTAAGTCCAAATTGACATGTCAAAAAATAAAAATGTTCATTTTTTAGAGCTCTAAAAGTGCTCCGAATAACACTTTTCTCTAAAACTTATCCTGAATTGCCACGTTCAAAAAACAGATTTTTGATAGTTTGCTCAGATGCTTTCTATAAATTTGGTCATAGATTGCATAGACTACGAGATAAAATGTTGGTGTCTTCGACAAAGTTGCTTGAATTGGCAAGCCCAACAACTTTCTACAAGACAAAAAAAATCCCAAAAATATTCCTGTAAAGTTAGATTTTCAAAATCACCCTTATCGTGAACCACCCTAATTTTCAACCAAACCAAAAGTTACCCCTTTCCATTTGCAACAACTCTTCTCAAGCCACCAAAGCTCCAAAACTTCACCATTTTTCGGAAAATCCATTTTCCGCTTAATTTTGCGATCTGGACCACTGTGCAACGGTCTTTCCACCGAGGCCGTAGGGGAGAGGGGGTAATATGCGCCCCCTAAGGGAAAACTGTGATTTCTCAACCATTACAGCATTACTTTGGAAGAATTTTGCTCGATGTTCTAAAACAACTATTATTCTTCGTCATCCATGAGAAATAGTCTTAAAAAACCTCAAAATTGTTCGAAAATATCAAATTTCTAAAAACATTTTTGATTCATTTCAAACAACCAAGCGGGGCAATATGCACCGCAACATTGGGGCAAAATGCACTACAACAACGGGGCAAAATGCACCGGGTAAAAGTAGTTTTCACTAGTCACCACTAGATGACACCGCTGTTTTTACAAAGGAGCTTCATAGCGGTGCATTTTGCCCCGACCACGCTTTTTGCAGAAAATTTAATTAAAAATGCATTTTTTATGTTTTTGGACTCATCTATCTACAGAATTATGAAGATTATTGCAAAAACTATATACCTCAACACTTACATTATCAATAAAAGCTTTTTATATTGTCCAAAATTCATAATGAAGGTTCAATTAAAATTAGATGAAAACACAACATTTGCAAATAACTTGAGCTGTTTCTATACTGCGATGCTCAAATTTTTCCAGCATGGTTTAGCAATGTTAAGCTTCCAATTTCTATGATTTTTCCCCGGAAAATTCTTCCAAATACCGAGAAAAGCAGGGGGTGCATTTTGCCCCGGGGGTGCATATTACCCCCTCTCCCCCTACCAGTTGTTGGTGTAGCCGTTGGAGTAGGTCGTCAGCCACGCCGCCGAAGACCACTGGTTCACTCCGTACAGGTAGTTGTTCAAACCGTTCCAGGAGTTGAGGCCGTTCCAGCTTTTGTTCGACGAAAAACTTAACTTCTCTTGTTTTATGTTTTTCTTGTTTTTTTATTAGTATTTGATTTTGTATTTATCTTGTTTAGTTTATGTTTGTTTTTGGTAGTATTTGGCTTATATTATTCTACCACCTGATATAATTACATTTTGCCTATCTAATTTTTTCACGTTTTTACAATCACTTTTTCAGTTTTTTGCTTGTTTTTCACATTGTCTGCTATAGGATGGCACCATCATAATTTAAATTGTAAAAAAATGCGTAGAGGCATAGCCTGCATACTTCTTTTTGCTTAAAATATAGGAAATTTTAGCAAAAAAACCCAACCAAAGTTGACATTAAAAAAAAACACATTTTTTAAAACATTGGCAAATTCACATAAAACAAGTAAAACTTCCAACCCTAAAATTTTCTAAAATTTTAAGAGTTATACAATCAAATTTTTGGAGATTTTTAGATCGAAACCCGCTTAGAGGCGGGGTTAGGTTGTAGAGGGTTAACATAGAGATTCATTGCAATTACTCCACTGACTGATATCATGTTCATGTCCTTAAAGCAAATCCTAAAGGTCACCGTTCCATTTGCAATAATAACCTCTAAGCCAGTGCTTCATTACGGTCGCACTATATTGAAGTCTTCCAAGAAAGTACCGTCCCATTACCATAACCCGTGGGTGCGGTGGACAATTTGTGTCCAGACCATCAGGGAGGGTCCCCACGACGATGATGGTGATGACAGCGGAATAATTACCCACATCTTAACTGCTGGTCTCACACACACACAGACGACATGTCTTTGAATGTCGTCAAACTGGCAACAAGGATCTTAACATGGTTCTCTTGCCTTGAACTGTCAAAGTTGGTCACCGTCGTGCTTTCTGGACACACGTGACTCTTTGACGTTTCATCATACATGGTTTGACACACGTTAACAATTACAAATGTAGCTTAACTGAGAAAACAGAATTTTGCTAGATTTACAAAGCGATGCATGTAAAATTACACCAAATGGCGCCTAACCTCGAATCTACGTGCGACAAACTTGAACCAAGACGACGCGAAGAAGCATTTAGAACCGGAAAAGAAGAAATCCTCAAAGTGTTTACCCAGAATGGAGACGGATATGTGCCCCGGGACCGATAATGTCACCAGTTTGAGGTTTGGCCGTAACAAAGCTCGAGTGCTAAAATTGCGCTACAACCTTTCGAGGCAAAAAAAAAACTCGGAGTGTTTTCAAGGAGTCGAAGCCCGGGAAATTAATCCCCCGGGTGTGGAAGGAAGTCGTTTCGGAGCAGACTACTCTATTTGCTCGAATGGAGCATCGAACGGAGTCCCAAACGGGAACGGGCAGAAACTACGTACTTGAATGCATACTTTGGGATATCTAAAACTGTTACGTCGTTTATGAATGCAATTCCACGTTTCATGCGGCACACCACAGAGTGATGATTCGTGAGCAGAAGTAAAAGTTTGTTCATTATTTTGCCCATCTCTCGAAATGCCACATTCTGCTGAAATTGGATCCTATTCTGGGCAGAAAGTGCCACTTAAAATATATATTAAATGGTACAGCTCGAGCTCTTACTAAAATACGTTCAATCATAAGATATTGATTTGAAAGTTTTAGAGTGGTTTAGTTTGCTTGGGAAGTGAAATACTTGAATGTCTCAGCGTTGCCTCTTGCTGCAGCAGCACATTTCAAGCAGCAATAACAAGTTTAATTTCAAACCTTTTTCTGCAGTTATTTTTTATTACTTTTTTAACGTTAAGGGTGATGTGCTTCACAGTTTCAAATACATGTAACTTTATTCACGAACAGATAATTGGGTAAATCATAAGCTAGTATTTTAATCATCAATCATCAAATTGATTAAGGTCCTTCAAGTACCTTTCTAACGATTATGGTAAGATGTTTTCTGAAGTCAGTTTCAATGTCTCTAATAATTTTTGATTTTTTTATTCGGCGCACTTTCAATAATGCAAATTTATTCCATATTAGAACCATCCATAAACCACGTGAATACTTTAGGGGAGGGGGGGAGGTTTTGCGTCGTCCACGCTCCATGCAAAAAAGATTTTGTTTTGTATGTACAATTGTCCACGAAGCAGGTTGGGGGGTCTGAGATTACCAAAAAATTGGCTACGTGGTTCATGGAAGATCTATTCAATTTTCTTTGCATTTTTTGATTTGGATGTTACTTTGTCCTTGAATTCGCTTTTTCGATAAAAGTCTCCACCCAATGTTGGGTATAAAAAAAACAACTTTTTCTTGTTTGTCGTAAAATTTTTGTTAGTTTTTCTTTTTTTAACATCAGCAGTGCTTTGAAAAAAAAGTTCGACTTCTAAAACATTTTGAAAGTTGATTTTCATTTTAAAAAACCTATTCTTGATTGTCAAAATATTTTTTGAGTTTTTCCATTCTTTCAAACATGAGCTGTTTTTCAAAAAAAAATCGACTTCAATAATATTTTTTATGTTTTTTTCAACAAAAAAATCTATTCTTGACTGTCGTGATGATTTTGTGAATTTTTCCACTCTTTTAAATATTAACGATTCGTTTTTTTAAATACCACTTCTTAAATATTTTGTAAGTTTTTATTTTATCTATAAAAAACGTTGGAATATTTTAGAGACTTTAACATTCTTTCAAACTAAAATTTTAATAGTTTCGAAAAATTAAAAAGTCTTGCTTTTTAAATATTAATGCAAGTTTTCTGTCCTTTTTCATTCTCTCTTTCATGGTCACAATAGATCCTAAGAAAAATCTGACTTCAATAACATACAGTATGTAAAAAAAGTATTGACACCCCTTGGGCACTATGCACATTTTGTGATGAAACATGTAACAATTAAAAGTTTGACAGAAACCTAGTACTACGTTTTGTTCAGAAACTCTTGCCGAACATTTTGCTACAAAAAGCTCATGAAAAGATGTTTTCTATAAAAAGTTATATAACAAATACTATTACAAAAATCAAGAAAGGTGCAAAAGAAGTTTGTACAACTTTCGAAAAATTAACATAAATAAAGTAATTTGTTGACTAATCACCATAAATCCAGTCTCCCAACTCCAAATAGGCATCCTTGACTGATTAAAAAAATAATTTGGGTTGAATATAAAGTTTACTAATAACTTAGTATAAAAGTTTATATAACTCTGGAAACTCTATATAAAACTTATCTAAACTTAACTTTGCAAACGTTTAATTCTACTAAATGTCAATATATTACCATAAAATTGCTAAATAAACATTCTGGAGTGGGTATAACACCGTTTTGGGGGTCTTTGTATCGATAGAATAGATTTTTCGTTGGAATTTCGTACCAACCCGGAATTACGTCGTCGGAAAATCCGCCGGCATCTGAGCCGGTTCACAATTCACAAGTCAACCTATGTGGCATCGGAAAGGGCATAAAATTTCCGATCTTTTGATACCCATACATCTAGGTTTTCTATAAAACCCACGTTTTTAAATACCTGGGCAAAAAGTAAAGTTGATCCATGAGAGCAAAAATTACGAAAGTCCATACATTTTTGGCAGGTTGCCCAAACGAAACCATAACAACATTTTTGCCTAGGTATTTAAAAACGTGGGTTTTATAGAAAACCTAGATGTATGGGTATCAAAAGATCGGAAATTTTATGCCCTTTTCGATGCCACATAGGTTGACTTGTGAATTGTAAACCGGATCGGATGCCGGCGGATTTTCCGACGACGTAATTCCGGGTTGGTACGAAATTCCAACGAAAAATCTATTCTATCGATACAAAGACCCCCAAAACGGTGTTATACCCACTCCAGAATGTTTATTTAGCAATTTTATGGTAATATATTGACATTTAGTTGAATTAAACGTTCGAAAAATTAAGTTTAGATAAGTTTTATGTAGAGTTTCCAGAGTTATATAAACTTTTATACTAAGTTATTAGTAAACTTTATATTCAATCCAAATAATTTTTTTAATCAGTCAAGAATGCCTATTTGGAGTTGGGAGACTGGATTTATGGTGATTTGTCAACAAATAACTTTTTTATGTTAATTTTTCGGAAGGTGTACAAATTTTTTTGCACCTTTTTTGATTTTTGTAATAGTATTTGTTTCATAACTTTTTATAGAAAACATCTTTTCATGAGCTTTTTGTAGCAAAATGTTCGGCATGAGTTTCTGAACAAAACTTAGTACTAGGTTTCTGTCAAACTTTAAATTGTTACATGTTTCATCACAAAATGTGCATAGTGCCAAAGGGGTGTAAATACTTTTTTACATACTGTAGCTGTATATGTAAAAAAAAACCATCGTATTTAATTATATTTTAAAAGACAAACCCCCTCTAATCCCCCACCCCTCCTCTTTCTAAAAGTCTCCAACAATCTGGGGGCAAGTTTTTATTCAGAAGACCTCTAATTTTTTTAGAATATAGAAGTGAAAATAAAGAAAAACGTTCAAATCACCTTTTCATAGCTGCTAATCAATATTTGTGTATTTAGGCTCAAATCAATAGTTTTTTTTTGCAAATTTTTTTTTTTAATTCGACCATTTGTCCATTCGATTATTTGGCATTCGACCTTTTGTAAATTCGACCATTTGGCATTCGACCTTTAGTAAATTCGACCGTATGTCTTTCGACCTTTTGCCATACATTCATAAATACAGTACTTGTTCGGTAACTGGGCTGAACGAATAATGCCGAGGGGACCACCAATGCATGTTATATTCTTAATAAAAGATGGAAATAAAGGTTACCGTAAACTGGGGTGACTTTGATAGCCCGGGGTGACATTGATAGAAATTTGATTTCGCCACTAATTTTAATACATCCAATGTAACAGTCACATTTTTGCATATATGTTCGATAATAAGCTATCCCTTAATGCTTACATACCTAAAATTCCTAAAATTACTTATTGAAAGAAAAGCATCCCCTGAAAAAATAATTTTTAATAGCTGCGAAAATTTTCTACAATGCTCTCCCTGAGGGTTTGAAAACTGGATAAAATGTTTCTGAACTACAGCCCCACAAAGACTTCGAATTTATGAAATGAGTTTTTTTTCTAGTTGTCAACTAATAAGCCTGTTATTTTTAAGTGACGTCTCTGAAACTATTGGTTCGATTGTCAATGTTTAAAAATGAAACTTTTGTGAAAATGTAGTTAAATAAAAACAATTTTAAAATTTTAAAATCAAGAATAATTTAAGAACAGGTCAACAATAAGATCATTTTTCTTATTTCTAGATTACTTTATTTTAAACATCGAATAAACGGTGAGAATCCGACTTTTTTTCAACATTTAAAAAAAATCTTCAAAAATTCATATCATTGGAACTAGATTAAGCACCATCATGCACTATGGCTCAAAAATGTATTTTTCTTTGTAAAATATTTGCAACGGCCAGTGTTGCAAATGAGTGATAAAAAAACTATCATTTGATTATCTCTGCACCAAAAACACCAGATAGTGTAGCGATCGTCACCACACAGTAAAAAAAAAACATGGTAAAATTACATCTAAAAAGGGGTACATATTTTATGTCAGAAAAAAGCTTTAATTTTACCTCTAATAATGTGTTACATCTGGCAGACGCTATCAAAAAATATCTGTAATCCTAAAAAAATATCAAACCGGCGATAGTTATATCTAGCTTACTAAGTCCGCGCCCCAACCCGCACGGCCAACTCGCCGCTGTGAAAACTGGTCGATCAAAGCCAATGTAGCTCTATGTGCTCCGTACATTGTATACTGTATTTACTGCATATACGGTACATAGAGGTATATTGGTACCCCTTTTTAGATGTAATTTTACCATGTTTTTTTTTACTGAGACCTTGTGAGATCTCTTCTTATGTCTCGTGATTCATAGCGATGGCATCCTCTCTCTATCATGTCTCTCCTTTTCGCGACTATTCGCTCTCACCGCTGAGTCTCTCAATCTCTCCGAAAACTGCAATGAAAGAACGGCGATTATGAGCCGCCCATGCATTACGTCCCCAAAAACTGCGCTTGCAAAATTGGTTTTGTGACGGCTTTTGTGGTTGAACGTTGCTGCGGTGGGATGATCGTGAAAGTGGGAATGAGAGAGAAAAGAAGAATGTCAAACGCGAGTGTGTAACCACAAAAACGTGCTCGGCTATGTTCGGCGCTGAGAGCATCAACACGGAGAGAAGAGCATTTGTAATTGGGGCATAATATCCATTCGTGATAATTGTAGTTGCTGAGAGCTGATAGTTTGATAGTTGCCAAATCAGAGATATTAAAAAAAATAATTTAACTTGAATACAACTTGTTGAAAACAAATGATTTAAAATTATGAACACAAGGCAAAATGATCTGAGTTCCATCATCAAATGTAAAACTTTATTTTCACGAAAAAATAAGCTACACTCTAGGAAAAATATTTAAATACCAAAAATCATGCAGGTTTTTTGAATCAAAAGCAAAATAACAGTCGAGTAAAATCCACATGAGAGCAAGCCCGACACATTTTCCCCCAGCTGGAATCATCGCTTTTCCCCGAGCTGGAATCATCGCAAAGTATCCAATTTAAAAGGTCATCATCACGACCCGTGAAAACATACATCAACGATTCGAGAACGAGGGCGGAATCCCCACGTGAAATGAAAAAAAAAACGGGAAACTTTGTTTAATCATTTAGCAGCAACGGAGAGTGAAAAAAGAAAACTTTTTAATTGGCCAAACCGGTGGCAACCGGACAGAACCCCGAGAAGGGTTCGGAACTTTTGCTTTTCGGACCTGGTTTATTTTCTCTTGGGATCACCTAGCAGTTAAAAGAAAATAATTAAAAAAAATCATCACAAAATTTTCCTAACAATTGTCATTTTCTGTCACTCTTTTTTTTTCAGCAAACGGACAAGTTTGTGCCGTCCTACGAGACGGTTTCGTTCGCCGTCAAAAGCATCTCGCAGCAGTTCAACTGGACTGAGGCAACTTTGTTTGCGCCAGGTAAGTGAAAGCCGCCCCTCTGTTTCGGACCATCAAGAGAGAAGGAGGAAAAAAGAAAAGCCCGGAAAGATTAAAACTCAAGAGAGAAGAATTTGGGCGGGGTGGAGGGGGAGAATTCTCGCGCTCCTCAACTCAATGAAAGCTAATTTAAAGTCAATTTTTCCGGCCCGCGAAGCCAACTGAGGCCGAGTTTTATGGCTTTGGCAGAGCTGTGAAAAGATTGAAACGCGAAAGTTTTGGCTCATTCATTATCATTTCTTTTTAATGAGTAATGAGTAATGAGTAATGAGTAATGAGTAATGAGTAATGAGTAATGAGTAATGAGTAATGAGTAATGAGTAATGAGTAATGAGTAATGAGTAATGAGTAATGAGTAATGAGTAATGAGTAATGAGTAATGAGTAATGAGTAATGAGTAATGAGTAATGAGTAATGAGTAATGAGTAATGAGTAATGAGTAATGAGTAATGAGTAATGAGTAATGAGTAATGAGTAATGAGTAATGAGTAATGAGTAATGAGTAATGAGTAATGAGTAATGAGTAATGAGTAATGAGTAATGAGTAATGAGTAATGAGTGATGAGTAATGAGTAATGAGTAATGAGTAATGAGTAATGAGTAATGAGTAATGAGTAATGAGTAATGAGTAATGAGTAATGACTAATGAGTAATGAGTAATGAGTAATGAGTAATGAGTAATGAGTAATGAGTAATGAGTAATGAGTAATGAGTAACGAATTATGAGTCATGAGTCATGAGTCATGAATAAGGACTAATTACTAAGGACTAAGGACTAAGGACTAAGGACTAAGGACTAAGGACTAAGGACTAAGGACTAAGGACTAAGGACTAAGGACTAAGGACTAAGGACTAAGGACTAAGGACTAAGGACTAAGGACTAAGGACTAAGGACTAAGACTAAGGACTAAGGACTAAGGACTAAGGACTAAGGACTAAGACTAAGGACTAAGGACTAAGGACTAAGGACTAAGGACTAAGGACTAAGGACTAAGGACTAAGGACTAAGGACTAAGGACTAAGGACTAAGGACTAAGGACTAAGGACTAAGGACTAAGGACTAAGGACTAAGGACTAAGGACTAAGGACTAAGGACTAAGGACTAAGGACTAATGACTAAAAATAGACGATTGAGAAATGAGAAATGAGATATGAGAAACGAGGAAATGAAAAGAAGTAGGGGAACTATACCCTTTCTCAGCCTATTTCTATTATTGGCCTATCAGCACTTTGATCATGAATTACAGCTTTTATAAAGTGTTTTTGACTGTTCCAAAGTAATAAATAGCTCAAATAAAAGTGAGCAAGCAACTCTCCATTGTTGATACATCTGAAAATGTTGATTTAATAGCGGAAAACGGCAAAAGTGATGAGAATCGGTCGAACGGCTTAGAGTGATTAAAATGGGTATATTTCCCCTATGTGTAATAAATAAGTCTCTAGAATTTTCCAACACTGCCCAGCCGCCATAATTTCGGTTGGTTCTGGCTTTTTGAATTACAAATTCCTTGGCGTACGCTTTCGGAACGTAACCGCCCGTCGCCGCCGCCGGTGAGAAAGTATGTTAAGGAGTTTTAGGCGGGCGCGCACGAGGCAATACGCCTCGATGGAACACGGCAATCGGATTTGGAACGCTTCTCTTGGATGGGAAACTTGGCTGGACCCGGATGATAAAAATAGATTAAGCACCTTAGATCTGAATGATGAGGAACTTTACAAGTTGTAGATGAGTTTTATTTTTGAAGATTTTTTTTATATTTTGGGATGAGTTTTTTTCGTCAAAGGTTGTTAAATTGAAAGCCGTGCGAAAATAACTTGTTACAAAATTCATACACTAATTAAATTTTATTGGACCACATGTAAACTATTTTCAATATAAACAATGCCTTCTAATTGGAGGTACTGTATACAATAATTTTTTGACCAAACAAATACACGAAAATAGTGATTACGGCAAATCTGACAATCGATGAAGTAATTTTCGTCCTAAACAATTATTTGTTAGAATTTAATAAAATATGGGTAATTTCAGCAACAAAATTAGTAAGCTCTGCAAAAATTTAAGCAAGCTTAGAGAGTTTCAAGCAAATTCTGCTTAAAATTTATCTATCGTTTGTTGTATTTGCCTTAAGAGGCAGTATTTGTAGATTCTGCTCGGTAGAGGTCGTATCGAGGTATTCCGATTTGGATGAAACTTTCAGCGTTTGTTTGTCTATACATGAGATTTACTCATGCCAAATATGAGCCCTCTGCGACAAAGGGAAGTGGGGTTAACCGGGCATTAAAGTTTGAGGTCCAAAAAACATAAAAATCTTAAAACTTGATCAATTCCAACTCCCTTAGCTGCATTCGAAAGGTCTTTTGAAGCACTTCAAAATGTGCTATATACATTCAGGATTAGTTTGACTTTTTCTCATAGCTTTTTTCAAATTAGTGTTAAAAATAAGTTTTTCTCATAGTTTTACGATTTTTCCATAACAAACATTTTTCAACGTTAACTTTTGCGTTGTAGGCCAACAAAACGGCACTTTTTGGGCAAAATTTTTACATATGAGCAATTCTCTGAGATTTCGGGCATTCGATTTTTTTTGTATTTTTTAATCCGGCTGAAACTTATTTGGTGCCTTCGGTATGCCCAAAGAAGCCATTTTGCATCATTAGTTCGTTCATATAATTTTCCATACAAATTTGGCAGCTGTCCATACAAAAATGATATGTGAAAATTCAAAAATCTGTATCTTTTGAAGGAATTTTTTGTCGATTTGGTGTCTTCGGCAAAGTTGTAGGTGAATATGGACTACACTGAAAAAAATAATACACGGTAAAAAAATTGGTGATTTTTAATTTCACTTTTTGTCATTAAAACTTGATTTGCAAAAAAACACTTTTTTTATATGTTTTAGAGGACATCAAATGGAAACTTTTCAGAAATTTCCAGAATGTTCAAAAAATCTTTGACCGAGTGATAATTTTTCAACTTCATTTTTCAAAGTAAAATCGAATTTGCAATCAAAAAGTACTTTAGTGAAATTTTGATAAAGTGCACCGTTTTCAAGTTAAATCCATTTGTAGGTAACTTTTTTGAAAATAGTCGCAGTATTTCGATTTTTTAAATAAGTGCACATGTTTTCCCACTTCTGAAAAAAATATTTTTGAAAGGCTGAGAAAATTCGCTATATTTTGCTTTTTTGAACTTTGTTGATACGACCCTTAGTTGCTGAGATATTAACGTCGATATCTCAGCAACTAATGGTTCGATTTTCAATGTTAAAATATGAAAAAGTCGTGAAATTTTTAGATCTTTTCGAATACAATATTTTCAAAAGTTTAAAATCAAAACTAACATTTCAAAAGGGCCAAACATTCAATAAAACGCCCTTTTAAAATGTTAGTCTTGATTTAAATATTTTCAAAATATTTTTTTCGAAAAGATCGGAAAATATCAAAAATGTTTCAAATTTTAACATTGAAAATCGGACCATAAGTTGCTGAGATATCGACATTAGAAAATGGTGGGTTGTTTGGGTGAGACTTAGAAAACATCCATTTTCCTTTTTATAAACCTTTGCATGGCATCAGCAACTAAGGGTCGTATCAACAAAGTTCAAAAAAGCAAAATATAGAGAATTTTCTCAGATTTAAAAAAAAAATTTCTTAGTTGGGCAAACATGTGCACTAATTTATTTTTTTAAAAAAATCAGTATTGATTGAAAAATATATAACTCTGTCAAAGATTTTTTGCACAACCTGTAAATTTCTGTAAAGTTGGCATTTGATGTCCTCTAAAACATATCTTAAAATGAAAAAAAATAAAAATAGTGTTTTTGCAAATCAAATTTTAGTGACAAAAAGTTAAATAAAAAATCACCATTTTTTTTTCCTGTGTACCATTTATTCCAGTTTAGTCCGTATCCATACCTACAACTTTGCCGAAGACACCAAATCGATCAAAAAATTCCTTCGAAAGATACAGATTTTTGAATTTTCATACGTCATTTTTGTATGGAAAGCTGCCAAAATTGTATGGACAAACTAATGATGCAAAATGGCTTCTTTGGGCATACCGAAGGCATCAAAAAAGTTTCAGCCGGATTAAGAAAAAACAAAAATTAAAATTGAAGGAAAAAGACCGATTTCGTAGAGAATTGCTCATATAATAAAATATGGGTTATTTCAACAACAAAATTAGTAAACTCTACAAAAATTCAAGCAAGCTTAGAGAGTTTTAAGCAAATTCTGCTGATATTTAAGTCAGGACAAAAATTTACCTATCGTTAGTTGGATTTGCCTTAAACAGTCTTTGCATGTAGCAAATTTGTTTATATGTTCAAAACTCGATAAATACTAGAAAAAAAAAATTCTCCTTAAAAACAATCATCTTCAACCATTAAAAAAAAAACAATTTTTTCATCTGAGCAATTTTTTTACTTTTCGATTTTTTTTATTTTAGTTTTTTGAAACTTTTATTTGTTTTTTTTTTCTGCCGCTTTGATTTTTTTTATTTTTGTTTTTTTTTTGTTTTAGTGGTTTAAAAGTGCCAACTGTAGAGCTTAAGTGCATAACGGATGTTCAAAGAACTTCTTGAAATTTTCTCATCTGTTTTCCTCAAATTTCCTTACAAATGGGCAAAAATATGAGTTTTAAACGCTTTTGAAATGTGTGCCTTGATATTGAAATTCAGAAAAAGTTTCATTTTCAAATTGTTTCAAATTTTTACATTGAAAATCGCATAAATATTTTACAAAATGTCATCGATTGAAAAAAATAGGGTTGGACTTCACAATATGTTTTTTTTTCTGATTTGCATTCTTTAAAATGCAAGTTATCAGCAACCAAAGACAAAATCTGCATCATTGAAAAAGTGAAGGGAAGTAGGCTATTTGAAAATATTTCTCAGAGATTGACGAGGATGGATTTTTATTAATTTGAATTAGACACTTTTCAACAAAAAAAAACATGATGTCATATAAAATAATATAATACAGGAATTCTTTTAAATTGCAAATTCAATTTTCAAATTCAAATATATTTATAGGAGATGCTATTGATTTGTAAAACAAATATCGCTACATAAAAAAAAATCATGTATTGGCCAAAATTTTAATCCTTAAATAAAGCTCAAAAGTTGGCATCAAAGATATCAAAAAATTAAAAAAAGGGTGTAAAGTTTGTAAGAATCTAGTTTTTTTTTTAAGGACAACTTAAGGCTGTGGAAGGCATCATTCCAGATTGGCCATTTGGCGGCCATCTTCGTTTTAGAAAAACATTCAAATCTTCATTCAGAAGTTTTCAATCAAAAATGGTTTTTTTTTGTGTTGCTTGTGGAAGCATTTTACATATCGTGATTATTTTTTCATTTCAATTTACTATTTCTAAACCCTGAATTCAGAACCACCATTGACAGTCATTGCCCCAAAAGTGAAGGACACCTTCTACGACCTTAAAGTAAAAAAAAAAACAGATTTTTGTGTAGTTATATTTTTTTGAAATTTATGTCCCTCGACTCTCATCAAAGTCGAGAGGGGGTCAAAACATTTAAAAAAAATTAAAAATAAATTTCATGCTGAGGTTTCAACATTTGAATTGACGAGGTGTTTTAAAATATATTTTACACTAATCAGTTGTTAAGACCCAATATTATTTATTTCAGAGTTTGTTGAGATCATTAATAAATAAATTTGGAAAAATGAAGCGTTTTCCATTTCTCAAATCAAAAACAAAATCTAATCTCCAATACATAAATTATTCAATTTTACCTTTCCCAAGACAGCAGCAACAGCTGCAACTGGAATAGAATGTTTCCCCCGCGTCGTCCTAAATCCTGTCAGCTTAGAAGCCACTTTTGGCATTTCCCACCCACCATCACCACAAGCACCCACAAACGGTTCCGCACGGTATGCAAATGTTGTTTGAAGAATAGCTTTCCAACATGGCACATTGAGAATTCCCGCCAAGTTTCCACGTGTCGCTCTGTGTTACACCACCCACACACCCACAGCACAAAGCCTCGCAAAGCTCACGTTCTGACACTGCATTTAACACAATCACGTCAGACAATTTGATAATGGGAAAAAATTGTTTTCCACCGTTGCGGGCTGTGGAAAATCCTGGGGAGATAAACCGATTTTCCACGTACAAGGTGCGCGCAAAACGAGAAATGAACATTCGTTCAAGTTTGGTGCAAAGTGCTTTTCTACATTTTAGAGATTGATCCTGTTGAATTTTTCAAGATTTCAAGATTTCAAGGGTGTCGTTCTCAACAGAACTTGACGTGGAGCAAAGCTCGAGAGCAAAATGTTTTGTTGTTCATTTTACACCCAAAATCCAAAGACAAAGTTGAACCGTAACAGTTAATCAATTTCACGTTGCGTCATTTCCAAACTCCCCCCTGATCAAATCACACGGGACGGAAATTTAGTTCTTCAGAGATAGGAAACGACTCGAGTCGTTCTTCAGCTTGGCTCCAAAATACCCAACAGAGCAGGGCCGTGTACAAGGGGGGGGTTTTAGGGGTTTAACCCCCCCCTGGCAAATTAGGTTGGTTACACCCCATGCGCCCCTCGGCCGATTTTTTTTTAGCTGTGTTGCCAAAATGCCAAAGAATTTTTTTTTTAAATCGATATGAAAAATTTGACTGGAGGCGCCCTTATGACTAAAACATTTTTATGAAAATTATGAAAATTTAACTGGAGGCGCCAATAAGACTTATTTTATTTTCAATACGTATATGCAATATAAACATTTGACTGGAGAGCGCCCCTACGACTTAAAAAATCATGCAAGTTCTCGATATCAAAAATTGAATGGAGGCGCCTACGACTTTAGAAAAATCATACAAATTTTGTTATTAAAATTTGACTGGAGGCGCCCTTATGACTTAATAAAATCATGCAAATTCTCGATATGAAAAATTTGACTGGAGCGCCCTACGACTTTAAAAATCATACAAATTTTGTTATGACTTAAAAAATCTTGCAAATTCTCGATATGAAAAATTTGACTGGAGGCGCCCTTATGACTAAAACATTTTTATGAAAATTATGAAAATTTGACTGGAGGCGCCCTAACACTTAATTTTTTCAATACGAATATGCAATATAAAATTTTGACTGGAGGCGCCCCTACGACTTAAATAAATCATGCAAGTTCTCGATATCAAAATTGAATGGAGCGCCCTACGACTTAAAAAATCTTGCAAATTTTCGATATGAAAAATTTGACTGGAAGCGCCCTAATGACTAAAACATTTTTATGAAAATTATGAAAATTTAACTGGAGGCGCCCTAAGACTTATTTTTTAATACGATTATGCAATATCAAAATTTGACTGGAGGCGCTCCTACGACTTAAAAAAATTATGCAAATTCTCGATATGAAAAATTAAATGGAGGCGCCCTACGACTTTGAAAAAATCACACAAATTTTGTTATTAAAATTTGACTGGAGGTGCCCTCATGACTTAAAAAAATCATGCAAATTCTCCATATGAAAAATTTGACTGGAGGCGCCCTAATGACTAAAACATTTTTATGAGAATTATGAAAATTTAACTGGAGGCGCCCCTAAGACTTATTTTTTTTCAATACGAATTTGTCATATAAAATTTGACTGGAGACGCCCCTACGACTTAACCCGTATAGGCCTGGGTGAAATTGGAATCACTAAAATGGCCATAACTCAGCGAAAACTCAACCAATTTGCATACTTCTTTATTAGTTGGACTCGTTAGAATGTCTATTTTCCGAAAATGACCCGCAGAACCCGGAAATGTTCCGGTGGCTGGAGATATTCCGGTGGGTCACTGGGTCAAACAGGGTCAAAAATGGCCATTTTTGGGTCCCGCACTATTTTGTTGATAGAAATCTTGGAAAAAACACATTTTTTTCATGTTACGATCTTTGTTCTACCAACAGACAATACTGACCAATGATTTTGCACCTCCGGGGATGTTCCGGATTGAGCGGGCAGGTTCCCTACCCCGGGGGAACCGGTAAAAGGACGGTCAGAAATAAAACTATTTCTATCATGGCAATATGGGTGTCAAAGTTCATCATTTTCAAAATCAAGCTCATCTTTGATCCCCAAAACCACTTTTGGACCGATCTGGCCACTTTGGGACCGGTTCCCGGTACTCCAGTGAAATCCGGAATAAGGCAAATTACGGGAATATTTCTGAACAATTTTTGACTGGGCAATATGGGAGTCAAAGTTCATCATTTTCAAAACAAAGCTCATCCATGATCCCCAGAACCACTTTTGGATCGATCTGGCCACTTTGGGACCGGTTCCCGGTACTCCGGTGGAACCCGGAATATGGCAAATTAGGGGATTATTTCTGTATAATTTTTGACTGGGCAATATGGGTGTCAAAGTTCATCATTTTCAAAACAAAGCTCATCCATGATCACCAAAACCACTTTTGGACCGATCTGGCCACTTCGTGACCGGTTCCCGGTACTCCGGTGGATCTCGGAATATGGCAAATTACGGGATTATTTCTGTATAATTTTTGGCATGGCAATATGGATGTCAAAGTTCATTATTTTCAAAATCAAGCTCATCTATGATCCCCAAAACCACTTTTGGATCGATCTGGCCACTTTGGGACCGGTTCCCGGTACTCCAGTGAAATCCGGAATATGGCAAATTACGGGATTATTTCTGAACAATTTTTGACTGGGCAATATGGGTGTCAAAGTTCATCATTTTCAAAATTTAGCTCGTCCATGATCCCCAGAACCACTTTTGGATCGATCTGGCCACTTTGGGACCGGTTCCCGGTACTCCGGTGGAACCCGGATTATGGCAAATTACGGGATTATTCCTGAATAATTTTTGACAGGGCAATATGGATGTCAATGTTCATCATTTTCATAATTTAGCTCATCTATGATCCCCAAAACCACTTTTGGACCGATCTGGCCACTTTGGGACCGGTTCCCGGTACTCCGGTGGAACCCGAAATATGGCAAATTACGGGGAAAAAAAAAAACGAAACTATTGGCACTACGCCCCCCGGGGCATGGCCTTCCTCTAACGTGGGATTTCTGCTCCAGCGCCTCTGACGAGACAGGAGAAACCGGGACCGACGTTTTACTTCACCATCCGATAGAAGCTCAGTGGATAAGGCGGGAATCGAACCCGCGTCTCATAGCATCATCGGGATCGGCAGCCGAAGCCGCTACCCCTGCGCCAAAACCACTTTTAGACCGATCTGGCCACTTTGGGACCGGTTCCCGGTACCCAGTGAAATCCGGAATATGGCAAATTACGGGATTATTTCTGAATAATTTTTGACAGGGCAATATGGATGTCAAAGTTCATCATTTTCAAAATCAAGCTCATTTATGATCCCCAAAACCATTTTTGGACCGATCTGGCCACTTTGGGACCGGTTCCCGGTACTCCAGTGAAATCCGGAATATGGCAAATTACGGGATTATTCCTGAATAATTTTTGACAGGGCAATATGGATGTCAATGTTTATCATTTTCAAAATCAAGCTCATTTATGATCCCCAAAACCACTTTTGGACCGATCTGGCCACTTTGGGACCGGTTCCCGGTACTCCGGTGGAACTCGGAATATGGCAAATTACGGGATTATTCCTGAATAATTTTTGTCAGGGCAATATGGATGTCAATGTTCATCATTTTCATAATTTAGCTCATCTATGATCCCCAAAACCACTTTTTGACCGATCTGGCCACTTTGGGTCCGGTTCCCGGTACTCCAGTGGAACTCGGAATATGGCAAATTACGGGATTATTTCAGAATAATTTTTGACAGGGCAATATGGATGTCAAAGTTCATCATTTTCAAAACAAAGCTCATTTATGATCCCCAAAACCACTTTTGGACCGATCTGGCCACATTGGGACCGGTTCCCGGTACTCCGGTGGATCTCGGAATATGGCAAATTACGGGATTATTTCTGAATAATTTTTGACAGGGCAATATGGATGTCAAAGTACATCATTTTCGAAATCAAGCTCATCTATGATCCCCAAAACCACTTTTGGACCGATCTGGCCACTTTGGGACCGGTTCCCGGTACTCGGTAGAACCGGAACAAGGCAAATTATGGGATTATTTCTGAACAATTTTTGACTGGGCAATATGGAAGTCAAAGTTCATCATTTTCAAAACAAAGCTCATCCATGATCACCAAAACCACTTTTAGACCGATCTGGCCACTTTGGGACCGGTTCCCGGTACTCCAGTGAAATCCGGAATATGGCAAATTGGGATGATTTCTGAATATTTTTGTCTGGGCAATATGGATGTCAAAGTTCATCATTTTCAAAATCAAGCTCATCCATGATCCCCAAAACCACTTTTGGACCGATCTGGCCACTTTGGGACCGGTTCCCGGTACTCAGTGGAACCCGAATAAGGCAAATTACGGGATTTTTCTGTATAATTTATGGCATGGCAATATGGATGTCAAAGTTCATCATTATTCAGAAATAATCCCTAATTTCCATATTCAGGTTCCACCAGGCTCTCGAACCGCCTCAGCCAGATCAATCAAAAATGGTTTTGAGATCATAGATGAGCTAAATTATGAAATAATGAACATTGACATCCATATTGCCCTGTCAAGTATTCAGGAATAATCCGTAATTTTCCATATTCGAGTTCCAGTAACGGGAACCGGTAAAGTGGCCGAATCGGTCAAAGTGGTTTTGAGATCATAAATGATTGATTTTGAAAATGATGAACTTTGACATCCATATTGCCCAAAAGTATTCATAAATAATCCCGTAATTGCCATATTCAGATCCACCGGAATGCCGGAACCGGTCCCAATGGCAGATCGATCAAAAGTGGTTTTGAATATGTATGAGCTTGGTTTTGAAAATTATCAACTTTGACATCCATATTGCCCTGTCAATTATTCAGAATATCCCGTAATTTGCCATATTCGAGTTCCACAGGTACCGAGAACCGGTCCAAAAATCCCAAAAGTGGTTTTGAGATCATAAATGAGCTTGATTTGAAATGATGAACTTTGACATCGTATGCCCTGTCAAATTATTCAGAAATAATCCGTAATTTGCATATTCAGATCCACCGGAGTACCGGGAACCGGTCCCAAAGTGGCCAGATCGTCCAAGTGGTTTTGAAATTATGTATGAGCTTGATTTTGAAAATTATCAACTTTGACATCCATATTGCCCTGTCAAGTATTCAGGAATAATCCGTAATTTGCCGGAGTTCCACCGGGTACCGAACCGATCAAATGGCGGATCAATGGTTTTGAGATCATAAATGACTAAATTATGAGATGAACATTGACATCCATATGCCTGTCATAAAATATCCCGTAATTTGCCATAATCGGGTTTCACCGAATACCGGAACCGGTCCCAAAGATCATCAAAAGTTCTGAGATCATGGATGAGCTAAATTTTGAAATGATGACATCCATATTGCCTGTCAAATTATTCAGAATAATCCGTAATTTGCCATAATCCGGTTCCACCGGAGTACCGGGAACCGGTCCCAAAGTGGCCAATATCAAAATGGTTTTGGGGATCATAGATGAGCTAAATTATGAAAATGATGAACATTGACATCCATATTGCCCTGTCAAAATTATTCAGGAATAATCCCGTAATTTGCCATATCCGGGTTCCACCGGAGTACCGGGAACCGGTCCCAAAGTGGCAGATCGATCCAAAAGTGGATCATGGATGAGCTAAATTTTGAAAATGATGAACTTTGACACCCATATTGCCCAGTCAAAAATTGTTCAGAAATAATCCCGTAATTTGCCATATTCCGATTTCACTGGAGTACCGGGAACCGGTCCCAAAGTGGCCAATCGTTGGGGATCATAGATGAGCTTGATTTTGAAAATAATGAACTTTGACATCCATATTGCCATGCCAAAAATTATACAGAAATAATCCCGTAATTTGCCATATTCCGAGTTCCACCGGAGTACCGGGAACCGGTCCCGAAGTGGCCAGATCGGTCCAAAAGTGGTTCTGGTGATCATGGATGAGCTTTGTTTTGAAAATGATGAACTTTGACACCCATATTGCCCAGTCAAAAATTATACAGAAATAATCCCGTAATTTGCCATATTCCGGGTTCCACCGGAGTACCGGGAACCGGTCCCAAAGTGGCCAGATCGATCCAAAAGTGGTTCTGGGGATCATGGATGAGCTAAATTTTGAAAATTATGAACTTTGACTCCTATATTGCCCAGTCAAAAATTGTTCAGAAATATTCCCGTAATTTGCCTTATTCCGGATTTCACTGGAGTACCGGGAACCGGTCCCAAAGTGGCCAGATCGGTCCAAAAGTGGTTTTGGGGATCAAAGATGAGCTTGATTTTGAAAATGATGAACTTTGACACCCATATTGCCATGATAGAAATAGTTTTATTTCTGACCGTCCCTTTACCGGTTCCCCCGGGGTAGGGAACCTGCCCGCTCAATCCGGAACATCCCCGGTGGTGCAAAATCATTGGTCAGTATTGTCTGTTGGCAGAACAAAGATTGTAACATGAAAAAATGTTTTTTCAAGATTTCTATCAACAAAATAGTGCAGGACCCAAAAATGGCCATTTTGACCCTGTTTGACCCAGTGACCCACCGGAATATCTCCGGCCACCGGAACATTTCCGGGTTCTGCGGGTCATTTTCGGAAAATAGACATTCTAACGAGTCCAACTAATAAAGAAGTATGTAAATTGGTTGAGTTTTCGCTGAGTTATGGCCATTTTAGTGATTCCAATTTCACCCAGGCCTATACGGGTTAAAAAAACATACATATTTTGTAATGAAAATTTGACTGGAGGCGCTCTTATGACTTAAAAAAAACATACAAATTCTTACTATGAAAATTTGACCTATGACTATGAATGAACAATTTTTGTGGAAATTCTCAATATGAAAATTTAACTGGAGGCACCCCTTCGACCAAATTTTTTTAAACATATTATCAACATTTTGACTGGAGGCGCCCCTACGACTTAAAAAAATCATGCATATTCTCGATATGAAAAATTTACTGGAAGCGAATTATTTTTTTTAAGTACAAATTCCCAATGTAAAAATATGACTGAAGACGCCCCTACGACTTTAAAGGCATATCCTCGATATGGCAACTTGGATTGAAGCGCCCTTATGACTTAAAAAAATCATTAAAATTTTTATTATGAAAATTTAACTGGAGCCGCCCCTACGACTTAATTTTTTAAAACAAATTCTCAATATTAAAAATTTGACAGGAGGCGCCCCTACGACTTGAAAAATCATGAAAATTTTCGCTATGAAAAATTTAATGGATGCGTCCCTACGACTTTCAAAAAAATCATACAAATTTCATTATGAAAATTTTACTGGAGGCGCCCTTATGACTTAAAAATCATACAAATTCTTATTATGAAAATTTGACCTATGACTATGAATGACACATTTTTATGAAAATTTTCAATATGAAAATTTAACTGGGGGCGCCCCTACGACCTAATTTTTTAAACATATCCTCAACATCAAAAATTTGACTGGAGGCGTCCGTACGACTTAAAAATTCATGCAAATTCTGGTTATGAAAAATTGACTGGAAGCGCCCCTATGAATTATTTTTTAAACATATTCTCAATATAAAAATATGACTGAAGACGCCCCTACAACTTTAAAGGCATATGCTCGATATGGCAACTTGGATTGAGGCGCCCTTATGACTTAAAAAAGCCATACAAATTCTTATTATGAAAATTTAACCAGTAGCGCCCCTACGACCTAAATTTTTTGAAACAAATTTTCATTATTCAAAAATTGACAGGAGGCGCCCTACGACTTAAAATCATAAAAATTTTAGCTGTGAAAAATTTAATGGATGCGTCCCTACGACTTTAAAAATTCATACAATTTCTTATTACGAAAATTGACTGGAGGCGCCCCTATGACTTAAACATTTTAATGAAAATTCTGAATATGATAATTTAATTGGAGGCGCCACTACGACTTTAAAAAAATCATACAAAAATTTGGTTATGAAAATTTGACTGGAGGCGCCCTTATGACTAAAAAAAATCATGCAAATTCTCGATATGAAACATTTGACTTGAGGCCCTTATGAGTGGGGAAAAAATTGGTAAAATTATTGAAAAAAAGTTGAATAATCGGTGCCAAAAGCAGCTTAAAAATGAAAAAAATATTTCAAAAATAAGATTTTACTGGAAACGCTTTTATGACAAAATTAAAACATTCAACCAAAAAAAGTTTGACTATCGACGCCCCTCTAGCAACATAGAGACTGTTTAATAAGAGCCAAACAAAGTTTGGCTTACGGTAACATAAAAAAAATAAAAATTCTGTTTAGCGTTCTAGCTACAACATTTTTGCGCCGGTTGGCAAACTTTGTTTGACTAATTTTGAACAGCCTTTATAGCTTGAGGAGCGCCGATAGTCAAATAATTGTTTTTATTTTAACAAAACGCCGCTGGTAAAATCCTATTTTCAAAATATTTTGATCTTTTTTTATGCTGCTCTACTTTTTTCATTTTTTTATATTTTGTCATGAGGGCTCCTCTAGTAAAATTTTGTTTTCAAAAAGTTAGTAAAATTGTTTTATTTAACATTTTTATTTCATTACAAGGCGCAACTTTTTATCATTTTTATGTTGCTTAAGCTAACTTTTTTTGATTATTTTTTTTACGTGTTGTGAAACTTTCTTTGAAATCTTATTTTTAAAATATTTTCATCATTTCTATGGTGTTTTCAGGCGATGATAGTATTTTTTAAATATGTTAATTATTTTCTCATTTTTGAAAATTTTGTTTATGAGAGAGGTGCCTTTTCGGAACATTTTCTGGGGTAAATCGAAATATATCTTTGTTTCCTGTAGCAATTTGTTTCATTTTATCGATTTTCTAGGACGTTTCTTCGGAAAAGTGAAGGAATCGATTGAAAAATATTCAAAATTATCTTTTTTCATTTTTTATATTTAAAAAGTCTGTTACAAATGTTTGACCCAAAAATGAAGTTTCTTATCTAATTTTTCAGATTTTCAGAAAATTCCGTCCAAAGATACAAAATTTCATACGTTTACATACCCATTCTAGCCCTCAAAATTGTATGGAGACTTGTTTGGAAAAACTAATGATGCAAAATTGCTTCTTTTGACATAGGGAATGCAAAGAAATGTCGATTGAAAATCGGACCAGTAGTTTCGAGTTATGATCAGTTGAACACTTTCAGTTTATCCAGCTACAACCCAACCCCACCTCTAGACGGGATTCGATCTAATAATTCGCCAAAAATCAATTTTTAACCAATTTTCGACCTTTAAAAAGCATTGTAAAGAAGAACTCTTAAAATTTGAAAAAAAAAATTAGGGTTGAACGTGTGACTTGTTTTATGTGACTTTACCAATGTTTCGAAAAATGATTGTATTTCTTGGCTGTGTTTTTCACTAATATTTTCTGTACTTTTTTTTTCTATTGTCTCAGACATTTTTTAACAATTTAAATGATGATGGTTTGTTCTTGAGTAAAACAAAAAATGAAAAACATACAAAAAAATAATGAAAAATAGGCTGTAAAAAATATGACAAATTAGGTGCTAGAATAGGCCAAATACTACCAAAAACAAATATCAACTAAACAAGATAAATGCAAATATAAAAACTAAAAATGAAACAAAAACAACTTGAAACTGGAGAAGTAAAGTTTTTCGTAGAACAAAAGTTGCTCAAAATGACAAGGGAAAAATTTAAAAAAATCGAAACAAAGTGGGCAGCAAAGGGTTAACACTTAGAAAAAATCAAGCTCATCGATTTAATTTCTTTGAGATTGTGTATCTCAGAAACAATTTGCTCGATTTGAAAGTTTCAGAGAGAAAATTGTACAAAATTTTCTTGGCTCTTCAAAAACATGTTTTAGGGGTACTTTAAATTCCAAGAAGTATTATTTTAAAATGAAAAGAAACCAAAATAAATTGAAAATGCAGTCCTAAAATTAGCTTTAACCTGAAAACGGTACATTTTGTTCACAAAATTGCTTCAACAATTTTGTCCACTTTTTCGTTTTTTCTTCAAAAAATCATATCTCTTAAACCAGATTTTGCACCATCACTAAAGCTCCGAAATTGTCTTTTTAGTCCCTAAAACATAAAATATCGGATTTTTGCTTTGCCCAAGACACCATATCGATCAGAAAATCCCTTGTCAAGAAATCATAGAAATTCATTCATTTGCATATAAATTTAATATGACCAGCCCCAGAATTGTATGGACATTTGTATAGAAAAAAGAATGATGCAAAATTGCTTCTTTTGACATAGAGAATGCATGGTGCATGGCAAAGTTTCATCCAAATCAAAAAAATGATAAGTTAAAAATTGTGAAAAAAAAATTGCGAAATCGTAGAGAACTACTCTTAATATAAAAAAAAGAAAACTTGTTTTGAGCAATTACTGCTACACTTCTTCACTAAAACCCCGTTTTACGATCCACAAGTGAACGGCCCATCCCTCTTCCGATTTAAAACTCTCATTTGCGCAAAAATCTCAAATTTGCTCAAACTCTGAATTAACGCCCCCCTCCATGGCGCTATTCAACACGATTTGCCGTGTATGGCAACAGGACACCAATGTAAAATATATAAAAAAACGAAGTTGACTTTATATCTGTCGGCCGGTACTAGACCAACCACTGTCTTCCTTTTAACTACAAGGACTTCGCCGCCCTGTTTGAGCAAGGCACAGAGCGACGGCGCCGGATACCCATATTTACACTTAGAATTTTAAAGCGTCCGCCACGGGATTCGAACCAGCAAAATATATGTAAAATATACAAAAGTATTATTTATTGAGTTTAAAGATTGACTGTTAGCGCCCTTTCGCAATCTAAATAAGCACCCCATGCGCCCCTTTCGAGAAAACCCTCCCCTTTCGAAAATCCTGTGCACGGCCCTGCAACAGAGAGATAGAAGAAGCTTTCACCCAGGACTTGACAGCATGTCATCACCTGTACGTGTGTGTACATGAGGAGGACTCGGAGACTCCACACCCAGAGGAAAGTAACTTTTGATCAGATTAATATTTCATCATGGCAAAATGATGCAAAAGGAAGGCGGTGAGCACAGGTACTCTAACCCCGCAGGGGAATTGAAAACGAGTGTTCAGGACAATGGGGGACGTGGGCCTTTGCAATAAGAGGATTTTGTTCGATCATCTCCCATAATGATCCTTTCCCCCTCAGTATCTGGCTCAATTAAATGCACCCAGGGCATAATATTTATAAGTGGAGCCTTTTATCAGCTAATCGATAAGCCAGGTATTAAACCTTTTTTGTTGGGAGACAATAATACAGTATTTTTGGAAAAGCAATAAATTTCATGAATTTAATTTCATGTCATTTCCAATATGTTCAAAAATTTATCAAATTTTCTGTCAGCTCACATGGAACTAAACATTTTAAATTCCCGAACCCTTATTGATTTTCGCTAAACTTTGCTCTAACAGGTTATTTTGGTCCCTGACCACAATTTCGGAGTAAATTTTTCGGTCCCAGTCATGTTTTGCATCATTTTGTAGAAGCAATTCTCTAAAGTAACGGAAATTCGATTTTTTTTTTGTATTTTTCAATCCAGCTGAAACTTTTTTGGTGCCTCATTAGTTTGTCCATATAATTTTCCATACAAAATTAGCAGCTGTCCATACACAAATGTTATATGAAAATTCAAAATGTGTATCTTTTGAAGGAATTTTTTGAACGATTTGCTGTCTTCGGCAAAGTTGTAGGTATGGGTAAGGACTACACTGAGACTAACATTTTAAAAAGGACAAACATACAATATTACGTCCTTTTGAAATTTTAATCTTGATTTAAAACAATTGAAAATATTTTTTCGGACCGACCGAAAAATTTTACGAATGTTTCATATTTTAACATTGAAAATCGGACCATAAGTTGCTGAGATATTGACATTAGAAAATGGTGGGTTGCTTGGTTTAGACTAAGAAAACATCAATTTTCCTGTTTTTAAATCTTTGCATGGCAATATCTCAGCAACTAAGGGTCGTATCAACAAAGTTCATAGAAGCAAAATATAGAGTTTTTTTTCAGCTTTTCAAAAATATGTCTTTTTCAAAAGTGGTGCAAACATGGGCACTAATTTAAAAAAATTAATAACTCGGTCAAAGATTTATTGCACATCCAGTAAATTTCTGAAAAGTTGGCATTTGATGTCCTCTAAAAGATATCAAAACTTAAAAATAGTGTTTTTTTGCAAATCAAGTTTTAGTGACAAAAAGTGAAATTAAAAATCACATTTTTTTACCGTGTATCATTTTTATCAGAGTGGTCCTTTCCATACCTACAACTTTGCAGAAGACACCAAATCGATCAAAAAAATCCTTCAAAAGATACAGATTTTTGAATTTGAATTTGAACTAATGATGCAAAATGGCTTCTTTGGGCATACCGAAGGCACCAAAAAAGTTTCAGCTGGATTAAAAAATACAAAAATTAAAATTAAAGAAAAAAGACCGATTTCGTAGGGAATTGCTCAGATACCCTAATGAGATAAAAATATGTTATTTAAAGGTCTGTTATAAAAACGTTCAATATGTATGAGCAATTCCATCTCAAATCAGGAATTTTTCTGGTACTTTTGTACCCGACCCTCTCCGATTTCAATGAAACTTTGTAGACATGTTATCCTAGGCCTATATAAGCCATTTTTGTGTATACGGAGCCAATTGTACTCGAAAATAACATTTGAGAAGGGCGTAGGTTATTTAGATATTTTTGTATTCTGTAATTTAAAAATGGCTGTATCTCGAAGGCGTTGAGTCGTACCAAAAAGTGGTCAAAGACAAACTTGTAGGAAATTGGACGGGCTTTCTGAAAAAAATACACTGAAAGAAAAATACACCCCATTTCTATGGGATTTTTCAATTTTTATGTTTAAAAGTTAAATTTTAAGGTGAAGTCACGATTTTTTTTCGTTCAAAATTTTTGAGGAAATAGCCTAAAATGTAACAAAAAGACTCACGTAAAATGCAGGATGGTATGTCTCTCCTAAAAAAATACAAAAATCATTTACTAAAACTGTTTTTTTGAAAAGTGGTCTAAACGTCAAAATTTTCAAAAACCGATAGTGGGAATCGATCCCCAGACAATTTTACATAAAAGTCTCCATATTGACCATTGTTACAAGTCCAATCCTTGCGAAGTTACAGCGGTTTTAAAAATAAAAATGTTGAAAAAACAGCTTTTTTGGTGATCTTTAGCATTTTCTATATGACAGACTTGATTTTTCAGTCTCGAAAATATTTTTACCGGAAAGCTCGTCCAATTTTCCATAAGTTTGCCTTTGACAGCTTTTCAATTAGATGCATGGGCTTACATATATAAGCTTAATTACATTGCTCCTAACTGAAAACAGAATATTTTTTTCAGTGTTGTAGAAATCTGGAAGGTAAATCATCCTACTTAAATATTAAAACGAGTCAAATCGAAAAGCTGTCAAAGGCAAACTTATGGGAAATTGGACGAGTTTTCCGGTAAAAATATTTTTGAGACTGAAAAATCAAGTCTGTCAAATAGAAATGCCAAAAATCACCAAAAAAGCTGTTTTTCAACATTTTTATTTTTAAAACCGCTGTAACTTCGCAAGGATTGGACTTGGAACAATGGTCAATATGGAGACTTTTATGTAAAATTGTCTGGGGAATCGATTCCCACTATCGGTTTTTGAAAATTTTGACGTTTAGACCACTTTTCAAAAAAACAGTTTTAGTAAATGTTTTTTGTATTTTTTTAGGAGAGACATACCATCCTGCATTTTTCGTCAGTCTTTTTGTCACATTTTAGGCTATTTCCTCAAAAATTTTGAACGAAAAAAAATCGTGACTTCACCTTAAAATTTAACTTTTAAACATAAAAATTGAAAAATCCCATAGAAATGGGGTGTATTTTTCTTTCAGTGTATTTTTTTCAGAAAGCCCGTCCAATTTCCTACAAGTTTGTCTTTGACCACTTTTGGTACGACTCAACGCCTTCGAGATACAGCCATTTTAAATTACAGAATACAAAAATATCTAAATAACCTACGCCCTTCTCAAATGTTATTTTCGAGTACAATTGGCTCCGTATACACAAAAATGGCTTATATAGGCCTAGGATAACATGTCTACAAAGTTTCATTGAAATCGGAGAGGGTCGGGTACAAAAGTACCAGAAAAATTCCTGCTTTGAGATGGAATTGCTCGTATTCATAAATTCTAGTTCGTCTAAAAGAGAAAAAAATGTTCTCAAACCTTTGCCACTTCCCATTACATCAATATTTCAGGTTACGGTTTTGACTTGTTCTTCTTAACGGTAAAATTTGCTGAAAAGTTTAATAAATTAATTATTTGACTTGCAAAAATTTCAACTTTTCAGTGCAACAGTAATTTAAGTATTTTAAGTATTTTAAGTTTTTTAAGTATTTTAAGTATTTTATGTATTTTAAGTATTTTAAGTATTTTAAGTATTTTAAGTATTTTAAGTATTTTAAGTATTTTAAGTATTTTAAGTATTTTAAGTATTTTAAGTATTTTAAGTATTTTAAGTATTTTAAGTATTTTAAGTATTTTAAGTATTTTAAGTATTTTAAGTATTTTATGTATTTTAAGTATTTTAAGTATTTTAAGTATTTTAAGTATTTTAAGTATTTTAAGTATTTTAAGTATTTTAAGTATTTTAAGTATTTTAAGTATTTTAAGTATTTTAAGTATTTTAAGTATTTTAAGTATTTTAAGTATTTTAAGTATTTTAAGTATTTTAAGTATTTTAAGTATTTTAAGTATTTTATGTATTTTAAGTATTTTAAGTATTTTAAGTATTTTAAGTATTTTAAGTATTTCAAGTATTTCAAGTATTTCAAGTATTTCAAGTATTTCAAGTATTTCAAGTATTTCAAGTATTTCAAGTATTTAAAGTTTTTCAAGTATTTCAAGTATTTCAAGTATTTCAAGTATTTCAAGTATTTCAAGTATTTCAAGTATTTCAAGTATTTCAAGTATTTCAAGTATTTCAAGTTTTTCAAGTATTTCAAGTATTTTAAGTATTTTTTTTTGCAAGCTCAAAAAGTGGTTTATGGCTAGGCTTGTCTGATCTTTAATTCAGGGCACATATTTAGGCGGACTGCATTTAAAAATTATCGACTATTTATGTTGCTTTAATTAATGTGAGATCATGGATCAACCGATGCACTCCCAAAGTCAAAAGTATCTTGTTATTCGTTGCAAGACAAAAAGAAAACAAACCACGATAAAAAAAAACAGCAAACCTCAACCAAAACTTCCCAAAACGTAACGTTACAAAAGTGTGCAAGATTGCATCCGACCGATCGGTAAAGTGGACGCATCTATTGTTGATCCTTTTCTTTAGGACATGTTTTGCAAGCCAAAACCAGTCTGACAACCCTCTTTTCCAAGAGCCAAAGAAAAACATCGCAAAAAACGGTTGAGCGAAATATTCGCATCCTTTATTCACGTAGCTAACGGGGTTTTGCTGATGCACATGCCATCCTTCAGAGTGCTCGTTCATGGATGGTTTCCGCTGAACAAAAGCACACACACACACATCCCACGTGGACGTGGACACGTGTGGTATGGTGCTGCTTCTTGGCAGTGTTCAACTGGTTGCGACTGGGACCGGGATCGCTGCAACGGAAGAAAGCATTCCGGTCCGGTATGCGATGTTTTTCTTTTTGGAGAAATTTTGTGTCATGAGGACTTTTCACGGTTTGCTGGACAGTGTCGGTCAATGGCGGATATCTTAAATTTTCTATACCGATAAAAGTTTAAAATTATTGCCTTTTAAATCCACCGCGCCATTCTGTGGAGCATTCCTATGGAAAACATAGAAATGAAAACATAAGTGATAGAAATTGATGCACGTATTGACAGTGTTGCTGACACATTCGGAATCCATTTGGCTTCATTGTGCGGAGTCGTCTTCCTCGGAACTATCTCGCAGCTTCTGCTGTCTGGGATCTAGACCGGATTGAATGTGGCACGAAAATCAATTTCAATCTCCGCGAGATTGCATCAGGTAGAGGAAGGTGGCTAGCGGTAACTGGTTATCAGGTTGCTGTTATTACCTTCCTCTTTTTTCCTCGTAGAAATAAATCATTTGATTCAATATACAATGTATTTTCAATCATTCAATGTGAAATGCCTCCTGATTAATGGAAGATTTTCGACTTGTAAAACAATAATAAAATCGGCCAGCCCTACTACGTCATGTTTACCGCAGAGAGGATTCTGAGAACGCAAAATCTACGATGCACTTGTTAAAAAAAATGGTATTGCCACTTTGCGTTAACACACAATATTACGTTGATCCACGGCTCAATATTGACTGCAGAAGCTTACTTTTCATCTAGATCTTCAATGGAACTGGTTCATGAAAAAGGTTCCTAAATATAAATATTAATAAAGTATTTTGCAGTAGAACAAAATTTAAGTTTTGTTTTTCGTTACGGTACTGTGATAATGTTATGAGCATCTAGGAATCCAGGAACTTTCTTCATGATCCAGTTCCATTGAAAATCTAGATGAAAAATAAGCTTCTGCAGTCAATATTGAACCGCGGACTGCTCGGAAGCAGTACGTTTATTTCTGCCCCAAGTCCAGTTCACCGGAAAATCCCGGTAATAACTTTGAAGGTTGCCTTCCTGAAAAGACGACGACGTCAAACATCCATCGCTCTCGCCGTTTTGTTGAGCTTTGACAGCAAAACTCATCTAATCCAGTCCGATGAAAAATTGTGTGTGTGAGTGCGTTTTTCCGTACTTTCAAATACACACACAGGAAGAGAAAAACCGGCACCGTTTGAACACGCGAAGCGAACCGAACGAGGCCATGAAACATTTCTTTTCGATATAACTTTCCTTTAAAAAGACGCACACACAAACACTCTCACACACACAGACTCACATCACCCCGGTGCCGGCGAATCCGGTTCCGGTTCAACCCGGTGAATGCGCGATTTTTCGTGTACGTGTGTGTGTTTGTCTTTGTATGTGTTCACGGTTGAGGAAGGATGGAAGCAATTTCTTCTGATTGAAATTTATTTTTATACCCCTTTCCGATGTCACGATGCTGCAAACAGTGGGCCTGATATGTGGTTTGATTTGGGAATTAAATTTAAGTTACGATTTTTTCTAAGTTTAAAATGAAATCTTTTTATTTATTAACGTTTATTTGAAAAAAAAGTCATTCAATTTATTTTATTACATTTATTTAATAAATATCATTTTGTGGCATTTCGGAAAATGGTAATCTAAAAATGGTTTTCCGGAGAATTTCGAATGATCTATTCTCACTAATTTTGAACAATGTGAAAATAAACTTCAAAATTAGATTTGTAACGATTTTTTCTCTGTTATAAATTGGTGTCCTTAGAGACCATCCATAAACCACGTGGACGCTTTAGGGGGGGGGGGGGTGTCAGTTGTCCACGCTCCATACAAAAAAAATTATGGAAATTGTCCACGATGGAGGGGGGGGGGTTGAGATGTCCACGTGGTTTATGGATGGTCCCTTACCAACTAACCAACATTGATCGTCTTGAAAAAAATGTCTTAAGGCCGATGCGAATATTTTTCAAAGTTCTTGGCTCTGGACTGGGTCGAGAAAAGGCAAAACAAAATATTAAAATTGAATTAACAAGCCAGAAATTCTACATTTTAATTAAAAAAGGCATAAGAAATTCCAAATACAGCAGGGAAGTGCATTTTAAATTGTTTTCAGCAATATCATTGCAATTTTGAGGTTTTTGAAAAACTAAATCTCCAGTTTTTTTGGGCCGTTTTTGGAAGGGCAAAACTTTGAAAAATATTTGCAACAAAAAAAAATAATAACGTCTATTTTTTATTTCAGTCAAAAAAAAATAGTAAAGGTACATTCTATCACGATTTTATTTTCCATGGAGAAGAAATCTCTCAGAAATCAGCCTATTTTGCCTATACAATATACGGGTCTTCCTTATGACCAAAAAGCTATTTTGCGGTAATAATTCATCCATACAAGTTGGCATACAAATTTATCAGTAATCCAAGCAAAAATGATATTTAATTATTCTAGAATTTTTATCTTGAGAAAGGAATTTCTGATAAATTTAGTGTATTGGGCAAAGTTTTAGGTATAACTAAGGTCAGTTCAAAGAAAAATAGGTACGCTTTCAAAAAACTGACCCATTTTTCACATTTCAACACACAAAAAAAAACAATAGCAATAACATTATTTGAAAAAAATGATTTATAGCTCTGTAGATCCATCTAAAGTTAATTTTATGTTTGTTTAAGTTGAAAAATATTTGTTTTCAAAAAGTACAAAAAAAAAATTGTATAAGAAAAATTGAAGATTTGACCTTTGGTTGCTAAGGTAAAGGTACAAGTAGAAAAAGAATTAGGAACTATCACTCAAATTGTACTCAGTTTTCATATGCCGAAATAAATAAATTTCTAATTTTAGTCTTTCGTTAGAGCAACTCTCTACGAAATCGGCCGATTTCAACCATTTTTATTTTTTGTATTTTTTTTTATTTGGCTCAAACTTTGTGGGGGCCTTCCTTCCGACCAAAGAAGCTATTTTGTGTCATTGGTTCACCCATACAAGTCTCCATACAATTTTGGCTGCTGTCCATACAAAAATGGTACGTAAATATTCAAACAGCTGTAACTTTTGAGTGAACTTTCTGATCAATTTGGTGTCTTCGGCAAAGTAGTAGATATTGTTGAGAACTATTTTATGTATGTATGATCTCCATACCCGCAGGCAACTTGGTCCTGGAATCGAATGTGAGCTTCAAACTTCAATTTTTCTGTTTTTTTTTCCTTAAGCCGCTGTATCTCAGCAAGCCGAGGTCCAATCTTCAATGTCTTTTAGACAATTTAATAGCAATTTTTTTGAACCTTTAAATTTTTTTTTTTTTAAATGGTCACTCATGGTCACTATTTAAAAAAACGAAAAACTGCAAATATTTCGCCAAAATCAAACTTTCGGTGGCTATATCTTGAAAACAGAGCCTTTTATCAAAAAAACTTTAGAGTACTTTTCAATTGGAAATTCAATTTTACATGAAAAAATTACGTCAAATTAGTTTTTGCATGACATTTCGATTTTTTCCAAAAATCACTATTTTTTTCAAAAATTTATAGCTCGGCGGCAGATTTTTTGACCATGTTTCTCTAAATACGTATTTTTGGAAATTGAGTTTTTGTGAAAAAAAAAAAAGAAATCTGCAATTTTTTTCCGTGTGCTTATTTTTTCTCAATAGTCCTAAACAATAACTGCAACTTTGCCGAAGACACCAAATTGATCAGAAAATTCACTCAAAAGTTACAGCTGTTTGAATATTTACGTACCATTTTTGAGTGGACAGCAGCCAAAATTTATGGAGACTTGTATGGGTGAACCAATGACACAAAATAGCTTCTTTGGTCATAGGGAAGGCCCCCACAAAGTTTGAGCCAAATCAAAAAAATACAAATAAAATTCATTTCCGGTTTTGGTAGAGAATTGCTCATTATTAAATTAAAATGGCTTCAATGGCCCCTACAAAGCTTAAGACAAATAAAAAATACAAAAAAATAATCAGAAATTTTGAAGGATTGCTCTGTAATAAGAAATTCCAATCAAATTTATAACTACAAAATCTCAAACTAACATGGAATTTCCCGAGTAATCTGAATACAGTCCAGACTCTTCGGAAACTTCGGATAATCGAATCACGAAAAAAAAATCGTTGTCTTTTTTTTATTATTGAGCTTTAGTACCCTTAAACTACTCTAAAGTGATTAAGAATTTTTAAATCCAAGATGGTGGCCAAAATGGCGGTGATGAAATATTGAAAAAAATACATTTTTTTAATTTTGTAGGCAATCAACCATTCAAATTTAATTGAAATGAGGTCGCAGAGCTCAAATTTGATGATACAAGCATGAAAATTAAAAAACAGGAAAAAAAACAATTTTTTGTTCTTGATTCGATTCTCCGAAGTCTCATACAAACCTTCTGATAATCGAAACTTCGGATAATCGAGGCTTCAGATAATCGAGTCTGGACTGTATATCAAAATTGAGACCAAAAAGTGTCGTTTTGTTGGCCTACAGGCACATCCGTGGAACTTGAGGTTCAAAAACGGGGATATGCACGGTGCTGCCTCTAGCGGTGGAGAGCTCCAACTTTTCGACAAGTTTTTATGGCAGTTTTGCATCGATGGGTCGTCCATAGTGCATGTAGTTAGAATATTTTAAATTTTATAAAATTATTAAAAGTGGAACATTATTTGATGACAGCATTTATTTTCATCGAAAACATAATGTTGACTTAGCAATACTTCGGCGTGTAATTAAACTTAAACAGCATTTTCAACAGAACTCTTTTTACAAAACTTTCCTCATTTGAAAACAATGTTTCCGGCCAGCCAAATAATTTCATAGCCGATTACGATGATTAATTTCAATGTGCACAATACACATCCCTTGATGTTGTCGTTGTTCTGTACATTCTAATAATTATTGTCAGTAGATGTAGCTAGTGAGTAATCCTTATTTTAATTTAATCCAGTCCCATTTGCTGATCACAATTTTACTCTAATTCTATTTTCTTTTTCATCTGTGCCCAATCTCTTAAGAACGCTTATAGTAGCGCAAAATAGCAATTGTTCGATTGTTTTTTATAAAATTGTTCGAGATGTTTTTCATGAATTTCATGCATTTTTGTACATGCATACCCAAGTAACCGCGGGACACTAAAAAGTAACATTTTATCAACTCTATATCAAAATATAGTGTAAGCTATTTACAGTAATAAAACACTATATTCCCTTATAAAGTGACATTAAAGCTAAAAGTGGCGACGTACAGAGTTAATATACAGTAACACTGGAAAATGTTGATATAGAGTAATGCTTCCAAAAAACAACAAAGTACTGCTTTACCGACTCTTTGGCCGTGCAATCAAAAAGCTATTTCCAACCTCACACCATGTTCTTACTTCCTTCTCCCACTTAGAGGAAGCTTTCTCAGCATGTTGCAATGTTTTTTGATGAAATTCTCCTCTGTCTAGGTTCGAAATCAGTTGTTGTTGAGTGTTCTTTCTAGCCGATGCCATGCGCCAACCATCTCCTCCGTCGAAATATATGTCTTGTGAGAAGATTGTAATCGGAGTGTTTCTCACGGATCCTTTTTATATTTCCAGTGTGGTCTCGTTTGGTTTATTTTCAAACAAAACTCACACATTGTATGTCTTCTGTCCATCTTCGTTATTTTCGAAACATTTAAAACACAACTTAGTTAACATGAAAATCATGATTTACAATTTTTTTATTTCCAACTTTTCACTTCATGCACTAGCAATTGGACATTTTTAACACTTTCACACATTTTTGCTGGTCCGCTTCCATCACGCATTGGCCAGAAATATTTGCAACTAAGGTCCAGAGTTTCCGGCTCGTCAACACAATTTTCCAGTTGATATTCAAACCCACCGAATCTGCAGAATGGTCGGTTTAATTGTTAACATCGAAAAATATCAGTTATAAACAATTTTTACTTACAAAAAAGCAGCACTACCTCGAGCACTTCACAATTTTACGCAATGTTTATTTTTTTAAGACGGAACGATTCGTAACACTGCTTCTGGTTGATTTAGTGGTTCAAAACATTATAAGAAATGTCAAAGTTTCGAAGCATTTTTAGATGTTGATTTAAAGTTATGGTACATTAAATCATACTCTATAGTAACATTAAAAGTATTCTATAATGTTTTGAAACATTTGTGTACTTAATATTTTGAAGCTCTAAATGGTTGCTCTAAATGTTATTATACAGTAAGCAATAAAGTTTCAAGACATAAAAGTGTCAAAACATTTGCAAAGACTATATAAAGTGACATAGCATCGAAAAAGCTTATTTAGGGTGAACTTAGAGTTTTGATTTAGTGCAAGTGGTTACTTGGGTATGGCACATTCTCTAGCGACAAAACGACCGGTTTTTGCTCAAGACCTATCAGCCAATCATTTTAACTATTTGTTCGTTGTTTTATTGGTTCAATCTTCAATCGCAGCTGGAATAACAATTATAAATGTTTAAAATAACTAAAACATGCCTGATTAATTTGTATCCATTGCAACGCCACAGAGTGATCGATGTGGCAAATGAAAAGTTCGACTTAAAATAAGTCTTAGTCCATAGTCACTACTTGTAGAAAATTTAATTGACATTCCGAATCTGTAATAATATTTATATTTGGAACAGGTTTTAATATCATACGAGACATATTTCGCAAAAAGTGAAAAATTTCGTGACGTTGCAACGCCGGAAAGTGTCATATGTATTTGTATCACTCACAACCAAATTCCAAATTTCTAGCAAGTTTTCTTATATTCCAAATTTTATCCCTTTTCGATCATTTTTTTAAATAATGATTTGAAGCAAAGATAAATCGTAGTTGATAATTTCTTTAAATCGTAAACAGGCCCTTCGTCCAATCAAAACTGGTATACTGAAAAGTTGCCTCAAGTAAACATCATCGCAGCACTCCATGATTTGAATTTTCATTTTGCCTCTCGTGCGACTCTCGTGTGGCCGTTTGTTTTTGCGATTCTTTTACTATTCCTGCTCCAAAATGCCGGAAAAAACTGTGCATTTAAAACTGCACTTTCAGATCATGGCTCATCATTTTATTCGATTGCAAACAGGTATTTAGTACATGGCTTGAATTCTTTGACATCGAACAAAAATATGGGAATAGGAGGAGATTCGCAGCTCTTAAATCTGTTCCTCTCAATTTTTAAATCAATGACGTCAGTAACCCATCGTCCATCAGGGAATCACGAGGGAGAGCTTTAATTGTTGAGGAAGAGCATAGAAATTGAATCATTAGCAAAGAAATCGCGCCACCAAAGCAACATAAACTCCTTCATTTAACGAACGAATGCTTGAAGCTTCTGTCAACATACAAGTGGTATACATATTTTGTTCTGTCAATTTGCAAGAGGTATAATAGATTCAAATTTTACAGTTGTTGATGCTGAGTAGGCTGTGACAAGCGTGGACAAATTTCCACTATACCAGTGACAGAACTCAACAATCGTCCCACTTTTTGAGCTATCAGGTTGTATGGAGTTCCACTTATGTGCTACAGGGCAAAAGTTAACGTTGTAAAATGTTTGTTATAGGAAAATCGTAAAACTATGAGAAAAACTGCGATTGGCCAAAAAGTTAATTCCGTAGGCTTATAGTCCATGAAATTCCCCCACTTTTGACCTAAAGGAGCATAGGGGTTCGTTCAAAAATTACGTTCATGAATAGGGGGAGGGGGGGGGGGTCTGAGATTTGTGACAGCCCATGTTAAAGGTATAGGAAAAGTGCGTGACAGGGGGGAGGGGGGGGGTCCGAATTCCCGAAAATCTCTGGACGTAATATTTGAACAACCCCTAGGGGTTAGAGGCTGTTGCAAAAAGAAATCCATTTTTAACAGTATTTTGCAAAAGCAATGAGAAAAAGCCAAATTGGAGTGCTTCAAAGACCTTTCGAATGCAACTAAGACAGTTGGAATTGATGAAGTTTAACGCAAATGCGAGCAATTTATAAGATTTTTTTATGATTTTTGGACCAAGTTTGAGGTGCGTTTTACTCCACTTCCCTTAGTCGTTGAGGGCTCATATTTGGCATGAGTTCATCTCATGTATAAACAAACAAATGCTGAAAGTTTCATCCAAATCGAAAGTGACGAATGACCTCTTTAGGTTAAAGTCACGTTAATAAAATAAACAACAACATCCAAATCGGAGCACCTCGATACAACCTCTAGAACAGACCGAGCAAAATCTACAAAAACTGCCTTTTAATAAGATGCTATTCCCCTACAGAGTAATAATCCAGCTTCGTGTAAAAGCCCTTGGTGTAAAATAAATTTTGCATTTTTTTTAATGACATTCTATGTATTGCTTATTGCGAGATAATATCACGTTTCTCCTTCGCTGTGACTGATTGGAGATTATAGCCGCCTTACTTCCGCAGTGTAAAAATCAGCAAATTGAACTGAAATTCTACGTTGATTTGGCTGTCAACTTGATTTGTTTTGAATATTTTCCAAAAAGTGAGCTGAAAACTCAAGGCAACCTTTGACAACAGCCAAAAATTTGTTCTGCGGTTGTCATGCGGCTGTCATGCGATCATTATCTTGCGGTCGTATCACCGCGCGTGAACTCTAATTATTGACGCCCGCGATAATAATATTGCATTCTGAAATATGCAGCCCACCAGTATGGGAAACCTACATGACCGAAATGTCAAGCTAATATATCCATCTGGCCGAGCGGGCTAAGGCGCCAGTCCTTACTGTTGGGGCTAGGTTTGAATTCCGTCGGTTGCAAGTTTTTTTTTGTGTTTACAAAAATTGTACATGCAGTGTGTAATATTAAGTGTCTTTTTTGACGAAGGTGATGTGCGTGTTTTTGCACGCGATTTTACTATCGGATTTTTTGCTGTGTAGTTGCTGAAAGCTGACAATTTCAAATTCGTATAACCCAGTAAACGAATGGTTTTTTACTTTATTGTTCCGGTATTTTAAATTGACATTTTTTTATACATCTTTACTCACAGATATTTGCTCAGAATTTGATTCAGAGTTGATATGTTGTATATGTAAAGGTAGGTCTATGAAGCGTATTCAAGAAGATCATTTTTCGAGTGACTTAATAGTCTTTCATTAGTGACGATGGTAAAAATATAATTACAAGGAGTTTCATTATTTTAATTGACTGCTGCATTAAATATTGAAACATGATTTTTAATGGTTTACTCACCCACTATCCTTCGATGCCAAAGATTCCGGCTGGTGGGCTGCTTTCCGCTTGTTCGCGTCGTCGTCGAACGGTGGGCGGATAAATATTATCAGAACCTCGAACCGTGTGACACTCTTATCTGAAGCAGCTCCGGCTTGTTCCTGGGAAGAGAGAATTTACCCCGTGACTTCCGTAGTAGCGTCGTTGCCCCCAGCAAACCGGTGGGGTTGAGGGTGGTGATTCGCTGGAAAAATTCACTCGTTCGGAACAAATTAGACTCTTTGTCACCACCCACCGCAGACAGTCAGCGTAGTTGTGACCAGGGTGGGGGGGGTGCCAATTAATCATGACACTTGCCCGCAACAGGCTCGGTCACGTCACGGAAGGCGTGGGAAAATGTCTTAATTTTGAATGATTGCTGCTGACGGTTTGCGGGGGTGGAGGAGTGGGATTTATGACAAGTCATTTTTGAAGGGTGGTTTAGGAACGATGGCAATTTTTTAGAAGCTGAACTGTCTGATTTACGACGAATTTATTAAATTTGTCATGGATGTATAGAATAATCAAGATTCAACACTCATAGAAAATGCAAAATAATAAACTTTTGTACTTAAACTGTACTTGAACCAAAACACACAACAACAACAACAACAACGACGCTTGAACTCCTGAGAACTTTTCCCCATGTCAACAGGAGGGGGCGTCCAAAATTCTGCCAAACTGGCAAGATGTATGTATTATGTATGTTTTGACGCATATCAACATAAACATAGACCAGACCATCGTATACAAGTTCAGAGCAAACCTGAAGAGGAAGGATAAACAACGCCTTCTTCGGGGCGCCAAAAGCAACGTACAAGCAGTACATAAAAGTAGAAAGTCGTTTGTTTGTTTATCTCAAATATTTCACGTACGCATTTGCGCTGGATTAAATCCAACCCTGCAGATATTCATGAATCTCGCAATTTAAACTATGTAAACGAGATAAAATTCAACTTCCAGGCACCGCTGGCTTTCGCTGGTTTTTTTTTTTACTTTTTTCGAGTGGATTAAATTCGGCAATAGAATTTTATGAATATTTCATTTCGGTAATTTACACACTCACACAAACACACACACACACACACACACACACACATTATTTTCATAGGTTCAGGTGCGAAATGTACGCAAATCGCGAGAGTAGCAAGTTTACCTTCCCTTATCGTGCGTGCACGAGCGCGCAGAGAATGATCTATAAATTTGGATTTTGTTTATTTCGACCAAATAATGTTGCACCGAATTTTTCGCGCAAAGGTTATCTTGGAATTTGTGAAAGTAAATATGATGCAAACTGCAAAAAAGTGAGACAAAAAAAAACAGAATTTATTTGAAACAAGGTATATTATTTTCTCCGCCAAATTACTTAACTTTGCACAAATACCCCTTTCAGCACAGTTGGCATTTGCCACATACCATACAAACTCACAATCAACGTTAACTTTGACGAAAGCAGCCTATTTGAACTGATTTATCTCCATAACATTATTTTACCGATTAAATTGATCGATTAAAGGGTACAAAATCTACTTACACAAAATCAAGGTAAGAAAACTATTAGTGATCTTTGCTTCCCAAATAATATTGACAACCAGATATTATAACCAGGGCCCTGAATACAGCCTCAATTAAAATTTGATTATAAAAATGAGGTTCTCTCAGTCTCACCTAATCAGCCCGCTTTTTCAATTGATGATATCCCGGCAACAATTTTAAAAATTTCTTATGTTAAAAGTGAAACTATTGTGGAACTTTTTGCACTTTTCCCAAAGTTAAAATATTGCAAAGAATTTAAAAGGGTCCTATTATATTTAGAAAAAATAAAATAAACGGTATTCAATGTACAGTATGTAAAAAAAGTATTTACACCCCTTGGGCACTATGCACAATTTGTGATGAAACATGTAAACAATTTAATGTTGACATAAACCTAGTACTACGTTTTGTTCAGAAACTCATGCCGAACATTTTGCTGCAAAAAGCTCATGAAAAGATGTTTTCTATAAAAAGTTATATAACAAATACTATTACAAAAATAAAAAAGGTGCAAAAAAGTTTGTACACCTTTCGAAAAATTAACATAAATAAAGTTATTTGTTGACAAATCACCATAAATCCAGTCTCCCAACTCCAAATAGGCATCCTTGACTGATTAAAAAAATAATTTGGATTGAATATAAAGTTTACTAATTACTTAGTATAAAAGTTTATATAACTCTGGAAATTCTATATAAAACTTATCTAAACTTAATTTTGCAAACTTTCAATTTAACTAAATGTCAATTTATTACCATAGAATTGCTAAATAAACATTTTGGAGTGGGTATAACACCGTTTTGGGGGTCTTTGTATCGCTAGAATAGATTTTTCGTTGGAATTTCGTACCAACCCGGAATTACGTCATCGAAAAATCCGCCGGCATCCGAACCGGTCCACAATTTACAAGTTAACCTATGTGGCATCGGAAAGAGCATAAAATTTCCGATCTTTTGATACCCATACATCTAGGTTTTCTATAAAACCCACGTTTTTAAATACCTGGGCAAAAAGTAAGTTTGATCCACGAGAACAAAAATTACGAAATTCCATACATTTTTGGCAGATTGCTCAAACGAAACCATAACAACGTTTTTGCCTAGGTATTTAAAAACGTGGGTTTTATAGAAAACCTAGATGTCTGGGTATCAAAAGATCGGAAATTTTATGCCCTTTCCGATGCCACATAGGTTGACTTGTGAATTGTGGACCGGTTCGGATGCCGGCGGATTTTCCGACGACGTAATTCCGGGTTGGTACGAAATTCCAACGAAAAATCTATTCTAGCGATACAAAGACCCCCAAAACGGTGTTATACCCACTCCAGAATGTTTATTTAGCAATTGTATGGTAATATATTGACGTTTAGTTAAATTGAAAGTTTGCAAAATTAAGTTTAGTAAAGTTTTATTTAGAATTTCCAGAGTTATATAAACTTTTATACTAAGTAATTAGTAAACTTTATATTCAATCCAAATTATTTTTTTAATCAGTCAAGGATGCCTATTTGGAGTTGGGAGACTGGATTTATGGTGATTTGTCAACAAATAACTTTATTTATGTTAATTTTTCGAAAGGTGTACAAACTTTTTTTGCACCTTTTTTTATTTTTGTAATAGTATTTGTTATATAACTTTTTATAGAAAACATCTTTTCATGAGCTTTTTTGCATCAAAATGTTTGGCATGAGTTTCTGAACAAAACGTAGTACTAGGTTTATGTCAACATTAAATTGTTTACATGTTTCATCACAAAATGTGCATAGTGCCCAAGGGGTGTAAATACTTTTTTTACATACTGTATTTTAAATAGCTTACAATCAATTGTACATGTTTTTTCCAAGACAAATTTTAATTATCAGCAAAACAAAAAAGTTTTTGGCCCCTTACTTTTTGGGGCATTTTTTGAAGAGGGCGATCAAATCTTTAAATTAAATTTACAATAGTTTAAAACTAGTATGAATATGTAGATTCAATAGTCACCTTTTGAACTGGCTTTAAACATTTATTTTGGAGATTTTAAAATGTTTATCTTATTTTTACGATTTGAAAATTAATTAATACCAACATTTATATTTTTAACGTTGAAGTTTCCGAGTTATCGCGGGTTGAAAAATGAGGGCTACCGAGAATAATTATTGTTCACAAAATTTTAACTTTAAAACTTTAACTGCACAGTGGTCAAAAACGGGTGAAAAACGGATCTTTTGATGCCGTCAGTTTCTGCCTACCAAAAGTATCATATTCAATGTAAAAAATTACGAGGAATCGATACTGGTGATACTCTCATTAGCGGCAAATGACAAGAAGTGGTCCATTTTACCCCACTTAGCCTTTTTTTTTTGGGTGTTTTTCTCGAATATCATCAACTGCCGTAGTTTGCCGCACTTCGAAAGTACCGTCATCAGGGGTGACATTTGGTCTGGGGGGCGATATTGGGTCATACAAATTTCAGCATTTTTGTATGACCCAATCTCACCCCCCCTCAGATTGGGTCATACAAAAATGCTGAAATTTGTATGACCCAATATCGCCCCCCAGACCCAATGTCACCCCTGATGACGGTATCTTATTTTATGTAAAAAATCATGAGAAATCGATTAGTGACACTCTCAATGGCGGCAAATGACGGGAAGGGCCCATTTTGCCCAAATTACCCCTTTTTCAGATGTTTTGCCTTCCTCACTGAGGTAAGGCTATAATCCTGCTTTAAAAATGAACTTTGTATGAAAACATAGTAGACCCACCTTCATGTATACATATCGACTCAGAATCGAAAACTGAACAAATGTCTGTGTGTATGTGTGTGTATGTTTTTTTTTTCGTTGGTTAGGTTATCGAAAGACCTTTCCAACGAGTCTAAAAAAATGAAGATCTGGCAACCCTGTCTCGAGATATGGCCCCTTAAGTGATATTGATGTACTTTTTGGAAGCCGGATCTCACTTAAATGTATGTAAACTATGTCTGGTTCCACTATCTGACCCATCGTTGGTTAGGTTATCAAAAGACCTTTCTAACGAGTCCAAAACATTGAAGATCTGGCAACCCTGTCTCGAGATATGGCCCCTTCTGTGATATTGATGTACTTTTTGGAAGTCGGATCTCACTTAAATGTATGTAAACTATGTCCGGATCCACCATCCAACCCATCGTTGGTTAGGTTATCGAAAGACCTTTCCAATGAGTCTAAAACATTGAAGATCTGGCAACCCTGTCTCGAGATATGGCCACTTAAGTGATATTTATGTACTTTTTTATTCCAGATCTAAAAAATAGATGAAATTTGTGTGCAGCCATTGTTGGTAATGAGTGAGGAAGGCTCCAACCACAAAGGTGGATTAAGTTAGTTTTTCTTAAATATCTTGAATTGCTGTAGTTTCGTACAGCTTTAAAGTATGTTATTTTATGTAAAAAATCACGAGCAATCGATTGGTGACATTTTCATTGCCGACAAATGACAGCAAGGGCTTATTTTGTCCCATTTACCCCATTTTATGTGTTTTTTATAAATATCTCTAATTGCCGTTGTTTTGTAAAAAATCACGAGAAATCGATTGGTGACACTTTTACTTGCGGCAAATGATGGCAAGGCCCATTTTGCCCCATTTACCCTGTTTAATGTGTTGTATAGAATGTATATCTAAAAGTAAACATGGTAACAATACAATTTGAAAGAAGCGGCCGCGTGGTCCCGTTTGGATGGTTGCACACACACACACACACACACACACACACACACACACACACACACACACACACACACACACACACACACACACACAGAGTTCAGACTCGATTATCTTAATTCCTTGAAAAATTTCACTTCGGACAATCGAATCACGAAAAAAAGCTTTATTGCAGCAGCAGCTGTCTTATTTTTAAATGTAAAGCTTAAGTATGACCTCTAACCTACGTTAAGTGATATTGGCCAAAATGACGGTGGTGAAATATTTGAAAAATGCATTTTGTTGTTTAATAAGCAATCAAATAAACCAAAATTAAAACAAAAATGAAAAAAAAAACCTGAAAAAAATATTTTTGTTCGTGATTTAAAATATCCAAAGAACGTTATTTGGGAATTAAATTTTTGATGGTAAAAAGTTTTTTTTTTCCGTTAGGCTATTTTTTCGAGCAGAAACTTGCAATATAGACCACAAAAGACCTGGGGTTCGTTAAAGTGGATGGTTAGATTGATTTTTGATTATTTGATTCTGAAAAGTCCCAATCATAACCCAAAACATCAAATCGATCAGAAAATCTTTTTACAAGGTACAGATTTTCGAATATGGTCATAAGGAGCTTTATATAGAAAAAATAATGATGCTAAATGGTCTCTTTTGACATAGAGACTGCAAAAACAAATTTTAACTAAAACAAAATAACCAAAATTAAAAATTTCATCAAATGAACTTTGAGCTTCCTGACGCTTTTAATTTGTAGTTTATTATCGAAATGAACTGAGTTATTCTGTTGAGGAGAACAATGTGCAGTGAAGAATGAACTCAGTTCATTTTGTTAATGACTTTAACCATTTTACTGATAGCAGTGAATTCCAATTAACTTTCATTAGAGTTGGCAAATTTCTGATTAATTATTAATAATTATTATTTACTCCAAAACCTCCATTAAAAATGAGCCAAAATAGCACAACTCCAAGCATACATGATTGTTCCGTGAAATCCCTGTAAAATAAATTGAAAATTCATTAATCCATTTGTCGGAAAGTTCATCCTGTTTATCCGCATTGTTTGTTTTCCACCTGTAACACGATGAAAATCCATTATGGTAATCCAGCTGCCATTATTGAATCGGCGTACAAAACTTTTCACATTCTGTGTACACGAAATTGCACTCACTCACCTGTTGTTGACCATTTGTTTTGCTTTTTTTTCTCGCTCACAGATGCTAATTGGGCGCTGCCGTTGGCACTGGCCATCAGCCTGCCCATTCCGACCCGGATCGTGCTGGACGGCGAGGAGCTGGTGCGGAGTTCCGTGCCGGACAAGGCTGGCAGTGGTAAGTCGAAACAATCGCGGCAATCAAATCACTTAATCGGGGATTGGAGAGATCGGCTGGTTGATTGGCAGGTCGGTTTGAAAAGATTTTTAAGCTTTACTATATCTCAAAAAGTTATTTCAATTTTGAAGTATTTTTTTTTCTTGGATAAACATCAAATTGAAATTGTTTTTAAAACCCCAGTTGCCCATGCCATCACAGCAAACCCAACTTTTTCAGCAGAACTCCAAGGTTAATCAAAGGTCAATCCCAAGGCAAGTAGTCTACGTGATTGGCATTCAACCACATTCCACTTAAGTAAAAGACGGGAAAAAAGTTTGAAAAAAACCTCCCGCCACTTTTGCGCCACTGCTGATTGATGGTTTACGACTGCGGCTCGATATTTACGACATCTGTTTTTCTTTTTTTTTTCCCTATCTCTCACTCTCCAGCCCAACAGAAATCAAATTTCTTCCATCCACAATTTAAGTGTTATTAGCTCCAAGATGGAACTGGGTGTGTGTGTTTTGCTTTCGCTCATTTCAGTTCACAGGGCAGAACAAATTACGCGCGAGTCGTCGACGACAACGAAATTCCGATGCCCGCGGAGGTTGTTTTGCGTGTGCCGATGGAACCATTTCACACTCTATTAAATTTATGATCGATTACCCCCGCATAGTCGCTGGTGTCGATTCCGCAGGGAGAGTTGGGCTGGAAGGGATAATGAGATATTCGGGGAAGCCAGATAGGGTAGCAGAAGTTTAGTTTGGAGTTGTTGTACACACAAAAAAATATTTCCGAATGTTACATCATTTATGATGTAACACTTTTGCACGTCATTAAACATTTAAATTTAAATGCAATTTGATGTAAATTTGCAACAAATTCTACGTAAAAACAAGATTTTACGTGTGATTCAACCGTTTACGTCGAATCTCAAGTTTACATCAACTAAGTTTCATGTGATTCATTTTTTCCGTGTCGAGTAAATTCACATATTTTTTCCTGTGTAAGGTCAAAATAAGTCACAGTAAAGTTGAGATCTATTAAAAATCATCCAAACTTAAAAAAATTATTGTGTTTTAAAATCGGGAAAATATTGGTATCAAATGATCGGGATTTTTCAAACATTTCGAAAGATAATGTATTACAAACAATTTTGAAAATACTCAAAATTTTAACAAAACTACGAATTTTTGAAAAAATACTCAAAATTTTAGTTCTTACAAATGACCGGGATTTTTTTTTGTACATTTCGAAAGTGATAACACATATTTCTGAAAATACTCAAAATTTACAATATGAGTATCAAGTGATCGGGATTTTTCAAACATTTCGATAGTAATAATATTTTTTGTGTAATACTCAAAATTTTCAAAAACCTACGTCTTTTTGAAAAAATACTAAATTTTCGTTTGTTTCTTACATTTTGATGGATTTTTTTGAAAATACTCAAAATTTTCACAGAATACGTAGTTTTGTGAAAATCTTAGGTATTTTCAAAAATGTGAGAAATAACTTTCTAAATGTATGAAAAATCCCGAACATTTAATACCTTATTGAGTATTTCCCTTCTCTCTGTCAACACTTTAACGGCCGGGCGACGCGAAGACTTATGTTCTTTCTCTCTGTTCCTATCTCTCTCTAGCTTGTGCGGGTAAGAGTAGTGACAGCAATCATTGGAATGCATTCATGGCGAAGTTGATAAAAAATTCATGTAGAACTCAAACGAACGAGCTATGCGCGAATGAGAGAGGTGGTGAGAGTCAAACGACTGTGTGAGAGACTTTACGTTACGCTGATTCGTTCGTGTGTGAACTAACTAAAAAAGAATGTCAAAGTAAGGTTGATGAAGTGAAGGCGAATGTAGCGGTCATTCACCTTTCTTTCCGTTTTCGCAAATCGACTTTTCAGTGTATTTTTTGATTTGGATGAAACTTCGTCCTTGTCCTTGTTGTCCTTGGGTCAAAAGAAGTCATTTTGCATCATCTTTTTTTCCATACAAGTCTCTATATAATTTTGTAGGTTGGTTATACAAAGTCGGTATGTAATTGTATGATATTCTGTATCATGAGATGAAATTTTCTGATCGATTTGTGGACTTCGGCAAAGATGTAGGTTATGATTAAGTCTTTTCGGAATAAATAGGTAAATTATCTTTCTATTACAAAAATACGTATATTTTAATTTTCGAGATTTTTTTGAGCCATACTGTATGATGGTGTGAGATCTGGTTCTAGAGATATGAATTTTTGAAAAAGTAATGTTTTTTTTATTTCAAAAAGCGGAAAAAATCACTAAAAAATTAAAGCCGAAATGAATTGCAGTCGAAAAAAAACTATACTTTTTTTTATGTGTACAATCTCAAGTTACAGCCACTTTTGGGTACAGTTAAATCTCGCACAGTGCGCAGGCGTTACGCTTTGTATTTCTTCGATTACTCAAAAACGACATAATATTTTTGCATTTTTTTTAAGCAGCTTGTTCGTCTTTTTCTAATCTACAATTAGCTTAAAAAAAGATTGTAAAAATATTATTTCGTAATTATTTGAGTAATCGAAGGAATACAAAGCGTAACGCCTGCACATTATGCGAGGTTTGACTGTACATATTTTCGATTACTCTGCTTTTTTTGCATTCTAAGAATAGGCTGAGAAAATTTCCAATTCATTTTTTTCCCTAAAACATTGAATGTTGGACAATTAGATTCTGAGATACAGCTTCACAAAGAATTCAAGTGTCACCTACACGGAAAAAATGAATGTAAGAATCTCGAAGGAATATATCCAATTTTATAGCGCAAATGCACCATACTCATGAATAAATTCCTTTGTGGATCTTAGATTCATGAACACAATTCACGATTTCTGGAATTGATTTTTTTTTCTGTGTAAAGTTAAACCTCGCATAGTGCGTTGGCGTTACGCTTTGGATATCGTCGATTTCTCAAACATGGCGTAATATTTTTACAATCTTTTTTAAGCAATTTGTTCGTCTTCTTCTAATCTACAATTAGCTTCAAAAAGAATGAAAAAATATTATGTCGTTTTAGAGTAATCGAAGAAATACAAAGCGTAACGCCTGCGCACTATGCGAGGTTTAACTGTAACTAGCCTGAAATTTTCAACTCACGATATCTCGGAAACTAATGATCCAAAATCAAACTTTTGTGAAAATTACTGATCTTTTCATTAAAAATATTATCAAAATTGTAAAATAATTACTTTTGAAAAGGTCAAAACATAAAAAAAATCTCGTTTAGCTTTTTAGACCAAACTATAACATTTTTGGAAGGTACCTGAAAAATTCACAAAAGTTTTTTTTTTGCATATTGAAAATTTAATTAATAGTTTTCGAGCTATCGTCAATTAAGATACAGAGAAATCTTTTTTTACGCGGTGGCGTTACGCTTTTTGCTTCGTAGATTTCTCTTAAACCATACAATATTTTTGCAAGCTTCAAAAGGCGTTTTGTAGATCTGAACAAACCCTACAAATTGCTTTTAAAAGATTGCAAAAATGTTGCGTCGTTCCAGAGAAATCGACAAATAAGAAAAACGTAACGCATCGCGTGAAAAGAGGTTTCACTGTAATACTGTCTCAAAGAGAAAATTGTAGTAAATTATCCCAGCTTTAAATAAATGAGACTAGATCTAAATTAAACTCAGGCCATTGTAAACATTTTTTGAAGTTAATGTCCCTCGAGGCTCGTCGAGGGGGGGGGAGGCAAAAAAAATAAAAAAGTAAAATAAATTAAAATACAGGCCACGGCCACGGTTTTAACATGTGAATGAAAAAAGTGTTTTAAAATGCATTATACACCTGTCCAGTTGTTTTCCAATCATAGCTGGAGTTTTTTTTTTAAAGGTCCAATAAACCAAATTTTCAGTTTTTGCATTTTGGGTGTTTTTTAATACCCCTGACTCAAGGCGGTTTAAAAAACACCCAAAAAGCATAAACTGGAAATTTGGTTTATTGGACCTTTTATAAAAAAAAAACTCCAGATATGATTGGAAAACAACTGGACAGGTGAATAATGCATTTTAAAACACTTTTTTCATTCACATGTTGAAACCGTGGCCGTGGCTTGTAATGTCATTTTTTTAACTTTAACTTTTTTTGCAACCCTTCCCTCGACGAGCCTCGAGGGACATTAACTTGTTAACAAAATTTGTAAGTATTGACAAAAATAAATATTTTTGTGAGAAAAAAAAGTTTTTGCGGCGCTAAACATTGTAATTTCATAAAAATTCAAAATACTTTTAAACGTACTCAAACAAGCTAAATATGATTATCAATGCAGAAAAAGGCATTTTAGATTGTTTTGAGTTGATTAGACTTCTATTTCCATTAAAATTTTCCAGTTAACAGGCGACATAAACTTGTTTTCTGTGCACTTTGTTTCCAAAAAAAAAACAGATCAAAATTATTTTTTGTGGCTCATATTTAGTTAGGAGTGAGGAAGACACCAACCACGTAGGTAGATAAAGTTAGTTTAAATATTTGTCTTAAACTTTGTAGGTACTTTCGGAGGCATTGTTGTACCATTGGTTCGTCCATACAAGTATTCAATATTCTTACAATCCAGCCATAAATTGTCCATACACAAAGGCCATGAGGATATTCGAAAATCTGTATTTTGAGAACGGATTTTCTGATCCATTCGGTATCTCGGGCCAAATTGCAGGTATTGCTAAGGACTTCTCACAATATATACTAATACTCTTAACAATTTACCTTCAAAGCCGTTGCAAGTATTCCCCTCTCTCCTCCCACTTAATTTTGGGCCGACAAATCAGGGGGTAAAGAAAGGGGCAATTTTTGAAAAAAATAATATCATCACTTTTCAATTTCCAGAAACTTATAATTGCAAATTAAAGCTGAAAGGTGATTTTAAGCTTTATACACTTATTTTCACCTCCGTGTACGCACGAGAGCAAGCAGCAGTAAAGTGCTCAGTGCTCTTTCGTTTTATCGGATTTCTTCGCCGTAATTGATTGTGACTAACCGCGAGTTTGCTCCTCCAGCATGCCAAAGGCCGGCCGTGGCCGTGGCAGTTCGAGTGCGGCCTCGAAAAACCCGCGAAGTTCGTCTATCGGCCGTGTGCAAAAAGGTAAACAAACCAACGCCGTGTCGACCGCCATCGCGCAGGGGAGCGTGAGCGCAGAAGACATCGACAAAAAGTTACTACATCCCGGATATGTTCCAAGATCACCAGTGCGAACCCGTTCCGGTACTGCCGGTGCCACGACCAACACGTCAACATCCGCCAATATTCCCATCAGGAACGAGTTCCAGATGCTGAGCGACGACGAAGAAAACAACAACAACACCGACGGTAGCAGCACTACCGACGACGACGACGACGATCGTCGTGCACGGAAAAAAGTGCCGACGCCAAAAACGAACAATTCTCCAAAGGAACGTAGACCACCTCCAATTTATGTTTTGGACACGTTGGCGGACGATATTGACGAGTTGCTGGAAGGCCTCGGATATTGTCTGAAAATTGGTAAGTCGTCGGTGCAAGTTTACACATTCGACACTAAGAACTTCGACCTGGTTGTGGAGAAATTAAAGAGTAAAAACTTTAAGTTCTACACATTCGACCCCGTGCAGAAGACAGCTGTTAAGGTCGTCTTGCAGGGGTACCAAGACCGCCCGATCTCCGACCTCAAGAAGGACCTCTCGGGTGCTGGAATAACGCCGCGTGACAAAAAAGTCCTCTCGCGGAAGACAACAGTCACAGGTACACACACACACTGTACCTGTTGTACTTCGACCGCGGCACCGTCAAGATTCAAGACCTGCGGCGAACTAAGGCATTGGACGGGTTTTGGGTAAACTGGCGGTTCTACTCAAAGAACCCGTCGGACGCAGCACAATGCCACCGTTGCCAGAAATTTGGCCACGGCTCGCGGAACTGCAACCTCCCGCCCCGCTGCGTGAAGTGCGGTGAAACACACCTCTCGGAGGCGTGTGCACTGCCGTGCAAGGCGGACCTGGGGGAAAAGGCAGAGCAAACCAAGGCGCGCATCAAGTGCGCCAACTGTGGAGGTAACCATACCAGCAACTACCGTGGATGCAGCGCACGGAAAACCTACCTCGAGGAGCAGGAAAAGAGGAAGAAGAAAGCAGCAGCGTCCCACCCTCCTCCGCGAAGCACGAGCGTAACCGTGCCGGCAGCTGGACATCGTACGGTTCCAGCGAACAACTCAGCGTTCCCTCCTGGATGGGGGCGATCGTTCGCCAGCGTGGTCGCTGCCGGTAGCTGCAATGCGGCCCAGCAAGAAGTTACCGGGGAAGATCTCTTTACCCTGCTTTGCTCTCGCAGGGGAGATGATGACGCGGTTTCGGACCTGCCGTAACAAGGCGGAGCAATTCCTGGCCCTTGGGGAGCTGATGATCAAGCACATCTATAAAGGATAAAAAACTGTGATCTAGTTTTAAGCTTTCTCTATTTCTATCCCCTTTCCCTTGCAATTTTAGTAAGTTTTTTTCTTAATTTTTCTTACTCTAGGTGACACCTTTATTTACAAGCAATAATTGTTCCAAAATGGATTATGATGTAACACACAGCTGAAAGGAACTCCAAAACTCTGTAATGAACCTCAAAAGAACTTATTGTATCTTGATTATTCACCAATAAAACCGAATTGAATTGAAAATACACTTATTTAGGTAACGAAAAAAAATCAGTTTTTTGTGTGAAAAAGTAATGACAGTCAAGTCACAGCCGCAGTTACGACCCTCTACCCAAAACGTAAAATGGAAATTCCACCAACCCACGAAACGCGTTGGAACGCGCAAATTGACAGGTTCAAACCAATTGGCAGTAACAGTAATAGGTATCACGCTGTGCGGAAAACCGCGTGGAAAATGAACCCAGGTTTTCCCATGGGACACATTCTCTCCTGCTGCTGCTGCTGTTGGTATCGTTAACGGACCGGATTGGATTCCAATAATTATGTGGCAATTTGGCTAAATGGTTTTCGTGCGGATCGCCATTCCACACGTGCTCAGCTTTTCCCCGAGTTTTGCCATTAGCGACCCCCTGTCCGGTGCCATTACTTATTCATTAGAGCATTGTTTCGTGCGCGCAATGCTTTAAAAGTTTCTGGCCTCCTACGTAGTCGGAAACACCGACAGATAGGGGAGAGCCGGGTATTATCTTTGTGAGTGCAGTGTTGCCAGCCAGAGTCAATTTGTTTGCTCTCTCTCTCCCAAAATCTCCAAATTGGATTATGACTCGCCGGGCAGTTCTTAATTAAGTTTAGGAAATGTTTCGAGAGCGTTCCGAAAGCAGACGTTGTTCCCGTTCAAGTGGTTTTACTTTAGTGGTCACAGATTACGGAGCACTAGGTTTCGCCATTCCGGATCGCAATGTCAATGTCAGGTTGAAGTGTCTTGTCTGAATAATTGATCAACCTTTTAGGAGGAAGATTTGTACCAGAAAAGCCACGTCAAATCAATGTTTGGAGACTTTAATATTAAATTTCCTGGAAGGTACCGTATTTTAATCAACCACCCAATTTGTGCTCAGAACACGTGTAATCTCTTCCGCATGGATGGCTCAATCAAAATTGAGTTAAATTCCCCATGAAATTCCTAGGATTTTCTCATTTTTACCTGAAGATGGCAGCCAGACGCCCCAAGGTGGTCACCGTGCAGATTTAATCTGCAGGTAGCTCGTACGAACCGATTAGCCCAAAGTGAACCAAAGGGACCGTCCGGCCAAGGTCCACCTTCTACAATTTATTAATTTTTCATTGACACACATGCCGGGACGGTGGACACAGCTAAAAAAATCGCTTTTCTTTACCTACAAATTACCTCTGAAGCTAATCGTAAATTTTCAAACAGTGTTCCCAGATAATGGACAAACAATGGCTGTCGCCGCCCCCTCAGCAACTCATCCCCGAAATGGTGCGTTCCTCCTGGTTATGAAAATGATATTTCACACCCCACTAATTCCTTAGCATATTCACTTTCATTTTAGCTCACTGAATATCAACTCAGAGTAGTGGGGATGGGCTCACGTAGACCGTAAAAGGCCATTCCATTTAATAAGCCGTTTTTCTTCAGGTTTACCCTGAGAAAGCTCACCCTTAGGCAGTACAGTGAACCCCCTTTTGTTTGATAGTCTTTAGTTTGATGCTACTTAGTGAGCTTGTGTCAAACCAACGCACAGTGTTCGAAATGGCAAAATTAAGTGGAATAAATTGATAACTCCTTTATTTGACGTCCTAGCCAAATGGTGTCTTCGGAAGAGTTGTTGTACTTGATAAGGGCTATCTTTTGAAGGTATTGACATACAGGGTGACGACCTTCCAGGGTGTCAACCAAAAACTAACTTTGTTGGATGACGTTGTAGGGCTTTGGTGTCTTGGGCAAAGTTGTAGAGGAGAAAATTTCATGAAAGTTTGTCAAAGGCACCAAATTTGTAGCTCTTAATCTACTCGAGATATACGCCATTTTTGCAAAAATGGTCCAAAAAAGCACTTTTTTGGTGATAACTCAAAATGTTAGCATTTTAGCGGCCTACTATGTTCTGAAGAGTTGTTTATGACTTAAAATTACACATCTTTGCCGAAGACAGCAAAATGTGTTGAGCCTTTATTGAAGAGTTATAACCATTTTTATGTGATTTTGAGCCTATTTTCTAGTTGCTATGTTTTCAAAATGGCGCATTTTGGCGCAAAACCGAACAATGCACCTGAAAGTACACACTTTCAACTACATTTCCTGAAAATATCTCCGTGTCTATCCGTGTCTATTTTTAGATATCTCGATTTGAATTTGACGGTTTTTAATCAATCTATTTATAAATGTTAATTGAAATCATATTGAATACGAGTTGAAAATCGGTGAATTGAAGGGTAAATTGATCAATTTTTATGGAAAATACTTTGACTATAAAAAAATACGACAACCTTTCTAAACTGACCAAATATGAAAGGAAATATTTAATTTTGAATACGAACAATTATATACAATTTTAATTTACATTATTTTTGGGCTAAACATGTTTTTATTAATAATTTTAGAATGTGTGTCATAATTTTAAGCATAAACAATGTCTTTTCCATAAAAATCAATCAATTTACCAATTATTACCACGTTTTCAATAAGATTCCGCTTTAAAATATTAATAAGTTGATTAAAAACCATCAAATTCAAATCGAGATATCTAAAAATAGACACGGATAGACACGGAGATATTTTCAGGAATTGTAGTTGAAAGTGTGTACTTTCAGGTGCATTGTTCGGTTTTGCGCCAAAATGCGCCATTTTGAAAACATAGCAACTTTAAAATAGGCTCAAAATCACTTAAAAATTGTTATAACTTCTCAATAAAGGCTCAAAACATTTTTCTGTCTTCGGCAAAGATGTGTATTTTTATGTCATAAACAACTCTTCAGAACATAGTAGGCCGCTAAAATGCTAACATTTTGAGTTATCACCAAAAAAGTGCTTTTTTGGACCATTTTTGCAAAAATAGCGTATATCTCGAGTAGATTAAGAGCTACTAATTTGGCTCTTCGACAAACTTTCATGAAATCTTCTCCTCTACAACTTTGCAGAAGACATCAAAGCCCTACAACGTCATCCAACAAAGTTAGATTTTGGTTGACACCCTGGAAGGTCGTCACCCTGTATGTCAATAACTTCAAAAGATAGCCCTTATCAAGTACAACAACTCTTCCGAAGACATTATTTGGCTAGGACGTCAAATTAAGGAGTTATCAATTTATTCCACTTAATTTTGCCATTCCGAACACTGTGCAACGGGGTTTCACCGTAGTGCCGGCGGCCGGGACCAAGTTTATTCGGAAACTTGGTTTAGTTTATGCGGATAATAGCTGTCTGTTCTTGGAACTTAGGTCGGCCGGTGAGGGCAGATGTTACTATGGTTGGCTTTGTCCTCGTCATTACCATAGTTTCAACCTTGTGAAGGGGAGGGGAGAAGGCCCTCGTTTTACGGCATCAATTATGGATTATCGGTTATTAACAAAAACGTGCCGCATCAGGAAGTAACAAGATTTTTTGTTTTTGGGTTAAGAAAATATTTCTGTTTTCAACGCCCTCAAAATTGATATCAACTGCTTTATTAGGTTGTATTAAAATTCGATTCACTGAGTAGTTACGTGTCAAAACTAAATTGCTCTTGACTCTGATTTCAGCTTTAAAAAAAGTCATTTAAGATTTACTTTAAACATTTTCATGCAGTCACATTACACCCTAGTGCTGCCCCGAGCAGGTGTAAATAACACGGGAATATCAAATTTTGGTATTACTTGGGCAAATAACAGAGATCAAAATGTGCCCTTGGTTGCCCAGTAATAGATGGTAAAATACCATGAAATCATACCAAAGTCTTGTATGTGGAAGGGCACAACAATTCCAAACCATGTTATTCCAAAGGTAAAATAATACCTCAGAATAAAACCTTTTCAATACCAAGTTTAGGTCTTCTGGATTCTTGAACATTGCTTGAATACCAAAACTTGGTATTACCATGGTTTTATTTTTAGGTATTCCCGCGCCCTTGGAAAATCAGACTTTGGTATTCCTGTGATTTTGGTATGATTTCATTGTATTTTACCATCTACTATTGGGCAACCAAGAACACATTTTGGTCGCTGGTATTTGCACAAGTAATAAATACCAAAATTTGGTATTTTCATACCATTTTCAGTGCAGCAGTTGCAGTTAGTGAAAAAACGGAAATGATCCATATGCAACAGCCAAATCTACTCACCTGATGATTCCATGTTGTTTTTAGTGATATTCTTCACCACATCGAATTCATTTTCATTGATGAACGACCTGTGCTTGAAGTTCTTAAAGATTCTGAAAAATAAGGATTGAAATTCACCAAAATTCAATAATCTGTTGATTAACTCGTTTTTCAAAGTATTTGGTTATCCTGACTTAGAGAAATTTCAGCGTTTTAAAAAAAAATCTTAGCGGTAAATCAAAAATAAAATAAAATCAGCTTTAACATTTTTGGGTTTCAAGTCAATTAAAAATTAATTATCTCGTCAAAATTTATAAAAAAAAATTCCATAGTTTCAGAGGAATTTGATGAAACCTTTCAATACCAAAATAATACCAAAATGTGGCATCCTGACTTAGAAAATTTTCCACAATTTCAAGTCATTTCTTTAGGGGGTATATCAAAAATGTTTAAAATCAAGTTTGAAATTTCCGGTTTTCAATAAAGGCATTCGCTTTGAGACATCATTTTGCCGCAAAATTAATTATTTTGACAAAATTGGTCAAAATTTTCCCATAGTTTCAGAGGAATTTGATAAAATACTGTTGTTGCGACAGACAAGATTTTCGGAGGTTCTTGTAGCAAAACTCCGTTTTACGGTGATGTAGCTAAAAGCTGAAATTACATTTTAATTATAGCAATTTCAAGCACAAGAATTCATCGGCTACTTACAATTCAGTCTCCTAATACATTTCTTGTCGCTAACAGACAACTACCGGCAATTTACTTGCGATTGTAGTTAAATAACTTAATCTAAGAAAAGGTAATTAGTTAACCGAAAATAGTAATAAATATTTAAATAAATCCTCACCAGAAAGGCAATCAGTAGTGTACCTTCTAATATCTGATTGGTGAATAATAGTTATAAGAAAAGTTCAAATCTGTCTAAACCTAGCTACAGTGTCAGTGATAAATTGTCAACGTGACGGTTCTAATGTATAGTCTTTTTGAGTCAGTTTCGTTTGGCCGATGGTACGAGGGATACGATCAGCGCGATCAGTACAGTCGGCACGGTGTGTTCGCAACATCCTCCCCCACGTGTCGCATGATGATCTGCACCAGAATCCTCAGCGTCACCAACGTCCAGCAGAGCCAACTTGACGACTGCTCGCTCTCGTAACAGACCCTTCGATGTCTGTACATCCACCCGACGTACCCTACCATCCTTGCCAGGATACATCCTCGCAACGAGTCCTCACAGCCACCCGTTCCGATGTCCTTCGTCCACAACGCCCTCTTTGATTGGTCTCACCTTCTCGAACCATTAAGTCCTCCTCGCGATCGTCGACAGATATTCTTTCACCCAGCGGCTCGAGAACTCGTCCAGTGTGTGTGGATACGCCGACCGGATCCTTGACGGGTTGCTGAACACCGCTCGAACTCAGCATGAGAAAATGGTTGGGGGTCAAGGACTCATTATCTGCGCTCTCCAGTGGCACGAAAGTCGTGGCGACTTCGTCCGGATAGGCGTCGGATTGAGCCAAGCGCCACAGGCTTCGTTCGGCTTTCTGCATCTCCTCACGTGTCAGCGCGCCCGAAGTTGGTCCCTTTTTGCCCCACTTCGTAGCTTCGTCGGCGACGTTCATGCGCGATGGACAGTATCTCCACTCTGCGGCCTTGGACAGTGACAGGATCTCGTTGACCCGGAACGCCAAATACGGGCGAAATCGGCGGAGGTTGGTTGACCTGATCCACTGCAGTGCCTTCTTGGAGTCCGACCAGAAAACGTCCTTCGAAATAGGGAGTGAGTGTCCGTCCTCGATGGTCTTCCGCAATCGCGATCCAGTTACGCCCGACTGAACTTCGAGACGTGGGATGGGAAGCGGCTGTAGAGGTGCGACCTTCGTTTTGGTTGCCACCAGTGAGCACCGGACTTGGCCGCGATCCTCCAGACGAAAGTATGCCATCGCGGAGTAAGCTTGCTCGCTGGCGTCAACAAACACGTGGAGTGGCAACGTTTTCAGGCTGGCTGGTTCGTAATCCTCGAAATAGCAACGTGGAACTCTCACCGTTTCGATTTTGCGCAGCAGCGCGATCCACTGCTTCCAGCGTCCGATGAGCTTCTCCGGGATTTTGTCTTTCCAGCCGACGCCGGATCGCCACACGTCCTGCACGAGTATTTTTCCGTGGATGACGAAGACGGCGACTAACCCGTTCGGGTCGTAGATGCTCATCATGATGCTCAGCAGCTGGGTCTTCGTCGGCACCACCTCTCCAGTCAGCAGCTTCATGTTCTTTCGCAGGCTCAGTGCGAACGAGAACATGTCTTCGTCGGGCAGCCACACCATTCCCAGCAGACGCTCGAATCCGTTCTCCTTCTCGATCACGAAGTTCTTGACCGTCGTAGGGTTGACTGCTCCGATCCGCGCCAGCACGGTTTTGTCGTTCGAGATCCAGTTCCGGATGTAGAATCCGGCTTTCGCGTGAACCTCGGCTACCTCCAGCGCCATCGCAACTGCTTCGTCCGCCGTATCGACACTGTCGAGGTAATCGTCGACGTAGTGCTTGTTGCGAATCGCTGCTGCCGCCTTCGGGTGATCTGCTTCGTGTTCGTCAGCGTTCACGTACTGCGAGTGGGCTGGGGAGCACGTCGCCCCAAAGATAGCGACGTCGGTCACCATGGTTTCCAGCGGCTTGTCCGGCGAGTCCCTCCACAGGAACAGCTGAGTGCTGCGATCGGGTTCCCGGATCTTCACCTGGTGAAACATGGCTTCGATGTCTGCGCAGATGACAACCTGTCTCTCCCTGAACTGGAAAAGCACGGACAGCAGCGGCGTCAACAGGTCGGGCCCCTTCAACAGCATGGTATTCAGGGACACGCCGTCGACCTTGGCAGCCGCATCCCAGATCACGCGCACTTTGCCGGGCTTTTTTGGGTTCAGTACTATTCCGAGGGGCAAATACCAGGTCTGGCGATGGGCGAAAGACTGCGTAGCTGCCGGCATACTCCCGTAGACCGTCCACCCGAGACGCGTTTTGGTAGCGATCGGTTCTCCTTTGCGTCCTTCCCGCAGCTTAAGGGTTGCCAGCAGGTGCACGTTGTTCAGACCGATAAGTATTCCGGGAACCGCAGACTGCAAGCTCGATAGCGGCAGGTCCTGCAGATACGCGAACTCTTCCGCCATGGCCGTCGCGTCCATCGTTTGTTCCGGAAGTCCGAGCTTGTCCACCGTGTACACGTTCGACGCGACGAACCGCTGCGGACGATCAGCGCCAGGAATGTCCAGCTCGGCTTCCCGCTTCTCCGAGAAGTTCTTCATGATGCCGGATGTCCAGTGGATGCACAGAGATACTTGCTTTCCTTCCAGGCCAAGAGTTGCCGACAACTTCCGCTCCAGCATGGTCACCAACGAGCCGTCATCAAGAAAGGCAAACGTGTTTACTTCCCCTTTCTTTCCGTACAACGTGACGGGCAGCATACGGAACAACGTTGATATCGTCGGTTGACGGTGCAGTGCGACTACGCCGCTCATTGCGGGCTCGCTGCGCTTCGCTTCCGTGGGTGCTTGTTCGTAGTGGAGCAGCGGATGATGCTTGTTCTGGCAACCTTGGACTCCGCCGGGATCGCTTTTGCACGGCCAGCGAGAGTGGGCAACCAGACAGCGACGACAAAGTCTTTTCTCCTTGGCCAGCTTCCAACGATCGTCGAGACAAGGTTTGCTGAACTTTGAACAGTTGGCCACCAAATGGCCGCTGTTGTTGCACATCGGGCACACTTTGATGTTGGAAGACGGACGGTCCGTCGGTTTCGTCGCCTCCCTCGTCTCGTCGTCACCCTCGCGCCGACCTTGTTCCTCCCGTTGGCGTTGAAATTGCTGAAGCACAAGCATGTGTTGCTCGCTTTTCTTGGTTTCATCATTCAGGTGTGCTGGCATCTGCTCGAGATCCTTCCGCTTACTGCTGCTTCGCCACTCCTCGAAGGCGTTCGAGGTGACTTTAAGGATCTTCTGTATGGCACCGGTGTTTGGTTTCCCCAGGTATTTTGGTAACTCAATGAAATGGCTTTCAGCTGGCGTGGGATCAGGGACCTTGGGCACATCGACCTCCTTTTCGCTGTTAGCCTCGAGACTGGCCGGCGGTTGTGCTGAAACGTCGGAGGAATCATTCGACATGGCATTGGACGAAGCGTTTGTCAAAGTTAGCGTAGAAAACGTTAGTTCCACGCGCAGATTTGCAGCACTGGCCTCAATCAGTGGCTGGATGTGGTTGCCAGACTCGGTCATCTCGTGGTTGATGCCTGGACTGATATTCTCAGCCTCAGTCTGCGATTTGATCCACACCTCTACCCTGCTAGTTGATGCACGGCTGTCGCTGCTATGGACTTCACGTTTCTCGTCTTCTTCTTCCAGCTGTCGAAGAAGCGCATTCTTCTTCGATCTGTACAGATGCTGTCGTTCCAGCTGTGCGATTTTCTCCTTCATTATCGCTTCCTGGATCCGGTGCTGCTCTTCCATTTGCTGCAGTTCCATGGCAATTAGTGCCGAACTAATACTGCTAGCATGCGATCCAGACGAACGGACGGACCTCGGCCTTAGAGGCACGCAGGTACGGCACACAAACGGCGGCTGGTTTACGGTTGCAGCGGAGACGTTCCCGAACGACAAGTGGAAGTATTGCTCGCACTTTTCACACCGCACCATGTACAGCTCGACTTTGTTCGGCCTGGTACAGCTAGCACAATCATGCCCATCTCCTCGCTCGGGTTCTATGATCGACGGCTCAACCAGTTTCCCAGCATCATCCTGAGCGCCTCCGATTTGGAGGTTAGATTCAGCTGCTCGCGTCATCGAGCGGGTCTGTTGAACGATCACCGCGCGGGGATATGAGGCCATAATTTGCAGTGAATTCTTTTAGTTTCTGTTGCGACAGACAAGATTTTCGGAGGTTCTTGTAGCAAAACTCCGTTTTACGGTGATGTAGCTAAAAGCTGAAATTACATTTTAATTATAGCAATTTCAAGCACAAGAATTCATCGGCTACTTACAATTCAGTCTCCTAATACATTTCTTGTCGCTAACAGACAACTACCGGCAATTTACTTGCGATTGTAGTTAAATAACTTAATCTAAGAAAAGGTAATTAGTTAACCGAAAAATAGTAATAAATATTTAAATAAATCCTCACCAGAAAGGCAATCAGTAGTGTACCTTCTAATATCTGATTGGTGAATAATAGTTATAAGAAAAAGTTCAAATCTGTCTAAACCTAGCTACAGTGTCAGTGATAAATTGTCAACGTGACGGTTCTAATGTATAGTCTTTTTGAGTCAGTTTCGTTTGGCCGATGGTACGAGGGATACGATCAGCGCGATCAGTACAGTCGGCACGGTGTGTTCGCAACAACTGTAATACCAAAAGAATACCAAAATGTGGTGTTCGACCATTGACAAATTCTGCAATTTTGCAATATCAAAACAATACCTTGAATTGGTATGATACCACATTTTGCTCTTGCATTATCCTTAAGACAAATTTTAAAGGGTCCAGGAATACCAAAATTTGGAATTGATACCAGAGAAAGGTATTATTACACATTTCCCTTGTTATTTACCCATGTTCGGGGCAATGTGGTGTGTCAAATACCACCGTTGAATCTAAAAAAAAATCCTATAGTTATCTAAATTCTCTTTACTGTAAAATTTTGTTCTATAGCAAATTTAAATTTCGGAACAAGTATCTTATTTTCGATTCAAATTTTTATTAAATCTCAATGTCAATAAAAAAACAATTGTAAGGTTATTTTTTCAGCATTGATAAAAATCTGCAAAAAAAACACCTATTAATTCAAAAACATATATTTGAAACGTTGAGAAAATTCCAATTTTCTCACGCAAACTTCGTATAGACTCTTCAAAGTAAAATTCTGTGAAATGAGATTTTTTTCAGTGTTATCTAATGAACCCCCAATAAAACATTAACAATATCTCGGATAAGATTGGTTCGATTTTAAAGTATACAAACAAGTCATGCTTGATTTTGCAATTTTGTAATATGGGAATTCTCCGCCAACTCACACGAAATCGGGAAAAAATGCCCCGAACCCTCTTCGATTTCCGTGAAATTTTGCTTCAGGGGGCAATTTTGGTCCCTGATCACGAATCCGAGGTCCATTTTTTGATATCTCGTAAATAGAGCGTCTAATTTCCCGTCCCGGGAAAAAAATCCGGGAATTCCAGGGATTTTCCGAAAAAAAATATCCCAATTTCTCGGGAATTCCCGAATTTAAAGCGGAAGTATACATTTTCTTAACTTTTTGAAATTTTTTTTTTCAAACTCTGATTTTTTTTAAATAAAACTCAACTTGATTTTGTTGAATTAAATTTAATATTTAAGGAAAAATTTAAATGCTTTGCCATTTTGTTCAAAAGCACCAGTATGATTTTTTTAGAAAAAAAAAATGTCATGAAAACATAATTTCTGCATGTCTTTTTTTTTCATTTCAAATGTATGTGTCAAACCACACTCTTAAAAACTGGTCACAGAGCAAGCTTAAATGATTTTTTTTGTGGAGTATGGATTCATTTTACTCACTGTTCAAACACTGTGATAAAAAATACTTCTCATCAAAAAGTACCTGAGATATTTTTTTTGTTTTATTTTTCGATTGAGCTTATAAAATAAGAAAAATATTAACATCATTATAAGTTTTATGATTTTTAACCATTAAACCATTAACCATTATCCATTAAAGTCGCAAATATTAATCAGAACCAAGATCAGAACAATTTTCAATAACTTATAAATTTCCCGGGATTTCCCGGAAAATTGATTGAAAATTTCCCGAAATTGGACGCTCTACTCGTGACTACGGGGCGGTACGACCCCTTTTATTTTTCTGGATTTTCACTAAAACACGTTTTTCAGTGATTTGTAACTCGATACAGTGAAGAGATAAAAATTTGGTGTTAAAAGTGCTGCCATTTCTTATTACTCAACTGTCAAAAATCGTGAGAAATGTAATTTTATGGGAAATTTAATGTACTTTTCAAATCTGAAATAACCCAGAAGGGTCATTTTTTCATTGAGAACAATAAGATTCATTTGAAAATTACGTGTTTTTTCTAACATTGTTCTACAAAGTTGTAGAGCAGAAAAAAACAAAAAAAATGAAATGTAAACATATGTGATTTGTCTGTATTCTTCCCGAGTTATCAAATTTTCCGAAAAAAATTTTTTTTAAGTGATGATTTTGACCATTTTATTTTTTTGAATTTCTTACCCTAAAACTCAATTGTGTGCTTTTGAAAGCATTTTTTTCGGTAAGTTCAGCTAATTTTGCATAAGAATGACCCTTTGGACGATTGTTGTGGCTTAAAAAAAATCAGAAAAATGAAAGGGGTCGTACCACCCCACCGTCACGAGATATCGTAAAACCACGAATTCACGAAAATCGAAAAGGGGTCGGGGCAACCACTGTGTGATTTGGTGGAGAATGACATATATTGTTTTATTGATGAAACAACTTAAAAAATGTATACTTTAAACATTAAAAATAAAACCATCAGTTTCCGAACTGTGTTTCTGAAAGTTTAGAAAATTTCCAATTAAGTTGCCTAGGAGCCATTGAAGATTGAACTACTGGTTGATGGAATACAGCTGAGCAACTCTCTACGAAATCGGCCGATTTCGACTATTTTTATTTTTTGTATTTTTTGATTTGGGTCAAACTTTGTAGGGGCCCTCCTTATGACCAAATAAGCTATTTTGTGTCATTGGTTCACCCATACAAGTCTCCATACAATTTTATCTGCTGTCCATACGAAAATAGTATGTAAATATTCAAACAGCTGTAACTTTTTAGTGAATTTTCTGATCAATTTGGTGTCTTCGGCAAAGTTGTAGGTATTGTTGAGAACTATTGAAAAAAAATAGGTACACGGAAAAAAATGCCGATTTTTTATTAACTTTTTTTCACAGAAACTCAATTCCCCAAAATATGTATTTTTTGATTTTCGAGATTTTTTTATATGTTTTAGAGGACAAAAATCCGCAACTTTTAAGCCATAGAGAAACATGTTCAAAAAATCTGCCGCCGAGTTATGAATTTTTGAAAAAATAGTGATTTTTGGAAAAAAATCGAAATTTCATGCAAAAACAAATTTGACGTTGTTTTTTAAATGCAAAATTGAATTCGCAATTTTTTTTTTTTGAAAATTTTTTTGATAAAGAGCTCCGTTTTTAAGATATAGCCACCGAAAGTTTGATTTTAGCAAAATATTTGCAGTTTTTCGATTTTCAAAAATAGTGACCATGAGCGACCATTTCTAAAAAAAAAAAATTGAAAAGTTCAGAAAATTTCTTTTAAAATTTTCTAAGAGACATTGAAGATTGGACCAAAGAGTATTCCCTTCTCTCTGATTGGACCTCGGGTTGCTGAGATACAGCCACTTTAAGAAAAAGAAACACGAAAATTGAAGTTTTCTTAGTCTCACCAAAACAACCCACCATTTTCTAATGTCGATATCTCAGCAACTTATGGTCCGATTTTCAATGTCAAAACAAGAAACATTCGTGAAATTTTCCGAACTTTTCGAAAAAAATATTTTGAAACAAATTAAATTTTGACTAGCATTTTAAATGGGCGTAATCAATGTTTGGCCCTTTTAAAATGTTAGGCTTGATTTAAAATTTTTAAATATATTTTTTTCGAAAAGATCGGAAAATTTCACGAATGTTTCATGTTATAACATAGAAAATCAGACCATAAGTTGCTGAGATATCGACATTAGAAAATGGTGGGTTGTTTTGGTGAGACGTAGAAAACATCAATTTTCGTGTTTCTTTTTCTTATAGCGGCTGTATCTCAGCAACCCGAAGTCCAATCTTCAATGTCTCTTATACAATTTTATAGGAAATTTTCTGAACTTTTCAAAAAAAAAATTTAAGAAATGGTCGCTCATGGTCACTATTTTTGAAAATCGAAAACTGCAAATATTTCGCTAAAATCAAACTTTCGGTGGCTATATCTTGAAAACAGAGCTTTTTATCAAACATTTTGCAAAAAAAAATTGCAAATTCAATTTTGCATTAAAAAACAACGTCAAATTTGTTTTTGCATGAAATTTCGATTTTTTCCAAAAAATCACTATTTTTTCAAAAATTCATAACTCGGCGGCAGATTTTATGACCAAGTTTCTCTATGGCTCAAAAAAAATAATAAAAAAATCGGCAATTTTTTTTCCGTGTAGCTATTTTTTTCTCAATAGTCCTCAACAATACCTACAACTTTGCCGAAGACACCAAATTGATCAGAAAATTCACTCAAAAGTTACAGCTGTTTGAATATTTATATACCATTTTTGTATGGTCAGCTGCCGAAATTGTATGGCGACTTGTATGGGTGAACCAATGACACAAAATAGCTTATTTGGTCATAGGGAAGGCCCCCACAAAGTTTGACCCAAATCTAAAAATACAAATAAAATCCATTTCCGGCTGTGGTAGAGAATTACTCAGCTAATAAAAGAAAAATGTATCAAGATAATTGAAATTTTTAAGTCTCAACCAAATAGCCTTTTATTTTCTAAAGAGCCGTCAATTCGATATGACTCTCAACATGTTTTTTTCGAAGAGATCAATTTCTTAACCGATGCTTAATTTTCACATTGAAAATAGCACCATTAGTTTCTGAAATATTGTTACTTAAAAATGAAAGTTAGTTTTGATGAGGCCTATAAAACTTAAATTTTCTTGATTCTTTCTCTTTTTTCGTTCTATGTTAGCAAACTTTTTTTTTGTCCATACTTTTCTATAGCTAAAAATTTCCGGTTTTTTGTTCATAAAAAATATCAAAATATCTCAAAAAATTGAAAAGTGTTGATTTTGGTAAATTTAATTTTTGTAACAAAAATAATTTAAAAAAATCGTCATTTTTCCGTGTACCATTTTTTCTGAATAGTCCTCATCAATACCTACAACTTTGCCTCAGACACCAAACCGATCATAAAATTCCTTGAAAAGATAAATATGTACGTACAATTTTTGTATGAACAGTTCCCTAGATTATATGGAGCCTTGTATGGGTGAACCAAGCTAACTATAAAGATTGCCAACCATGTCAGTTTTCTTATTTTGTTCAATGAGTTTCTGACATACAAGTGATGATTTTGGTTCTTGCTACCTACGAAGTGAAACGAAAATTTATGAATGGAACCCATCTGGTACTTTTCACCACAGGTTTGAAGAAATCTCTCCCAAAGCACACTCCAAAATTAGCATCAAAGGGTTTGTTCAAATATTACGTCCAGAGATTTTCGGGATTTCAGACCCCCCCCCTCCCCCCTGTCACGTACTTTTCCTATACCTTTAACATGGGCTGTCACAAACCTCAGAACCCCCCAATCATGGACGTAATTTTTGAACAAACCCAAACGAGCTGGTTTCGTCGTCGTCGTCTTGAGTGGGAAGCTAATTTAGTCTTCATTCTAATCCTAACAAAGCACCTCGGTACATAACACTTCAAACAGGAAACAGGCGCACCTCCGCAAGTTTTACTACTATTTCAACGGTGTGTAAAGAGGGGTGGGGGGCGGTGGTGACTTTGTAATGACGCCCCTACCCCTGTTCCCGTTCGCCTTCGTCGTAAGAACAAGACTTCAAACGAAATGTATATTTTCGGGGGAAGCACCAGCCTCGTAGCAAAATTTGTTGACTTTGCCGGCGACTGCGACTATGTGAATCGCGTAAATAATAAACAAAATTTTGCCCCGAATGAAACCGAATTCGTCGCATTTTGTATGAACAATAAGCGAACCGTGGTGGGATGCAGCTTTGAGTCATTTCTTGCCAATTTACTTGCTCCATGTCGACGTTGTCGTGCTAACGTCGCTTTTTGACGTTTCGAGAAAAACGCATTTTAATATTTGACAATGAATAAACAAAAAATAGAGCACGGAATGTAAACAATAACAAACACGTTTTATTTGGTTGATAATTCTGTGTATTGTCCCGAAATTTGGTTGAATTTGGTTGCTGGAGTCCCGAGCTTTAATTTAGAAGGTTTACCGTAGTCGGGCTTGTACGTGTGTCAAACGCGTTCGGACCTTAAATCTCTTTGATCAGTTTGCACACTTACAGCAATTTTCAGAGCGTGTCAGAAAGCACGATAAGATCGAAACTTCTTTCATAAAAAGTGACAACAATGCACGGAGTTTTTTTTCGATTTTTATTGAATATCTCAGGATTGAAATCAAATTTGGAGGATCTGGGAATCTCAAGAGGCGAAGCATTATGAACTGCAAAAATTCACGTTCTTAACTTAATTTGGCCCAAAATGCACGTGCGACAAGATAGCATTATAGCGACGATGTTTGTTAATATAAAGTCAATTTTATGCGAAACTTTCTGCACAATACTTTACACATAATTCAAGTGAAGTCTAAACTTCCTCCCTTGTACGGTTCCAGCACCTCGTTTCTGATGTTCAGCTGGCGCGCCAAATTTTCCAAAGTTTTATTTTCAATTGAAAACAGGAAAGAGGTCGATACCCAGCCCACACAGTCTTCTATGAACGAAAAGTTTGTGAGTTTCCAATCAGGAGCAACAAAAAACAAAAACAAACACCGGCTGCTGATTCAAACCCGTCCCAGGAAGAGACACCAACGACCTTGGTGTTGAAAGAGTGAGGGTGGTGGGTGCAAGAAAACATTCGTGACAGGCCAATCTAAACCCCGGGACAAGAAATGTGTGTTTAAAGCTAATTAAATTAGTCTTGCAACATGAGACGACGAGACGACGATAACGACCACGAAGGGATGCTTGTCGCTTGAGCCGAGACTTGGAGACTGCGAATGCCAGATGTTAGTAATGATGAAAGTTTGTTGCTGGAAGAACACGCGCACGAAAACTTTCCTGTGAGTTGTCTGATTTGGAGCGGAAGATAAGGCAGAACAAGCAATTGGAGCTTGGGAAACGAAGACAACACTCGAGTCAGCACTTTTCGATTTGTGGTGATTATCAAAATGTGATGAAACGTGCAGGGGGGAGAAAACTTTTGCGAGAAGACCATAGTCGAATACAGCCAACAACTCAATTAAAGTTACTAATCGAAGAATTGATTGCTTTTGGTGGAGCTGAATGGCAGACAGGTTGTCAATGTTACAAAACATTTGAGCAACTCTCTACGAAATCGGCCGACTTCGACCATTTTTATTTTTTGTATTTTTTTATTTGGCTCAAACTTTGTGGGGGCCTTCCCTATGACTAAAGAAGCTATTTTGTGTCATTGGTTCACCCATACAAGTCTCCATACAATGTTGGCTGCTGTCCATACAAAAATAAATATTCAAACAGCTGTAACTTTTGAGTGAATTTTCTGATCAATTTGGTGTCTTGGGCAAAGTTGTAGGTATTGTTGAGGACTATTGAGAAAAAAATAGGTACACGGAAAAAAATTTGAAGATTTTTTAATCAATTTTTTTTCACAAAAACTCAATTTCCAAAAACACGTATTTTTTTTATTTTCGAGATTTTTTGATATGTTTTAGGGGATAAAAACCCGCAACTTTTGAGCCATAGAGAAACATGGTCAAAAAATCTGCCGCCGAGTTACACAATTTTGAAAAAATATTGATTTAAAAAAAATCATACAAATTTGACGTAATTTTTAAAAGTTAAATTTAATCTCCAGTCTAAAAGTACTTAACAGATTTTTTGATAAAGGGCTCTGTTAGAGCGTCCAATTTCCCGGGGTTACAAAATTCCCGGGAAACGGGAATTTTTCAACAAATTTCCCGGGAAATCCCGGGAATTCCCGGGAAATTTTAAATTCAACGAAAATTATTCTGATTTTGTTTCTGATCAATATTTTGCAACACAATTGTATAGAACAGCAAATCTAATGGTTAAAATAAGTGTGAGGAGCAATAAATGGCTTAACTGCTTGTGAAAAATGATCCAACTTTGAGAAAATATATAAATTTTCTATTTTTTATGCTGTCGTTAAATCGTACCAAATAGAAAAAAAAATATAATCAGTATTTTTTGTTGAGAAGTTGTAGTTTTTTAATCAATGTGTTTGAACAGTGAAAATGTTTGGTCCACTACATAAAATTGCCTTTAAATTTGTCTCAGTGACCATAAAATTGAAGAGAGAAAAAATCAAACAGAAATAATGTTTATCATGGCAAATTATTTATACCAGAACAAGTATTTTAAACTTATGAAAAAATAGATAATTATTGAATTTGTATACGAAGTTAATTTTTAACGATTTTTTATGGTTTAATTTATGGTATGATTTTAGTTTAGTAAAATATTTTTTATAGTGTAGAAGTGGTTGAAATTAAAAGATATTTTTTTCATATTTAACCCTCTTAACTTACGCTCTTGATAGCTCTCGTGCTTATTAAAATTTATGATTTCAAACTGTAATTTTTCGAATACTTTTATACAAATTCGTCTCGCACAACCCTTTTTGAAAAATTTAATTATGTCATTTCAATTTCCATCCAATTTGGTCGAGGTAATCAAAATAGTTGAACAAATCTCAAATTTAATCTTTGTCGGAAGAGGTATATATTGTATTTCCAAATTATATAACAAAAAAATCGTTGAAAATAGGTTGTGAAAAATAAAATAGTTAATATTCATTCCATAATAGCGTAATTTCTGTTGCCCAACATATAAGGATTTGTGAATGCTTCAAAAATAAATATTATCTGAATTAAACCTTGACATGAAATTTACAGACAAACTGAGTTCAATATGAACAGTAGATTGAAATGAATAAAATAAGTCAGGTTTCTAATTATTCTTTTTTGTATAATTTTTGAACATTGGTGCCAAAAAGGTAGGAAAATGTATAATTCCGCTTGTATTTCGGGAATTCCCGAGAATTCCCGGGAAATTTCTTCCCGGGACGGGAAATTGGACGCTCTAGGCTCTGTTTTCTAGATATAGCCACCGAAAGTTTGATTCAGCGAAATATTTGCAGTTTTTAAGATTTTTCCATTTTTCCATTTCTAAAAAAAATTTTTTTTTGAAAGGTTCAGAAAATTTGCTATAAAATTGTCTAAGAGATGTTGAAGATTGGACCTCGGGTTGCTGAGATACAGCCGCTTTAAGAAAAAGAAACACGAAAATTTAAGTTTTCTAAGTCTCACCAAAACAACCCACCATTTTATAATGTCGATATCTCAGCAACTTATGGTACGATTTTCAATTTCAAAACATGAAATTCGTGAAATTTTCCGTTCTTTTCGAAAAAATATTTTGAAAAAAAAAATAAATCTAGACTATTTTCAATTTTCACGTTTCTTTTTCTTAAAGCGGCTGTATCTCAGCAACCAGAGGTCCAAAAGTTGCGGGTTTTTGTTCCCTAAAACATATCAAAATATCTTTTCAATTCAATTCAATTGGTGTTTATTAGAATTTAACAGTTCTGCTCCAGGATGTTACATTTGCAATTCAGAGATTTGGAGAACCTTTACAGGGAGGGTAAATTTTTCTAAGTTTAGATTTTGCTAGCTGCATGCTCTTTTAGGGAAAATAAATCAAAATAGCTTGAAAATTTGGGAAATTGAGTTTTTGTGAAAAAAAGTTGATTAAAAAATCTGCAATTATTTTCCGTGTACCTATTTTTCGCTCAATAGTCCTCAACAATTACTACAACTTTGCCGAAGACACCAAATTGATCAGAAAATTCACTCAAAAGTTACAGTTGTTTGAATATTTACGCACCATTTTTGTATGGACAGCCGCCAAATTTGTATGGAGACTTGGAGTGAACCAATAACACAAAATAGCTTATTTGGTCATAAGGAAGGCCCCCACAAAGTTTGAGCCAAATCGAAAAAAAAATAAAATCCATTTCCGGTTTTGGTAGAGAATTGCTCACTTTCAATACCGCCAACTGAGGCGAATCGGGACTACAGTCTGAATAGGGACAACACGTTTAAAAGCACTTAAAAGCTTCATATTTGGAAATTAATGCACACATTTTGTTGCACTGAATCTTTTTTTTTACTCAAAAATACCAAAATAATAGGCTAAAACTGTTGTCCCAATTGGCCTTCCGATTCACCCCAGATGACGGTACATAACCAAATGGTTATAGTTTATAAAAAAATAAGGTGCATCATAGTCATTAAGATTTGGTTAAACATTTCTAATTCTTTTTTTCAGAATTTTCGAAAGCCAAACATATTTAACCAAAAACGAATGACATAAGAATGGAGAACTAACATCTATGGATGGGTAGTCTGAGACTGTAAAAATTCAACTATCTTTTCCCCTACACACCATTCTTAAAATAACTAGAAGTTCTGAGTCAGAATGTGTGGTACGGTATGCCCACGCATCCTTCCTCCCCTGTTGATTCTGTGGAATGTGAGTTTTTTTCACGGAATCTGTTTCATGCGGTTAATGCAACGTAGTAGGCCTAGCCGCTTTAATGAATATAATACATCTCGGATGTTTTTAAAAACTGAAAAGTTCTATTCTTATTATAAAATAAAAATACCGTCATCTGGGACAAAACAGGAACCATGGGGTGAATTGGGACATGTTTTGTAATAGATTAAAATGGTTCAAAAATAATCAAAGAATAAAGAGAGATAGATTCAAGTTAGTCTGTGTTTTATTTGAAAATGACATTGAAGTTGAATCAAGACAACCCAGTAAACTGTGAAATCAATCAGAATCTAAACTTTGTTAATCCATCTCTGTGCACCTCTTTCTAAATATAATCCCCCTAATTAATTACAATTTTCCCCAAATCTCTTCCCCCTTCTCGCAGTGATAATCGTCTGCTCGTCCATCAACTCACCCCACACAATTGCCACCATCCGGCGTCTCAGGACACTGCGCCGCACCAAGCTTCTCCTGCTGGACACCGCCGGCCAGACCACCATCTTCGACGGCAGCAGCAGCCTCTACCGCAGTCTGGGTCGTCACGACGCCACCGGTCGGCTCAACCTGCTGGTGCTGACGGCGCTAACCGAGCGCTTCAAGCACGCCCTCAACGCGGTCCACGGCATCGACCTAACCTCAAATTACGAACGGCTCAGCGAGCGACTGCTGAAAATTCGACTCGATGACGACAGCGGGCTTGAAGAGGGACCTGCGAATGACATCCGGCGGGGCTCAAGTGGACGGAAAGTCCGTGTTGAGTGGCTTGCCGGTGTAATTAATTCGGCGAACCTGTCCTTGTCGAGCTGTGACTTCAATTACCTGCAAACAAGCGCCAGCGAAGAGCTGGCAACACTGGCGCACGTGGATCACGACCGTTGTAGGACTCTTCTCGAGAGCTACTGCGGCGTTGATGAGACCACTTACGGCAACTCTTCGTTCCAGTTCGAAAACGCTAGTGACAATGAAGAATTAGTGCGACAACAGCAGCAGGTCGACATCGATCGATTATGCACAGTCTTGCGTAAAAATCGTGACCTTTTGGTGGAAAACTCCACCAACCCCGCGAAACGGCTCATCTTCAGCGCAAACTTCCACCTGTACGAGTACATCCTGGCGGTGGCCCGGAACGAGCCCCACCTGCAGCAAAAGTTCGACTTTGTCGTGTTTGACCTGCAGAACGTGACGGCGGCCGTGTGGCGGCCGCTGTTGATCGTGCGCCAGGATCAGCTCGACTGGCAGCGCTTCACGATGCACCCGGTGCAGCCGGGCTACGGGGACTGGATGGTGGCATCGGTGGCCACCATCGAGTCGCTCTGGATCTGCGGGCTGCTCTGCTGGGCCGTCATCGGTGTGATGGTGTTTATGGTTGTGTCGATCGTGTGTGCCAGCGTCGTGTTCAGCATCGCCGTGAGGTGAGTGGATCAACCATTCAAGCTTGAAAAAGCAAGCCCTCTAACAAATCTGTCATAATAATTTGGACTCAAACCCCAAAAATTGTGTATCGATGGACTTCAGTTTACCGAGAGCCAAAAGCCATGAGTTGCAAAAAAAAAAAATTCAGCTCGATTCGTACATTTATCCTACGTATTTACCAAGTTAGATAAATAGGGGAACAGAATCTTACTCCATCGTGCCATGTCAGCACTTCGGCGTTCAATTACAGCTCATAAAAAGCGTTTTCAAATAACATCGAGTGATAAATAGCTCAACAGGAAGTGAGCAAGCAAGTTTCTATCAACAGTTTTATAAAAATAAGTTGTTTGAATAGTTGGATTGGATGTCAAACATACGCCAAGGTGGCGGCCAAAATGGAAGTGATTTAATATTGCAAAAATGCATTTTATTTATTAATAAGTGAACATCAATTAAAATTGCAGCACTCAAAGTGTATGTTAAAAACAAACAAAATAAAAAAAAATGTGATTCGATTATCCGAAGTCCCATACAAACCTTCGGATAATCGAACTTCAGATAATCGAAACTTCGGATAATCGAGGCTTTGGATAATCGAGTCTGGACTGTAATTTTCATATTCTATAGTGGAAAAATGGCTTAAATAATGGCTCTAATCCCATTTTCAAATTCCCGACTTTTACTAAACCTCAAATAATAGGCATTTCTTATCAAACGAAAGATTGTAAATCAGAAACTATCTTTAAAATTTCTAAATACAGTGGATTCTCTGGCTGTCGATCTTCTCGATATCAATATTGCTCCAGCTGTCAATAAATTTGTCTGTCCCTTCAAATAGAATGCTTTGATTTTTCGTTTTATAATTTGATAACTTCCACTCTCGACGGTCCCTTCAATATCGACAACGAGAGAGTTCACTGTAGATTTAAAAATATATTTTTTTTTAAATGGGTAGTTCTCTACCAACTCACACGAAATCGGGAAAGGTTGCCCCGACCCCTCTTCGATTTGCGTGAAACTTTGTCTTAAGGGGTAACTTTTGTCCCTGATCACGAATCCGAGGTCCGTTTTTTTATATCTCGTGACGGAGTGACGGTACGACCCCTTCCATTTTTGAACATGCGAAAAAAGAGGCGTTTTTCAATAATTTGCAGCCTGAAACGGTGATGAGATAGAAATTTGGTGTCAAAGGGACTTTTATGTAAAATTAGACGCCCGATTTGATAACGTACTCAGAATTCCGAAAAAACGTATTTTTCATCGAAAAAACACTAAAAAAGATTTAAAAATTCTCCCATTTTCCGTTACTCGACTGTAAATTTTTTTGAAACATGTCATTTTATAGGAAATTTAATGTACTTTTCGAATCTACACTTACCCAGGGGTAATTTTTTCATTTAGAACAAAATTTTTCATTTTAAAATTTCGTGTTTTTTCTAACTTTGCAGGTTTATTTTTTAGAGTGTAACAATGTTCTACAAAGTTGTAAAGCAGACAATTACAAAAATTTTGATATATAGACATAAGGGGTTTGCTTATAAACATTACGAGTTATCGCGATTTTACGGAAAAAAGAGGGAAATTAAATGCAAATGGTTGTGCAAAAAATCTTTGAGCGAGTTATGAATTTTTGAATCAATACTGATTTTTCAAAAAAAATCGAAAATTGGTCGCAAAAATTTTTCAACTTCATTTTTCGATGTAAAATCAAATTTGCAATCAAAAAGTACTTTACTGAAATTTGGATAAAGTGCACCGTTTTCAAGTCAAATCCATTTTTAGGTGACTTTTTTGAAAATAGTCGCAGTTTATTATTTTTTTGCAATTAGTGCACATGTTTGTCCACTTTTGAAAAAAATATTTTTGGAAAGCTGAGAATATTTTCAATATTTTGCTTTTTGAACTTTGTTGATACGACCCTTAGTTGCTGAGATATTGCCATGCTAAGGTTTAAAAACAGGAAATTGATGTTTTCTAAGTCTCACCCAAACAACACACCATTTTCTAATGTCGATATCTTAGCAACTAATTGTCCGATTTTCAATATTAAAATATGAAACATTCGTGAAATCTTCCGATCTTTTCGAAAAAAAATATTTTCAAAATTTTTAAACCAAGACTAACATTTTAAAAGGGCGTAATATTAAATGCCCCCCACCCCCTCAAAGGTGGCCAAGTGGTTTATGGATAGTTCCTAAAGGATTTTCTGATCGAATATGTTTGGGGGACTAAGAAGACACATTCTGAGCCATTTGCGTGATTGTGCAGAATCTGGTTTATGATATGATTTTTTGAAGAAAAAAATGTGTAGGTATTTTGTAAAATCCGTAAAAACCTGAACAAACAAAATATTTAAAAAACGTTTTTAAAGCATTTTGCAATCGAAAAATACTAAACAATTTTTTTGATAAAATTTACCGTTTTCAAGTTATAGCTATCTTTAGTTTGTTTTGCATTTAAAAAATATTTCTTGAAAGAAAAGCACCCCGAAAAAAAATATTTTTGAGAACCTGAGAAAATTTCCTGCCTCAAATAAATGTGTTTCTCAAAGAAATTCGAAAATCGAGCAACTAGTTTCTGAGCTACAGCCTTACAAAAAAATCGAATCGATAAAAATGTTTGTTTTTTTCTGAGCGTTACAAAATTAGCCTGTAATTTTCAACTGATATCTCGGAAACTATTGGTCCGATTTTCAATGTAAAATATTTAAACTGAAATTTTGTGATCTTTTCAATAAAAATATTTCAAAAATTCATAATTTGGACTTAACTACACAGAAAAAAAAAATGATGGTAATATTCCTCAGGAAAAGGTGACAGATTTTGTGGCAAAAAAAAGATTAATTTCATCCCAGAAAATGATGAATTTTCATCAGTTTTTGATGAATATCAGGTTCACATTTTGTATGTAATATTTCTCAAAAAAAGAGGTAATATTCAACCTACAAAATTTTCAACATTCCAAAATTCAACTTTTTTTTCTGTGTATGAAATCAAGAATATTATCTATTTGTAGACCTCTCCAAAAGTAAAGCTTGACTTTTTTATTTTTTTATTCCTTTACCCAATTAGGGTGGTAAAGTATAATGGTAAAAAAATGCGTTTTTGACAATTTTGGCAAAATCCACATTTTTGAAAATTGTTCGCTACACTAATACACTCAAACCCCGATGGTTTGACACCAACTGTTGTCAAACGAACGGGGTCACGTTTTAGTTTGACACCCCTTTTACACGGAGTTCACACACACTACCAAACGTTTGTTTTGATAGTGTGTGTAAGCGCCGTGTAAAAAGTGACAGTTCGTCACTTTTTAGTTTGACTTTGACCAACCAACGGGGTACAAACTAAAAAACTGTCAAACGAAAAAGTGACCAACCACCGGGGGTTGAGTGTAGAACATAAGGCACCATGCGTCTCCAGCAAAATGTACGGTGAACTCATTTCGATGGTGAGGCATGGTACCTTAGGGTGTAATATCAAAATCGATTTTCCAGCACAGCAATTTTTCAGTTTCTTCTGGGGTCCTAAACAACTCCCCAAATTTTGGGAACGATTGGTTTAGTCCTCACTTTGCGCAAAGCGACTCAATTTTCCATATAAATTTGTTTGGGAAAAACCATTTTTTTTGGATTTTGATATTTATAAAATCCACGTTTCACGCTGTACTAAAACCGGATTAATATTCAGAAGCTCTAGAACGTGCTCTACAACTTTCCCGAAGAGAGTATGGTGCTAACTTGCTCCTATAAAAAGATACAGCGTGTTCAAAACTCGTCTAAAACGTGTTTTTTGCTCGAAAATCACGTTTTAGACGAGTTTTGAGGACGCTGTATCTTATTTCAGGGACAAGCTAGCACCATACTCTCTTCGGGAAAGTTGTAGAGCACATTCTAGAGCTTCTGAATATGAATCCGGTTTTAGTACAGCGTGAAACGTGGATTTTATAAATATCAAAATCCAAAAAAATGGGTTTTCCCATACAAATTTATATGGAAAATTGAATCGCTTTGCGCAAAGTGAGGACTAAACCAATCGTTCCCAAACTTTGAGGAGTTGTTTAGGACCCCAAAAGGAACTGAAAAATGGTTGTGCTCGCTAAATTTGGACAACTTTATTTTTTTCCATACAACCATATTACACCCATTTTATTCGTTTTTGATACCGAAATCTAAGAAGTTCTCCAAGACCAAATTTGATCTATATCGGAGCACTTTTGATTTGGATCCTGCTAGCTTAACGTGGAATTGCCGAATAAAAAAAAACGTTATTTTCTGTTTCCGTTAGAGATGTTAATGTTAGAGATTATAAAAAGACTACACATTTGTACTGTTGATGAAGACCGAACATTCCACCTCATTTTATAATTAAATATTCAAACCAGCATTGGCAAATATTTAACAAAGATTTTAAATTTATTTGCAACAAGTTTTGAATCCACTAATACAAAAAATAATAACATGATTCCAACCAAATGACAATATTTCAGCAGCTATTGGTTTGATTTCCTATATTGAAAATATCAAAATTTCCCGTCAACTTTCCCGGCTACAAAATCAACGACTCCCGGCCAACGAGTGAAGCAAAAAGCCATCAATTCTCACGTTGAGCTTCAAGCAAAAACTTTTTCCCTCCCTGGAGACGAAAAGAAAAAGTGTTCGATCGAGAGAATTGCTCGTTGAACTGTGTGTTCGTGTCTGCTCAACCGGTTGACGGTTCTACGGCATTCTTTCACCTTGCAGCCTCCGGTCGGTGGCTTCCGTAGCTGTAGCTGTAGCTGACTTGGTCCGGAAGTGGTTGAAAAGTTTGCAAAGTTCAATCTACTGGTTGATAGTCTGCAGGGAGCAGCGGCGGCGAAGGCAGCAGTTTTAGCAGAAAAGTGGTACACGAGAGTGCGCACATTCTTGTAACGTGATTGAAGTTTGTCGGAAGTCAATCATCGGATTGTTTGCGGAATAGTTGCGCGAAGGTTTGCCGGGAAATTTGCGTTCGATTACAAGGAGATTTGCGGGAAAATGAGGGAAAGCCTGTCAGTGAGCGCGTCAATTTGCTGCCAATTTGAATGATGGGGAGTCAAGGGAGCAAAGTTTTTTGCATCATGGAGTTATTTGAGCTGCAATTGCGCTGACCTGTTGACCTTTTTATCGGAGCATAGGTTTTTTAATTTTACCTGCCATTCCAAAATGCCTTGCTGTCATAATCCAGTTAGAATTGAAACCCGATGCAGGTCTGATAGTCTTGAAGATCAGACCATTGCAAATATATTTGAAAGTTTAAACTTTTCAGCACTCCAATGAGTGCTAAATTTAACTTTTCAGCACTGTTAATTTTAGTGATGAATTTTTAAGGCACTTCAATGTATGATTTAGCTAGCTATAAGTCCGATATTGAAACTTCACAATAATCAAGTTTACTCAGAATTGTTCCCCTCCGTGAAAGTAATTAAGAAGGTGTTTCAACTTTATAACATTTTTTCTACCTTCCAGCTTCATATCTCAGGAAAAATTTATTGCACTGCTCCCGAGTTCGTGGAAAATTCACCATTCCCGTCACGTACTCTCTCTTGCACTCATTTCTATGAGTTGTTTCATTTTTCACATAGTTTTCTCCAAGAACAAAGTATTATTGTTGCACTGGGATTCGTGCTGATTAATTTCTGGAAAACTATGTTTCCCACTTTTAAAGGTGAGAGAACACTGTATTCGTTTCGAAGTAAAAAAAGAGGTTTCTAAGCAGATTGTTTCTGTTCATCATAGCCAATATAGTTTAAGCTGCCAACCAACTCATTCGAGCAACATTTCACCAGCAGCAAATAATCACATTGATGGTCTTCCCAAACCGCGTCACCGCCCCTCTCGGAGTGATGATTGACGCTGAAATGAGATCGGTTGGTCGTGACACGGACACACAGCTTGACGCACTTACCCCCAAAACAGCGCAGCTGACTAAAGTGAGTATTCACTACTACTGTGATTTAAAGTGCGTCAAACGCACCCGTACTCAAAAACAAATCGTGCTAAATCGTATTTACATTTTTCTCATTTTAATGTACTTACGCAACTTTGAGCACTAGCTGCTTCGCGAGAAGCATTACTTTTTGGGCGAACTAGCATGGAAATCTTGCTCGTTTGAAGGAAGATTGGTCATCATTTTTTTTAATATCACTTTAAAGCCATGCTAGTTAACGATGAAGCATTCTTGTTCAACCAGTCAATGAATAACTTCCCGATGAGGGCTGATTTCTTGTGACGAAATTTGCAAAATTTATGCTAATAGCTAATGGTTTGATCAAAGATAAGACAATGTTGTTTTTGATTTGCAGAGCAATTATGAAATATAGTGGCAACTAAGAATGTAGGAAATTTTCAATTTTTGCTTGAAAAATAACAGCAAAATAGGAGGTAACTTTACCAATCAGTTATTTTAACTTTAAGAATTGTTGTTTTAATTTATCTGAATAATTTGCTTTATTCTCTCGAAATTTCAATACCGCAAATAATGAATGAGCTAAAATTCCACAATCAATTTAGACACAATTTGAACTATACAGACCGCTGTTAATATTTTTCAAAATTTATGCCAAGCTCTCCCCCCCCCCCCCCCTTCTCCCTCCCTGTCTCTTCAAAATCAGTCCGAACAATCAAGGGACAGAAACATATTTTTTTCGAAAAACTTCGAGATTTCAATGGAAATAAAAAACTAATCAACTAAAAACTATCAACAAAATATAGAAATTCCTGTTACCAATTCCTGGTAAAAACTCTTTGAAAAAAAATAGAAAAAGCAAAAAATTACAAATAAATACAATTATTTAATTACCTAATTATTAACAATAATTAATGAATTAACAAGAGAATAAACTATAAGAAAAAAACCTTACTGCGTTGTAAATCATTTTTAGCACGCTTTTAGTGGCAATGCATGGATCAGGAAGAAATATGAATTTTTGAAAAAAATTGAGGCAATTCGTCAAACAAAATTTCAAATTTCATTTAAGCTTGTATAATATGTTAACTAACCCTAGATTTAAAACTAACAACTAATTTAAATGTAAAAATAATTGTACTTCGACCTTGTGAACTATCCTAACCTAACCATCATTGAAATGATCATCGCGAGCGAAACTGTTATCTACTCTCGCGAGATCGTCACGATAACTGCAGTAGAATCGTGTAGATAACAAAAATACGAAAACTGTTGAGCCTGTAGTGGTCAGCAGCAGATAGGTTCAGATTAAAGCAGCAAAACCCCCCCAGAATCAGATCCCAATAAACCACGGTCGAAGCTATCTCGGTCTCGCGTTTTATCCAAAGAAAATAAGTAGTTTTTGTTCCAAGTTTGTGCGAAATAAAACCCAAGTACATTTAACTTTATTCTGCGAATCTTAGTTCTATACATAATCCGAACTCGTATCCGCTTGTGGTTGCCGTGGTGAAATCCCTGGTGAAGTTCTGGGCTGTGTGAAAATTAATGCGCTGGTCCACTTGAGCCGTGAAGAATTGTGCATTAAGTGGCTGGGAAAAGGTTCTCGTGTGTGCTCTGCGAGGAAATAAGTCGTGTGTGATCCGTTTGGTGCTACAAGTTGGTTTGCTTACGCAATCAACCGAGCTGAGTGGGAATTGGGTGTTTCTGCTGTGGCCGTTTGAGTGAAGAATCTACCTGGGCGTCTTGGACGTCTACACGGCGGTGGCTGTGGCACCTGAACCGGTCACGTAAGTGCGTGCTAGCTGCATTTTTTGGGCCACTCTTCGAGTGGGTGTTAATTCCTCCCATCGAACCATCCGGGACCGAGCCCGGCCCCATCATCTGGTCCTTCGAGCCGGATGGGAGGTCGCCCCGACCAGGAGGTGCGGTGAGTACGCCATTTTGAGGATTGCTGCACAAAGGTGCACTGTTGGCTCCAACTAAGCCATTTTGTTGGAGAGCGTGGTTCTTGCTAAGAACAATTAAGCGCGCGCGAAAATTGGCCTTATTGTGCTCGCGTTTGCGGTGTGCCCCAAGCGAGATTTTTTGGAAATTTGGAATTCCGGCAGAAATTGGCCAACCTGGGAGCAAACTTTTGAAAGTTTTGCGTGCATGCTAAAGTGGTTGTGGGTGGCAAGTCAATCGCGTTAGGGTGGTACGATCGCGTCGGTAGTACCTGCCCCGGTCGAACCTGCGTCGCGTAACTCAGTACGAGCGCGACGGGAAAATCCGTATCCGATACTCCGTGCTGTTTCCGTTTCCCGCGTTTTGTTTTGGTGGTAGCGAAGTCCAGTGGTGAGTGAGAGTGTGCATTATGGCTGCGGCGAAGCAACGGTTGTCCGATTGCTTGGTCAGGCGGCAAGGTATTGAGACTATGCGCAACCAGGTGGAAAAGTTCATCGCGAAGTTCAACGCTGAGACGGACACGTGCCAGATTCCTGTCCGTTTGGAAAGTTTGGATCGAGCGTATCGCGAGTTCCTCGAAGTCCAAGCCGAGCTCGAACGTACCGACAAATTCGAGTATTTGGAAACTCATTTGACGGAACGAGCCGACTTCGAGACGAGATACTGCGAAGCCAAGGGATTTTTGCTGTCGAAGCGGACCGAGGAGCAGAACCTGACCGCAATGAACAGCACCATGAACACTAGCCAGCCAACCCATCCAGTATCCTTCCACCTACGCCTACCCAAGATCGACCTGCCGAAATTTGATGGAGATTTCTCTCGTTGGCTATCCTTCCGTGATGCGTTCACGTCGATGGTGCATTCCAATCCAGACATCCCAACAGTGGCGAAGCTGCAGTACTTGTTGAACTCACTCGTGGATAAGGCAGCACTGCAGTTCGAGAACGTGGAGATTGAGGCAGACAAGTATGCGCCAACGTGGGACGAACTGCTGAAACGCTACGACAACAAGCGGTTCCTGAAGCGCAAACTGTTCCATGCCCTGTACGATCTGCCTTCGCTGAAGCGCGAATCCGCTAGTGACCTGCGTACGCTCGTGGACGATTTTCACCGGCATGTGAAGGCGTTGGAAAAGCTGAAAGAGCCAGTCGCGCACTGGGACACACCTCTTGTCAGCATCCTGTGTTACAAGCTAGACTCCAGATCGCTGCGTGCTTGGGAGGAGCACACTAGCAAAGAAGAAGTCGTGACGTACGCAATGCTGACCGACTTCCTGTACCAACGATTGAGAATGCTTGAGTCCGTCCGTGAGACTTCAGAGCAGCAGCAGCCGTCCAAGGTGGCCGGTACCAATCCCCATCCATTCCAGAAGAAGCCGTTCAAGGTCGTATCCAACGCTGTCGCATCTAGGACGTACAGCAACAATCCACAGTGTCTGGCCTGCTCGGAATCTCATCGGTTGTTTGAATGCCCAGTGTTTGCCAGGAAGTCCATCCAACAACGCCAAGATTTGGTGTACCAGAAGCGTCTTTGCTGGAACTGCTTCCGATCCGGACACCAATCTCGGAATTGCTTGTCGAGATTTACGTGCCAGGTCTGCCACGAGAAGCACCACACCCTGTTGCACCGAGATGCACCGCCGAAGATGTCGTCAACGCAAGCCGCGCCGAAGAAGCCATCCCAGCAACCGATCCAATCCACGTCGACGTCGGTGGATCCCACACCTAGTACGTCGAACCCAGAATCCCAAGTTAGCTTGTCGGTCCAGTCACACCGAAGCACAGTACTCCTGGAGACGGTTGCACTTGAAGTTCTTGGCCAGAACGGAAAGAAATATCCTGCTAGAGCCCTGCTCGATTCGGCGTCCATGTGCAACTTCATCACGAAGAAGCTTGCGAACACCCTGAACCTCCGTCGAAAGAAGGTCGACATCGATGTAGCAGGTATCGGAGAATCCACGAAGCAGATCAAGTGCCAGCTGACTGCTACTATCCAATCCAAGCACACTCCGTACGCTGCTAAGCTCGAGTTCCTTATCCTGAAGAGACCGACGATCAACCTGCCAACCATCCCAGTCGACGTATCCCAGTGGAAGCTACCTGAAGTTTCGTTGGCAGATCCCAAGTTCAACGTTCCGTCCGATATTGACATTGTTATCGGCGGAGAATCCTACCACGAGCTGCACACTGGCAGCAAGCAGACCCTCGACGAGGGCCTCCCGTTGATGATCGAGACAGTGTTTGGGTGGACCGTATCCGGAAAAGTGTGTATCCCATCCCCAAGTATCCCACGTGTTTGCCACCTCACCACTGTTGATCGAAGCCTGGAACAAGCGCTCCAGAAGTTCTGGGAACTGGAAGCTGTCGAACCCTGTTCAGTGCTAACCACAGAAGAAACCCACTGTGAAGAAATCTATTCCGCTACCACCACGCGCGATTCGTCGGGTCGTTATATCGTTCGCTTGCCACTCACCCGCGATCCGCTCGTCACCCTCGGCGCATCCAGAACAATCGCCGAACGTCGTTTCCTGAGCCTGGAGAAGAGACTGGAGCGTGATCCCACCACTCGTGAAGCGTACTGTAAGTTCATGGACGAGTACGAACGCCTCAACCACATGCACAAAGTCGACGATCCCGTGGACGACAGCATTCCGCACTGCTATCTTCCACACCACCCGGTATTCAAGGCCTCGAGTACCACAACCAAAGTCCGTGTAGTTTTCGACGCGTCGTGCAAGACGGCGTCGGGATTCTCCGTGAACGACCTGCAACTGGTGGGACCAGTCGTTCAGGAAGATTTGCTGTCGATCGTCATGCGTTTCCGAACCTACCCAATCGCGCTAGTAGCAGACTGTGAGAAAATGTACCGCCAAGTTTTGCTACATCCGGAAGACCGTCCGTACCAACGCATCCTCTGGCGTCCGACTCCAACCCAACCGCTTGCGACGTACGAGCTGAACACCGTAACGTACGGTTTCGCATCCTCGCCGTTTTTGGCAACCCGCACCCTCCTCGAGATAGCCAAAGACGAAGCCAAGAACTACCCAGAAGCAGTCGAAGCAGTGAAGCAGGATTTCTATGTGGATGATTTCCTGTCTGGCGCTGATGACCTCCCATCCGCAACCCGAATCCGGAAGCAAGTATCCGCCATGCTGTTAGCAGCCGGTTTCCCGCTGAAGAAGTGGGCATCCAACGTTCCAGAGGCGCTAGCTGATGTTCCAGAAGAAGATCTTGCCATCGTTCCGCTCCGTGACCTGAAGGACGACCAATCCGTGTCTGTGCTCGGACTTGTTTGGGATCCAGTTTCTGACGCACTCCGTTTCAAGGTGGAACTTCCGCTACCCGCAGCTGTACTCACGAAGCGGATCGTGATGTCGTACATCGCCAAGATTTTCGATCCAGCTGGCTTCAGTGGTCCAGTTATCGTAGTATCCAAGCTGTACATGCAGGGTCTGTGGACTTTGCGCACCAAGGAGAAGCACCGCTACGAATGGGACCGCCCGCTCCCCTCGCAGCTGCAAGCTGAATGGAAAGCGTACCACAGTACGCTTGAAGAATTGTCGAAAGTCCGGATTCCAAGATGTGTGTACCTGCCAACCGCCAAGTCCGTCGAGCTGCACTTCTACTCTGATGCGTCGGAGAAAGCCTACGGAGCCAACTGTTACGTGCGCTGTGAGACGGTCAAAGGTATCCAAGTGAGACTGTTGGCGTCGAGATCCAAGGTCGCTCCGCTGTCCAAGCTTCAATCCATCGCCGATCTTGAGCTGTGTGGAGCTGAACTGTCCGTGAAGCTTTACAAGAAGGTGGTGAAAGCCATCAAGAAGCCAGTAGAAGTGTTCTTCCATACAGACTCGATGATCGTACTGCAGTGGTTGCAGTCCCCACCAGCCCGTTGGAAGACATTTGTGGCGAACCGAGTAGCACGGATCCAAGCCGAAACCGACGTGAGACGCTGGCGACATGTTCCCGGAATCTGTAACCCAGCCGACGTCCTCTCCCGTGGCCTGAGCCCCATCGAGCTTGTCAACTGTTTGCTGTGGTGGTTTGGCCCGGAGTACCTGTCCAAGTCCCGTGAACACTGGCCACGCTCTGTGATTCCCGATGTCGATCCTGCTACTCTACCTGGAGCAAGAAGCAAGGCCGCCGTGATGCTGATCACCGCTGCCGATCCGAAGTTCTCCGATGAGCTGTTCAGCCGTTTCTCCGATTACTTCCACCTACGTCGCGCTGTCGCTTACTGGAGAAGATACTTCCGTATCCTGAAAGCTGTATCCAAGAAGGAGAAGCCAGAGCGTCCCGAAATTCTCACTGCCGCCGAGCTGCGTGACGCTGAGATCGCTCTGTGCCGTGTAGCCCAGCGAGACATGTTTGCAGAAGATGCTGCCGACCTGGTCTCCAAGGAACAAGTATCACCGTCGTCGCCGCTGAAGTGGCTTAATCCGATCCTGCACGGTGACGGACTCATTCGAGTCGGCGGAAGACTCAGCAATGCTGCAGTTCCCGATGAAGTAAAGCACCCGATCGTGTTGTTAGCGAAGCATCCGCTTTCCATCCTGTTGGCGAAATCGTACCACGTTGATTTGTTGCACGCTGGTCCCCAGCTGATGCTCGCTACGATTCGCCAGAAGTTCTGGATCATCGGTGGCCGGAATCTGGTCCGCCAAACCTACCATCTCTGCAAAGAATGTTTCCAGAACAAGCCAACCCTAGTGAAGCAGAGCATCGCTGATTTGCCAACCTCACGTGTCACCCCAACCAGACCGTTTGCTGTGAGCGGTGTAGATTATTGTGGACCTTTCTACATTAAGTCGCCCATCCGAAACCGAGCTCCAACCAAAGCGTATGTCGCTATTTTCGTGTGTTTCGCTACACGTGCTGTGCACATCGAGCTAGTGTCGGACCTATCCACCCAAGCTTTTCTGTCCGCACTTCGTCGTTTTGTCGCACGCCGTGGAAGACCGAAGGAGATCCATAGCGACAACGGAACAGCGTTCAAGGGCGCATCCAACGAGCTCCGCAAAGTCTACAGCATGCTGAAAACCGATCAAGAAAGCCGGAAGTCGATTCTCGATTATTGCGCTGCAAACGAGATAACCTGGCATTTCATCCCACCACGTGCTCCACACTTTGGCGGACTGTGGGAAGCAGCCGTCAAGTCAGCGAAGCACCACCTGTTACGTGAGATCGGCAACACCAACGTGAGTTACGAGGACATGAGCACTCTACTAACCCAGATCGAGATGTGCTTGAACTCCCGACCCCTCGTGCCAATCCCAAGCGATCCCTCGGACCTAGAGGTCCTGACACCAGGCCACTTCCTGGTCGGCACGAACCTGCAAGCTGTTGAAGAACTTAACCTGGCCGACGTTCCGGACAATCGTTTGTCGCACTGGGAGCTGACACAGAAGCGTTTCCAGAGAATCTGGTCGAGATGGTATCCTGAATATCTGCAACAGCTCCAGTCGCGCGCAGTCAAGGGCTGCAAGAATCCCGTCACGATCGAACCAGGACAAGTTGTGCTGATCAAAGACGACAACCTGCCGCCGACGCAGTGGCCGTTAGGCCGAATCACCCACGTTCATCCCGGTAAAGACGGCGTTGTACGCGTCGTCACCCTTAAAACAGCATCATCGGATGCCGTCGTCAGGCCGGTCGCCAAGATCGCACTTCTGCCAGTTCCGGCTGAGTCGGAGCAGCAGCTTAACCCAGCTTGCAGTAACTGAACCCGGTAGAGCACGCCAAAATTTGCTCGATGTCTTCGTGGGAATCTCGCAGGTAATTGCGGTTCCAATCCCTATTTTGTGTCGTTCGATCTACCGGGTCTTTTCCACTCCCAGATGCCTAAGCCGAAGAAGAAGAAGTACGTCGTTTGTCATCGTTTTGCTGTTTGTCGACATCCGCCCATCCGTGTAAGCCGTTCATCCGACCCTGGTAGAGCACGCCGAAATTTGCTCGATGCCTTCGTGGGAATCTCGCAGGTAATTGCGGTTCCAATACCCCTAATTGTCGCGTTCGATCTACCGGGTCTTTTCCTCTCCAGATGTCGAAGAAGATGGTGCCCAGCGAGTCAACGATCCAGTTCGTCGCAGTTTTTGACCCTGGTAGAGCACGCCGAAATTGCTCGATGCCTTCGTGGGAATCTCGCAGGTAATTGCGGTTCCAATCCTTTACTTTTTCGCGTCCGATCTACCGGGTCTTTTTCTCTGCCAGATGTTGACGAAATTGAATTTCTGGCACCACTTCTTCACCACCCCAAACTGCATTCGTGACTCCGCCTCACCACCCACATCGAGCCGAGAAGTCACATGGCCTGTCAGCGGACATGCCAGATGCAGCCGAAGAGTCACGTGCTGGCTCACCCGAAGTTTCCCGATTGCCAGCCGAGCCGAGTCGAGTCCGATCAAGGTCGGCGAAGGAGCGATGGAGAAGCATGGTTGTATGATTGTGAAGAGAGTGTTTTGATGTTTGATTGTGAAGAGAGGAGTGATTGATTTTTTGTGTTAGTTTTAGAATTAGTTTTGTACATATTGTAAATAGTGTGTTGAAATAGCCGAGCCATTTCAAGGTGGCCGGAATGTATAATATGTTAACTAACCCTAGATTTAAAACTAACAACTAATTTAAATGTAAAAATAATTGTACTTCGACCTTGTGAACTATCCTAACCTAACCATCATTGAAATGATCATCGCGAGCGAAACTGTTATCTACTCGCGAGATCGTCACGATAACTGCAGTAGAATCGTGTAGATAACAAAAATACGAAAACTGTTGAGCCTGTAGTGGTCAGCAGCAGATAGGTTCAGATTAAAGCAGCAAAACCCCCCAGAATCAGATCCCAATAAACCACGGTCGAAGCTATCTCGGTCTCGCGTTTTATCCAAAGAAAATAAGTAGTTTTTGTTCCAAGTTTGTGCGAAATAAAACCCAAGTACATTTAACTTTATTCTGCGAATCTTAGTTCTATACATAATCCGAACTCGTATCCGCTTGTGGTTGCCGTGGTGAAATCCCTGGTGAAGTTCTGGGCTGTGTGAAAATTAATGCGCTGGTCCACTTGAGCCGTGAAGAATTGTGCATTAAGTGGCTGGGAAAAGGTTCTCGTGTGTGCTCTGCGAGGAAATAAGTCGTGTGTGATCCGTTTGGTGCTACAAGTTGGTTTGCTTACGCAATCAACCGAGCTGAGTGGGAATTGGGTGTTTCTGCTGTGGCCGTTTGAGTGAAGAATCTACCTGGGCGTCTTGGACGTCTACACGGCGGTGGCTGTGGCACCTGAACCGGTCACGTAAGTGCGTGCTAGCTGCATTTTTTGGGCCACTCTTCGAGTGGGTGTTAATTCCTCCCATCGAACCATCCGGGACCGAGCCCGGCCCCATCAAAGCTTGTAATCAAAAATATTACTGAACCCCTTTTTTGATGAAGTGCTTCGTTTTCAAGTTAAAGGCATTTTAAGCTGATTTTTATTTTTTGTAATTGGAAAATGCTTCATGGAGAAAACCTATGCACACAATATTTTCAAAGAGCTGATAAAATTTCCCACATTTGTCTAACTTTGTTGGTCAGACTACTGACTGCTGAGATACAGCCTCTTAAAATTAAAGTTAAAAATTAGTGGAAAATAAGTTTTTCTCGGTGTCATCTAATTGGTCCTTGTTTTTCATCCCGCGATATAGAAAATCGTGAAAATATTTGCCTTTTTTTGTAAAAAATAAACTGAAATTTTCAACACCAAGAAAAAATGTTTCACAAGGGCTTAAACACTGATTTTGGAGTTCATAAATAGTAGTTTATGCAACAAGTTGCAAAAAAAGGATTTTTTCGGAACGAGTCGTACATTTATCCAACGAGGTTCACCGAATTGGATAAATACGACGAGTGCTGAAGAAAACAAGTTTTGCAACGAGTTCCATACAACATTTTTGACAATTCCGAAAAACACCCTTTGAGTGAAATTTTAAGTCAAATTTTCATGTATTTTGTTAATAAATCGTTAAAATCAAAAAAAGTGTTACTTTTCGAAACAAGTGCTGAAAAGTTCAATTTTTTATCACCCATTTCAGTGCTGAAAAGTAGAATCATTCAGCATATATTTTGAAAAGTGTTCCCGCATAGAAAAAAACCGTTTGAAAATCATTTGTTAAATATTCAATCAACATTTTACCAAATTGTATACCCACTATTTGGTAAATCATTTTTTTAATTCCTCACCGTCTCTCAAATAGTGAACTATTCCCCATATATGTTGTTAGCAATATTCACTATTTGATTTTTTCCTCTAGCGACACTATGTCAAATGTTTTTTGAAAGTTCATTTTTGCGTATAAATTTTAGGGATTTCACCATTTCTCAAATATTATTTTTATGGTTTTAAATAGTTATTTGAGTGATTTTTCATGGCGCGTTACATTTTGGGAAATAGTTGTAACAACTCGAATTAACATCAATTTTTCAAGGGTTTTCGGGTTTTTTTTTAGCAAAAAAACAGTACAGTTTTTTTTTAATTTATTTTGTCATTTTAGTAGTACAATGATCGAATAATCCTAAGCTAAAAAAGGGAGTTCCTTTTAACAGGTGTTTAATTCAGGGAAGAAGAGGTATTGCGTGTGTCTAAATTCAGGTTTGGCTTGTTAAAAAAATAAGGCATTTCTAATTCTAAACTCAATAAATCTCAAGGAAACTTTCGCTACAGCAGGAGGTTGATCAAAGTCGTACGCCCCATCCAGCACAACGGTAGCATTTGCGATGCCAGCTCCATCTTCGCCATCCTGTGGACGTCGTCGATCAGGTACTCTGCTTGACTTGAAATTGCTTGCGAAAGGAAACGGCGCAGCTGTATCACGCCGGTTATCTGTAGTTTGTGGGACCGCTGGTTGATGAGAGCGTGCCGCACCCTGATGATCTTGTCGCACTTGACGAAATTCAAGTTCAGTTCAAAGCAGGCTTCAGGTACAAACCTTGAAAAAACAAAACAAAATAAACCACAATGTATTTATTTACAATATAATATTCAAGTCCCTTGGTGATATTCCACTCTACGTTGAATAAATTACATCCTCGATACAAAATCTGTAAATAAATCGAGTTTCACATTTGAAATGGGAGAATTTTGAGAACATTTTGAAAGCGCAAATCAAACAGAGTACTTCTGATTTATCCGATGGACAAAGAACGAGCTTGACATAAAAAAGCAAATACAGTCGACTCTCTGGCTATCGATCTTCTCGATATCAATATTGCTCCTGCTGTCAATAAATTTTTCAGTCCCTTCAAGAAGCTTGCTTTGATTTTTCGTTCTATAATTTGATAACTCCCGCTCTCGACGGTCCCTTCAAAATCGACAACGAGAGAGTCCACTGTAGGAATAAAAAATAAAACTTCTCGACATACATACCAGTACATTCTTTGTAATGTTTCCACTTAGGCCGAAGACTCTCGGGCAGCATTGGTTTTATTGCCAGCTCCGTCAACAGAATATCAACTGCGGCTTGGCCGCTCGAAAAGATTTGAATTTTGCTATAGAAAAAATCCGTCCCAAACTTTACCTTTGTAGGGAGAATTAGGATTCTTCTCCTACATAGAAACCTAGATTGATATCCGGATTTCAGTCCTGTGAAATAGAAAAAGAAATCACAAGTATCGATTCCGAGAGGTAAATTTTACAAATCAGGAGCAACATATGAAAAGGGGCAGCTGGGGTCGGAATCGCAAATCTGGAAAGGTACTTTTCGTCGAAATCTGAAAAAAACATGTTTGTTTGCATTAAAATTTATTAAAAGTTTGCGTGATTTTCCGGTTGATTTGTTTTGGTTGATTCAAAGGTCAGTTCTTGAAAGTAAACAAACCTGCTGGAGTTTCACGTAGCACCCTAGAAGCAGACACTTCTGAAAACAAACGATCCGGAAAACCACTCAATTGTCTCCTTTGTGTTGTTTTTCCTCCTCGGCGGCTTCGATCCCGCTGGACGGAAGGATGGAACTTTTTTTTCTAGCTGCTCACGGATGTAAACAAACGCAGCCAATACTTGCTGTGAGGATGGAAGGCAGTTCTTTTTACACTCACTTTTGAAAACACAACACACGAACGCGAAAATAGTGAAGATGCTAATAAACAATCGCGAACCGCGACGACCACGACGAAACGCACCAAAACAAGAGGAGTTTTGACTTGTCAATTTCCAGCGCAGACTTCTTTTATTTGTCGCCGCGCGCGACGGGAGAAAACAGAAATATAAATACAAGAGAAAGAGCGCGCGTGGACTAGCCTTTCACAACACACAAGTTTTTGCTGTAAAATACAAAACAAAATGCTAAATTCCGTATTTTTAATTTAATATCATTTTGAAAAGTTACTGAGATATAACAAAAAACATCGTTTTCAAATAAATTTAGCTACTTTAATGATCTTTTCAATTTCAAGCTGTGAGTTTATCAAAAACGGAACGTTATAAAAAAATTACTCACTCTCTCTCTTAACATGACCCTGCGTAAATGCTGCACCATGTCCTGTCGCGTCAGCGCGTCGTACAGTTCGTCCGCCCGGCATCGGAACTGCTCATTATGCTGTACTCCACTTTCGATTCCCTTGATCCCAAACAGGTAAGCTGAGGCGCTTCGTACACAGCCGTTTGGGACTTGGACATCACCATGTCTTGCAGCATAGGCACCGCGTCCGAAATGATTTCTGCGAAACGGATCGAATCCTCCAGGAAATTGACCTCGTTTCCTTCTTCTGGAACTCCTCGTTCAGCTTCGGGCCGTGCCGGGTCTTGACGTAGTACACTTTCAAGAACATCATGTAGAACACGCACTGCTGTTCGGTTTTCTTGAGCGCCGCGTCCTGCTATACCATCTTGTTGCGAATTTCCTGCGGCTGGCAGTCTTCCGTCCCATACTGCCTGCAAAGTTCCGCCAGGGAGAGCTTAGCGGAGAACGGATTATGCTCGAGGGAGGTTTTGATCAACGCGATCGAGTTCTTGCGCACCAGCAGTGACTTGTCCTCGAGCCGTTCGACGGTACCTTCTAGCACCTGGTGCTGCCAGCTAAGTGGAACCGCGTTCTGGCCCTGGATGCAGTGCCTAATCTGAAGCACCTTCGAGCGAACATGGGCCGAAACGTCCATCGTGTGGTTGAACAAATCATGCAGGAAGTCATCGCGCGTTTCCTTCAGCTCATCGGCCAGTTCCTCCTAGGTAAGCTCAGTCACGATGGCTTTGCCCATGATCTGCAGGACACAGTTGTGCACCACGTAAGATTCCAGGTTCCTCAGTTCGTCGCTCATCGTGGACAAATGTGGAATGATAAGCTTCGCATCGAGCATTCCCAGCTCCAGCAACTGGCTCATGTGCTTTGCCGTTTGGCTGTCGGTCGTGTCCACGTTGAGCCGCTCGACCTTGATCAACACCAGGTAGATCGAAGCGATGCAAACTCTTCGTACAGCAGCATCACGCCGCCAGCGATCGGCGCAATGGTGCTCCATAATCTGCAAGATTCGCACCGGATTACGCTGAAAACGAAAGATGTGTGATGATCTCAAAATAATTAAACGAAACATGTTCCAACTTACTCAACAAACGATTCCTCGCAAAACCGGCGGAGCTTCTCCAACGGCAGTTGAAACAGATTGTACAGCACCTCATCTTTCGTTGTCCTTCAGCGCCGGCACCCGGTCCGCCCGCGGCAGTTCCGACTGAACCAGCTCATCCAAAACATTCGTCCCGAACCGGAAAATCTCAATAAACAGCAGATTGCACGCGCGAAACAGTGTCCGGAATCGGCCACCACAATTATTTTGCACCTCCATTTGCAGCAGCGACAACTTTTTGTTTTGACGGTTTTGACAGATGTTCAAAGGGGGGTTCGGCCATTTATGTCGATCATGTCGATTGATTAATTAAGTCGATCTATATTATGCAATGTTGGATACAAGTGGAATGCATTAAAACTTGGATGCAACCAACAACATTGAAACCATTGAAACGCATGAAACTTTTTTTTTGAAAATGCAGCCCAAGCAAATTGGGTACTAAAGCCCTATGTCCATTTTTATGTACAACGGTAAAAAACACGATTAAAAACCATTTCTGATCACTTTTTTTTCATTTTAATGCAAAAAAAATATTGTCATTTTAGTGCAAAAAAAAAAATATTGGTCCCCTTGGAACGAGCTGTCAAGTAAGGGCCTTTTCTGTCAAGAAGGGCCGTGTAGTTAATTTTTAAAAATTGAATTAAAAATCCATTTTAAATCCTTTGAGGTCGTTCAAAAGGTCATTGTACTCAGAAAAATATTGCGCGTATTCCCGAGAAAGACACGCGGCAAACCAGCCTCGGATCGACGCGCCGCACTTTCGGCAAATGCGCGCTGTCAAATCCCATACTGCACGTTTTGTTTTTGTTGATCTTCTTCTTCGAATCGCCTGGCATTGCTGCCAGGTATGTTTTTAATTGCACAAAAAGTGCTGAAAATCGCTGGCAACAATGTCTACGGCACATTCTGAAATGCCGCACGGCGTGTACCTTTGAAAGAAACGGACAATAAGCTTTATCGTAGTGAACAATAATATCACAAATTTAAGCTTAATTTTAGGACCCAATTGTTGAGAATTGGTTTTGTTAAAAATAATTAAACTAAAAAATAAGGCCATGTAGTTGAATGTTGATGTCACCAACAAATTTTGGCCAGAGTAGGATGCTATGAAACTAACGAACGAAGTTGACTTTATAGCTGTCGGCCACCATTGCTAGTACCAACCACTAGTGTCTTCCTTTTTATCTACAAGGACTTCGCCGCCCTGGGCTCCTAAGTGTATGAAAGTATGGCACGGAGCGACGGCGCCGAATACCCATATTTACACAAAGAATTTTAGAGCGCCCGCCGCGGGATTCGAACCGGCGACCTCTGGATTGTGAATCCAGTGCGCGGTCCGATTGATCCACACGGGCGGGACTATGATGAATGAAACTATGTTTTTTCAACTAAAATCATGTTTATACTTCATGTAGATTAAATAAAAAAAACATGGTATAATATATCAATTTCTAATTTTGTACAAACAGCTTCTTTAAAAAGAATTTTGATTAAAATCAAAAAAATATTTATGCATCAATATAGTTTATCTGAAAAGGTCCTATGTACACAAACAACGTGTTAAACGAGGTGTAACACTAAAATTTTACATGTTGTTCTCTAAAATCATAAGATCTGTCAAATATTTAATTCATAATCAGGAATATGATCAAATTCTTGCAGCATTTAAAATTTAAATTAACAATTTTTCAAATACTGACTATTTGTGAAAACATAACTCCATATTTTTGAACCAACAATTTGACAAATCGTCACCATTTCCTAAAAGGTAATTTAATGTTTCTATATGGTCACTAAATCATCCTCGTTCATCCGGGAATTGCTATTCGATTCTTCTTCGTTCAAGAATGACAGGAAAAGTAAGTAGTTTCACGACGGAATTGCAAAAAATAATTTAGATTATAGAAAAAAGCCGAAATCTTAGCAAAATTTTAAATTTACTTTTACATTAAAATCGAACCAAATGTATGCGAGATATCTTTGGCTGAAAAATGAGTACTTAGGGGAAATATACCCATTTTAATCACTCTAAGCCGTTCGACCAATTCTCATCACTTTTGCCGTTTTCCGCTATTGAATAAACATTTTTAGATGTATCAACAATGGAGAGTTGCTTGCTCACTTTTACTTGAGCTATTTATTACTTTGGAACAGTCAAAAACACTTTATGAAAGTTGTAATTCATGATGAAAATGCTGATAGGCCGACAATAGAAATAGGCTGAGAAAGAGTATAGTTCCCCTACTATAACACTGAGAAAAACTCATTTGTGGTCTATCCAGCATTTCGATCAACAAAGTTAAAAAAAGAAAATGTTAGGATATTTAACACACTTTTAAGAATATTTTTTTTTTTTTTCAAGGGGTGCTTTTTCTTCAAAAAGTGTTTTTAAATTGTGAAAACAAAGCTAAAAATGTCACCGAAAATTTAACAGGGTTTCGGTTACTCCGGTTTTTGAGGAAAACTTCGCGCGACAATAATTTGAGAAGGAAATTTTGATTTAATTAACTCAGTTTGTTGACGTTCTTTGAGTTACATGGGTAATTTTTTTTTATTGAATATGAATGTCCTACAATTTTGAACTTTTTGGTTTAAATTTGTTACTTAGCAGGCAATGCATTTTCCCCGGACGCTTTGGAAGAATTTTCCAGTGGCACATCATTTATCCCAACCCAAGATTTATCGTACTGTTGTCAAAGCGGGTAAAACACACACTTTTTTACGCTAGATCGAACAAAATAAAAAGGAATATCGCATCCTTAAATCGTCACCCACTAAATCATAACCTTGTTCGACTGTATATCTGTTTGTGAAATGTCTTCCTTTTGTGTTGTTCCCCGTCGTCGATGTCTCCGATGGTCTGAGCAAATAAACCCACTCAGGAAACCGTTTTTCTTCCACTCTCTCCATCTTCAGTTTGGCACGCTAAATTGGCTATGGGCCCAATTTTGAGCTGTTTTCGAGGTCCCTTCCCCAGGGGGTGTCTCATATTTTACAGCAGCGTGTTTCGTTAAACAACCGTTCTGTTGACTTTGTGACATCTTCGATCTTTGATTCGGATTGTTGTGCGCTGTTTGCATTCGATTTATTTATTGTTTTCCTTTTTTTGGCAGTGTTTGATGAGCAATATTTGGTTGAACATCAAGTTTGGCTAATACTCAATTCTCTATATATTTGACTTTTTTTCGAGCAGGAAAACAGACTTTATTTATTTTGGGAAAAAATATTTTGTAAAAAAAAACTTATTGTACATCTTATTGATTACAAAAAAAAACTTGGACAAAAAAATGTGGAAATGATACCAAATTTCTTCAAAGATTATTATATTTTAGTTATAATTTCAAGTTGTAATCATCTGTAGCAAATCTGGATGCGGATTAATATTCAACAAGGAAAGCTGCTTTACAATGACATAGGTACACAGCAAAAAATCCGATTGTAAAATCGCATACAAAAGCATGCACATCACCTTCGTCAAAAAAGACACTTAATATTACACGCAGCATGTACATTTTTTGTAAACACAACAAAAAAGTTGCAACCGACGGGATTAAAACCCAGTACCAACAGTAAGGACTGGCGCCTTAGCCCACTCGGCCATTTGACCGATGAAAAGCTGTAAGGATAAACGCATATATGAGCTTGACATTTCGGTCAAGTAGGTTTCCCATACTGACGGGCTACATTTTTCAGGGTGTAAAATCACATAAAATTGCATAAAATAATGCAATATTTATTTTACACCCAGGCCTTTTACACGCAGCTGGATTACTACTTTTCTAGCTGTGTACTTTGAACTCAAAGACTGTTTTTTTCTGTTGCATCGAATCAAAATTAATTGATAATAGTTGATAAATGTAAAACTGATCTCCAAGGAATGTGAGAGGAGGAAAAACACGACAAAAGACATCTGTCAGAATTTTCCAAAGGAACATGAATCAGTATACGATCACAGTAAAAAATATATATGTAAAATCGCATGCAAAAGCATGCACATCACCTTTGTGAGCAAAAGCATGTAATAATTTTAATATTGTATGAAAAAACATGTACACAAAAAGCATGTAAAAATTGATTTTGAACCCCCCAAAAATATCATCAATCCGGTGAGAGTCATATCCAGCTTACCAAGTCCGCGCCCCAACCCTCTCGGCTATCTCGCCGTTGTGAAATAAACTGGATCAATACCGATGTAGCTGTAAGTTCCCCGTACATCCTATACAGTTAATACAGTAAACGACGTATGAGAAAGCTACTGGTAGATTGGTGTTGATACCTAGCAATCACAAGACAGTGAGATTGCCGAGACGTGGACTTGGTAAGCAAGATATGACTCTTATCAGGTTGTTGTTATTTTTGGAGTGTACAACATATTTTTATTTTTTTCATTCGTACATGCTTTTTGTGTACACGTTGTCTCATACAATATTAAATGCTTTTGCTAACAAAGGTGATGTGCATGCTTTTGCATGCGATTTTACCATCGGATTTTTTGCTGTGATTTTTTCGTGATTTTTACAGTTAACACCACTTAAATCAATTCATTTACTTTGTTTCCAAATCAGCAAAGAAAAGTGATAGGTCAAAGGTCATGTGACAAATAAATTACGTTTTTCTATTTTAACTTTTAGTAATTGTCTTTGGTCAGGTAAATATAGCCAAAAAACATTCACAAGAGTTAGGTGCAATTAAAATTTTCAAATTGAAACTCCTTCATCTCTGAACTAAATATTGACAAGCAAACCAAAGTAAATCATCATCCTTTCGATAAGCGCTGCAGTTTAGAGTGCCGATAGGTTTATCGGAGGAAGCATTTATCTACCCCTCCTTATTGACAGCTTAAATATGGGCCAAGATAATTGGAAAGTTCCTTCCCTCAGTCAGACAGGAAACACGTGGGATTTTCTTTAGAGAAAAGGAAAAAAAAACACACGGGAAAAGAAGCATTCCCTACCCTACTTTTGCTGACGATGACGCTCTCGTTTGAAAATGATGAGTTATGTGCTTTTTCTCCTTTTTTTCTTTTGGTTTCCTTTGCCTAACGTTACTGTTGTTTTCGATTCCCGCTACTGGGTTGTTAGTTTTTCGTTTCTTTATATTTTCCTTGTACATTAGGGTGTATCGTTGTTGCATGAGAAAAAATAAAGTTTTTCAAATAAAACGTACGCATATTTACAAAATTTCATCGAACATGTATTGCTGTATTGCACATTCCATGAAGGTTTTGTAATTTGTATGAGTTTGGTTTTGATTTTTATTTAAATATTTACAAAAAATAACTAATATAAGTTTTCTTTGAGTAATTTCCTTAAAAATTTTAATCAATCGCAATCGATTCTAATTTAAGGAAGAGTTTTCAGGATCCAATAAAATACTGAAAATTGCTGAGCTCAAAAAATAATTTTCGTACTACACCCTAATGTGCATGTTCCTGAAGGTACCACTCAAGACACTCAATAATTCACCAGCTCTCTATCAGTCGCTGATTGGCGTTCCAATATCCTGGCGGTGACGGGTTCGGCGTGTGGGTGGATGATTCTGGTTTTGATATATTTCTTAACGGGAAAGCTGTGCGACGTAAGAGTCTGTTGCAGCGTTGATTTGCTCAATGTTTAATAAATTGAAAAATTCAAAGAAACATTCGTTACTTGTAGAATTTAAAGAATCGACGAGAAAATGAAGTTCACCAAAAAAAACTTCCTCGCAAAATAACAAACTAAAATCAAACTTTCGACGGCGCAAGGAACTTTTCTCTTCCTGTTTTGGAAAGTTTCCCACCCCCCTCGGCAACAAACCGTTAAGCCATCGATTGGTGAACGAAAGATGATGATGGGAGGTTGTTCCGAAACCATCAGGGCTCGAGCAAATAAGATTACACCGAGAGTTAGCGCGCGCTTTGACGCGGGGTTTGCCGCCGCACTAACATAACTTGGAGAGTCGGGAAATTTGGCCGCAAAATGTTGTTAGCATCTCCTTCCACCACCGCCGCCGGTGGGAAACTTCTCAATCGAAGAGGAGGAGAGCTTTTTATCGATGTGTGTGTGTTCGTGGAGAAGACCGTCAATCATAAACAAGAAAAAATATATATTTTTGCTTTTTGTTGGTCTTTTTGAAATCAATAATAATTCTATAATAATCTAACTTTGTTTAAGCTAAAAAAAACTTTTGAAACGAAAAGTTCTTTAAAAGCATTTAAAGTAAAATATAAATTTCAAAAATAATATTATATTATATTAGTTATATAAGAGCAATTCTCTGAGATTTCGGTCATTCGATTTTTTTGTATTTTTTAATCCGGCTGAAACGTTTTTGGTACCTTCAGTATGCCCAAAGAAGCCATTTTGCATCATTAGTTCGTTCATATAATTTTCCATACAAATTTGGCAGCTGTTCATACAAAAATGATATGTGAAAATTCAAAAATCTGTATCTTTTGAAGGAATTTTTTGATTGATTTGGTATCTTGGGCAAAGTTGTAGGTATGGATATGAACTACACTGAAAAAAATGATACAGGGTAAAATTTTTTTTGGTGATTTTTAATTTCACTTTTTGTCACAAAAACTTGATTTGCAAAAAAAACACTATTTTTATTTTTATTTATTTTTTTATATGTTTTAGAGGACATCAAATGCCAACTTTTCAGAAATTTCCAGAATGGGCAAACAATCTTTGACCGAGTTATGATTTTTTGAATCAATACAGATTTTTTCAAAAAATCGAAATATTGGTCGCAAAAATTTTTCAACTTCATTTTTCGATGTAAAATCGAATTTGCAACCAAAAAGTATCTTAGTGAAATTTTGATAAAGTGCACCGTTTTCAAGTTTTAGCCATTTATAGGTAACTTTTTTGAAAATAGTCGCAGTCATTCATTTTTTTAAAATTAGTGCTAATGTTTGCCCACTTCTGAAAAAAATATTTTTGAAGAGCTGAGAAAATTCTCTATATTTTGCTTTATTGAACTTTGTTGATACGACCCTTAGTTGCTGAGATATTGCCATGCAAAGGTTAATAAACTGGAAAATTGATGTTTTCTAAGTCTCACCCAAACAACCCACCATTTTCTAATGTCAATATCTCAGCAACTAATGGTTCGATTTACAATGTTAAAATATGAAATATCGTGAAAATTTCCGATCTTTTCGAAAAAAATATTTTCAAAAATTTAAAATCAAGACTTACATTTCAAACGGGCCAAACATTCAATATTACGCCCTTTTGAAATGAATTTCTGAAAATATTTTTTTCGAACAGATCGGAAAATTTGACGAATGTTTCATATTTTAACATTGTAAATCGGACCATTAGTTGCTGAGATATCGACATTTGAAAATGGTGGGTTGTTTGGGTGAGACTTAGAAAACATCAATTTTCCTGTTTATTAACCTTTGCATGGCAATATCTCAGCCGTATCAACAAAGTTCAATAAAGCAAAATTTAGAGAATTTTCTCAGCTCTTCAAAAATATTTTTTTCAGAAGTGGGCAAACATGGGCACTAATTTTAAAAAATGAATAACTGCGACTATTTTCAAAAAAGTTACCTATAAATGGCTATAACTTGAAAACGGTGCACTTTATCAAAATTGCACTGAGATACTTTTTGATTGCAAATTCGATTTTACATCGAAAAATGAAATTGAAAAATTTTTGCGACCACTATTTCGATTTTTTGAAAAAATCTGTATTGATTCAAAAAATCATAACTCGGTCAAAGATTTTTTGCCCATTCTGAAAATTTCTGGCATTTGATGTCCTCTAAAACATATCAAAAAATTAAAAAAAATAAAAATAGTGTTTTTTTGCATATCAAGTTTTAGTGACAAAAAGTGAAATTAAAAATTACCAAAAAAAATTTACCGTGTATCATTTTTTTCAGTGTAGTCCATATCCATACCTACAACTTTGCCGAAGACACCAAGTCGATCAAAAGATTCCTTCAAAAGATAAAGATTTTTGAATTTTCACATATCATTTTTGTATGGACAGCTGCCAAATTTGTATGGAAAATTGTATGAACGAACTAATGATGCAAAGTGGTTTCTTTGGGCATACCGAAGGTACCAAAAAAGTTTCAGCCGGATTTAAAAATACAAAAATTAAAATTAAAGAAAAAATACCGATTCCGTATAGAACTGCTCATAAGTATTACTCTTCCAAAAATCGCGAAAAAAAACCGTTAATAAAATCGAAACTTTTAAATGACTAAACTTCCATTTCTAATTTTTGAGATGTTGTTTCAAAATGAGCATGTTTTAACTCTTTAAAAAATGTTGTAAAAAGTTGGGATTTACTAAAAAATGTGGAAAATAATTTTCGTCTGGGTATTTCTATTTTTAGGATGCTTAGTTTTGTCAACTATGAAAATAATAAAATTGTTAATAAAATCCCTTGCGTGATATGATTAAAGCTGGAATTTCATCAGATTAGGGACAGCATTTCAAGAATAAATCTAGAGTTTTTTTTTTTTTTTTGAAAAGGTCCTATAAACAAAATTTCCAATTTTTGCTTCTTGGGTGTTTTTAGAACCGCCGTGAGTCAGGGGTATTCAAAAACACCCAAAAAGCAAAAAGTGAAAATTTTGTTTATAGGACCTTTTCAAAAAAAAACTCGAGAAATATAAAAAGTATGAAACGATTCCAGAACAAATTTTACAGTTAATGTTGTTGGAGTAAGTGACTAGAAAAAAAATATCATTTTCGATTATTTTAACTGAATGTTTAAAATGAAAAAAAAAACATATTTCAATCAACTTGATTGAGAAAAAAATAAAGTATCGTAAACAGGGGTGGTATTGATTGAGTTTATTTTTCAAATATTTTTCAATCGGTAAGACTTCCCTCAAGTTTTTATTGGGAAGTTCGTTGGGATTTTATTGGGTTTAATGGGAAGAATTTAGAAAAAAACTCATTTTTGGTAATTTTCTTTATTTGCAAGGACATATCTCAAAAAACAAAGGTCGGATCAAAAATGTCCAAAATAGCAAAATGATAAGAATTTTCTAAGCTTTCCGAATATTTTTTTTTTTTCAAAGATGGACAAGAATTGACACTTTTTTTGAAAATTAAAAAAATCACGATTTTTAATCGGTGCAAATTTTGCAAAAGTACATTTCGATTTCGGATTGAATTTTACATCAAAAATGTTTTTTGTGTGCATTTTTCATACTTTCTAGTGCGTCCATCCCGGGAATTCCCGGGACAAAAATCCCGGGATTTTTCTAAAACCGGGAATTCCCGAATCCCGGGATTTTTTGTAATTTGTCCCGGGAAATCCCGAAACCCGAACAGACGGTAATAACTAAATTCATGCCATTTCAATAACAAATACTGTTAAAATAACAGAAAGTGTTATGGAGTATTCTTGCAAAATACAATTTTGCATAAGAGTTTACTAACAGTTTATGTTATCATAACAAAATTTGTTATTGGTATGATATTGATTGCAAGCCAAAACAACTTAGGAATAACATTTTTTGCTATGGAAGAATATCTCAAACTGTTATTGGGATGATCGGATTAGTTGTTAAAATAACAAAAAGTAATAACATAGATTTGTTCGAAGAATAACTAAACATGATGTTAGTCTGTAGATGAACAGTTGAATACATAGTAAGCGATACGAATTTCAAAGCATTAAAATCTCAAAAAAATCAAAAAAAAGAGTATTATATTTACTTGTATTTAGGAAATTAAATTTAAAAAATATCCTATTAAATTATTTTTCATCAAATACCGGCAAAATCTGGGGCAAATCAGGACAAATGTAACGAATTAAGACAGCTATTGAAGCCATTTTTTGCATAATGGCTTCGGTTCAAACAGGAACAGATCATTATAATTCCTAGTATTCGATTTCCAATTATATTCCTCTAAAATCTCCTGTACCTATCCAGACTGTAGTCCTGATTTTCATCAGTTGGCGGTAGTAACATGAAAATAATTTGTAAAATATGTTTAATATAAAACAAGAAATTCAAAACTTATCTAAAATTTAACATTGGCTCGAATCATTTTATTTGTTGTCGCTTATTGTTTTTTAGACATTTTCAAAGAAAATTTTCGAGCTTTTGTAGTCATGTCATATAAAAAATATATAAAAGAAATATATTCATTTAAAACACTTATTTAATTTGAATCACATTTGAATTACAAATTTATGTTCATTTAAAATCCAAAGCACAACAGAGGATAAAAAAAACAATTTTTAATTTCTTTTAATCTATTTCAAAACGGTCGTCCTTGTTTAGATTGAAGTGTAGATTGTCACTAATTAATATTGTTTTGCTTATTCTATGATTTTAAGCTTGAAAACATATCAAATATTATGAAAACATAGATTTTATGACAGCTTTAAAAATTTCCCGGGATCCCGGGAATTCCCGGGATTTCAAAAATATTTTTCCCGTTTCCCGGGAAATTTAAAACCCGGGAAAATTGGACGCCCTAATACTTTCGAATAAAAACTTTTTTTTTCTTTAACTCATAACTTGGCCAAAATATAAAGTCCATCATACCCAATAGCTAAATAGTTGGCACTTTCTCCTAAAACATATCAAAAAAAATAAAATAAAAACGAATAGGTTAAAGTTTGTCAAAATCCAGTTTTGTGACGAAAAGTTATTTAAGAAATTGCTGTTTTTTAACAGCGTTTTTTCTATTTTTTCCTGAATAGCCCCAATCATAGCTTTCAACTTTGTCGAAGACACCAAATCGATCAGAAAAGATTTTCGAATTCTTTCATAGCACTTTTCTATGGACAGCCCCCAAACTTGTGTGTAGACTTGTATGGAGAAACGAATGATGCAAAATAATGGCTTATTTGGACATAAGAAATCAATGGACAAAGTTTCATACAAATTAAATAAAAGTCAGGATTTGTTTTCCAAATTCAAGAGAACGCCCGAAGAACGCCTCTTTTTTCAATCAATCAATTCCTAACAAAGTTTTCTCTAACACTACATTTCAATAACTCTTCAGATTTTCCTAAAATCAAATTTAAACCGATTTAAAGAATCTGGAACTCAACTTCATCGAACAGCGATCTTTCCACTTTATTTGGCAAACCGTTCCGAAGAGTAATATCCTGCGGGCGACGGCTACACAACACAGCCCACAAACAGTTCCGCTCGATGAACAGGAAGAAGATATGAGTGGATTCGATTGTTTGCTTTCTACCCTGGAAATTCTCGTCCTCTCGGTCTTTGGGACCGGTCCAATTGTCCAGATGGGTTTGGGGGTAAAAGGAAGGACCTTCCAGCAGTATGTAGTGGGACAGGACATGGACGAATTCAGTTGAGTACAACAGGTTGCCGAAAATATTAAATTCAATGGAAGCCATCAGCGAGTGGTTGGGGGGCCTCCATAAGAAATCATTGATTGAGCCATTCGACGAGGGGGGACGTTTTGGGTGGGAATCGTTGACCACCAACCAAAACCGAGGAAAATGTTCGAGACGAGTGTTCACGAAAATATCAAGACATGAAAATAAGCAATTTTACTAAACCGAATTTTGACATGAACACTCGCTTTTTTTCAGTGTTATACCTGGGAATAGTTTCCACGGAGTGCGTCCTCAACGAACGACGAAATAACAATCACCCTGGGTCGGGTCGAAGTTTCGTTTCAATTTGGCAAACGATGGAATTCGTATCACGCCAATAAGCCATTAGCAGAAGGTAGAAATCGAAGCCCTCCTTGCTTCGGAAGCTTAATCTTTTTTAGAAAATTGAGCAGTGATAGAAGCATTTAAAGGAGAGCTTTTTTGAGTTGAGTTGAGTTGAGTTGAGTTGAGTTGAGTTGAGTTGAGTTGAGTTGAGTTGAGTTGAGTTGAGTTGAGTTGAGTTGAGTTGAGTTGAGTTGAGTTGAGTTGAGTTGAGTTGAGTTGAGTTGAGTTGAGTTGAGTTGAGTTGAGTTGAGTTGAGTTGAGTTGAGTTGAGTTGAGTTGAGTTGAGTTGAGTTGAGTTAGATCGGAAGAGCTGAGCTGAGTTGAGCTGAGTTGAGCTGAGTTGAGTTGAGCTTGAGTTGAGTTGAGCTGAGTTGAGTTGAGTTGAGTTGAGTTGAGTTGAGTTGAGTTGAGTTGAGTTGAGTTGAGTTGAGTTGAGCTGAGTTGAGTTGAGTTGAGTTGGAGTTGAGTTGAGTTGAGTTGAGTTGAGTTGAGTTGAGTTGAGTTGAGTTGAGTTGAGTTGAGTTGAGTTGAGTTGAGTTGAGTTGAGTTGAGTTGAGTTGAGTTGAGTTGAGTTGAGTTGAGTTGAGTTGAGTTGAGTTGAGTTGAGTTAAGTTGAGTTGAGTTGAGTTGAGTTGAGTTGAGTTGAGTTAATCTTATATTCGAACGAAGCATTTAACTTGACAATTTCAGATGAACTAATCCAACAAGATTAAAGCGTTTCGTTCAACCAAAAGCAATTCCGCAGACCAAACAATCCCTGAAATTCCTAGCCATCAGTTTACTCCGCCAATTTACCACTTTGTCGGTAGTGGCTCGTTCTCGAAACTCCCCAAGGTAGCGAATATTTGATTATCCGAACACCCCCCGCTCTCAGCAACGCCAATTCCAGGGAAACTTCAAGTGTCTGATGGCCGGACAGATGGATTTCTCTCTCACACAGAAGATTTCAGGGGAAAACCATCACCCGCCAACCAACAATCCAGCAGGGACCACTTAATTAGCGCACTAATTAGTATACACACCGGTTTGGCTCCTAAGGCAAGCACATTTTCACGCAGTATTTGTCTTTCTTTTTCCACGTGAAACGGCTCAGGTTGGCGGAAATGCTTCATCTTTTTAAATTGTAGACACTTTCTTGAAATTGTTGAAAGAGCAACATTTAAAGGTTGGTTTCAGACCAAATACATTATTCTCTTTTTATTTTGAGGTTATGTCATAAAAACTCTGTGTGTTATGTTCCCCCTTAATTGTGATAATTCTCTGTTTTTCTTTCCCACTTTTCCACCCCCACAGAAACTATCTGCTGAAAACCCGGCTCTCCAAGGGACCAAACAAGATCGTTCTCTCGCCGTCGGATTTCGTTTTTCCGGTTGACATGAGAAGGGTAAGTACGAGAGAGAAAAAAAAAAGTGTCAGCGGTGTACAAGGCCACGGTCAGGATGACAGCTAAATTTATGGCCTCGGGTGTTTTGGTGAGGCCTCAACGGAAAAAAAAATTGGTGAAAACTAGAGTGAACGAACGCCCACCCATTGAGGTTAGGCTGAACCTTAACTTTATCATTCCCGTGCTGGGCTTCCTAGAAGAAGAGAGAATGCTTCTTTGTGCATTACCCCTGAAGGCCATAATGTGATTGGATGCCGAAAAAGTGGGATTTCTACAGGTGTTTTATTTATAGATCCATTACGAGTGGGTTATTTTGCCCCAAAAAGCTTGCCTTATTTTTCTAAGAGCTTCTAAAATAGCTTTGAGCTCACACCTAAAAAATTCTTTAGAGTATCGCAAAAAAAAGCTTGATTCATTCCAAACTCTGAAGCAGCCTTATCACCTAATTTGCCCGTTTAAAGAAGTCTCAATGAAACAGTTTGGAAATCTGTATCCAGAAAAATATATTCTCATCAAAGTTTTAAAAGTATTCTCTATTCTTCAATTCGATAATCATTAAATTTGACCCTTATCAAACAAGTACAGTCGATATAGCGATGACCGTCGAGGAAAGGAGACATCAGTTAAAGAGCGAACGAGCTGACCAAGGGACTGAAGAATCCATTGAAGTAGGGTGAAATATCGAAAAAATCAACTTCCGAAGAGTCAACTGAAGTTAACCCTTGCATACCAAATTTATGTTAATTCTTTTTACACCCTTTGTTTTGAGTAAGTTTTGTAAAATGAAATACTTACCATAAGTGCGTCCATCCTGGGAATTCCTCGGACAAAATTTCCAGGAATTCCCGAATCCCGAGATTTTTTTAATAATTTGTCCTGTAAATTCTCGGCATTGAAAAAAAAACAATTTATGGTCTGGAAATTCAGTTTTGGTAGTGGAAATAAATGGACAGTTGAAGATTTAGTAATCGATAACCCGAGCAGACGGAAATAACGTGGGAATAACATTTTTTGATATTTGAAAATACTTGGCAAATAACATTTTATGTTATTTATAACATGTTTTGTTATTCTTCGTTATGATATTTTTGTTATTGGATTGTTATTGTAATAACAGACTCATAACATTTTGAGTTATTCTTCGAACAAATCTTTGTTGTTCTTTTTTGTTATTTTACATATACTAATTACTTTTTGTTATTTTAACAACTAATCCGATCATCCCAATAACAGTTGGAGGTATTCTTCCATAACAAAAAATGTTATTCCAAAGTTGTTTTGGCTTCCAACCAATACCAGACCAATAACAAATTTTGTTATGATAACATAAACTGTTATTAAACTCTTATGCAAAAATGGGTTTTTCAAGAAAATTCCATAAAACTTTTTGTTATTTTAACAGTATTTGTTATTGAAATGGCATGAATTTTGTTATAACCGTCTGCCCGGGTAGTGTATATCAACATTAATTTGGCTTATTATGGAAAATTGGTAAATTTTTAGTTTACAGATCCGCAAAATGTCTAGCGCTTTATATTTTCTATTTAATTTTATTTATTTTTAAAAAGACTTACATATACAGCAATTTCCCACGAAAACAGCATGGAAAAAAACAAAAGTGCTCGGATCGGGCTCAAAATTTTTGTGGGAGTTCCCTGGCCGAAATAATTAGACCCGTATTTTTTTGTTTGGCCATTAGGGTGACCTACGCCGTGTTAGGGTGGTCTGAAAAATTGCCATTATCGTCGATTTTCGCAAAAACCACTTTTTTCGAAAAATCATAACTCCTCGCCATTTCAACCGATTTCAATTGTCTTATACGCAAATGAAAGGTGATAAGTTGGCCTTTCAAAAAAATAGTAAGAAGTTTCAAAAATCTAGCCTAACATATGAAAGGGCGTATGCAACTTTAAAATGCCGTTTTGACGGTGTCTGGACCAAAGAGCCTATGTCTGGAAATAATTTTATCGGATTCCCGGACATTTTTACATAACATACTAAAAAATGGGAGGATTATTAGATTCCGAGATATGATTTTGAAAATAAAATCCGTGTTATCTGACGCGCCGCGCGCAAAAACCGGAGAATGACGAAATTGGCAAAAAATCAACTTTTTTCACAAAAACTGCGATAACTTAAAAATTTCAGCGATGACCTATACATGTCGGGGTACCAAAAGTTGCGTCTTTTCATTACGAAAATTTTGGTACCCAGACATCTATAGGTCATCGCTGAAATTTTAAAGTTATCGCAGTTTTAGTGAAAAAAGTTGATTTTTTGCCAATTTCGTCATTCTCCGGTTTTTGCGCGCGGCGCGTCAAAAAACACGGATTTTATTTTCAAAAAATCATATCTCAGAATCCTGTTAATGAACTCCTCCCATTTTTTAGTATGTTATGTAAAAATGTCCGGAGAATCCGATAAAAATATTTCCAGACATAGGCTCTTTGGTCCAGACACTGTCAAAACGACATTTTAAAGTTTCATACGCCCTTTTTATATGTTAGGCTAGATTTTTGAAACTTCTTATTATTTTTCTTTGAAAGGCCAACTTATCACCTTTCATTTGCGTATAAGACAATTGAAATCGGTTAAAATGGCGAGGAGTTATGATTTTTCGAAAAAAGTGGTTTTTGCGAAAATCGACGAAAATGGCCATTTTTCAGACCACCCTAACACGGCGTAGGTCACCCTAATGGCCAAACAAAAAAATACGGGTCTAATTATTTCGGCCAGGGAACCCCCAGAAAAATTTTTGCCCGATCCGAGCACTTTTGTTTTTTTCCATGCTGTTTTCGTGGGGAATTGCTGTATAATTATTTTTCATAAAACAACGGCATTTGGAGCAAATCAGTACAAAGTTGCAAATTAAGACAGCTGCTTAAGCCAATTTTTTTAAACAATGTTTTGATTGATTTCGGATAAAACAGCGACAGAACTAAACAATTTGTACACCGATTAACAAATTTTTTGCTCTAAACTCTCCTATAACTATTCAGACTAAACTCCCGATTTTCCCAAATGGTGGTAGTGTTTTAACAATAATTTGTAAAGTAAGTTTTATGTAAAACATGAGATTCTAAACATATCAAAATTTTTACATTGATTGGTATCATTTTATTTGTTTTAGTTTTTTGTGTTTTATAGACAGTAAAGAAATGTCTTAAGTTTTTGTGGTCATGTCATATAAAAAAAATGAAATATATTATAACGAAATTTATTTAATTTTAATCACATTGGAACAAAAATTGTTGTTCTTTAAAAATCCAAAGCGCATCAAAGAACAACTTTTTTTATGCATTTCAAGGTATTAAAAAATTGCAGTCCTTGTTTACATTAAAGTGTAGATTATCACCAATTAACAATATTAAGCGAATTTTATGATTTTAAACTTAAAAAGCATAACAAATATAATGAATACATAGTTTTTATGACTGTTTCAAAAATATCCCGGGATTCAAATAAATATTTTTCCCGTTTCCCGGGAAATTCAAAACCCGGGAAAATTAGACACCCTATTTATTATTCATGTTTTATGGTTTTCTTCTTCCATTAATAATTTGCATTTATTTTGTTCACTTTTTGCTTTTTTCTGATAGTGTTATTCCTATTCTACAACCTTTTGCTATCTTTTGCTTATTTATTTATTTTCATACTTTTCTAGTCACGTGTTGACTAGTTTTTTCACATTTGGTTGAGCTAGAAAATCAAATAATTAGCTTTAACGTTACAATAAAATTCATCTGAAATTAGTCTGGAATAAAAAAACCAAGATTGCATGCTCATTTTGACTTAAATAAAATAGACATGAGTATAAACACAGCAAACGTAAACCCAAAAAAACATTACCTTTTTCAAAATATTGTCATAAGAAAGAAAAAATCGAATGAATTTGCATTTTTTTTTTTGCAAATTCTACTTTTTTGATTTTGATGAAAATTTGTGTGTACCTTTTAAGTGACCAAAGAAGACATTTTGCATCATTATTTAATTCATTCAAGTCTCCATACAATATTGGCAGCTTTCCATATAAAAAGGCTATTAAATAATCCAAAAACTGTATCTTGAGAACGGATTATCTGACCAATTTGGTGCCTTCGGCAAAGTTGAAGGTATTGCTTAGGCGAACTCAGAAATAAAAGTTACACTCTTAAAAAAATTACCCATTCGAATTTTCACAAAAAATATTGAAATGCACAAAAAAAACTATTTTCGAAAAAATGTATGCCATTTTTTTGAGCTACACTAGCAAGTCAAAATTTACCTGACAGAGTTGCCAAATTTTCGAAAAGATCATATTTTTTGGAAAAATGCTTGGAAAAAGGTCAAAAAACTTTGTTGGCTTTTTTAAGATGAATATTGATATCGTACGGAGCAGTATTTTTTTGTTAAAATCGTAACCTTTTTTTAACTTTAACCCTTTCAGGTCTGAATTTAAAAAAAAAAAATTTTTTGGCTAATGATGGGAAAATGATTTTGAGGACCATACAAAAATTATAGGCTAGTTTTAAAAATTTTGATTTTTGGGTCATATATGACCCATCAGGCTCGAAAGGGTTAAATGACTTTGACCACCCGGGCAGACGGTAATAACAAAGTTCATGCCATTTCAATAACAAATGCTGTTAAAATAACAGAAAGTGTTATGGAATCTTCTTGAAAAATCCATTTTTGTATAAGGGTTTATTAACAGTTTATGTTATCATAACAAAATTTGTTATTGATCTGATGTTGGTTGACAGCCAAAACAACTATGGAATAACATTTTTTGTTATGGAAGAATACCTCCAACTGTTATTGGGATGATCGGATTAGTTGTTAAAATAACAAAAAAGAATAACAAAGATTTGTTCGAAGAATAACAAAAAATGTTATCAGTCTGTTATTACAATAACAATCCAATAACGAAAAAATCATAACGACGAATAACAAATCTTGTTATAAATAACATAAAATGTTATTGACCCAGTATTTTCAAATATCAAAAAATGTTATTCCCAAGTTATTTCCGTCTGCTCGGGCATCTCTTTAAATATTTTTATTTAAGAGATCAGAAAATTGTTGCCTCTGAAAGAAAAGCAAACAGGAAAAATGCAGTTTTTTATGTATCACCAAAATAGCGTCTAGTTTTTATTGGCGATAACTCAAACGATAAAGCCATAAAAAAAATACTTTTTGATTGAACATTTTATTTTACACCTTATAATAAACTCAAAAATATTTTTTTATTTTTTTCTAATCATGATTTTTTGCTAAACCGCAATGAACGGACAGAGTTTCAAACAAACATAGAGCAATTCCAGCTCAAATCAGGTTTTTTTTTCTGGTAATTTTGTACCCGACCCTCTCCGATTTTAATTGAACTTTGTAGACATACTATCCTAGGCCTACATAAGCCATTTTTCTGTATATGGAGCCAATTGTACTCGAAAATAACATTTGAGAAGGGCGTAAGTTATTTTAATATATTTTTGACAAAGAACTTTGTCCTAAGGTTTCTATACGGGGTGTCAATCCAAAATTTTCGCGAAGCGAAAACGTTACGTGACGAATTCCCCTCTCGGCAAATTTCCCCTCTTTTTGGTGCACGCTAGTTGGTTGAACAAACGTTTCCCAATCAGTCAATATAGAGACGTGAGATTGATGTATCTAAAATCACCCCCACTCTACCTCATAATTTTCGGATCGTCGACGCGGCAAAAAGCGAATAAGGAGATGTAGGAGAATGGGTGCAAAAGGCGGGGCATACGTCCCCGATCTAAATTAACAAAACTCGGCTCGGTCGGTCCCGAAAATTCAGTCTGTTGCTGGCCGTCGACGAGACCACATCAGGAGCAGATGGCCTGGTGGCCCGTTTGCAGACGGCCTGGAGGCCCGGGAGCAGATAGCCTGGAGGCATGGACACGCCAAGACATGCCAGCCGGCATGAGCGGGAATTGGAATTGGCCACCACATTTCGGCAGTAGTGGCCACCACCTGGAGTGGCCGGAGGCCCTGGGGATGTTCTGATGGGGGGACATTTGCCGAACCATAAGAGTTGGGGCAATATGGGTATCAAACTTTAGGGTTTTTGATACTGGACATGAAATTTGACATTTCGGCAGTAGTGGCCACCACCTGGAGTGGCCGGAGGCCCCGGGGATGTTCCGATGGGGGGACATTTGCCGAACCATAAGAGTTGGGGCAATATGGGTATCAAACTTTAGGGTTTTTGATACTGGATATGAAATTGGACATTTCGGCAGTAGTGGCCACCACCTGGAGTGGCCGGAGGCCCTGCGGATATTCCGATGGAGGAACATTTGCGGAACCATAAGAGTTGGGGCAATATGGGTATCAAACTTTAGGGTTTTTGATACTGGATATGAAATTTGACATTTCGGCAGTAGTGGCCACATTCCGGAGTGGTCGGAGGCCCCGCGGATGTTCCGATGGGGGGACATTTGCCGAACCATAAGAGTTGGGGCAATATGGGTATCAAACTTTAGGGTTTTTGATACTGGACATGAAATTTGACATTTCGGCAGTAGTGGCCACAATCCGGAGTGGCCGGAGGCCCCGCGGATGTTCCGATGGGGGGACATTTGCCGAACCATAAGAATTGGAGAAATATGGGTATCAAACTTTAGGGTTTTTGATACTGGACATGAAATTTGACATTTCGGCAGTAGTGGCCACAATCCGGAGTGGCCGGAGGCCCCGCGGATGTTCCGATGGGGGGACATTTGCCGAACCATAAGAATTGGAGAAATATGGGTATAAAACTTTAGGGTTTTTGATACTAGACATGAAATTTGACATTTCGGCAGAAGTGGCCACCACCTGGAGTGGCCCCGGGGATGTTCCGATGGGGGGACATTTGCCGAAGCATAAGAGTTGGGGCAATATGGGTATCAAACTTTAGGGTTTTTGATACTGGACATGAAATTTGACATTTCGGCAGTAGTGGCCACAATCCGGAGTGGCCGGAGGCCCCGCGGATGTTCCGATGGGGGGACATTTGCCGAACCATAAGAATTGGAGAAATATGGGTATCAAACTTTAGGGTTTTTGATACTGGACATGAAATTTGACATTTCGGCAGTAGTGGCCACAATCCGGAGTGGCCGGAGGCCCCGCGGATGTTCCGATGGGGGGACATTTGCCGAACCATAAGAATTGGAGAAATATGGGTATCAAACTTTAGGGTTTTTGATACTGGACATGAAATTTGACATTTCGGCAGTAGTGGCCACCACCTGGAGTGGCCGGAGGCCCCGGGGATGTTCCGATGGGGGGACATTTGCCGAACCATAAGAGTTGGGGCAATATGGGTATCAAACTTTAGGGTTTTTGATACTGGACATGAAATTTGACATTTCGGCAGTAGTGGCCACAATCCGGAGTGGCCGGAGGCCCCGCGGATGTTCCGATGGGGGGACATTTGCCGAACCATAAGAATTGGAGAAATATGGGTATCAAACTTTAGGGTTTTGATACTGGACATGAAATTTGACATTTCGGCAGTAGTGGCCACAATCCGGAGGCCGGAGGCCCGCGGATGTTCCGATGGGGGACATTTGCCGAACCATAAGAATTGGAGAAATATGGGTATAAAACTTTAGGGTTTTGATACTGGACATGAAATTTGACATTTCGGCAGTAGTGGCCACAATCCGGAGTGGCCGGAGGCCCCGCGGATGTTCCGATGGGGGACATTTGCCGAACCATAAGAATTGGAGAAATATGGGTATCAAACTTTAGGGTTTTTGATACTGGACATGAAATTTGACATTTCGGCAGTAGTGGCCACCACCTGGAGTGGCCGGAGGCCCCGGGGATGTTCCGATGTGGGGACATTTGCCGAACCATAAGAGTTGGGGCAATATGGGTATCAAACTTTAGGGTTTTTGATACTGGACATGAAATTTGACATTTCGGCAGTAGTGGCCACAATCCGGAGTGGCCGGAGGCCCCGCGGATGTTCCGATGGGGGGACATTTGCCGAACCATAAGAATTGGAGAAATATGGGTATCAAACTTTAGGGTTTTTGATACTGGACATGAAATTTGACATTTCGGCAGTAGTGGCCACAATCCGGAGTGGCCGGAGGCCCCGCGGATGTTCCGATGGGGGGACATTTGCCGAACCATAAGAATTGGAGAAATATGGGTATCAAACTTTAGGGTTTTTGATACTGGACATGAAATTTGACATTTCGGCAGTAGTGGCCACAATCCGGAGTGGCCGGAGGCCCCGCGGATGTTCCGATGGGGACATTTGCCGAACCATAAGAATTGAGAAATATGGGTATCAAACTTTAGGGTTTTTGATACTAGACATGAAATTTGACATTTCGGCAGAAGTGGCCACCACCTGGAGTGGCCCCGGGGATGTTCCGATGGGGGGACATTTGCCGAAGCATAAGAGTTGGGGCAATATGGGTATCAAACTTTAGGGTTTTTGATACTGGACATGAAATTTGACATTTCGGCAGTAGTGGCCACCACCTGGAGTGGCCGGAGGCCCCGGGGATGTTCCGATGGGGGGACATTTGCCGAACCATAAGAGTTGGGGCAATATGGGTATCAAACTTTAGGGTTTTTGATACTGGACATGAAATTTGACATTTCGGCAGTAGTGGCCACAATCCGGAGTGGCCGGAGGCCCCGGGGATGTTCCGATGGGGGACATTTGCGGAACCATAAGAGTTGGGGCAATATGGGTATCAAACTTTAGGGTTTTTGATACTGGACATGAAATTTGACATTTCGGCAGTAGTGGCCACAATCCGGAGTGGCCGGAGGCCCCGCGGATGTTCCGATGGGGGGACATTTGCCGAACCATAAGAATTGGAGAAATATGGGTATCAAACTTTAGGGTTTTTGATACTAGACATGAAATTTGACATTTCGGCAGAAGTGGCCACCACCTGGAGTGGCCGGAGGCCCCGGGGATGTTCCGATGGGGGGACATTTGCCGAACCATAAGAGTTGGGGCAATATGGGTATCAAACTTTAGGGTTTTTGATACTGGATATGAAATTTGACATTTCGGCAGTAGTGGCCACAATCCGGAGTGGCCGGAGGCCCCACGGATGTTCCGATGGGGGGACATTTGCCGAACCATAAGAGTTGGGGCAATAGGGGTATCAAACTGTAGGGTTTTTGATACTGCACATGAAATTTGACATTTTGGCAGTAGTGGCCACCACCTGGAGTGGCCGGAGGCCCCGGGGATGTTCCGATGGGGGGACATTTGCGGAACCATAAGAGTTGGGGCAATATGGGTATCAAACTTTAGGGTTTTTGATACTGGATATGAAATTTGACATTTCGGCAGTAGTGGCCACCACCTGGAGTGGCCGGAGGCCCCGGGATGTTCCGATGGGGGGACATTTGCGGAACCATAAGAGTTGGGGCAATATGGGTATCAAACTTTAGGGTTTTTGATACTGGATATGAAATTTGACATTTCGGCAGTAGTGGCCACCACCTGGAGTGGCCGGAGGCCCCGGGGATGTTCCGATGGGGGGACATTTGCCGAACCATAAGAGTTGGGGCAATATGGGTATCAAACTTTAGGGTTTTTGATACTGGATATGAAATTTGACATTTCGGCAGTAGTGGCCACAATCCGGAGTGGCCGGAGGCCCCGGGGATTTCCCGATAGGGGGACATTTGCCGAACCATAAGAGTTGGTACAATATGGGTATCAAAGTTTATGGATTTTGATACTGGACATGAAATTTGATATTTCAGCAGTAGTGGCCACAATCCGGAGTGGCCGGACGCCCCGGGGATGTTCCGATGGGGGGACATTTGCCGAACCATAAGAGTTGGGGAAAAATGACTGTTAAACTTTTGAAATCTGTTTCTGGAAATTTAGAATAACTATTTCGTAATCAATTAGAGCCCTGAATAGGGCAGTTCAGCTCCACTTGCAATTTTCATCGCCTTAGTTCGATAGGACGTTGATATTATGCCTTAAAACTTTACAAATCAAACAGCCTGTTTCAGAGCCACGAAATAGACCACAAAAGAGTTGTCTTGTGTAATTATAAGGGAATCATGGGGAAATATGGATCGGACGTTCTAATCGAAAATTTCAACAATCATCTAGCAAAGTTCTTTGTCATACTGGTCATGTGTAACATAACCACCTGCACCTTTTTTTAATTTAAATAATACTGTATCCCGAAGCCGATGCATCGTATCACAAAGTGGTCAAAGATAAACTTGTAGGAAATTGAACGAGCTTTCTGAAAAAATTACACTGAAAGAAAAATACACGCCATTTCTATGAGATTTTTCAATTTTTAAGTTTGAAAGTTAAATTTAAAGGTGATGTCACGATTTTTTTTTCGATCAAAATTTTTGAGGAAATAGCCTAAGATGTTACAAAAATAATCAAAAATACAAATATACATATACATAAAATACAAAAATAATTTACTAAAACTGTTTTTTTTAAGTGGTCTAAAACGTCAAAATGTTCAAAAACCGATAGTGGGAAACGATTCCCCAGACAATTTTACATAAAAGTTTCGATATTGACCATTGTCCTATGTCCAATCCTTGTGAAGATACAGCGGTTTTAAAAATAAAAATGTTGAAAAAATTGGTTTATTGGTGGTTTTTTGCAATTTCTATATGACAGACTTATTTTTTCAGTCTCGAAATTATTTTTACCGGAAAGCTCGTCCAATTATCCATAAGTTTGTCTTTGACAGCTTAAAAATACTTCGTAAAAATCGATTTGCGAAAACGTGCTCGCATCTTTTTTTTCTCAAAAAGAAATCTAATCGCAACTAATATACTTCTCCTAATTTACATTATCTAACTCGTTCCGATCTGTTTTCCCAGGTTGACGAGGGTATCGAGGCGATGCTGTGCTGCTGGCTTCAGCAGCTGCAGGAGTTTGGCGGACCGGAAGTGGAAAAGCCGGACCTGCTGAAGGGTTCCATCGGATCGTTGAAAAATCTGGGCCTTCCGGCGGCCAACACCACCAGCGCCGCCGCCACCACGAAAACAGGCTCGGGTAGCGGAACCCTGGTGCGGCCCTCGCTCGCCAACGCGGCTGGTCCCGTGGGCGGCACGGGAGGAGGCCCCGGAAGTGGCATCGGTGGCGGATATTGCGGTGGATACGGTGGTGGATATGGTGGCATCGGAGGAGCACTGGAGTTCAAGGCACGGTACAACGTACGTATAGAGAGAAGTGCTATTTATCTTGCCGCATAGTATGCCCCCACCTTTTTGCTGGATAAGCTCACCCCTGAAATGGTTCGTTAAGAAGCTATTTTAATCAATTATGTATCAAAGCTGGGTGCTGCTTACTTATCCCTTTTTATTCCCACTTTGTTGTGCTGGCAATCTCAACTGGGGAGTTTCAACCCCACTTTGGCAACATAAATCCGTTCATGATGGAGTCAAGGGTTGTTCAAAACCTGAAAATTCCTAAATCCCTGGTTGAAAAAACTAAGAGATCACAGAGATTATCAAAATTGGGTTTTTGCTTTTTGTAAAACCAGAATATCTATCCTATGAGTTATGACCATTACTTTTTAGTTTATTCACTTATAGTTTTGTAATGTAATCAAATTAAATCATCTCCAACTCCGCACTATAACGCACTCCGAGCTCTACAAAGTATCGACTCCCCCTTCCAAATGATCGATTTTATCTCCCTACTTTATTCCTTCTTACAACGTTTTTCTTTTCTTCGTCTTTGGCCAGGGTGATTTAGTACAGCTGAAGGAAATCCCGTCCAGCTCGTCGGGTTCATCGTCGTCCCAGGAGCTCAAAAACCGGGCGATGGATCTGCTGGTGATGGCGCACGGCTTACGGCACGAGAATATTAATCCGCTAATAGGTGAGTTATTATTGGGGATTTCTGCTGCTGCTGGCTGCTCACATCAATACCCAGCCACAATTTCCTGCAGAATACTTACGATTCCCCTGCGGCGGCGGGATCAGGTGCGATAAGCTGCTCTGGGTCACATGCTCAATCAAAGGATATCGTCCGGGTTTGAGGCTTTGGTTTTCAATTTATTCCTATTTATTTTTCAGTACACTGGTGTTAATTTTTTATTTATAGAAAATTACATCAATAACATTTTTTATTGATCATATTTTTTATTGCTCATAAAATTAAAACAAAAATAGCAAATCCCAATATTAACAAAATATATTGAGAATAACGCGAATATAAATTACTTGCATATTGAGTAATTCCATGTTTATTTTTTTTATTTCTTGATTTGGATGAAACTTTATGTTTACTATTTCTAAGACAAAAGATTTAATTTCGCATAATTAGTTCGTCCATATAAGTTTTCATTCAATTTCATACAAAATGGATTTTGAAAAATTCAAAATCTCTTTCTTGAGAACGGATTTTCAGACTGATTTGGTACCTTTGGCAAAGTTGTAGGAATTGCTTAGGACTTCTCAGAAAAATAAAAACAGTTACACTGAAAGTTTTCAATTGACGATATAATAGCAAATATGCGTCCAATTTTCAATGTCACAAAAATAAAATATGATGAAATTTCCCAAGTTTTCGAATAAAAATATTTTGTAAATTTTTAAATTGCCCGTGAAATTTTACATGGTCGTAAATAAATGTTTTGGAAAAGAAAATTGCCTGATCTATTCGTCAAAAATATTTTCAAAGTTGGCCATGAATTTGACAGATAAAGTAACATATTTGTTTGATGGATATAACTCGAAAGCGGTAAACGATATCGAAATTTATATAAAGAACTTTTTGAATGCATTTTTGATTTTACAACAAAAAATTAAGTGAAAATCTCGGTAATTTTTTACTATTTTTACTACGGTTTTTGGCAATTATGATATTTTGAATAATTTGGAAAACTGTGAAATGGATTTTGACTAACATGTGCTAAAGCACAAAAGATTATATTTTTTGTTCACTTAAAACATAAATTATGAGCGAGTTGTATCGCTATAACCACGGCAAAAAATGTCCAGTTCTGATCCTGGTTCTGATTAATATTTTGTAACAAAATTGTATAGAATAGCAAATTGTCAAAAAAGCATAAGTAGGGGAAATATACCATTTCTGAGCCTATTTCTATAATCGGCCTATCAGCACTTGGATCATGAATTACAGCTTTTATAAAGTGTTTTTGAATGTTCCATACTAATAAATAGCTCAAATAAAAGTGAGCAAGCAACTCTCCATTGTTGATACATCTGAAAATGTTGATTTTATAGCGGAAAACTGCGAAAGTGATGAGAATTTGTCGAATGGCTTAAAGTGATTAAAATGGGTATATTTCCCCGAATTAAAAACTTGACTAAACAAAACAAATAACTTCAAGAAAATATTAAAATTTTCTAAATTCATAAGCTGTCTTTCAATTCGTACAAAATATAAAAAAAACATCATAATTATTTTTTGGTTTAAGCTCAGCATTGACTTTACCTTATAAATCTGCTCTTTCACAATTAAATACAAATAATATAAAATCACAACTCAAAATATTCAAATATTTGGAGCGAGTTTCTGAAATATGTTTGCATTTTTGGGCAACTTTTATGTAATACAGTCAAACCTCTTTTTACACGTATTTTGGTTCTCACGTGAAAAAAAATCGCGTGAAAAAAGTTCGCGCTATTTTAAATTTTTCGCGTAAAAAAAAGTTAACGCTATTTTAACCCTCTACAACCCAACCCCGCCTCTAGACGGGCTTCGATTTAAAAAATCGCCAAAAATCCATTTTTCAACCAATTTTTGATCTTTAAAAAGCATTGGAAAGGAGAACTCTTAAATTTTTAGAAAATTTATGGGTTGGAAGTTTTACTTGTTTTATGTGACTTTGCCAATGTTTTAAAAAATGTCATTTTTTTAGGGGTCAACTTTGGCTGTGTTTTTTACTAACATTTCTTAAATTTTAAGTAAAAAGAAGTATGCAGTAATTTTTGTAGTGTCCCAGACTATGCTTCAACGCATTGTTTTACAATTTAAATGATAATGGTGCCATTTTATAGCAGAAAATGTGAAAAACAAGCAAAAAATTGAAAAAGTGGCTGTAAAAACATGAAAAAATTAGATAGGCAAAATGTAATGATAGGAGGTTGTAGAATAGGCCAAATACTATCAAAAAAAAAAGGTGCAGGTGGTTATGTTACACATGACCAGTATGACAAAGAACTTTGCTAGATGATTGTTGAAATTTTCGATTAGAACGTCCGATCCAAATTTCCCCATGATTCCCTTATAATTACACAAGACAACTCTTTTGTGGTCTATTTCGTGGCTCTGAAACAGGCTGTTTGATTTGTAAAGTTTTAAGACATAATATCAACGTCCTATCGAACTAAGGGGATGAAAATTGCAAGTGGAGCTGAACTGCCCTATTCAGGGCTCTAATTGATTACGAAATAGTTATTCTAAATTTCCAGAAACAGATTTCAGAAGTTTAACAGTCATTTTTCCCCAACTCTTATGGTTCGGCAAATGTCCCCCCATCGGAACATCCCCGGGGCCTCTGGCCACTTCGGAGTGTGGCCACTTCTGCCGAAATTTCAAATTTCATGTCCAGTATCAAAATCCATAAAGTTTGATACCCATATTGTACCAACTCTTATGGTTCGGCAAATGTCCCTCCATCGGAATATCCCCGGGGCCTCCGGCCACTCCAGGTGGTGGCCACTACTGCCAAAATGTCAAATTTCATGTCCAGTATCAAAAAACCCTAAAGTTTGATACCCATATTGCCCCAACTCTTATGGTTCCGCAAATGTCCCCCATGGGAACATCCCGGGGCCCTCCGGATTGTGGCCACTACTGCCGAAATGTCAAATTTCATGTTCAGTATCAAAAACCCTACAGTTTGATACCCATATTGCCCCAACTCTTATGGTTCCGCAAATGTCTCCCCATTGGAACATCCCCGGGGCCTTCGGCCACTCCAGGTGGTGGCCACTACTGCCAAAATTTTAAATTTCATGTGCAGTATCAAAAACCCTACAGTTTGATACCCATATTGCCCCAACTCTTATGGTTCGGCAAATGTCCCACCATCGGAACATCCGCGGGGCCTCCGGCCACTCCGGATTGTGGCCACTACTGCCGAAATGTCAAATTTCATGTGCAGTATCAAAAACCCTACAGTTTGATACCCATATTGCCCCAACTCTTATGGTTCGGCAAATGTCCCCCATCGGAACATCCGCGGGGCCTCCGGCCACTCCAGGTGGTGGCCACTACTGCCGAAATGTCAAATTTCATATCCAGTATCAAAAACCCTGAAGTTTGATACCCATATTGCCTCAACCCTTATGGTTCGGCAAATGTCCCCCCATCGGAATATCCCCGGGGCCTCCGGCCACTCCAGGTGGTGGCCACTACTGCCGAAATGTCAAATTTCATGTCCAGTATCAAAAAACCCTAAAGTTTGATACCCATATTGCCCCAACTCTTATGGTTCCGTAAATGTCCCCCCATTGGAACATCCCCGGGGCCTTCGGCCACTCCGTATTGTGGCCACTACTGCCAAAATTTTAAATTTCATGTGCAGTATCAAAAACCCTACAGTTTGATACCCATATTGCCCCAACTCTTATGGTTCCGCAAATGTCCCCCCATTGGAACATCCCCGGGGCCTTCGGCCACTCCGTATTGTGGCCACTACTGCCGAAATGTCAAATTTCATGTCCAGTATCAAAAACCCTAAAGTTTGATACCCATATTGCCCCAACTCTTATGGTTCGGCAAATGTCCCCCCATCGGAACATCCCCGGGGCCTCCGGCCACTCCAGGTGGTGGCCACTACTGCCGAAATGTCAAATTTCATGTCCAGTATCAAAAACCCTAAAGTTTGATACCCATATTGCCCCAACTCTTATGGTTCGGCAAATGTCCCCCCATCGGAACATCCGCGGGGCCTCCGGCCACTCCAGGTGGTGGCCACTACTGCCGAAATGTCAAATTTCATGTCCAGTATCAAAAACCCTACAGTTTGATACCCATATTGCCCCAACTCTTATGGTTCGGCAAATGTCCCCCCATCGGAACCTCCCCGGGGCCTCCGGCCACTCCAGGTGGTGGCCACTACTGCCGAAATGTCAAATTTCATGTCCAGTATCAAAAACCCTAAAGTTTGATACCCATATTGCCCCAACTCTTATGGTTCGGCAAATGTCCCCCCATCGGAACATCCGCGGGGCCTCCGGCCACTCCGGATTGTGGCCACTACTGCCGAAATGTCAAATTTCATATCCAGTATCAAAAACCCTAAAGTTTGATACCCATATTGCCCCAACTCTTATGGTTCGGCAAATGTCCCCCCATCGGAACATCCCCGGGGCCTCCGGCCACTCCAGGTGGTGGCCACTACTGCCGAAATGTCAAATTTCATGTCAAGTATCAAAACCCTAAAGTTTGATACCCATATTGCCCCAACTCTTATGGTTCGGCAAATGTCCCCCATCGGAACATCCCGGGGCCTCCGGCCACTCCAGGTGGTGGCCACTACTGCCGAAATGTCAAATTTCATGTCCAGTATCAAAACCCTAAAGTTTGATACCCATATTGCCCCAACTCTTATGGTTCGGCAAATGTCCCCCATCGGAACATCCGCGGGCCTCCGGCCACTCCAGGTGGTGGCCACTACTGCCGAAATGTCAAATTTCATATCCAGTATCAAAACCCTAAAGTTTGATACCCATATTGCCCCAACTCTTATGGTTCGGCAAATGTCCCCCATCGGAACATCCGCGGCCTGCGGCCACTCCAGGTGGTGGCCACTACTGCCGAAATGTCAAATTTCATGTCCAGTATCAAAAACCCTACAGTTTGATACCCATATTGCCCCAACTCTTATGGTTCGGCAAATGTCCCCCCATCGGAACATCCGCGGGGCCTCCGGCCACTCCGGATTGTGGCCACTACTGCCGAAATGTCAAATTTCATATCCAGTATCAAAAACCCTAAAGTTTGATACCCATATTGCCCCAACTCTTATGGTTCGGCAAATGTCCCCCCATCGGAACATCCCCGGGGCCTCCGGCCACTCCAGGTGGTGGCCACTACTGCCGAAATGTCAAATTTCATGTCCAGTATCAAAAACCCTACAGTTTGATACCCATATTGCCCCAACTCTTATGGTTCGGCAAATGTCCCCCCATCGGAACATCCGCGGGGCCTCCGGCCACTCCGGATTGTGGCCACTACTGCCGAAATGTCAAATTTCATATCCAGTATCAAAAACCCTAAAGTTTGATACCCATATTGCCCCAACTCTTATGGTTCGGCAAATGTCCCCCCATCGGAACATCCCCGGGGCCTGCGGCCACTCCAGGTGGTGGCCACTACTGCCGAAATGTCAAATTTCATGTCAAGTATCAAAAACCCTAAAGTTTGATACCCATATTGCCCCAACTCTTATGGTTCGGCAAATGTCCCCCCATCGGAACATCCGCGGGGCCTCCGGCCACTCCGGATTGTGGCCACTACTGCCGAAATGTCAAATTTCATGTCCAGTATCAAAAACCCTACAGTTTGATACCCATATTGCCCCAACTCTTATGGTTCGGGAAAAGTCCCCCCATCGGAACACCCACCGGGGACTCCGGCCACTCCAAGTGGTGGCCAATTCCAATTCCCGCTCATGCCGGCTGGCATGTCTTGGCGTGTCCATGCCTCCAGGCTATCTGCTCCCGGGCCTCCAGGCCGTCTGCAAACGGGCCACCAGGCCATCTGCTCCTGATGTGTTCTCGTCGACGGCCAGCAACAGACTGAATTTTCGGGACCGACCGAGCCGAGTTTTGTTAATTTAGGTCGGGGACGTATGCCCCGCCTTTTTTGCACCCATTCTCCTACATCTCCTTATTCGCTTGTTGCCCGTCGACGATCCGAAAATTATGAGGTAGAGTGGGGGTGATTTTAGATACATCAATCTCACGTCTCTATATTGACTGATTGGGAAACGTTTGTTCAACCAACCAGCGTGCACCAAAAAGAGGGGAAATTTGCCGAGAGGGGAATTCGTTACGTAACGTTTTCGCTTCGCGAAAATTTTGGATTGACACCCCGTATAGAAACCTTAGGACAAAGTTCTTTGTCAAAAACATAAACTAAACAAGATAAATGCAAATTAAAATACTAAAAATGAAACAAGAAAAACATAAAACAAGAGAAGTAAAGTTTTTCGTAGAACAAAAGTTGCTCAAAATGACCTCCTGAACACGGGAAAAATAAAAATTTTCGAAAAAAAAATTTGGGCAGTAGAGGGTTAAATAGCTCGCGTAAAAAGAGTTTTCAGTATTTTTTAGTTTTATAAAGTATTATATTTTTTAATAATAATAATGTAATTCCAATATATTCAAAATATCTTCAGTGACCTACGCTGTATATTCTACAGCAGGTTGGGATGTTCTGGGTTATCCAAGAACTTCCGGAAGTAATGAACTGATTATCTACCTGTTCAACAAGGGTCTGTACCAGTGTATCCACCATCGTAATAATTGCAGGTAGCTTCCGTGACCTACGCTGGTTACCTTGTGATCTGTTAGAATGTACTAGGTCATCCAAGAACTCCCGGAAGTCATGGCCTGGATATCTACCTGATCAACGGGGGTCTGTATGGTTATATCAACCATCGGTTTAGCTCCAGATAGCTTCAGTGGACCACGATGGACACTCTGTGGCATGTTGGATTGTTTTGGGTCATCCATGAACTCCCGGAAGTCATGGCCTGGATATCTAACTGATCAACGGGGGTCTATATGGCTATATTATCCATCGGTATAGCTTCAGATAGCTTCAGTGGACCACGATGGACACTCTGCGGCATGTTGGATTGTTTTGGGTCATCCAGGAACTCCCGGAAGTCATGGCCTGGATATCTGCCTGATCAACGGGGGTCTATATGGCTATATTATCCATCGGTATAGCTTCAGATAGCTTCAGTGGACCACGATGGACACTCTGCGGCATGTTGGATTGTTTTGGGTCATCCAGGAACTCCCGGAAGTCATGGCCTGGATATCTACCGGATCAACGGGGGTCTATATGGCTACATTAACCATCGGTATAGCTTCAGGTAGATTTAATGGACCACGATGGGCATTCTATGGCTGGTTGGATTGTTTTGGGTCATCCAGGAACTCCCGGAAGTCCTGGCCTTAATATTTTCCTGATCAACGCATAAATGTCCCATTAGAATTAGCATTCGCATTTGAAGACGAGTTCCTGGATGTCTCAACACAATCTAACATGACGCAAATTGTTCATCGTGGTCCAATGAAGCTACCTGCAGGTATACCGATGGATAATATAGCCATATAGACCCCCGTTGATCAGTTAGATATCCAGGCAATGACTTCCGGGAGTTCATGGATGACCCAAAACAATCCAACATGCCGCAGAGTGTCCATCGTGGTCCAAGCTATCTGAAGCTACACCGATGGTTGATATAACCATACAGACCCCCGTTGATCAGGTAGATATACAGGCCATGACTTCCGGGAGTTCCCGGATGACCTCGTACATTCTAACAGATCGCAGAGAGTCCATCGTGGCTTACTGAAGCTACCTGAAGCTATATTGATGGCGAATATAGCCATACATAACCCGTTGATCAGGTAGATATCCAGGCCATGACTTCCGGGAGTTCCTGGGTGACCCAAAACAATCTAACATTACGCAGAGTGTCCATCGTGGACCTTTGAAGCTATTTGAAGCTACACCGATGGTTGATATAACCATACAGACCCCCGTTGATCAGGCAGATATCCAGGCCATGACTTCCGGGAGTTCCTGGATGATCCAAAACAATCCAACATGCCGCAGAGTGTCCATCGTGGTCCACTGAAGCTATCTGAAGCTATACCGATGGATAATATAGCCATATAGACCCCCGTTGATCAGGCAGATATCCAGGCCATGACTTCCGGGAGTTCATGGATGACCCAAAACAATCCAACATGCCGCAGAGTGTCCATCGTGGTCCACTGAAGCTATCTGAAGCTACACCGATGGTTGATATAACCATACAGACCCCCGTTGATCAGTTAGATATCCAGGCAATGACTTCCGGGAGTTCATGGATGACCCAAAACAATCCAACATGCCGCAGAGTGTCCATCGTGGTCCACTGAAGCTACCTGAAGCTATACCGATGGTTAATATAGCCATATAGACTCTCGTTGATCAGGTAGATATCCAGGCCATAAATTTCGGGAGTTCCTGGATGACCTCGTACACCCAAAACTGACAGCGCTAGTCCGAGAGAATGATGGTCTCGAGTCGAGAGAATAGTGGTACCATTCACGGACGCAGAGAACACAGCTCGAGATGGGCGATAGAACTATTCTCTCGAGGTTCATTTGCAAAAAAAGTTCATCCGTCAAACAAAAAACCAAAAGTGTCGACAACGGGAATCGAACCAGAGACCTTTGACAAACCAATGCAATGACTTAGCTGCCTCGGCCACCACAGCTTGGTGACCAAGGAGAAGTCAGAAGTCGATGTATGACACTTGTTGGCGATTTATTGATTCAACTAACGAATGAACTCATTTGTTATGATGGTGTGAGTTGGTACCATTATTCTATCGATTTTGGCACTGAGCCCTCAATAAATTTTGAGAGAACGATTATCTCGACTCTGAATTTTGGGTGTACATTCTAACAGATCGCAGAGATTCCATCGTGGCTCACTGAAGCTACCTGAAGCTATATCGATGGTGAATACACCGGTATAAACACCCGTTGAACAGATAGATATTCTATTCGTGACTTCCGGATGTTCTTAGTTGTCCAGAACATTCCAATATGATGCAGAGTATCCGTAGGTCACCGAGGCTACTGATTGTAAAAACCCTGATTGTGGTCTCCGTTGGACAGGAAGATATGACCATAATGGTTAAGATTTCCGACAGTTTTAAATCGGATCGCGTTATTTTGAATTCTTCGCGTAAAAAAACCGCGTAAAAAAAATTTCGCGCAAAAGTAGGTCGCGTAAAAAGAGGTTTGGCTGTACGAATTTGTTTTCATATAAATGATTTTTTTAATAATTCATCTTAATACATTATTCGTTGATTTTAATAGAAACAAAAGTTGTTTATATATTTATTTTTATATTTCAACGTCTAACGTCTTTAGCTCTAGTGCTCTATAAATTATCATCATTTTTATGTAAACAAAAACGTTTAAAAACTTAATTTTGATCTTCGCGGGAAGAGGTACCTTATTTTCAAATGTTATAACATCAATTTTCGTTCGAAATCTTGCCAAAATTATAGTAGTTTATTTTCATTCCATAATATCGGCAACAATCCCAAAAAATAAACCAAATCTATTTCCAGTTGTTAATGAATGCTTCAGTAATTAATATTATTTGAAATAAACCTTGACATGAAATTTTCAGAAGAAGCGATAAGTTCAATAAGAACACTAAATTGATTGAATAAATTTATATTGAGAAAAGTGCCGAAAAGTTAAGAAAATGTATACTTCTGCTTGAATTCCGAGAATTTCAGGGAAATTTACAAATTTTTCGGGAAGCGGGAAATATTTTTTTCGGGAAATCCCTGGAATTCCCAGGAATTTTTTTCCCGGGCGGGAAATTGGACGCTCTAGACTCCCCACGCTTCTTCCTCCCCTGTGGATTCAGAATTGTGTTGTTTTGCTCAAACTCAACCCACGTCAACGAATCATCTCTGTAGTAAACTTTACGCAGTAGGCCTGGCCACTAAAATTTTTGTTTGTTTTTTTTTATGGTGGCTTTACACCAAGCACTTGATGTTGTAGGCTTTTCTGAAAGATCACACGATTTTTTACGAAATTGCATCAATAACTAAGAAACGATGAAAATGCATATGGGACACTTTTGCGATCAGGGGCAGTATAATGTTTGCGATGTTGCGCACTAAAAATGTTAATAAATAACATGAAGAAGCTAGGCGTAATCTGAACCTAAGGCTTTTTAAGAGATCCCTTCAAAAGATTGGCTGCGCTACGGTTTGATTGGATTGGTTTGGACTTAAAACGTATCATAGAATTATAATTTTCAAAAAATATGATTTGCGTTATCCAATTTTATGTGTGAAAAGTCGAACTGAAAAATGGATAATAATGTTTTAGAGTGCAACTATTTTTTTTTCCTAATGAGGCCTAAGCAATACCTACTCCTACAACTTTGTCAAAGACACCAAATCGATCACAAAATCCGTTTACAAGATACAGATTTTTGAATATTTCAATAGTCTTTCTTATGGACAGCTGTAAACATTCATTGTATGATAACATGTACGGACGAACTAATGCAGCAAAATGACTTATTTGGTCATAGAAATGGTACACGCAAAATTTCACCAAAATAAAAAATACATACTTGAATTTAGTTTCCCAAAAATTCGCTTATTTAAGAGGAGAAATTACACTGCTAACAAATCAGTAATATTTTTAATATTTTTTTAAGGGGATAGTTTTCACCACAATTTCATTTTTTACAAGAAAACTCCAAAATGTTATCGGTTTAAATTGAGGGCGAAACACTAAACCGTCTACGGTACATAGGTCAGGGCAAAACAAAATGTAGTTGTTCTCTAGATTTTCGCAAATTATTTCCGTAGTAACATTTCAATAGGGCGAATCTGCGTTTGTAAACAAGCAGTCTATCCCTTTTGCTCAAGTGACAGTTCACGTCAAGTAAGACAGGGATAGACTGCTTGTTTACAAACGCAGATACGCCCTATTGAACTGTTACTGCGGATTTCACGATTTTTTTATTTGTATTTTTGATATAGGTAAAACTTTTTCCATACATTCCCTATGTCAACAGAAGCAATTTTGCATCATAAGTTTTCCCATACAAGGCTCAATACAATTTTGCAGCTGGTCATACAAAATGGAAACGTAATTATTAGGGTGGTCAAATTTGCCGAAGACAACAAATATCGATCAGAAAATTCCTTCTCAAGATACAGATATTCATACATTTTCGAACCCGTTTTGTATAACCAGCTCACCAAAACAACTTTTTGTGGTATTGGTAAGGCTACCAACTGTACGGATTTTTTCCTTATCATACGGATTTTCGAACCTCTTCGCGGATTTTAATAGGCCGGAATTTTTGTAGGGAATTTTACGCATAATACGGATTTGTACGGAATTTTAACAACCAACTTTTTAATCATTGAATTGCTTTTTTGATTTGGTCGAAGCTTTTGTTAACTAGAAATTTTTATATTCTGTAAGTTTGATTTAAAAAGGGATAGTTTTCCGGGGTTTCCTCAATTCAAACTTGATTATCAATAATTCTAGCGTATTTGAACTATTGTCTTTCATATGTTGATAGGACCTTTTAAAAAAACTCTAGAATTGTTCTTTTAGAAATCCCTTACTAAAACTTGTGAAAACATTTGAATTAACAAATCTAGAGTTTTTTTTAAAGGTCCTATAAACTGTTGTGTTTCACATGTTATAGGACCTTTTCAAAAAAAAAACTCTGGAAAAGTGTTCGTGAAAACACTAAGAACGATATTATTCGTAAAAGCAAACTTGACATTTCGTAAACTTTTAAACGTTTAACAAAAAAAAAATGAAGAACATAATGATTTGATTCAAATCACGGTTTATTTTATGAATACTTTTAAACGTGCAAGTCATAAGCACTCTGATAGCATTTTGTGAAATTTGTTAGCTGTAAAAACGACACAGTTTTATATTTAAAATTCTCAAATTTATTAAATTTAATTGATCTAAATAATTCATTTACAGTTTTTGTTATACCATGGTGTCATATCGGTAAAATGTACGGATTTTTGCTCAGCAAGAGTTGGTAGCCTTAGGTATTGTACATGGAAATTTCAAGAATAAAAATAAAATAACAAGAACTATATTACGATGAGATCTCCAAGGAGATCCTAGATAAGTTTAAATCCAACTTCTAATTTCGTCGCCATCGTGCTAACTTGTCGTACGTGCATTTTGGGCCAAATTGAGTTAAGAACGCCATTTTGTTCAGCCCACAATGCCTGACCTTTTGACCTTCACATATCCCCAAAATTCGTTTTCAATCCTGAGATATTCCATAAAAACCGAAAAAACTCCGTGCATTTTTGTCACTTTACATATGAAAGTAGTTTCAATCTTGTCGTGCTATCTTGTCACTCCATGAAAATTGATGTAAGTGCGACAAAAGGCCAAAGGGATTTCAGGCCAGGAAAGTCAGGATGCGTTTGTCGCACGTACAAGCTAGACTACCGTAAACATTTGTAATTATAACTCGGGACTCCAGCAACCAACTTCAACCAAACTTTGGCACAGAATGGTCAGCCAAACAAAACGTGTTTGTTATTGTTTACATTGCGTGCTCTCGTTTTTGTAAATTCAAGGTCCAACATTAAAACGCGTTTTTCTCGGAACGTCAAAATAGCGGGTGCGACAAGATAGCACGACGACGTCGATTTGCTTCTCCTCCAAATATTCCCAAAGCCAGATGCTCGGTGGATAAAATCATCGGATCGTTAGTCCAAGTTTAATTTTATGGGCCACAATTTGCTAAACAAATGCACTCATTTGCGCCATGCTTGGCCACTTTGGTGATTTCAGCGGGAAAGTATCGCTGATGGACCAGTCGATCTGGTACTGAAGACTCATTTGGCGTGTTGGCCGTTGTTGGCAGTGGCACCTTTATGATCCGTCATTTACGTGCTCGTAAAACCATCCAGGGTGGAACAAGCTTCATTTTTCTTTCTCGGTGGACGCTGTCGGTGAATGGTTCTCCTTTAAGGGGTAATTGGTTGCCGTTGTGCTATCCTGACGCATTTTTATTATCAATAGCAGGTAAGCCAAGTTTAAACGAATGTTTCTGAACCGGAAGTGTCAAGTCCTCACAACCGTTACCAATGGCAGTGGGTGTCGACAGAACCATCGTCAGGAACGACCTTTTGCTGAAGGTTGGAGGGAGGGCATGGCAGCAGTGGCTTGCGGCTAAAGCTGATGAAATACAACACTTGCATTGTTATGTAGGTGTGCTGAGTACACACAAAAGGGTGTTTTTTTACTCTTCATTTTTCCCTCGCCCCCGTTTCCGGTGGGAGTTCGAGAGCGATGGTTTGGTGGCGCCGCTGAGAGTTGAGCGGCGTCATGCGGTATACCGTGGATGCTGGGATTCAGCGGGTGTGACCGCAAACGTTGTCAAAAACAAATATAACATCAAGTTGTTGACTTGCTCCTTGAGTTGTTGAAATGGTTTTTAATTATTCACCTAGATGTTGTATGTAACTAAATTTCATCACAATGAAAATTCATCAATTAGACGTGCTTTTTTGTGATATTTTGCTCTTTGATGCTTCGAACAAATTCCACCTTGTAAATGGATTCTTAAAGCCAATCTCAGATAAAGAAAAATAGATTAAACTCATTTCACAATTGTTTTGATAATGCTGCAAAACATTTATCAGCAATCCCTTCACCTAACTGCACTTGAAACATTGCTTTATGCTACCTTGTCAGAGCTTGATGTAATTATTACGCTAACAAAGTAGTGCACAAAGTGCACTTTCCACCTTCCACCTTCCCTCCAAGGGTAAAACAAAGTTAAAGGCTCTGAAAAGGGTGGGGAGGGGTACACTTTTTTCCTGGTCGTCGTCGTCGTTGAGATGGAATATTAATTTACAACGTTGCACCGATCCATTTAAATGCTTTGTGTACCTCTCGCGCGCGCACCGGGGAAATGTGGCCAGCAGTCCACGTGAACAACTCCGGAGGTCGGCCAGGTCCAAGGACATGACAGGATGGGCGCAGGGGAACGGGGACACTTAACAATGCACCACAGCAGAGAGAGAGAGATCTGAGTACTGTCTGTTGGTAGGCAGAGCTTTGTGTAGATTTATGTCACTCATTGTGGCCCTCTGTCCGCTGTGTTGATACAGTGCAAACGCGGAACGAGCCGGGACACCCTGGGGTGACAAACTGTTTGGCCAAGTGTGTCCCCCCCCTTTTGTAAATTTACCGAGGCGGTCGCGTGTGAAGTGGTCTAGAATTTCATCTTTTTTCTGGTTGGAGCAAGTAATAAATAGCTGGAAGGGTCATTTCAAAACAACCATCCGTCTCCATCGATTAAAGGATTTTATTGAACTAGGGTCGTATGCAGAGGGGAAGGGAGTTTTTAAAGTTTCGAGGGGCGTGGAAGTGGTAGCATTCAACTTTTTTTGTTAAGGAGCAATTCCATGTCAAATAGGAAATCGGTTGTACCCGACCCTCTCCGATTTCAATGAAACTTTGTAGACATGTTATCCTATGCTTATATAAGCCATGTTTGTGTATATGGAACCAATTGTACCCGAAAATAACATTTGAGAAGGGCGTACGTTATTTAAATATGATTGTATTTTGTAATCTAAAATTTACTGTATCTCGAAGCCTATGCATCGTATCAAAAAGTGGTCAAAGACAAACTTGTAGAAAATTTGACGACAATTTTCCGAAAAAAATACACAGAAAGAAAAAAACACGCCACTTTCATGAGATTTTTTTGATTTTCAAGTTAAAAAGTTCAAGTAAAAAGCTCATGTATGTAAGCCCATACATCCAATTGAAATGTGGTCAAAGACAAACTTATGGGATATTGGACGAGCTTTCCGGTAAAAATATTTTCGAGATTGAAAAATCAATTCTGTCATATAGAAATTGCCAAAAACCATCAAAAAACCTATTTTTTAACATTTTTATTTTTAAAAACCGCTGTAACTTCACAAGGATTGGACTTAGGACAATGGTCAATATGAAAACTTGTATGTAAAATTGTCTGGAGAATCGACTCTCGTGTTCGGTTTTTGAAAAAAATGATGTTTAGAGCTCTTTGACAAAAACAGTTTCAGTAAATGATTTTTGTATTTTTTTAGGAGATGCTCCAACCTTCATTTTTTGTGAGTCTTTTTGTAACATCTTAGGCTATTTTCACAAAAATTTTGAACTAAAAAAAATCGCGGGCTCACCTTCAAATTTGACTTTTAAACTTAAAAATCAAAAAATCTTATGAAAGTGGCGTGTTTTTTTCTTTCAGTGTATTTTTTTCGGAAAGCCCGTCAAATTTCCTACAGGTTTGTCTATGACCACTTTTTGATACGATGCAACGGCTTCAAGATAAAGCAATATTTAAATTACGAAATACAAAAATATTCAAAACACTTACGCCCTTCTCAAATGTTATTTTCGGGTACAATTGGTTCCTTATAAAAGTTGGTCGTCGTTGATCATGGCCGTTCATTGTCACCCGCGACAGAAACGGACGACGAAACAAAGAGAAACGCAAAAAGTAACTTTTTCAAAACTTTTTTTCGTGAAATCGCGATAAGGGACCATCCATAAACCACGTGGACACTTTTTTGTGAATCTTAACCCCCCCCCCCCCTTCGTGGACAATTGTCCATAAATTTTTTTTTGTATGGAGCGTGGAAAATCGCTTAGCCCCTCCCCCCCTTAAATTGTCCACATGGTTTATGGATGGTCCCTAACTCGTGACGTTTATAAGAAAACCCCTTATGTCTATATATCAAATTTTTTCACAAGATCCTCTGTAATTACTCTTAGCTTTAAGTAAATCAATCTCATTTTTTTTTTAAGTAAAATGTTATTACAAAAGCCGACTCGGTCCTAAGGGACCATCCATAAACCACGTGGACACTTTAGGGGGGGGGGGGGTAAGCGATTGTCCACGCTTCATACAAAAAAGATTTTTTTTGTATGGGCAATTGTCCACGAAGGGGGGGGGGGGTTGAGATTCCCAAAAAAGTGTCCACGTGGTTTATGGATAGTCCCTAACCAGGTCCCAGCACCAAAAAGGACCTAATAAAAATAACTTTATAAAAAAAATCATTTTTTTGTAGTTGTAGTCTGCTCTACAACTTTGTAGAACATTATTACACTCTAAAAAATAACCCTGCAAAGTTAGAAAAAACACGAAATTTTAAAATGAAAAATTTTGTTCTAAATGAAGAGTTGACCTCTCTGGGTCAATGTAGATTTGAAAAGTGCATTAAATTTCCCAAAAAATTTTCAAAAAATTTTAACAGTCGAGTAACGGAAAATGGGAGAATTTTAAAACTTTTTTAAGTGTTTTTTTCGATGAAAAATACGTTTTTTTGGAATTCTTAGTACGCCATCAAATCGGGCGTCTAATTTTACATAAAAGTCCATTTGACACCAAATTTCTATCTCATCACCGTTTCAGGCTGCAAATTATTGAAAAACACCTCTTTTTTCGCATGTTCAAAAATTAAAAGGGTCGTACCGCCCCTCCGTAACAAGATATCAAAAAACGGACCTTGGATTCGTGATCAGAGACAAAAGTTACCACTTAGGACAAAGTTTCACGCAAATCGAAGAGGGGTCGGGGCAGCTTTTCCCGATTTCGTGTGAGTTAGTAGAGAATTACCCCTTTAGTACCGTCACCCATAATTTTGTACGAATTTCAAACAAAGCCATACAATAGTTTAGTTGATTTTAGCTAAAAACACAGCCTAAGTTGGCAAAAACATACTATTTGAAATAGTGGATTTTTTTTCGAGCTTATTTTTCAAAATAATGATGTATTAAAAAAGGATAAAGCGTGATTAAATCTAACAGGATTCATAGGCAAGGTTCATGCAAATCCGTCGGCATAAAAATCATGATAAAAAATTAAACTTCCAAAATATGTAGCTCTAAAGGTAATTTCCAGATTCTGCTGCAGCAGCCTAAACCAACTGTCAGCGAAACGTGTCCGGTTCATTGGCACAACGATGTTGTTTTCGAATTTATCTTCATGTTCTCACATGACAGGCCAGCCACTTCCAGTTTTCCCTTCAGTCAGCGCAAACTGTGCACGGCTATGATATGTTTACCCTTGCTTTAGCTACTTTGAATACCTTCTCTGCATTTTGGGGTGATTTTCAAATTGTTGCTCGAGATTTAAAATAATTTGTATTATTTTGCTCTAAAAAATAGTTAAAAGCCTACGACAACTGAAGTTTTCGAAAATCAAAACTAATTTTCTGACATTTTACCCAAAAAGCTACTCATAAGACAAAAGACGCTGATCGTTACATAAGGATAGTCTTGCAAACAACCACGTCCTCATGGCATTTATAATCTACTTGTTGTGAGGCGTAAATCTCATTAATTAGAAAACCCCGAGCAAACACAGCCTGTTGCAGCAGTGGCTGGGGTTTCTGGTGAACAAACCCCAACGCCAACATCAACACCCAAACGGGCTATTGTTTGCCTCCGTGCTCGCTCACTCACACTTCTAGAAAATGTTCCGCACAATAGCGATTGCTACCATTTCGATGGTGTTGATGGTGATGATGATGACAACGACTCGGCAATTTGTATGGATTTGAGGGGGCGAGGGATTGATATGACGTCCAATTATGGATTTATGAGGGTAGGGTTATTATGGATACACGTGTCGAGATTAATTATGCAGAATCGAGCGATGACAGCAAAGTGAAATCAATTGTATTCTGTTTATGTGGTGGTTTTAAAGTGGTGGATAACAGATTTATTTGCTACACTTGGAAAATTATCGTGAATGCTGTGCTGTAATTAATAGCTAATGAATTATGAAATAATGGCAGTTTTTTTAACATGTTGAACCACTTATCTCTGGAAATTCTGAAAATTCACTTGACTGTCATTTGATATCCTGAAACTCCTGAATGTATCATCAGGGCACTCACCCAGTCATGACGTTCTAGTTGAATTCTAGCAGAGTTCTTACAGAGCTGGATATTCTTACAGCATTGTAGCAGAAATTTTCCACCGTTCCTGCAGGATTCTGGCAGAACCAGCTCTGCTAGAATATTTTGTGACTGCACAGAAAAGAAACAACTCCTGTAATCGTGAAGTGTATTCATGAATTTGAAAACCACGAAGGAGGAACGTTAATATATTCGTTCGTGTTTTTCGAATTCATGAACACTATTCACGATTTCGTGAAAACGCGTTTCTAATGTTTGACCTTGAATAAACAAAAGGTAAAGCACGCAATGTAAATAATAACAAACACGTTTTGTTTGGCTGACCATTGCATGTATTGTCCCATAATTTGTGAGATTTTGCATTTTATCTTTAAGTTCAGAATGAAATAATTGAAGTAATTTAACTACTTTCATGATGTTATTTCTATCGACCTCCCAACATACCACAATAAGTCATCAGACCAATTTGTTGCAAATTACCGCTTGAGCAGCAATTTAGCCAAGGAAAGCGCAGTACACTCTCCAATTGAATCATAAAATTTGCTACTAAAGTAGTAAACACATAACCGCGCACGTTCGCATTCGCACGTTCCGAATTTAATTTCCAGTCGCCACGATTGGAAACCGTGCGCAAACACATCGTAATCAAACTGCAATAACTAATTTATTTCCCACCGCAATTACCACTTGACGGTGGTGCAATTAAACGACCCCAATATTGAGGCAGTGTTTTGTTTGTTTTTAATTTAAACTACTATTTTATTTAATGTAAAAAAAAACGGAACAGCATCTAATTAAATCGTGCCTCTAATGTTGCCATATCTAATGTTGCCATGACGTTAAATTACAGCTCATAAAAGCGGAAGTGAGCACGCTTGTTTCTATATTAAGTTTGGCAAAACAAGTTGTTTAAATAGTGAAAAACAGCTATTTGGACAGAGTTAGGAGCGAGTCTTAACCTGCCAAACATACGAGAACTTCCCCTACCACACTTTATTAACAATGCAAAAATATTAAATGATGATCTTTAGTCTAAAAAAAGTCTATTCTAAAATTTACCAAAAAATTAAAATTGCTTTTCACAATCTTTACCCCAACATAAACGATACAAAACTGCGATGCAATTTGTCAACGTGATTCTAAAATTTATACCCGTTTGCCGACGGCCAGCAAATTCAATTAAAATAGGCAAACTGCATCCGTTTTCCAGTTCCTTGCTGGAAAATTCAAGTTGTTGGGAAAAGGTGACAACAATGCGACCCCAAAAATACACGTTTGCCATAAACTTCAACATCGCTGTGTTCCCACCAATCGTACATTGGCTTGGTGCAGCAAAGTTGAAAAATTCAACAATTTATGTGCTCATATTGCCTCTTCTATCGGGACATCCCAGAATGCAGGTCGTAAGAGTGGTGTAACGAAATCAAATTGCTACTCTTGTTAACGTATCCAACGTGATGACGAGGAGTGTTTGCGTCAAAGAACAGATTTTTCATGTTTTGTTGTACATTGTTTGTAAAATAGTTTTGAGCAAACTTTGAATTGCACCGACCAACAAAATTTCTGCGCACCCGAACAGACGGTAATAACTCAATTCATGCCTTTTCAATAACAAATACTGTTAAAATAACAGAAAGTGTGATGGAATCTTCTTGAAAAATCCATTTGTGCATAAGGGTTTAATAACAGTTAATGTTATCATAACAAAATTTGTTATTGGTCTGATATTGGAGGAAAGCCAATACAACTTTGGAATAACATTTTTTGTTATGGACGAATACCTCCAACTGTTATTGGGATGATCGGATTAGTTGTTAAAATAACAAAAAATAATAACAAAGTTTTTTTCGAAGAATAACTAGAAATGTTATTAGTCTGTTATTACAATAACAATCCAATAACAAAAAAATCATAACGACGAATAACAAATCCTGTTATAAATAACATAAAATGTTATTGGCCTAATATTTTCAAATATCAAAAAACGTTATTCCCAAGTTATTTCCGTCTGCTCGGGCAGGCTTAACTCGAGGGTAAGCTTGAAATTTGGGGTCCCAAGAAACATGTGCACTTTGAACTTTTCAAATATATTTAGACAGAATAGAATGATTTTTCTCCAAGGTTTGTATGGAGATTAAGGCGATTTTTTTTGTTGCATGCAAGAGCGACGAACCGCCCTAATCCCCCATACAAACTTTGGAGGAAAACCATTCGACTCTGTCAAAATATTTTTGAAAATTCATGGTGCACGTGTTTCTGGGACCCCAAAGTTCATGTTTCCCCTCGAGTTAAGCTTGCGCAGTCATTTTTGGTCATTTTTTGTAGGTCACCCGAGCAGACGGAAATAACTTGGGAATAACATTTTGTGATATTTGAAAATACTAGGCCAATAACATTTTATGTTATTTATAACAAGATTTGTTATTCGTCGTTATGATTTTTTTGTTATTGGATTGTTATTGTAATAACAGACTAATAACATTTTTAGTTACTCTTCGAACAAAACTTTGTTATTATTTTTTGTTATTTTAACAACTAATCCGATCATCCCAATAACAGTTGGAGTTATTCTTCCATAACAAAAAATATTATTCCAAAGTTGTTTTGGCTTTCAACCAATATCAGACCAATAACAAATTTTGTTATGATAACATAAACTGTTATTAAACCCTTATGCAAAAATGGATTTTTCATGAAGATTCCATAACACTTTTTGTTATTTTAACAGAATTTGTTATTGAAATGACATGAATTTTGTTATTACCGTCTGCCCGGGCAGTGTTATTTGTCTCGCATTAAGAAATCATTTAAATGTCAACAACAAAATATGTTTTCAATTTATTGTTAAAATCTCTTCGGTTTGACACCCTCTTTACACAGAGCTCACACTTACTACCAAACGTTTGGTTTGATAGTGAGTATGTGTCCCGTGTAAAAAGTGACAGTTCGTCTGCTAGAATGCTTTAAAGCTCTGGAAGGCATCATTCCAGATCGGCCATTTGGCGGCCATGTTTGTTTTAGAAAAACATTCAAATCTTGATTCAGAATGTATCAATCAAAAAATGGTTTTCTTTGCGTTGTTTGTAGAAGCATTTTACATCTAGCAAAACATTGTAATAAGGCCTTAAGGCCGAAACCGAAGTGTAAACAAAGAGTCTGTCCTGCTCGTGCCTAATGTAAACATCAACTGATATGAGCAGGGTAGACTCATTGTTTACACTTCGGCTTCTATTCTTTTACATTGTTTTGCATGACATAACGTGATTATTTTTTCATTTCAATTTACTATTTCTGGACCCTGAATTTAGAACCATCATTGACAGTCATTGCCCCAAGAGTGAAGGACACCTTCTACGACCTTAAGAATATTCAGCTCTGTAAGAACTCTGCATTAACAAATCATGCAAAACAATGTGAATGGGCCAATGTTGATTTGTGAACAAACAGTCTATCCTGCTTATTCTAGATATAAACATTCACTGACGTGAACAGCATTATTTCAAGCACATTAAATATTTTGCTTGAAATAATTCTTTCGAATAACATGATTTAAAAATCAACAAGCTTATTGTTTACTGCGGGTTATTGTTGACCGATCAAATTAATGTAACTTTCACAGGAATGGAATTAAATCCTCCGTTACATTAAAGCGTAAAAATGTTTGCCAGAATATCGTAATTATAATTAATTTTTGTCCTGCAGGGTTCTCCCGAAAATCCATTCCCGGAAATAAATTAACGCTTCTGTTCCGTTGAATCACGTTGCAAATTAATGACACTTGATTTATGCCCCCTCCCTCTGTCCACTTTCAGGTTGGCTCAACGAACCCACCCGAACGGCCCTGGTGTTCGAGCACTGTTCCCGCGGCTCGCTGCAGGACGTGCTCATCATGGACGAAATAAAACTGGACTGGACGTTTCGGTTGAGTCTGCTGACCGACTTGGTTCGGGGGATGCGCTACTTGCACGGGTCACCAATCCGGGTACACGGCTCACTTTCGTCACGGAACTGCGTGGTCGACGCCCGGTGGGTTCTCAAAATCACCGACTACGGTATTCCGGGCTTCTTCGAAGCCCAGGGTCTGGTTGCGCCGACTAAAAGTGCCAAGGACCTGCTCTGGACTGCGCCGGAAGCGTTGCGTGCCGCCAAGGGTTATCCCCGGTGTGGAACCCAGGCCGCGGACGTGTACTCGTTTGGGATCATCATGCAGGAGGTGGTCGTCCGCGGGGAACCGTTTTGCATGCTGTCCCTCGCGCCGGAGGAAATAATCACCAAAATCAAAAAGCCACCCCCGCTGATCAGACCGTCGGTGTCCAAGGGAGCGGCCCCGCCGGAAGCCATCAACATCATGCGCCAGTGCTGGGCCGAAAGTCCCGAGATGAGGCCGGATTTCGTAACGTAATTACGATAATTGAAAGCGCAATCATTTTACCACTTGCAAAGCATGATTTTCCATTTTTTTTTTTTCGTTCCCCAGAATTTGCGAGCGGTTCAAGCAGCTGAACCACGGCAGAAAGGTAAACTTTGTCGACACCATGTTCCAGATGCTGGAAAAGTACTCCAACAACCTGGAGGAGCTGATCCGCGAACGGACTGAGCAGCTCGACGTGGAGCGGAAAAAGACTGAACAGCTGCTGAACCGGATGCTGCCAAGGTGGGTGGAAAATTAAATTTTTGAAGAAATTCACTTAAAGTGAGCGATTCGACAAGAAAGCGGCTGATTTAATTTTGTATTTCGGTTTGGCCCCTTTCCATACTCACATAATTTTGCGGTCTGGTACAGTACACTTGGTTTAACACCAACTGTTGTCAAACGAACGGGGTTACTTTTTAGTTTGACACCACTTTTACACGGAGTTCACACACACTACCAAACTTTTTTTTGATAGTGTGCGTGAGCGCCGTGTTAAAAGTGACAGATCGTAACTTTTTAGTTCCGTAGTAACAGTTCAATAGGGCGAATCTTCGTTTGTAAACAAGCAGTCTGAACTGTCACTTGAGCAAAAGGGATGGACTGCTTGGCAGATTCGCCCTATTGAACTTTTACTACGGAGTTTGACTTAGACCACCCAACGGGGTACAAACTAAAAAAGTGTCAAACGAAAAAGTGACCAACCAGGGGGTCTGTTATAATTGTAAGGAAAATTGTATGGACGAAAACACATTTTTTTTTCTTTCTCCCCCATTACCCATAGTTCCGTAGCCGATCGACTCAAGCTGGGCCTGGCCGTCGAGCCGGAGGAGTTCGCCGAGGTGACGATCTACTTCAGCGACATCGTGGGCTTCACGACGATCGCCGCCCACTGTACGCCCGTCCAGGTGGTGGACCTGCTGAACGATCTGTACACGTGCTTCGACGCCACGATCAACGCGTACAACGTGTACAAGGTGGAAACCATCGGCGACGCGTACATGGTCGTCGGTGGGCTGCCCGTCCGGACGCCCGATCACGCCGAACAGATTGCCACGATGGCGCTGGATCTGCTGCACCAGAGTGGGAACTTTAAGGTGCGCCACCTGCCGGGAGTTCCGCTGCAGCTGCGCATCGGACTGCACACAGGTACGGGAGGTTCTTTTGATTGAAGTGCACTTTTTTAACTCTCCTGAATAAATTTGGTTCCCATCAGGTCCGTGCTGTGCGGGGGTCGTCGGGCTGACAATGCCCCGGTACTGTTTGTTCGGTGACACCGTCAACACGGCGTCCCGCATGGAGTCAACAGGTACCCACGTTTAATGTTTTATTTTTTGTGGAAATCGTTTTCACTGCATGTCGTCACACCATCAATCATACGCGCACACCTTCACCGCAGTTCTTCATCATCATCATGTCCAGTGCCTCGGCAGGTCCATCAAACGTTCCATCATGTCAGCATGATAGAGTTTATCCCAAATCACGGTTACGGCTACGGGAACGGGGGCAATCAATCTCAAAGGCAAGCAATCTTCCACACAGCTTTTACGAAATGTTACGAACCAAAAACATCCCTTCAAGGAATCGTAACGGGCCGTAATAGGATAGTCGAAACATGGTTAATGAAACTGTTACTGCAGGGAAGGAGCTGTACGAGTGTATGAGTTTTTCCAAACAACAAATCTGGGAAAATTGATCGATGTTTGGCCTTTCCGAATACTAGCAGGGATATCAGCCAACCAAATTTTGGCTTTTTCCCTCATTTTTTCAAGATGTTTGATGTACAATGTTATTGGTTATTATGATCACCTAATTTAACTAGTTGATCGAATTTATAATGTATACTTCAAATAATGATATTAAAGGAATCAAGAATTTCAAAAATGTTTTTAGGTGTTAATCGTCGCGAACTGATTTTTGGTTTTTTGATCGATTGGTTTTCGGCGAAAAAAAAACAATAACTTGTTTGCCAGTTTGTCCAAACGTTTCGGTCGCCTCACTGGCTTGCGACCATCTTCAGCGGACACTAAAAATTAATTTTATTATTAAAATTCGTGCAAAAAAATACAAAAAATTGTGAAAGAGTTGAAATTTTTGTATTTTTTTGCACGAATTTTAATAATAAAATTAATGTTTAGTGTCCGCTGAAGATGGTCGCAAGCCAGTGAGGCGACCGAAACGTTTGGACAAACTGGCAAACAAGTTATTGTTGTTTTTTTTCGCCGAAAACCAATCGATCAAAAAACCAAAAAAAAGAATTTCAAAAATGACAGTTAAAAACGTGAATCAAAATTTTTAAATGTTACTATATAGTTTCAAATATTTGCCGTTCAGTCATTTAAGAATGACAGGGATTGCTAAATGTTATTTTTCATTTTCAAATAGATTGTCATAAGAATTGTATGGTTTCTAGTAGATTGTTCCTTACTTTTTCTTTGTTTTTTTATGCAGTGTAAGTTCTGAGATTATGCAAAAAGGGGAAAATGTGAAACACACATTGTTTTAACAATGATGAGATAAAAACTAATCTTTCTCTGATTGCAGAGCTCCATTGCCCTTTTTGAGATCAAATCATACTTTTAAGAATTAATAATTACACCTTTTTTTTGTTTGCAGATTCGCTCATAATTTCAAATAGCAGATACTCTTTTCTATCAATAAAAATTAAGTTTGTTTATAAAAACAAAGAATTTTTAAATTTAAGCAATTGCTAATATTTTTGTTTTTCGCAGTACTTAAAATGTCAAGGGTCGTGCCTAGGCTCAGCGATTGTTCAAGCTCAAAATTGCAAATTTCACGGGGACTATAGTTTCAAAACAACCAAATTAATGCAAATTACTAGGAAGGTAAATGATCTTATGCTAAAGTGACAGAAAGTATCTTTTACACTTTTTTTGTTTTGTTTTTCAATCAACTTGCACATGCTTATTGTTTGTACTGTTTATTTACAAAATAATGTTTTAAAGCTTAAAAGTTTTCTCAGCGTTGCTTCTATTTTATCTCTTTTTAAGTTTTTTGAATTCAAAATCAAAAATTTAAAAGTCTTGTTCTGACAAAGTAAAAAAATACTTAATATTCTGATTGTATCTTCTAAATAAAACTATTTCACAATAACAATAAAAATAATTTTAAAAAAAGTCTTAGCAATGTTTAATAAATTGATCACAATATGCTTTTTAAGTTAACTGTATAAAACTTTGATTAAAAAGCTTCATAATTACCTTTAAAAAAATCTGATTTTAACATGCATTAATAGGGCGTCCAATTTTCCCGGGTTTTGGATTTCCCGGGAAACTGGAAAAATATTTGTTGAGTTCCGAGAATTCCCGGGATCCCGGGAAATTTTTGAAACAGTTATAAAATATATGTTTTCCATTATATTTGTTATGTTTTTCAAGCTTATGTTTTGTTCTATCCGAAACCAACCAGAAAAATCCAAATATTGTGCTCCAACATGGTTAAAACTGCTGTCCAAATTTGCCCCATGTGTCCCGATTGACCCGAGTTTACGGTACCACTGATTGTTGATACTCTACACTTCAGTCGAAACAAGGACGGCAGTGGATGGATTTTTTGTTCTTTGGTGTGCCTTGGATTTCAAATGAACCTCAATTTTCAATCCAATATGATTTAAATTTAATAAGTCTCTTTTATTTAAACAGCAGAAAAATCGGTGGTTAAATCGCATGCAAAAGCATGCACATCACCTTCCTCAAAAAAGACACTTAATATTACACACTGCATGTACAATTTTTGTAACCACATAAAAAAAAGTTGCAACCGACGGGATTCAAACCCAGCACCATCAGGACTGGCGCCTTAGCCCGCTCGGCCATCAGATCGAAGAAGAATGGGAAGGATAAACGTATATGTGAGCTTGACATTTCGGTCAAGTATGTTTTCCATAGTGATAGGCTACATATTTCGGGGTGTAATTTTACATAAAATTTCATAAAATAATGCAAAATTTATTTTACACCCAGGCCTTATACACGCAGGTGGATTACTACTTTTTTTTCGTTGTGTTTATTTTTCCTTTATTTATATTTTATAGAAAAGATTTAAAAATTTCTTTGAAACTGCTTTGAAAAAACAAGAAACGACAACTAATAAAATGAAACCAGTCAGTGTAAAATTATGCATAGCATATTTTAAAAATTATTTTTGAGTCACTACCGCCATCTGGGTAAATCGGGACTAAAGTGTGAATAGGTACAGTAGATTTTAGAACAATAAATTTGGAAATCGGAAAACTATTTTGTTTTTGTTCTGTTCTTGTTTTAACCGAAATCAATAAAAAAAAATCAAAATATTATGGAACAAAATAAGCATGAACAGCTGTTTTAATTGATTACATTTGTCCTGAATTTCCCAAGATGTGCCCGGTGTTTGATGAAAAATAATTGAATATGATATTTTTTCAAATTTGAGATCATTATCCCAGTCTTTTTTTTAATATTAAATAGAAAATATTTAAAGTTCTAGGCATTTTGGGGATCTGTAAACTAAAATTTAAACAATTTTCCCTAATAAGCAAAATAAATGCTGATATATGTCGAATACAAATTTTAATGCTTAAAAATTCTTATCGATTACTTAGAATTCAACTGTTCATTTATTTCCACAACCAAATCTGAATTTCCAGACTAAAATTTGTTTTTTTTTTTTTCAATTTCGGGAATTCCAGGGACAAATACGGGATTCGGGAATTCCCGGTTTTGGAAAAATCCCGGGAATTTTGTCCCGGGAAATCCTGGGATGGACGCCCTATGCATTAAGCTTAACAAACTAAAAGCACAATTATTCTTATCTCACCCAATTTGTGGTAACTTGGTGATTCCCACCATTTTTTTCAATGGTTTGAATGATTCTAATTAACTTCACTTAGAAGTTCATAGCATTCATTTATTAGTTAATGTTGTAACAATTTTTTTAACGATCTTTTTTCATTCTTCTTATGAATATCTTCATATTACGCTTTTAAATTGAAAACTAATTCTATTTACAAAAAAAAGGCTTTGTGGATATTTTTTTTTTGTTGAAAAATGTTATTCTTATGCATTTATTTGAGAAAATTTGGTAGTTCTTGTTTTGACCATAACTTTTGTATTTGAGCATCATTTAGTTTCATTTGACCCAAAACCTCTAAGTAGAGGTAGAGTTCATTAAATTCCACCATATTTTGGGAAAATGTTGGTAAACTATCTAAGATCCATCATACGCCAAAGGTTTTTCGATATCATTTAAGTTGTTATAACCCGGGCAGACGGTAATTACAAAATTCATGCCATTTCAATAACAAATACTGTTAAAATAGCTGTTCCGACGCGGCGCAAGAAATGTCATCGCCGAAAACCCCCCGGCGTGATCATATTTGCAACACTGCGATGGCCAACAGCGCTCAGGTGGACAGGGACAGAACCAGATCCCAAACAGTCGGTGACGTCGTTGCTACGAAACGTCAAAGCGAATGATAGGTAAAAAGTTTATTAACCAACGAAAACGAAAGTGGTGCGAAAAGTTCGGAAAGTGGAATTTGTGCGATTAAGGGAGGAAAACGTCTGCATTTAGTTGATTTTTATTCTTTTTGTGCAACTACACTCGTGAGTAGGTGTTGGAGAGATAACTTATCTAAAACTAATCCTAACTTAATCTAATCAGGAAGATCGCAGGGGAACTGCTCTCCTCATCTGCTGCTGTAAAAAGGGGCCTTAATTTGTAGGTTATCTGTGCGTGAGTAGAAAGAAACATAAATTAGTTGGAATAATTAAATTAGCTAAAAAATACTTACCTTCGATAGTTGCCCGCACGTCCGGCGATAAGTGTCATTGGGAGTTGAATTCGGAGTTAAACTAGGGTGACCGATGTAAGTAAAAATCTACTGAAATATTGTATTTAGAAACTGAAATGAAATTATAGCTTTTAGCAATACTTACACTGCAATCAACGGTGTTTAATTCGCTGAAAAGAAGCCCGAAAACTCGTCCCAACAATAGCAGAAAGTGTTATGGAACCATCATGAAAAATCAATTTTTGCATAAGGATTTAATAACAGTTTATGTTATCATAACAAAATTTGTTATTGGTCTGATATTGGTTGAAAGCCAAAACAACTTTGGAATAACATTGTTTGTTATGGAAGAATACCTTCAACTGTTATTGGGATGATCGGATAAGTTGTTAAAATAACAAAAAATAATAACAAAGATTTGTTCGAATAATAACTAAAAGTGTTATTAGTCTGTTATTACAATAACAATCCAATAACAAAAAAATCATAACGAGGAATAACAAATCTTGTTATAAATAACATAAAATGTTATTGGCCTAGTATTTTCAAATACCAAGAAACGTTATTCGCACGTTATTACCGTCTGCTCGGACAGTAGGAAGTGAGCAAGCAAGTTGCTATCAAAAGTTTTCCAATATAACATTTGCAAAATAAGTAATATAAAAATCAGTTAACTCAAATGAAACAACGCATCATGTTATCTCTACATAATATTGATCAACCACTTCTCTCAAGCATAGATTGTGAACTGCATAATCAATGCTTGCACGCAACTTCAATTTGTTCCTTCCGCTCGCTGACTCTAGTAAAAGTAAAAACGCGCGCTCGCTAATTACTCCTTCTCGCTGGTTCACTCGTATGAATCAGCGTTTGCGTTTATCTTATCACGGGGCAGTTGTTTGCTTCGCACGCTCGACATAAATCACACGGCAGGACCAGCAATTAACAAGATAAAATTAATTATCGATCTGCTCTGGTGGGGGGGGAGTACACGCTAAACTGAAGATGAGTGAGTTTTTTTAACCGTATTTTTTTTGTTTGTAGTTTTATGCCAGAATTTGCAAGAATAAAAAATAAAAATTGAATTTATTTTGCTGTAAATCGACTATTTCAGCGTGTAACTATCAATTCCGCTCGGTGGAATTATTCATGCTAATAAGAATCAATCGTGTACCTCCTTAGCAGGGCGGCACGTGCAGGGAATGTTGGCTCGTTTTCCACAGAAGCCACCGTAAACGATTAATTATGATAATGTTGTCAGGCGTTAAGATGAGCAGAACACTTCTGTGGAAGTTGTGCGAGCATTCCATTGAACCACTTGGATAGTAATTTGATCTTTTTGCAAAAAAAATAGGTTAATAATATTTAAATTTATTTTTAATTTTTTATAAAATATTTCATCATTCACTTTCATCACACTCACGCATCATTATTGTTTGCACATCGGTGAATAATTGTTTGTTTTTTTTTTGTTTTCTCAATGCTGAAATAAAGGTTCTTCGTGGCGCATCCACATGTCCCCGCAGACCTGCAATCTGCTGGAACAGGCCGGCGGCTACGTCATCGAGCCACGTGGCCCCATCGAGATCAAGGGCAAGGGCAAAATGCACACCTACTGGCTGCTCGGCAAGAAGGGCTTCGACAAGGTGCTGCCGACGCCCCCGCCAATCGGGTGAGTTTCAGTTCTGTCCGGAAGTGTGTGGGCAGTACAGTGTAGGTTTTCCCGCTGTAGAAAAAAAAAAAAACATCTGCTTTTTATGTTTACGAATGGGGTAACCTATTCGCTTTGTCTGTACAAGAGTATTGTTCTAGTATTAAATTTATGTTTGTATCGTTAAAATGCATTCCAATCTGAAGGGAATCACATGGGTAAGTATTTTAATCATAACATTTTATTAGATGTATATTCCTAAAATTTTTGGGTTTGATTGAAATCAAATCGTTTTTAACTTTTAACCATAAATACTAAGGAGTATTTAAATGACAATTTTCACTACCTAATTTATTTTCTTTTTTCAAACTGGATTAAGTCATCTACAACTTTACTAAAGGAATCCATGTACAAAAAACCAAACCAATTATTTAAACTTAACCCGAGCAGACGGAAATAACGTGGGAATAACATTTTTTGATATTTGAAAATACTTGGCCAATAACATTTTATGTTATTTATAACAAGATTTGTTATTCGTCGTTATCATTTTTTTGTTATTGGATTGTTATTGTAATAACAGACTAATAAAATTTGGAGTTATTCTTCGAACAAATCTTTGTTATTATTTTTTGTTATTTTAACAACTAATCTGATCATCCCAATAACAGTTGGAGGTATTCTTCCATAACAAAAAATGTTATTCCAAAGTTGTTTTGGCTTTCAACCAATATCAGACCAATAAAGAATTTTGTTATGATAAAATAAACTGTTATTGAGCCCTTATGCAAAAATGGATTTTCCAAGAAGAATCCATAACACTTTCTGTTATTTTAACAGTATTTGTTATTGAAATGGCATGAATTTTGTTATTACCGTCTGCCCAGGAAGGCTGATTCCAGTGACTTTTAAAATCTCCCTAAACGCACCTTTTAAAACAATTGGTTGCAAAAATAGTATGACGATACATTTTACGTCAAATGCGTAAGGGTTTTGTAGTTGATACGTTTATTAAACATTTCATGTACAAAATTTTTTTTTTTTTGAATAAATTTTGTGTTTTCTACTTATATAAAAACAAAGATAAAAGATCTATTGTAGGTTTTTTGAAGCACTTTTTAAAAAAATATGTGTAACTCAATCCGATTTTTTCCCCTTTGTTTTCTACAATGAGTTTGAGTTATTTTCGCACAACTTTCTAGAACAAAGCTTTTTTTTACGCACACGCTGATGAGATTGGGATCAATTGATCCCTGTGTCCCCGGGGATCAAGTCTCCCCACTCTTCCCTAGTATTTTTTTTTGTCAATTTCATTTCAGAAAAGATAAACTTTTCAGCACTCGTATCGAAAAGTAATACTTTTCAGCCAGGACGTCAAACTAAATCGGGGAAACAATAGTTTCACTGAAAAATTGAAAAGTTTTGGTCGGAATTACACGTCCCGAGCAGACAGAAATAACTTGCGAATAAAATTTTTTGATATTTGAAAAAAACTAGGCCAATAACATTTTATGTTATTTATAACAAGATTTGTTATTCGTCGTTATCATTTTTTTGTTATTGGATTGTTATTGTAATAACAGACTAATAACATTTTTAGTTATTCTTCGAACAAATCTTTGTTATTATTTTTTGTTATTTTAACAACTAATCCGATCATCCCAATAACAGTTGGAGGTATTCTTCCATAACAAAAAATGTTATTCCAAAGTTGTTTGGGCTTTCAACCAATATCAGACCAATGACAAATTTTGTTATGATAGCATAAACCAAGGCATAAACTGTTATTAAACCCTTATGCAAAAATTGATATTTCAAGAAGATTCCATATTTTGCCTGGTCTCTAATAAATTTTAATTTTGTTGAAATGTTGAAAAAAAATTGTAAATTGTGAGCCAATGTTTACCGGTTTTATTCAGCATTTAGAAATATGTGATATTTAATAGGAACTAGAGCGTCCAATTTCCCGAGGTTACAAATTTCCCGGGAAACGGGAAATTTTCAGCCAATTTCCCGGGAAATCCCGGGAATTCCCGGGAAATTTTAAATTTATTGAAAATTGTTATGATTTTGGTTTTAATTAATATTATGCAATAAAATTGTATAGCACATCAACATTAATGGTTTAAATAAGTGTGAAGATCAATTAACAGCTTGACTGCATGTAAAAAATCATTCAACTACAAGAAAATGTATTTTGGTATTTTTTATGAGAAATTTTAAACTACTAGGTACTACGTATTCAACCAATTGAATTAATTCTTTTTGCACAAATTCGATTTTCATCTCATTTGATCATGGTTAACAAAATCTCAATTTTAATTTGGAGGTAAGGAGTTAATATTGTTTTGATGAAATAACATCAATCTGTTAAAAGCTTACTTAATTGTAATAATTTAATACTCATTAAGCAAGATCTATTCTCAGTTGCTTCAAAAATTAATATTATCAAAAATAATTCTGATATCATAATTTCTGATAGTCTGATTAATTATATATAAACCAAACAATACATTTAATTGAACAAAATCATGTTGAGTTTGTTCATTTATTATTTTTCAGAGCATTTTAAAAAAATAGTTCCAAAAATTTGAGAAAATGTATAATTCCGCTTAAATTTCGGGATTTCCCGGGAAATCTACAAGTTTCCCGGGAAACGGGAAATATTTTTTTTCGGGAAACCCCGGGAATTCCCGGGAATTTTTTTCCCGGGACGGGAAATCGGACGCTCTAATAGGAACCAAGCAATTTAATTAAAAATTTATAATTAGCAGATAATAAGAAATCAATATCCAAATCAATTATTTGCTAGCGCAAAAACCATATCTCTTATGAGCAATTCTCTACGAAATCGGTCTTTTTTCTTCAATTTTAATATTTGTATTTTTTAATCCGACTGAAACTTTTTTGGTGCCTTCGGTATGCCCAAAGAAGCCATTTTGCATCATTAGTTTGTCCATATAATTTTCCATACAAATTTGGCAGCTGTCCATACAAAATGATGTATGAAAATTCAAAAATCTGTATCTTTTGAAGGAATTTTTGATCGATTTGGTGTCTTCGGCAAAGTTGTAGGTATGGATACGGACTACACTGGAAAAAATAATACACGGTAAAAAAATTTGGTGATTTTTTATTTAACTTTAACACTAAAACTTGATTTGCAAAAACACTATTTTTAATTTTTTTATTTTTGATATGTTTTAGAGGACATAAAATGCCAACTTTTCAGAAATTTCCAGGTTGTGCAAAAAATCATTGACCGAGTTATGAATTTTTTAATCAATACTGATTTTTTCAAAAAATCGAAATTTTGGTCGCAAAAAATTTTCAACTTCATTTTTTGATGTAAAATTGAATTTGCAATCAAAAAGTACTTTAGTGAAATTTTGATAAAGTGCACCGTTTTCAAGTTAAAGCCATTTTTATGTAACTTTTTTCGAAATAGTCGCAGTTTTTCATTTTTTAAAATTAGTGCACATGTTTGTCCACTTTTGAAAAAAATATTTTTGAAAAGCTGAGAAAATTCTCTATATTTTGCTTCATCGGACTTTGTTGATACGACCTTTAGTTGCTGAGATATTGCAATGCAAAGGTTTAATTAGTTGCTGAGATATCGACATTGAAAAATGGTGGGCTGTTTGGGTGAGACTTAGAAAACATAAATTTTCCTGTTTTTAAACCTTTGCATGGCAATATCTCAGCAACTAAAGGTCGTATCAACAAAGTCCAATGAAGCAAAATATAGAGAATTTTCTCAGCTTTTCAAAAATATTTTTTTCAAAAGTGGACAAACATGTGCACTAATTTTAAAAAATGAAAAACTGCGACTATTTCGAAAAAAGTTACATAAAAATGGCTTTAACTTGAAAACGGTGCACTTTATCAAAATTTCACTAAAGTACTTTTTGATTGCAAAATCAATTTTACATCAAAAAATGAAGTTGAAAAATTTTTGCGACCAAAATTTCGATTTTTTGAAAAAATCAGTATTGATTAAAAAATTCATAACTCGGTCAATGATTTTTTGCACAACCTGGAAATTTCTGAAAAGTTGGCATTTTATGTCCTCTAAAACATATCAAAAAATAAAAAAAATTAAAAATAGTATTTTTTGCAAATCAAGTTTTAGTGTTAAAAAGTTAAATAAAAAAATCACCAAATTTTTTTTACCGTGTATTATTTTTTTCCAGTGTAGTCCGTATCCATACCTACAACTTTGCCGAAGACACCAAATCGATCAAAAAATTCCTTCAAAAGATACAGATTTTTGAATTTTCAAACATCATATTTGTATGGACAGCGGAAAAATTTGTATGGAAAATTATATGGACAAACTAATGATGCAAAATGGCTTCTTTGGGCATACCGAAGGCACCAAAAAAGTTTCAGTCGGATTAAAAAATACAAAAAAAATCGAATGACCGAAATCCTAGAGAACTGCTCTTATACCAATTTCAGTTATCAGAAACATTGTTGTCTCTGTTATCGAGTTTTGTTGTAATAATTTTTGATAACACAACGAGTTATTTTTCGAACAAATCTCTGTTTTTATTTTGTGTTATTGTAACAGCTAATCCGGTTGTTTTAATAACAAATTCTGACCTCCTGAAAATAGCAGAACTTTAACTTTTCCGGTTATTTTCACCTGCTCGAGAGGAAACGCATCGCGTATGCCTTTCCAAAGATTCACTCTAAATTTGTAAAAAAAAAAATAGTCCAGCCAATCTATTAACTGGAATCAATGAACTCATAAATCAATGCGAAAGTTTGAAGCCATTCATTTTCAACCAAATAGCAATATAATTGATAGCCTGACAGTGCATTGATATATGTGGGCCAACCCGGTACTGTTTATGTGGTAAAACTGTCCAAAAAATTATATACACACACACATTTTTTGATTTGTTTACCGCCGGCGCTCAAAAGTTCGCGTGGCAGAGTTATGTGGAGCAGGTTTTCACACACTCTTTTGGTGAGATATGTAAACAAACTTTGTGCGGATCGCAGCAGATGTTTTTCTTGTTTACACCGTTTACTTTGGGAGATTCGAGCATTGAAGATTTGTAAACAAGGAGAACTGAACTTAGAACAAAGAGTTGCAAGCATATTTGAAATAATTACTTTTTATTTGATTTATTCTTGCAACTGAAGGTCGCCAAAATTGCTCTTTTCAATATTTAATTTGAAATTTTATTTTCCATAATTTTTTTTGAGAATATCGCAAATATTATTTAAAAAAAAACAACTTATTATGATGGTTAATAATTTTTTAAGAAATTTTTTTAAGCCAAAAAATGAAACTTTTGTTAAATTTGTTCTACGCAATGATAGCAATATTCCAATATCAATAGTTCTCGCATACATTTTCAAAAGGTTCTATGTACATAGGAAACCCATTCCACATTGGTTGTTTTGAAAATGTAATCAATAATTAATAGAATCATCTTTATTTTTTTTCCTTTTTAAAAAAGTTTTGGTACAAAGACAACATTTTCTATAGTTCTGTTTTATATTTATTTAAATTTTCCCATAGTTAAAGTAAAATTCAACAAAAATAATAATATCAAACTAGGTTATGATGATTGCTATATAAAATGTTGGAATAACACATGAATAACGATATGATTGATTGATTTTCCATATCCCATACTTTGAGTTGTCATTGTCAAACTCTCTCATAAGATATGTTCAATAATTTTTTTTGACTAGGTGTTGGGGATTTTATCATTTTTTTTTTCTCTTTACCGTTGATCGTGACTTTCTAATAACAACATTAGATATTTTAACAGGACTTGTTATTGAAATGACCTAAGTTTGGTTGTCCCCACCTGTCCGGGCTAGAACAAACAAAACAAAAAGTTGCTTTTTCCAAAATGTCTTTATTTTATTCCCTTTCACATGATGAACACCTAGGGGAAATATACCCATTTTAAGCCTAATAAGCGGTCGTGTTTGAATGATAATGGATAATCTGGAGTGTTCCTTGAAATTTACTAAAACCAAGTATTCCAACGAGTAGAGATACTTTTGTGAACATTTCTGTTTATTTTCACTTTTACTAAAAGTTATTCTATTCCCTTTAAAAGAATTTAAAAAAAATATTTCCCAAATGTATTCTAATCAGACAAGAATGCATTGGGCCACGCCCGTTTTTCTATTTTCAGCTAAGTTCTTTTTCCTTCCAGCGCTCTTTTAGGTCTGCTTAGTGCTGCCAATTGTGATGAAATTTTAAGCGAACACTTACGAAAAGTAGCATTTATAGAGAAAGTTTCCTGGCATCACTGGCTCACTCCAACAGGCGCTGCTGTTGGTGTTGGTGGCCACCCTTTGTTCTTCTCGCTCGGTTTTCTTCAGCCTTCGATTGGAATGGGTCGTCAAAAGACTTGGCGGGTTTGTTTTTTTTTATGGCGCTTGCTAGTTATTTACATGTTTCTGGATTATTTTTCTAGTGAGTGACTAACTAATGTGCAAAAGAACATGTTGTCGGTAGTTGGAAGCAATTTTATATCTTAGGCGCTTTGAAAACGTTAGCGCAAGTGAACAGATATTGATGGCGACTTTCGTTAAGCAGTTAAGCTCTCATCTTACGTGCCAACAAAATGATCAGAAATGGTCTCGCAAAATAGAAATAATGATCTAAAGTGCATTCAATATGATCTTTTTGGCCAGCAAGTGGAAAACATTTGCGTGCTCACTCGAGGCGGTGCTGTTGCTGGTAAGTTTATAGCCCAAATAGTATTTTTGGAGCTTTAATCGAGCATCAAACTCTCCATATGACGAAGATAGGTGTCTGATTAGAAAGGGTATATTTCCCCTAAATCCAGAAATGTTGGAGAAAGTCACTTTTTATTTTACGAAATTGGATACATCTCTGCTTAATATGCGGTGCTTATATTGAACCAATATTGATACTTAATAAAAACTAAATAAAACTTAGAGTCTCTAAAGGCATATTGATAAGAAATTTGATGGATATGTCCATAAATCCATCCATTTTCGCAACTGCTATAAATGCTAAAAAATCGAAAAAAATGCTTCAAAAAAAGTTGTGTCCATCAATCGATGTGTTGAGATGCGGCATGTTCTCAAATGTTTAAATTGTTTTTGACATGCAAAATATTATTTCAATTATTCATTTCTGTTTTAATATTATCACCTCTAATCAGATTTTTTAAATATATTTCGTCCTCCCAGCCTGGACATTGCCATCCTCCGAAAGTCACTGTTCCAGTCGGAGCAGAACAACCAGCAGCAGCAGCAGCAGTACCAACACCCGATCGTGTCCGTCGACAGCCACAACGGCGGTTCCACAACTGCCAACCATTCGTCCAGCCACTCGCCGTCGGTCGCGGGCGAGTCGATAGACGTGAAGGTCGAAATCACCCCACCGATGGCCAGCGACAATCCCCCGTTGATGGCTTCGATATCGATCGACTCGGGCTCGTCCAACGCCAACTACACGCTCAACATGGGAGACTTTGGGGCGAAGACTCCGCTGCCAAGTCCACAGGCCCGCAAGTTGTCGGAGATTGTGTCGGACACGACGTTCCTCAGCGCCAACTCCAGCTTCAACCGACTGAATCCGTCCCCACCGGGAAGTTCCTCAACGCGGCTGTTCAAGAGGATTGAAGAAATGATCGACTTGAGCTCGCCGTACAACTACTACAAGTGTCTGAGTCCAAGCGAGAGCAATCTTTCGCAGTGTCACATCGACGGGCGGTTCCACGGCTATCAGGTCAACCGGATGGACTGTTCGAGCAAACCCGGCTCAACCCGCTTCCTGCGGCGCCAGTTCAGTCTGGACAAGGACGACGTTGGACCGTCGATGAGCAACAGCCAAAAGGCCACTCTGGACACGATCTCGTCCATCTCGATCGATCGCGACCAGCTGGCCCGCATGGGAACCCTGTCGTCGATCCCGTCCATAAGCTCCGCCAACTCGGTTTCGATGTCGGCGTCCAAGCAGCAACGCACCATCGGCATCCACAAACAGCAATCGGCCAGCGTGGCCCAAGATCTGGAGAAGATCGAGGAGATCCCACTGTCGCCGCAGTCCCAGTTCCTGGTGAACCACAACACCACCAACAGCAACAGCACTTCCAGCCTGCAGTCGGAAGTCAACGAGAAGGCACGATCCGCCCAAAACGGCAAGGAACTGTGCCTCAGCATCGAAGCGCTCGGACTGAGGTGAGCTCAGCTGGACGACGACGGTCACCTGCGGCGACGGACCATGGCCACCAGCAGGTTCTGCTTCAGCCTCGAGCGATGATCCTCTAAACCGCGTCTAAAAAACCTAACACACGCACTTCAGGGTAATCACAAATCAAAATGATCAAAAAACATGAAAAAAACAAAAAAAAAAGTCTGATTGTTATTATGAGTATTCTCGCGCCGCATCTTTAGGGCCAGTCGTAGACTCTATCCGGATGTTATATCAACTCGAAAAGGGGACATTTATAGCAATGTACTAGCGGTACTGTTACTGTCGTTTCAAGGGTCTCGTGTCGCATGGCGACTGACTGTTTAAAATCTATTAACCTGTACACGAAGCACTTGACCGGATCACACACACGGCTGTAAAAGAGTAGTAAGTATTGTTAAAAGTAAAGACTAGACTTAGAAGACGTTTTAGAATACCACCAATAAAGAAGCATTTGTTATAAATGGACTGTAGAGATAATCAATGTTAACGTGTAGAGAAAGAGATGGGTTTCGTTGCATTTTTGTTAATTGATGTGAAATGTAATTCATTTTAAACCGTTAGTAAAAAAAAATAGGTATAATGTTGCCTTTAATTTAAAAAAAAAAACAATTATTTGCGATCGCATAAGATTTGGAGCAAAAAATTCAGAAACTCAAAAACTATCACAAAATACGGTTTTTAAAATAAACTCAAATGTTCATTATTTGCAATATGGATATGAAACGAAGCAAAATTTTGTTTGGATTTTAATAAACCAGAGTATTTGGGTAATTCTCCGCCAACTCACACAGCAGTTGCCCCGACCCCTCTTCAATTTGCATGAAACTTTGTCCTAAGGGGTAACTTTTGTCCCTGATCACGAATCCGAGGTCCGTTTTTTGATATCTCGTGACGGAGGGGCGGTACGACCCCTTCCATTTTTGAACATGCGAAAAAAGAGGTGTTTTTCAATAATTTGCAGCCTGAAACGGTGATGAGATAGAAATTTGGTGTCAAAGGGACTTTTATGTAAAATTAGACGCCCGATTTGATGGCGTACTCACCGAATAAAAGTATTTTTCATCGAAAAACACTAAAAAGTTTTAAAATTCTCCCATTTTCCGTTACTCGACTGTAAAAAATTTTGGAACATGTCATTTTATGGGAAATTTAATGTACTTTTCGAATCTACATTGACCCAGAAGGGTCATTTTTTCATTTAGAACAACATTTTTCATTTTAATATTTCGTGTTTTTCTAACTTTGCAGGATTACAAAAATGTTCTATATATAGACATAAGGGGTTTGCTTATAAATATCACGAGTTATCGCGATTTCACGAAAAAAAGTTTTGAAAAAGTTGGTCGTCATCGATCATGGCCGTTCATGGTCACTCGCGACAGACACGGACGACGAAACAAAGAGAAATGCAAAAAGTTACTTTTTCAAAACTTTTTTTTCGTAAAATCGCGATAACTCGTGATGTTTATAAGCAAACCCCTTATGTCTATATATCAACATTTTTGTAATTGTCTGCTCTACAACTTTGTAGAACATTGTTACACTCTAAAAAATAACCCTGCAAAGTTAGAAAAAACACGAAATTTTAAAATGAAAAATTTTGTTCCAAATTAAAAAATGACCCTTCTGGGTCAATGTTGATTTGAAAAGTACATTAAATTTCCCATAAAATGACATGTTCCAAATTTTTTTACAGTCGAGTAACGGAAAATGGGAGAATTTTTAAAACTTTTTTAGTGTTTTTTTCGATGAAAAATACGTTTATTCGGAATTCTGAGTACGCCATCAAATCGGGCGTCTAATTTTACATAAAAGTCCCTTTGACACCAAATTTCTATCTCATCACCGTTTCAGGCTGCAAATTATTGAAAAACACCTCTTTTTCGCATGTTCAAAATGGAAGGGTCGTACCGCCCTCCGTCACGAGATATCAAAAACGGACCTCGGATTCGTGATCAGGGACAAAAGTTACCCCTTAGGACAAAGTTTCACGCAAATCGAAGAGGGGTCGGGGCAACTTTTCCCGATTTCGTGTGAGTTGGTAGAGAATTACCCATTTAGTAAAAATACGTATTTTTATAAAATACTGTATTTGTTATGAAAATACTCCAATTTTAATTTGTAATATGTTTATCGAAGGAGGCAATTTTTTAGATTTTCACTGAACCGAGTATTTAATGTAAAATTCGCAAATTTTCACAACTTACCGTATTTTTTTAAATACTCAAATTTTAATGATTTGCAATATGGGTAGGGTATCAAACGACGAAATTTTCTGCAAAAACTAGTATAATTTTGGAATCAAAAGAGCATAACATGTAATATTTGGTACTTTTGAAATGTTATTTTTGTTGTAGCATTCAAAATTTGACTATTAGTTGCTGAGATACTGGAATTATAAAATGGGGGGCTGTTTGGGTGAGAATTTGAAAACTTAAGTTTTATTTTATCCGCTGTATCTCATCAATCAGAGGTTCAATCTTCAAATTAAAAAAATACGGACTTTGAAAATATATTTTTCGCGAAAAAAAAAAGTTAATTGAAATAAAGTCCTCATCAATACCTACAACAAAGGGTCCTGATTGCTCCAAAAAGACTCAGTCACTCGCGAGCACAAATCTAGCACGATGAAAAAAAACTGCTCTGATGTATTCCTACCGTTTGTCACTGCCACACCAATCGCTACTGAACACTCTCTCTTTGCTCTTTCTCTCACTCCAATCGGGTAGTACAGAAAATGGTTCAGAGAGATCAATTTCGTTACGTCGCTCAAAGCTGACTGAAAATAGTTTGCGATCGGTTTTGCTTTGATTATTTAAGAAATTACTTGAAATCCATAATATCTTGCAATTTTGTTGTTCACACAACATTAAAGACACAGTTGGCAGCAATTTCCACCATACCAAATTCTAATTGACGGCAAACTGTGGTTGTGCAGGCCAAGTGAGCAACGCGCTTGTATTTTTTTTTTTTGTTCTCTCCTCTCTGAGCATATTTGTGTGTGACTCGGGTTGACGGACGGAGTTTCGCTGAGTAAAGCGATTGAGTTGGCAGCTAGCGAGTCGTGTTCGCTCGCGAATGGTTGCGCGCTCCAGTCGGCAATGATTCGTTCGGTGATGAGTGAGTGATTTCTGATCTATAAACTGGAATCAGGACCCTTGCCTACAACTTTGACAGAGACACAAAATCGATCAGAAAATTTCTTAAAAGGATAGATGGATTTTCGAAAATTTACGTACCATTTTTGTATGGACAGCTGCCAAAATTGTATGGAGACTTGTATGGGTGAACCAATGGCATATAATGACTTCTTTGAACATGGAAAAGATCCCCGCAAAGTTGGAGCAAAGTTGAAAAAAAATGCGCAAAAATGCGCTTGGTAATCAAATCATGATAAGGATATCGTTAACAATCTTGTTCGATACCCAATTTTCAAAAGTTAACCGATAACAACCGTGGAAAATACGTCTAAATTGTTTTTATTTAAATCGATGGCTATTTTTTTGTCCCCAAGTAAAAAAACCTGTATGAGTTAGCCATATGTTTGTAACGTTAATGAAAATTTCGTATAGGTTGCAACTCTTTTATCACCATTAACCTGCACCTGTTTAAGTCTGTTTACAGTCTTGCAAATTACAGTTCAACTATGGTAAGGTGATACCTATGGTTAGTGAAATTTCACGATTTCGCGAACAGCGTGAGATCCGCGAAATTTGGATTTTTCCGCAAAATCCCGTGAAATTTTATGATGGTGTGAAACTGTAATGATTTTTGTCAAAATAATTTATCAAACTCAAATAGAAATGAAAAAAATCTTATCAGTAACTGTAGAATTAAGCGAATGAATACCCTGCACAGAAAAAAAAAGTTGAATTTTGGAATGTTGAAAATTTGGTAGGTTGAATATTACCTCTTTTTTGAGTAATATTACATAAAAAATGTGTAAAAATGTAAACCTGATGAATATTCATCAAAAACTGATGAAAATTCATCATTTTCTGGGGTAAAATTTGCCACAAAATCTGTCACCATTTCCTGATGAATATTACCATCATTTTTTTTTCTGTGTGGTTCAATTATGAATTTAGGGTTAGTGATTTTTGACAATTTCGTGGATGGCGAAAAATTTGTAAAATTTATCAATTTTCTCAAATATTTTTTTTAAACAACTTAATAAATATTTCATCCATAAGAACTATTTCAGTAAATTTTATTAGTTTTCAATTGAAAACTTGATATGATCCATTTGAAGAATTCAAGATTAAATTTTTAAAAGGATAGGAAACCCATGACTCATAAGTTGTTTTGAAAATTTACTCTAGAATTGTTCATATTTTTCTGTTGTAGAAACTCCATTCGAATTTTTCTGCTATTTTATTTGAAATGTATAGTTTCAAAAGAAATTAAAAGAAACAAGCTTTGTTTTATTCAAAATAAAATGAAGAGTATATTTTACCTTTGAAATCACCTTTAAAACATATTTCAGATTATTTTTTCTGAGTCCTGCTTGATTTTAACGACATTTGATTATTTTTCTGGATGATTCCCGTGAAAGTTAAAAAATACTGCTTTTTTTGTTCTCATTTTGAATAAAAATTTCGGTTTCGGTCCAAATTATATTATTTTTGCCTATTGATTTTAAATTTAGTTTTTGGAAAGTGAGATGAAAATCTTAAAAATTATGTTGGGTGTTAAATGTCACAGAAAAATCAAATTATTTTACTCATTTTGGCTGGACAAGATTGTTAAATTTTGCTATGATATGAAATTCAATAAAATGTAAAATGATAAAATAGAAGCAAATCAGCGTTAACATTTTAGCTTTATAAGTCGAATATTAAATGAGCAGTACAGTAAATGAGAATTTGCATGCCCTATATTTTGTTTAAAAATATAGATAGAAAAAAAATTAGGATAATTTTTTTGTGTCACGTTATAATTTTGTAAAGATTTTTTTTTTTTTTTGGTTATTGAGCATAAAAAGTAGTTTCTGTTATTTAAACAAAAGATTTTCAGAGTTATTTAAATTTTTTTCTCGTTCCGCGAAATTTGCGTGAAATTTTAAATTTTCGAGCGTGAAAAATCACTAAGCCTAGTGATACCATTTGGTACATTTTTTTGGAAATCAATCCAAAATTTTACTGTTAATATTTCAACACTTCTAAAGTTTTTTTTTTAAAGGTCATATAAAAAATTTTGATTGTCTTTCATACGTTTAAAGGACCTTTTCAAAAAAACTCTAGACTTATGTTTCTACGCCCAAATGCTGAAAATTTTCAACAACACCTTAAAACAATTTTCGTGAATTAAAGTCCCCCTATCAAGATAACGGCAAAAGCCGTCCCAAAAAACACATCAAACAAACAACTCCAAGAAGCGTTTGAGCTCGTTTTTTTTTCAAATTTGGCGTCAAAAGAAAAAAAAAGAGGTGAAAATCCACTCGATCCAGCCCAGAGAGATTTCCATGCTGTGACGACGAAAACGTCATTGGGAAAAAGTGGAAAATGAAGCCGGGGAAAAAAAACAAATCGCAGCCTGCCGGAGAAAGCCGAAATAAATATCCGGCAGAAGACGCCCGATTCCCGGTTGATTTGGCAGCTGGTTCAGTTTCTGGCGGGAATAAATATAATCATGTTATTACTATTGATAATGCAAAATAGAACGCAAATATTTACACCAGCCGACGAGCGCGCGGGCCGGATCCGGCGAAAAACGGGTGGAAAATCGAAAATTCTTAGCGTTTTTTTTTTATTTTCAGACGATAAAAAGCAAACCCCGCGCAAATGGCACTAAGCAATCAGACAAACGCTCGCAGACGAAAATCAACTGTGAAGTGTCCGATACGACTAATTAAACACGCGTTTAGTATTAGGATAAAACTTTATTATTTCTAGGTATAAGTTTACACATGACGTCTTGATTCGACGACTGACAACGACAGAAGAGAGCGACTCTTCATTTGGGTTGCACAACCGAGCTCATTGCTATAATCTAGCACTAGAATTACGACTACCTACTGGACATTACACTTCTGCAGGTTGGTACTATTTTATAGTACCGAGGGATACTACAAACTGGGGACCCGGACAGACGGTAATAACAAAATTAATAATATTTCAATAACAAATCCTGTTAAAATAACAAAAAGTGTTATTCTTTTATCCTGAAGTTCAACTTCAAGAAGAAAAAATAATAACAGTTTCTGATAAAATAACAAAATTTGGTATTGAAGTGATATTATATTGAAAATGTTTAATAACACGCTAATAAGAGGAAATGTTATACATTTCAAAAACTCTCCTAATAACAAAATTTGTTATTCGTTCGGTATACTGACTTAGAAATAAAAATAACCATAAATCGCACAAATGGAAAAGTTTCTAAGTGTCCATAACACAATCTGTTATTATTTTTTCTTTTGTTAAATATGTTTAGATCTTTGGGATAATTTTGTCTAATTTCGTCGGGGTCATTATTTTGGCCATGAAATGGGGTCCTTAAGCTAAAATTATTCTAAAAAGTTGAAATTTTGGAAGTTGATTTTTTTTAATTATTTGATATACCCCCTTAAGGGACTTTGCTAAAATTGGCTAGAACTATGGGATAATTTTGACCAATTTTGTCGGGGTCATTATTTTGGCCATGAAATGGGGTCCTTAAGCTATAATTATTCTTAAAAGTTGAAATTTTGAAAGTTGATTTTTTTTAATTATTTGATATACCCCCTAAGGGATTTTACTACAATTGGCTAGAACTATGGGATAATTTTGACCAATTTCATCAGGGTCATTATTTTGGCCATGAAATGGGGTCCTTAAGCTAAAATTATTCTAAAATGTTGAAATTTTGGAAGTTGATTTTTTTTAATTATTTGATATACCCCCTTAAGGGACTTTGCTAAAATTGGCTAGAACTATGGGATAATTTTGACCAATTTCGTCGGAATCATTATTTTGGCCATGAAATGGGGTCCTTAAGCTAAAATTATTCTAAAAAGTTGAAATTTTGGAAGTTGATTTTTTTTAATTATTTGATATACCCCCTTAAGGGACTTTGCTAAAATTGGCTAGAACTATGGGATAATTTTGACCAATTTTGTCGGGGTCATTATTTTGGCCATGAAATGGGGTCCTTAAGCTATAATTATTCTTAAAAGTTGAAATTTTGAAAGTTGATTTTTTTTAATTATTTGATATACCCCCTAAGGGATTTTACTACAATTGGCTAGAACTATGGGATAATTTTGACCAATTTCGTCAGGGTCATTATTTTGGCCATGGAATGGGGTCCTTAAGCTAAAATTATTATAAAAAGTTAAAATTTTGGAAGTTGATTTTTTTAATTATTTGATATACCCCCTAAGGGACTTTATTAAAATTGGTTAGAACTATGGGATAATTTTGACCAATTTCGTCGGGATCATTATTTTGGCCATGAAATGGGGTCCTTAAGTTAAAATTATTCTAAAAAGTTGAAGTTTTGAAAGTTGATTTTTTTAATTATTTGATATACCCCCTAAAGGACTTTGTTTAAAATGGTTAGAACTATGGGATAATTTTGACCAATTTTGTCAGGGTCATTATTTTGGCCATGAAATGGGGTCCTTAAGTTAAAATTATTCTAAAAAGTTGAAATTTTGAAAGTTGATTTTTTTAATTATTTGATATACCCCCTAAGGGATTTTACTAAAATTGGCTAGAACTATGAAATAATTTTGACCAATTTCATCGGGGTCATTTATTTCACCATGAAATGGGGTTTCAAGCTAAAATTAATCCGATAAGTTATCTTTTGAGAGTCCTTTTCTTTAAATTTTGTTATATTCCCTAACGGAATTGATTTATTTATTGAGAATTTTTGAAGTGTGAATAACAAAAACTGTTATTATTTTCACAGAGCCAGGAAGTCGGTGCTGACGTTGAAGTTCGAGCTGGAGTGAGACCTCGGAGACTGCATCGGATTCATCTAATTTTCAGCAACTTTTACTTGGAGTCGGAATCTGTGAAGTCGGGTATTTTTGGAGAGCTGAAGTCGTCGTTGACGTCATATCCTGCATCCAGAGTCGGAGTTGTCTTCAAAGTATGGATTCAAAGTCGCTTGGAGGTACCCGACTCTGCAGCCCTGATTAGTACAGAGGAGTTATGGCAACTGCAGGTTTATTTGCAAATTACAAATAAACCAAAACAATAACTTTTTTTGTTATGGAGACATACCAGTTCAATAACAATTTTTGTTATTATGCTGCTCCACCTCTCCGCACAAAATAACAAATCTTGTTATTCCTTCATGATTCCTTCTGTGTTATTGGTTTGTTATTGCAATAACAACATAATAACAGTTTAAGTTATTCTTCGAACAAATCTTTGTTATTGATTTTTGTTATTTTAACAACTAATCCGATCATCCCAATAACATATTTCGATCTTCTCACAATATCAAAAACTGACCTTCCCAAGTTATTTCCGTCTGCTCGGGGATTGTGTTTTTTGCTTCTCGATTGAGTGTTCTCTTAGTGAGGAAAAACAGAGTTATGGAGGCTTGTAAAGAGTTGTATCCCGATCAGACGGAAATAACGTGGGAATAACATTTTTTGATATTTGAAAATACTAGGCCAATAACATTTTCTGTTATTTATAACAAGATTCGTTATTCGTCGTTATTATTTTTTTGTTATTGGATTGTTATTGTAATAACAGACTAATAACATTTTAAGTTATTTTTCGAACAAATATTTGTTATTATTTTTTGTTATTTTAACAACTAATCCGATCATCCCAATAACAGTTTGAGGTATTCTTCTATAACAAAAAATGTTATTCCCAAGTTGTTCTGGTTTTCAATTAATATCAGACCGATAACAAATTTTGTTATGATAACATATACTGTTATTGTACTCTTATGCAAAAATGGATGTTGCAAGAATATTCCATAACATTTTCTGTTATTTTAACAGTTTTTGTTATTGAAATGACATGAATTTAGTTATTACCGTCTGTTCGGGATTTAACGACAAAAACGAAAAACTGGAAAGGCAGTTGATGATGGATGGGATGCAAATTTTAGTCAGTTAACTTGTTGGTGATTTTGGCTTTATTTTGATTGTTAGCAAATTTGAAGACATGTCGGTTTAAATCAAACTTCAACTTTGGCAAAAGCATTCGCAATAATCATCTTTAAATATCACTTTGAAAAAAAACTTCTTAGTTTGCATTTAAATGCATTTGAATCCGAAAATATTTCCTAAAAAATGCAATATCTCGGACGACTCATCCCGAGCAGACGGAAATAACGTGGAAATAACATTTTTTGATATTTGAAAATACTAGGCGAATAACATTTTATGTTATTTATAACAGGATTTGTAATTCGTCGTTGTGATTTTTTTTTTGTTAGGCTGGTACAAATATTTTCAAAAGTTTTTGTCACCCCCCCCTTCAAAATTGGCCCGAAAAATCAGGAGGCAAAAAAAATATTTTTACAATAAACTTCAAAATTTCAATGAAAATTCAAGTGCAACCAACTGAAATCAAATTAAAATACATTCTTCTGCATTTAAAATCATTTTTAGCATGTTTGGGTTTATTAAAAAATGTTAAGATTTTTTGAAAATTTTCGAGGCAAAATCTTTTTTTTCGATACAATTTTTGTTTTTGTCAGGTCTTAGATTTTTTGAAAACTAATGATTGCAAAACAACTGAACTAGTGTAAAATGCATTTTAAAACACTTTTTTCATTTAATTGTGAAGACTATGGCTTGTTATTTAAATTTTTATATTTTTTTATTTTTTTGCCCCCCCCTTGACCTCGGTCAGGGCCGAGGGACAAAAACTTTTTTAAATATTTGCATCGGCCTTATTGGATTGTTATTGTTATAACAGACTAAAAACATTTTTAATTATTCTTTGAACAAATCTTTGTTATTCTTTTTTGTTTTTTTAACAACTAATCCGATCATCCCAATAACAGTTGGAGTTATTTTTCCATAACAAAAAATGTCATTCCCAAGTTGTTTTGGCTTTTAACTAATATCAGACAAATAATAAATTTTGTTATGATAACATAAACTGTTATTAAACTCTTATGCAAAAAGGGATTTTGCAAGAATATTCCATAACACTTTTTGTTATTTTAACAGTATTTGCTATTGTTTGTGCCCGGGATTTCAAGATCGTCATTAACCGTTTCTGGGATTTTATTCAGTTTTTTCACTGCATATTGTTTAAAAAAACAAAAAGTGTAATTTTCAATAATTTAGTAGATCAAATCAAAAACCATGCTTTTAATTAAAATAAAACAACTACCGTCAGTGGGGGTGACTATAGGTCAAAAAACGATACACCTCTCGTATTTTCTTAATAACAAAAACAATTTAAATAACATCGAAAATCTTTCGACGTAGATTTGTTCTTAGATAGTTTACTAACATTTTCCCAAAATATGGTGGATTTTGATGAACACTACCTTAAATGCCAATTGTTTGAAAATTGACCCAATATCACCCCAAAGAGGGGGTGACATTGGGTCAAATGAAACTAAAATGATGCTCAAATACAACGATATGGTAAAAACAAGTCATCCAACAGTGTTTCTTGTTCGAGGGAATCGTAATGACACGCTACAATGTTTTAAGTGGAGATTTTTAAACATTTGGGTAGTTTTCGAGCAATTCTAACAAAAATATTAGAAAAATGATTTTTTTTGGCCAAAAACGTACCCCAACTTTAGACAGCTGCCAAAATAACAGGATTTGTTCTAGGAACGAGATTTTTTCAGCGAAGTCATCTTAAGATGTCCCCTACACAACCCTTTCAACAAAATTCATTTTCATTGAGAAGAACCAGAGAAATGGTTAAATCCGTAAAAAATCACTTTGACCCAATCTCACCCCCCAGACCCAATGTCACCCCCACTGACGGTAATGAATAAATGTGGAATTAAAAAAACAATTTCATATAGAAGAAAACTAAATCGGCAATTATTTTTTACTACAAAATTTGTAACAAATGCATGATTACTCTAATTTCAAAGTCCAACATATATCCTCCTTTGAATGTAACGTGCTGATGTAGTGATGTCCCCTTAGTTGTACCAATAAGTGTCTAAATAAAAACAAAACCTAGAATAAAATATATACGTAAAAACAATCATCTGGCCGTGGTAACGCGAATTCCATGTTTTTATACCAGCAGCTCATCAAAACTCCTCGAAAACACCCCGCAATCAGTGTCTAGTAGAAAAAAATCGACCCTCGTTACTCGTTGTGAGGCTATACGAAAATCGAACCCTCGCCCCTCCTTAAAAATGAAAACTTTAAAGAAAAGCGCCAACATTTTCTTTTAAAGCGTGTGTATTCTAACATTTAGAACTTCCTCCCTCTTTAGCGTTCGATCTCTCGTAGGAAGTGTAAACCAAAGAGTTATTGATTCTATGCGTGCGTATAGCAAGGCAAAAAAGCTGTTGTTAGAAAATAGTTAGAATTTAAGCCATGTTAGGACACGGTAAGCACACAACCCGATGTAGAAATCGTTAAATATCTATCTACCGAATGAGTTTTGTTTTTTCCTCAAAGAGTTTAAATATAACCGCCATTGAAGAGCCTGTTTACCTGTTGATGCACAAAACGTTGCAAAAAGTCTTTCCAGTAAGTGAAAATAGCAAATATCTTATACCAGCGACAAGTTTCCCTGATTGAAATATTGTTCAGTTTTTGACTGTGACCACGCACTGTTGTATACCTTTTGTAACAGTAGTTTCTACCAGAGTAAAGGAAAATATGATGGAATAACAATAAATCAAAGAAGATATCATCTCGAACTGGCTGCAAGAAGTATTTATATGGATGTATTTATTTTTGTGAACCAAAAAACAGCGGTACAGAAGAGAATAACAAATCAAATATATGAACTGCTAAATACTCGACCGGATTGAGTTTTTTTTCGTCTTCAAATCGATTACTGTATCACTTCCTTATCACTTTTTCATACGCCAGGGTTGTTAGTGATTGTTCTGAGGTTAAAACTACAGCAAAAACAAAATAAAATATTTGCTTGAAGAGATAAAAATTACTATTAAAATATTTTAAAATGTACAACAAATTACACATTCGCGTAATTGTTTGCTGATTATGGGTAATTTGTTATTGATTATTGGCTATTGGCTATTGGCTATTGGCTATTGGCTATTGGATATTGGCTATTGGCTACTTATTACTTTATTTCAAACCAATCTAATCAAATTTACGAAAATCGCTAGATTATTCAAATCTACTCCATCCGTAACAACCCTGCGCAACAAAAAAATAAGCTTTGAAACTGTGACCAAACGACAGTCCCTCGTTAAATCACTTGTACTCAATAAATAATGCCCACATCGCTCTGAATGTTTGACACTTCACGATCGGTCGTTAAAATAAATTCCCCCACCTCATCGTTTTCCCCCCAAACCGATCCCGTGTTGAGGGAAACTCTCCGCAGAAAACATGACGCCGCTGTTTTTTTTTTTTAGGAAATAAAAAAAGGGGAAAAGCTAACCCAACAGATACGTGGTTGGAGGCGATCAAATGGCGCAAATAAAGAGGTGAAAATTGATTGCGGCACGCGATTTGCCGTGGTGGTCTCGTAAATTGAGTCGTTGATAAGCGCGTTGACAGGTCAAGTTGTGGTTTTGTGAGGGGAGACACAATATTGAAAGTTAATATAAGAAAATTTTCAGTCAATTCCAACAAGAACTGCTAAGTAACTTTTTGTTAAACCACTCGCGGACACTGTCCGTCGGACAATCGTTAAAGCAAATTACGAAATCACTCGACGAATAAATAAAAAGCGGGACAACCTCCATGCAATGTTTTTGTTCCAAAATCACTGTTTCATACTAAACATTGCTCACACGATCCCAAAACCATTACGACTGATCCCTTATACCCCCATCAGCAAGAAAGGACGTCACTGTTCGATTCACTTTCCAGGATAACTGATGCTTCCTTAACGAATTAAAAAAAAAAGCTTGGACACTCAAAAATTAACAAAATATACTACAGCCCTAATTTTTATACTTGTTTAATCTGGAGGCCATTTTGAGCAATGTTGGCAGTACGAAAAACTTCACTACCCTTGTTTAATTTTTTTTCTTCATTTATTTTTAATATTTTTATTTGCATTTGTCATGCTTAGTATATGTTGATAAATAATAGCACAACCAATTATCTTTTGCCTATTTAGTGATTTTATTGTTGTGTTTTCCCAATAACTTGTTTTTAATTATTCGGAAATATAAAAATAACGGCATACTTGAAACGAAAAGGATATTTTAGTCAAAAACAGTCCATTGACAAAATGAAATATTATAAAACCATGAGCTATGGCACAAACTGGTCAAAATTGATGTGTATAGATTAGGCTAGTAATTTTATTTAAAGTTTTTGTTGATAGATTCCTGTTACAAGATTCCTGAGATAAACATCTTTCAAAAAAAGAATATAGAAAAATAAGATGTCAATCAAACGCATACAATATCTCAGTGGCTATTGGACCGATTTGCGTTGTAAAAGTTTGAAACTTTCGTTAAATTTTATTATATTTCCGATAAAAATATACAAATAAATTTAATTTTGAAATCAATTGTAACTTTCGCTAAAGGTTATATTAAACTAAATTGTTTCAAAAAACACCTGATTTCGATTGTTTGCAACCACCTTAAAAAAAAATCATTGCTTAGGGAAAACAATTTTGATCACTTAATACTAGCGATGGAATAATCTTCATAAAAAGAAAATCTTTTGACACTCATCAAAAGAAAAAAATCGGAAGGGAATTTGGCTCTCTCCTCTCCAGGGATGGAATAATCGCAAAACAATCAATTTCGCTTGCGAACTTTATTCACCCGCGAAAAAGAGAGGGTGCGAATCACGCAATAGAAAATCGCTCCCGAAATTCTCCAAGAAAATCAATCTGCTGATGATTTTTTGTGAATTTCCTTGTCAGCACCACCTAAAATCATTTATTTCACTTTGTTTACACAGATTGCCCATCTACAAAATGTGACAGGTCATTTTTCGACGTGTGACGTTACACTTGCAAGTGTAGTATCACAGCTAAAAAAGTAGTAATCCAGCTGCGTGTAAAACGCCTGGGTGTAAAATAAATATTGCATTATTTTATGCAATTTTATGTAATTTTACACCCTGAAATATGTAGCCCATCAGTATGGGAAACCTACTTGACCGAAATGTCAAGCTCATATATGCGTTTATCCTAACAGCTCTTCATCGGTCTGATGGCCGAGTGGGCTAAGGCGCCAGTCCTTACTGTTGGTGCTGGGTTTGAATCCCGTCGGTTGCAACTTTTTTTTTGTGTTTGCAAAAATTGTACATGCAGTGTGTAATATCAAGTGTTTATTTTGACGAAGGTGATGTGCATGCTTTTGCATGCGATTTTACCATCGGATTTTTTGCTGTGAGTGAAAAAGAAGTTCAGCCGAATAATCAAGATGATGATTTTTTGAGATTCCTTTTACCGATCTTTCGTGCGCGAGAGAGGAGAGCCATGCTCTCTTCGGATTTTTTCTCTTGATGAACATCCAAAGATTTTCTTTTGATGATGATTATTCCATCGCTGCTCCTCTCTACTACAATTGCAAATGTAATGTCACCTACCTGTAAAAAAAACTGTCATTGTTCGTAGACGAACAATGTTTGTTAACAAAACAAAATAAGTTGATTAAAGTGGTGCTTACTGAGGTGCTTACAATGAGAATCACAAAAAAAAACTTCTACTGATTGTTTTTTTTAATTCGGGAGCGATTTTTCCACAACTTTCAAGAAGACACCAAATCGACCAAAAAAATGCTTTTTAATTATATTTAATTATTTTATTTAATTTAAATAATAAAGCTGAAAATCTAAAATGGGCATAAAAATAATTATTTAATTTTCTGAAAAAAAAAACCCAGTCAAAAATTCCAACATTCAAAAATAAAATATTCTAAACTTTAAAAATTAAAAATTTTATAAATTCAAAAACTCAAAAAGTTATAAATTGAAACACAAGTATCTAAAAATTTAAATGTTGAAGAATTGGATAATTCAAAAACTTAAAAATAGATTGATTAAAACAATCAAAAGGTTAGAAGTTTATTTTTAAACTTGAACTTAAATAATCAAAAAATAAAATTCATGAATTCAATAACTCAGGCAGGAGTTCACAGAGTTGATAAATAAGAAAATCAAAAAATCCACAGTATAAGAGATTAAAAATAAACAACATTTTGAAAACTTTACAATTTGAAATAAGTAAATCGAAATTACTAAGTTTGAAATCTTAAAATTTAGGACTTTCAAATTTGAATACAGTTCGTAAAGCAAGGGATTAGAAAATGTAAATGCAGCTAATGCTCCATTATCCAAAGCCCTCGCAAAAAAAAAACATTCCAGATAATCGAACTACGAGTCACTAACCTAAAATATGTGTGTGTGTGTGTGGTCCAATCCAATACCCGCTGGCCGGCAGCGAAATTATGGGAAAGTATAATTTGTATCAGACTTGGTTTATGCTGATACAGCTTATCTCAGTCCCGGGTATTAGGTGGTGACAGCCCTCGCGCTGCTTCCAATGACCCATTTCAGAATGGCAGAGATCCTAGCGGCCCAATTCCGAGGTCATTGGGCATTGTCTGGCCCCGCCTAAACATAGAACAAGAACCAGACGGATCCTCGAACTATCTTTAAACTTCCAATCCCATCAGGCAAAACAGGGACCAGCGCGTACATCCCGGATAAACGAAAACTATATCGATTGCAGTGTGGAACTTAAAAAAACCTTATGAAATATGGTAACCATTTGTAATAATGTTATTTGGCGGACCTCGATAACTATTTGTTAAATGGTTACCATACGTAATAGAGTTATTTTAATGTTCATAATGGTCAAAAATTTTCTTGATAACTTTGAACAACTATTTCTGGATGTTTTCTGAAATGGTTACCCTAAATCATAAGGTAATTTTAAAATTCAAATGGTTCAACTGGCGGACTTGGATGATTATTTGTCAAATAGTTACCGTTATAATTAGGGTTTTTAAAAAGTTTGTAATGGTGATTTTTTTCTGAATGACTTTGAAAAACTTTTTGAGGATGTTTACTGAAATAGTTATCCTAAATCAAAAGGTTATTTTACAGTTCAAATGGTTAACTTCAATACGCGATATTATATATCTGTTTGAAATATTGTAATGATTTTCTAATATGTTTCACCAAATTCAACCAGGTTTTATTATTATTTTGAATAAAAATTGTGCCTCGGAGCGTAATCCCCATTTTGGCGCCCATAATGCAAAAAATAAAAATAAAGTGATGTTAACAATACGGGGTGCACTTTCTTGAAAAATCTTTCCAATCATTTGAAGAATCTCGAATTTGAATTTTGGTAGTCACGTAGCCACGTTGTTTATGCACGAGCCCTATCCGAACTATTCGAAGAGATTTTCCACAAGCGGGTGCCGCACAATCAAAAACCTGATTTTTTCGGATGGGGACAGTAAACATTTTTGATGGGCTGAAAAATAAGATTACCTCGGCCTCGGCCAGGAGAGAGCAAGCACCACGTTGATACTACCATTTAGCAATGCGCGGTGGAAGTAAAACCAGGAAAATTCTTTGTCCCTGCAAATCTTTTCTTGATCCAGGTGGAGCACCCATTCGGCCAGTTTCCCCACAAATGGAAGTAACCCGTTTGCCGTGCTTTAAAACGCAGGCGATTCCCGACAGCGGCCCAATGTTTGGATCTACCATGATGCAAAAATGGTACAAACAAAGCAATAGTCCAAATAAACCATTAAAAATTCGCTATCGGCGTAAATCTGTCCTCCCTGCAACAACTTTCCTTGCAAATCCGACCATTCGTGGTTGACCATGGTGCACCTTTATTCCCATCCAGCCAACTAAAATCGAACCGATTAAACAACAGCATCGAAAGCCACACCAGGCAAACGATCCGCCGCTCTGTTCTCCAAATACAAAATATAAAATACAAACCCAATACGAAGCCTAGTTTCCGAGCAGAAATTCACTAAAAGTTTTGTTTAACCTGTTTAACATAACTTTTTTAAAACAGGACTTGCGACGACAGATTTGTTGTTGTTGTTTGTTTTGGTTGCGCCGGTTGCTCACAGATGAATCAGCGTGAGCCCAGTCACGAAATATTCTAGCACAGCTGGTTCTGCCAGAATCCTGCAAAAATAGTAGAACATTTCTGCTAGAATGCTGTTAGAATATCCACCTCTGTGAGAACTCTTCCAGAACGCCGTGACTGGGAGGACGTTTGCGAAGAAGGAGAGAAATGTCAAAACTGGGCGATACACGCAAAATGTGAGTTGATCATTTTGAGGAATTGCCGGAGATTACCACAGTTTATTTTGGGAGGTGTACACTGTAACTGAAAATCACATATTGCTAATGCGTTTCGCACTTTTTCATACGAATTTTTCAGTTCGACTACGTTTACCAAAAAAATGTAATCGCAGTTGAACTGAAAAATTAGTACACGGTCAGCTAGAGGTACTCAAAATCAAGTTCAAATCCAAAATGACACTGTCAACTTGGTGTTGCATTTGGTGCAACGATCGTTGGACACTGAAAATACGCCACCCTTTTTTTCCAAGTGCTCAAACACTTGAATGATTCAATTAAGCCGCATCTTAGATCTAATTTGTTTGTGTATCAATTTCAATCCAATCCATTATTAAATTCAAGTGTTTTGGCGATTGACTTTTTGGTATTTTTTTGACACCTTATTTTCATTCGGGTGGCTCAAAAATTACAAGTGTTTTGCTCATGAATTTGCCCCACTGTGTTGAACTATTCAAAGTGATGAGGAAAACACTTGAAATTGATCTTGTTTTGATTTGAAATGCAGGTTCGCGACAGCTTCATGAGACTTTGCTTTGTTTCCTCATTTGAAAGTTTTGGCCGTCCGGTGTGTTCGTTTTTCGCAGACCGCGTGAGTTCGCTGCCGCCATGTTCCAGTCCAGTAAATTGCCTGCCCGGATTGTGACCGTGAAGATGAGCATCGCCACAAGACTGCGTCCTCGGGCTCGGGCTCGGGCTCCGTATGGCCAGCGGAAGGGCTTGGTCTCCCGGATTCCCGGATAGAATTTTTGTTGTGGGGTTTTGTTTTGATTTTTGGATTTATTTTGTATGATTCACAGGAAGGATGCGAAAGAGCTGCAGATGCCGTACCAGGAAGCGGTGCCAGTGAGAAGCAAGATTCGGATGCAGGGGCCAAGCTATGCGTCATTCGGATGGTCAAGGCACAGTTTGAGTCGATGGAACCACCGCGGTTCCACCAAAGAGAATTCCGCATCAACAAGAAGATTCTCCAGTGGCCTCCATCTCCGCCGGCACCGGTGCTTCACTCGCCGACGCTGAGGAATCTCCCAGGAAGCAGTGGTGGTGTCGGGACAACCGGATGAAAAAAATTACAAAATTTTTACACACCAAGTTGTTCTTGAAGTTAGAAAATAAAAGCAGCCAAAAAATTTAATTGCGCAACATCTTCTTTATTTAAAAAAATCGAAATCCATTTCTTTTAAATGCAAACATGCATTGATTATAGAAAGAAATGCTATTTAAAACCAATAAATATAATATTGTATTTCATGTGACGCAACACGTCAAATTCAAGTGTTTTGCTATTGAATTGACAGTATATTTTGGTGCCCAAAATTCAAGTGTTTTGCGATTGATATTTGAGTGCTCTGTACAGCAGGGTCAGATCATGTGTAGAACACTTCGATAAACCGTGGGATTTTTGCTCAGTGGAGGAGGAAAGTTTGTTTTGATTTTTTATCTTCCCTGTGCCGGCAACGTTTTTTTTTTTAAAGGATTTTTTTCGTTGAGCCCGCGGCGGCCGCAGCAGCTGCATCGGCTGGCAGCAACAAAACTCTGGACAGTTTAGCGGAACCTAAGCAGGAAGACCACACCAAGACGGTGGAGCTGCAGAAAGCTCTCGAGCCGTACAACGTGTTAGAGGACGAGTCCGAGCTGAACCACCGGATGGAGATTCTGTCCAAGCTGAACACGCTGGGCAAGCAGTGGATGCGCAATGTGTCCATCTCGAAGAACATGCCGGAATTGCTGGCCGAGAAGCTCGGCGGGAAGATCTACACTTTTGGGTCGTACCGGCTGGGCGTTAACCACAAGGGGGCGAATATTGACGCGCTGTGCGTGACGCCGCGCAACATCGAACGGCAGGACTACTTTGGGTCGTTCTTCGAGCTGCTGAAGAAACAGCCCGAGGTAACGGGGAGCCGCGCCGTCGAGGAGGCGCTTGTGCCGGTCGTCAAGATGAACTTTGACGGCATCAAGATTGATTTGCTGTTTGCGCGGTTGGCGCTGAAGGAGCTTCCGCACAACTTTGACCAGCGCGACGATATGCTGCTGAAAAATCTGGACCCCAAGTTAGTGCGCAGTCTGAACGGGTGCCGCGCCACGGACGAGATCCTGCGGCTGATGCCCAACATTGACAACTTTCGGCTGGCGAAGAGTGAGTTGAGCTTTGGTTGGTATCTTTCGGGGTTTTTGTTAATATTGGGGTTTTCTTCTTTTCACTGTATTTATCTGTTTTCAGAGCATGGAATCTACTCCAACTCTTTGGGTTACGTTGGGGGTGTGTCGTGGGCTATGCTTATGGCCAGGACGTGTCAGCTCCCGAATGTCGTCGCGGCCACGCAGGTGCACAAGTTCTTTATGGTGTTTTCGCGCTGGAAGTGGCCCCAGTCGGTTTTCCTGAAGCGGCCGGACACCGTGAATCTGGGCTTTCAAGTGTGGGATCCGCTGGTGAACGTGCAGGACCGGTTCCACCTGATGCCGATCATCACGCCGGCATATCCGCAGCAAAACTCGACCTTCCACGTCAACCCGAAGTGCTTCGAGCAGCAGGAGCAAAACCAAAAGGACGACGGCGGCGAGGGCGCAGACAACACTCTGGTCACTCTGGTTCCTGGGACTGTAGTTTGAGCGGTCAGAGAACCTGAACGTGGACCTGACCGAAAGCATCCAGAACTTTATCGATGCCGTGCACAAACATTCTACAGACAAAAAAAAAACGCGTCTCTAACCGAGTTGTTTTCTTTCAGGTGCACATCAAGGTCCTCGAGACGACACGCAACGGCATGAAGATAGAGGCGCGGCAATTCCGGCGGAAGCAGCTTAACCAGTACTTCGACCCGAACCTGCTCAAGCGGGAGCGCAAAAACCAGCGACTCCGTCGCCGTCGCAAATGCGCAAACGACCTGCTCAGAAAAAACAGGAATCCGATTTCAAACACGCATAAGTTTTCTAAATGTAGCCGTAACCTTGTGCGTCCACTGAGTTTACTCAAGAAGTTTGCTCGATTTTTTCACTGGGGATAAAAATTGTCCAGTTCTAGCAAAACAATGCTAATCATTTGTTGTAAACAAAGCCTTTCATGCCAGATGTAAGGATGTCAGATGTCCTCTGACATGAGCGAGATACACTCTTTGTTTACAAACTCACAAGGGCCCTTTTGCATTGTTTTGCTAGAGTTATGTTTTTCAAAAATAATAAACTAAATCCTCTGAACGTAACTTTCGAACGTCCCCTAGGCTACATCTTTCAAGTGCATACTTTTTAACCGTGTGCAGCTTAACCAATATCTCGGCAGTGTGTAATATTTGTTTGGGTTTGTCTGGTCCGCCTACTGCGATTGTTGTGAAGTGTTCATAGATTGTTACAACCAGCCGCAGTCAGTTTTGTGTCGGAAGTATCCGGAATAGCAATCGACCAAAGCTTCAGGGTGCGGCCTGCGGCCTCCATGGTGAGAAGTCAAACCGTTCGCGTCGTAAATGCAAGCTTCCGGCGGGATGCCCACGTCACAACCGCAGCAACCCGGCGTCGGGATTCCTCCGGGAAAATTTTACAGGGTCCGCCACCGGGCAAACGCTGATACAGGGGACGGATCCAAACACAAACCCGATGCAGACTGGTCCGCCGTTCCCGCCTCCAAACGCTGGAGTCTCTTCGAAGTCAGCAACATGGAATCAAAACATTCCTGCTCCGGGATTTGGACCTGCTGACGATGAGATTTTTTTTTGTTCGAGACGACGGTAGGAGGTGTACAGGTTGCTAGCCAAACCGATGTGGGAACATCATGTAACTGACCTGAACGAGGGGCAGAACAGCAGCGAGATAGTGTCGACAGATAATGTTAATTGGGTACTAAAGCCCTATGTCAATTATTATGTACAACGGTAAAAAACACGACTAAAAACCATTTCTAATCACTTTTTTTAATTTTAATGCAAAATTTTTTTTTGACGAGACAACATTTTTTCGATTGATCATCTATGGTCCCCTTGGAACGAGCTGTCAAGTAGGAGCTTTTCTGTCAAGAAGGACCGCGAGGTTAATTTTTCAAAATTGATTTAAAAATCCATTTTAAACTCTTTGTGGTCGTACAAAGGGTCATTGTACTCAGAAAAATAAGCTTTATTATGTAAACAATAATATCAGCAATCTAAGCTTCATTTTAGGACCCAATTGTGTAAGCTTTGCAAAAGTTCTATTTTTTAATTGTTTTTTTTTTCATTTCCCATCTCTAGAACCAGGGTCACATCAGACGACGATTGGAATCTGATTCAAGAAGCGGATCAGGATGTTTTTAACGGTGGCGATGGCCGAAGGTGAAGACGATTAGCAGATTCAACTGCACTTGCAGCAACCGAAGGTCGTCACAAGCACCAGCATATCGAGAACATCGGAAATCAGTGACTTGCGTCGGATGATGACAGCATTGAAGGATTTTTCAATCAAGTAAGTTTAGCAGTTCCAATTTCTTAAAGGTAGAAAACATAGTTATTGCATCTTTTTATTTTGTTATTTTGTAACTTTGTTTCTCCGTTGAATCTTGAATTTTAATTCTTATATCAATCAATCATTGTAGTGTTGAATATTCAAATTTAATTGTTAAAAAAAACTCAAAATCATTCATGAAATCGACATACAAAAGCTCTTGAAATTTACATCGGATTGAAGATTCAACTGAGTAAATTTTTTTTCCTGTTCGGTAAATTTACGTCAGTTTCATCGGATATTTACGTTTGTCGGCAACGTGTTGCTCAGGTACCAAGGTAGGTGGACATCACTTGACTTACTTGGCGCTGGATATTACCCCCATTTCGAGCTTCCAAAGAAAGCCAATCCGACGTTTACCAATTTTAATTGGCAGAATCTATATCAACCAAAAAAGCAAACAAATTGAGGAGCACAAGAACAAAAAGGCTCGAAATTCATAAATAATTTTAAACATCTCATGTTTCTGATGTTTGTTACTTTATTTCAATTGTTTGAGCGAATCAATTTTTAATATAGTTAATTATAATAATATTAAAAATAAAGGATTTAACGCATAATTGTGAGAGCAAGTATCGAGCGTAGCAAGAGAAAAAAATGAGAGAGAGCGCAAGCCAGAGTATTAATAATCTGCCTTGCGCGCTCTCTCGTTTCTCTTCTCTCGCTATGCTCGTTACCTGCACTCGTTCCAGGCAGGCGCAGGCAAAAACAGTCTGAAGTGAAACGTTTGTGCGGCTGGTTGTAGTCTACGTTTTGTGCGCAGGTATAATTTTCAAACAAATCATTTGATTTACCAGATACTTTTTTTATATTTTTCTTGTTGATCATTTCAGCGCCGTGGAGAACTTGAAACAACGGAACAGCTGGTGCTGGAGGATTCGGCGGCAGCCGACCGACAAAACAAAATCGAAGCGAGCGCACGATTGGCATTAATCAAGGAAATCATCTGAATCATCAGATAAGTACACATATTTGAATGTTACATTCTGCTCGATACTTTGTGATTTTTTTTCTTATTTTTTCAGGTTTGGACGACTTTGGCAGTATGATCAACCGAACAGAATCGGCAATCAACTAGAATAAAAGCCAAAAACGTTTTAATATTATTGTTGTGAACCATCTGTCAAAAAGTGAACAATTCTGTAAAAATTAGGTAGGTAAAAAATGCTAGAAAAACTATTAAAAACCATTTGAAAACTATTTCTCAAATAGTGGAACTGGGAGAAAATTATAGAATTAACCTTAAATAACCATGTGAAAACTATTTCTAAAATAGTAGTGCTTGGTAAAAATAGCAAGAAAAACCCTAAAAAACCATTTACGAACCATTTGTAAAACAGTAGCAGCAAGGTTAAAAATTGTACGAAAAACCTTAAAATACCATTTAAAAACCATTTCTCAAACAGTAAAAACCGAGAGAAAAAGGTCGCTTTTTCACGAAAATTAACTTTATTTTTACCATTACACAAATGGTAATCTTACGAAACGTTGTTCGGAGATTTTTAAAGTTACCGTTGCTAACCACCCTCAATTCAGATGGTCGAACTTTATGAAAAATGGTTGGGTACCATTTCCGATATGGTATTTTTAAGGTTTTGCTACCATTTTTCAAATTGTGGTTACGATCTCTGAAATGGTGACAAAACTATTTAACAAAAAGTTTTTTTAAGGTTCTCGTTTATGCGGGATAATGATAAATAAGTGGCATTTGGGTAAAAACACTTTTTCTTCCTATTTTCCCGCGCGAAACAACGACGCAGGCCAAACACGATCGAAGCAGGCCTTGCCTCGCAAAGAGCAACGGCGAGACTCACGAGTCACTAACCTAAAATATGACTCACAAATGCTAAAAAATTGTCTGATTTTCCGTAATTTGAGATGAAACCTTTTTTTTTTTTGAATTACAGTATATAATAATTCAAGGATTTATAAATTCAGGAAATTCAGAATCTCAGAATTCTTAAATTTTGCAATTATAGAGTTTAGGATTTATAGTTTGTAAATAATACTTTTTTAATTTTATTTATTTTTTTAATTTTTGTATATTTTCTTGTATTTTTACATTTCTGGACATAATAATTTAAAATATTTGATATTCTTATTCATCCCCCCCTCCCAATAATCTCAAGCGTAAACATTTTAAGCATTTTTAATGATGCAATTTTCAAATACAAAAATATATATTTCCTTGAACTCTTAGGTATTATGCAATGTTTTGACATAAACTTTACTGTTTTCATGCCTTAGTAAATTTTTGATACTAGTAACTGTAACATAGGCTTAAAGTTGAAAATTTAGTTTTTTATTCCATTCAAATATAAAGTAGAAAAAAACAATACAATATTACCAAGAAAGATACCACTCGGAAAAAAAGAAAAGCGAAAATTAAATGTCACCATTTTGTCCCATTCCAACCCATCCATTTTCTCCTGTGGGTAGAGTGGGGGGGGGGTGGAAGGTTCACGCAACCCCAAACCAGGTTGAGAGCCCATTCACGAAGCCTGAACGACGATGACCGTCATCACTCGCCGCGTCACTCCAGACCCACAAATGACACAAAACAATCCGATATGTGTGTAGTCACGTGTCTGTCTGTGTGTTTCTTGTTAAGTAAAGTCCGGATCCGCTTTCCGGAACGAGTTGTCGTCAATTATGTTCAACATGCTTGTGCATATCCTTTCTTCAGGCCACTTCAGAGCTGTTGCTGTCTTGGTCAAATGACTCGGTCATTTTGCTTTGTATTTGCTCACCTAACCTAACCTCACTCCTTCGTGATGGCCGCCGCCGTGTCCGGGCACTGCCAAGTATGTCGAACATGCAAAGTTTTTCCAGATTTTCTCGTTCCGATAGAGTGGAAGACGACCGACCGACAAGGATCGAATGGGAATAAATAAGTCATGACCGCGGACCAGAAGCGGGCTGGTGTCACCTGAAGTTCCCAGATTGACAGCTCGAGAGTGGCCATCACTTGAGTATCCGTGACGAAAATCCGCGGTATAAAGGGTGCTTCCTGGGCACAGATCCGCGCTAGTTTTGATTGTGTCGTGTCCGGTGAAAGATACCTGCCCCCACCGGGTCAAATGGCCGCGACCATGTTGTGTCGAGTTTGTGGTGACCGCAGTTCCGGCAAGCACTACGGATCGGTTTGCTGCGACGGATGTTCCTGTTTCTTCAAGCGGAGCATCCGGAAGAGGGCACTGTACACGTGCATCTGTGAGTTGTGATGTCTTGACTCTTTGTCAAACTAACAGGGTTAAACTGTGCATAGTAGAACCCTGGTGGTAGAACACCTTTCAATCGTTTTGACCCAAACAAATCTAACTTTGTCCGATGGATTAGCCGGCCAGGGTGGCTGCTCGGTGGACAAGGCCCGCCGGAACTGGTGCCCGTGCTGTCGGCTGCAAAAGTGCTTCCTGGTGGGGATGAATGCGGCCGCGGTTCAGGATGAACGGGGCCCGCGCAAGAACCGGAACCAGCGATTGCAAAACGCCGGAGGAGGAAGGATGTTTTTGCGAAAACCGATCGGGATTAAGCTAGTGACGACAGGAGTGAGAGCGAAAGGTGAGGTGTAAAAAAATAAAGATGACTAAAAAATATTCCTCCTTCAAAATTTTAAAATTTAGCTATTATTAGATCAAAAAATTTCACAAAAGTTTAATTTTTCCCCATTGTAAGGCTGTTTCTCAAAAACTAATTTTCCATTTTTTTAAATCTCAAAACGAAAATTGAAGGAAATTTTCTTAGCTTTTCAAAAATATTTCTCAGGATGGCTTTCCTTCTTAAAGTGTTTGGATAATTCTCTACCAGCTCACACGAAATCGGGAAAAGTTGCCCCGACCCCTCTTCGATTTGCGTGAAACTTTGTCCTAAGGGGTAACTTTTGTCCCTAACCACGAATCCGAGGTCCGTTTTTTTGATATCTCGGGGAGGGGCGGTACGACCCCTTTCATTTTTAAACATGCGTTAAAAGACGTGTTTTTCAATAATTTGCAGACTGAAACGGTTATGAGATGGAAATTTGGTGTCAGAAGGGACTTTTATGTAAAATTGGAAGCCCGATTTGATAGCGTACTCAAAATTCAAAATATCCCTTGCTTATTTGTAATGAAAATAAACCCGGTGGTTGGTCACTTTATCGTTTGACACTTTTTTTGTTCGTAACCCGTTGGTCGGTCAAAGTCAAACTTAAAAGTGACGAACTGTCACTTTTTATACGGCGCTCACGCACGCTATCAAAACAAACGTGTAGTGTGTGTGAACTCCGTGTAAAAGGGGTGTCAAACTAAAAATCGACCCCGTTCGTTTGACAACAGTGGGTGTCAAACCATAGGAGTTTGAGATCATTTGAAATACAATATTGAATCATTTCTGCCAAGAACAAAATCGAGATTTTTCGACCAATTTTGTGCAAATTGAGTTTGTTTTATAAAATAGATGCAAGAATAATTAGTTTAATTCGTTTATTAATTTTCGAAAAAATACAATCATAAAAAAAATAAATTATGGAACATAAGCGTTGGAGGGTTAAATATGATAAAATGCAAGCCTGATTGTGTAATGATGTTAATTTATCGTCTAATTTACAACAACTTTTTGGTGGTGCACTAGGGTGTAATATGGTTGTATGAAAAAAATAAAGTTGTCCAAATTTAGCTAGCACAGCAACTTTTTGGTTCCTTATAGGGTCCTTAACAACTCCCCTAAGATTGGTAACGATTGGTTAAGTCCCCACTTTTCGCAAAGCAATTCAATTTTCCATACAAATTTGTATGGGAAAAAACATTTTTTTGAATTATTATATTTAAAAATCCACGTTTTATGCTATATCAAAACCGGATTCATATTCGGATGCTCTACAACTTTCTCGAAGAGAGTATGGTGCTAACTTGCTCATTTAAAAAGATACAGCGTGTTCAAAACTGGTCTAAAACGTGTTTTTTGATCGAAAATCTCGTTTTAGACGAGTTTTGAGGACGTTGAATCTTCTTTCAGGAGCAAGCTAGCACCATACTTTCTTCGGGAAAGTTGTAGAGCACATTCCAGAGCATCCGAATATGAATCCAGGTTTTAGTATAGCGTAAAACTTGGATTTTTTAAATATCAAAATTCAAAAAAAAATATTTTTCCTATACAAATTGATATGGAAAATTGAATCGCTTTGCACAAAGTGAGGACTAAACCAATCGTTCCCAAACTTTGGGGAGTTGTATAGGACCCCAAAAGGAACTAAAATAATGCTGTGCTGGAAAATCGATTTTGATATTACACCCTAATGGTGCACGCCCGAAATGTCAAAATCACGCAATGGTAAAAACATTACAAAAAAAAATTGTGCCATGGCATGACAGCCACACATTTTTTTTTTCTTTTTTCTTTTCGTTTTAGTTGCATTGTCTCAAATTGAAAAAAATGCCAATTATAAAATTTTGAAAAAAAAAATCAAAATCTATAGTTTTTAATTTTTGAACTTTTTAAAATTTACAAAGAGACATTGAAGCAACATTAAAAGAAGCAATATAAAAGAAAAACAATCAAGAAAATTTAGGTTTTTTTAGTCTCATCCAAACATTCCCACTTTTTCTAAAATCATTGGTCTATTTTTTTAATGTTCCAAAATGAAATATTTTTTGAAATTTTATTATTTTTTCGAAAAAAATGTTTTGAAATTTTTGGAATCAAGACTAACATTTCAAAAAGGCCAAATATTCAATATTACGATAATTTGAAATGTTGGTCTTGATTCCAAAATATTAGGGTGGTCTATGCCGTGTTAGGATGGTCCGAAAAATACAATTTTCGTCAATTTTCGCAAAAACTACATTTGGACTTTCAAGAAAAAATAGTTTGGAGTCCGAAAAATCTAGCCTGAAATTTGAAAAAGTCTTATGAAAGCTTAAAATGCCTTTTTGACCGTGTCAAAGGGCCTCTGTCTGAAAATATTTTTAATCGGATTCCTTGGTTGCGATTTTTGTTCCTTGAAACATATTTAAAATTTCCTTCTATAGCATCAAGGTAGAACCGAGGAAACATATTTGAAAATATCAAAAACAAAAAAAAACAGATTTTGGGGAATTGTTTTTTTTTTTGTAAAAAAGGCAAAAAAGTTAGTGGTCGTTTTCTTAAACAAACAAATTATAAATTTAAATAGAAGTCTTTCAGTTATTGACAACTTTAGAAACAATTTGGTTATTGTCTCCTAATATCAGCGTTTAAAAGAAAATGTTTCCTTGTCTTTGATTTGTAACGCAACACACACTCCGCAGACAATCTCCCGTCGCAGATCCTGGCCCAGGTGCTGGTGGCTTGCATCCGGCAGGCCCGGGTCAACGAGAACTTTGCCCATTTTGGCCGTGAGCAGCAGAACCAAATTCTGCGCCACGTTTGGGCCGAGTGCTTCATCCTGCGGGTCGCCAACTGGTCCATCGACATCACGTCCATCGTCGAGAGGTAGGTCCATTTGCCTTCAAGGGTGGACGAAGTAGTTCATCGTGATAACCACACCCCTGGCGGGAACCGTTTCTGATGTTCTGAGTTGTGCTTCCACAGATGTGCCGACGAGCAACTGCGAGCCATCGTTCGGTGGACAAAAGCCCTTCAGGTGGACCTGATTGAAATTTCCCTGCTCGAAACGATGATTCTGTGCAGGAAAGGTGAGTGGCATTGGGGATTGTGTTAGTTCTACACGGTGACGAAGATTATGCAAAACCAGAACAAAAATGTTTAACTTTAATGTAATTTTTTATGAACTCTCCCTAATTAACTGTTCATTAAATTACAAATTACCGTCTTAAAAGTGAAATACCCTAACAGAACCTTCCTGAAAAAGCACAACCAGCAATCAAGATCTCAACTCATTCTCTAACATTTTCCCAAAATCCTTTCCCTTTTTCATCCCTCTCCCAGAGTTCGCCCTGAGCGCCAAGGAAAGCCAACAACTGGAGAGCACCTCCGAAACGGCCCTGATTGCCCTGGGCCACTACAGCGTGCAACAGATGAGCTCAACCGCTGCTACTGGTGGGGGTGGTCCGGCAGGCTTCTTCTATCAACAGCAACCTCCAGCTCCTCCTCCTCTTCCTCCCTCGGCTGGACCCGGGGCGGACACCAGGGCCGAGGCCCAGGGGTCAATTGTCGAGTCGTCGTCGTCGTCGTCGTTTTTGCCGCTCTGCTGCTACCGGTTCGGTCGACTCCTGCTCGGGTTAAGAGGTTTATCGATGCACTGCTATCAGGCCTCGGTACGTGCCATGTTCCGAGAAGTCACCGGAGACACCGGCATCATGGAGCACTTTATCGCCAAGCTGTAGACCCTGGAGGAGTGAGGCGGATAAGGGTTTAGGATTTTCGAAAATGTGCATTTAACACGGACAATAAAGCTGAACTTGTCGGCAGGTACCAGAGGCTGTGGTATGCCGAAACACGTGCTCTTGGAAGGTTGGAATTTTATTTTGATTGGGCAGAGAGGGCGTGATGACATCCATTGAAAATGTTGGAAACAGATTCAGGGCATGATAACATGCCACTAAAACCGTAAATGGTTTTTATTTGTTTATTTATGTTTTCATTTTTCTCAAACTTTGTGGCGCCCTTCCTATTACGGCCAATACAATTTTGGCACCTGTCCATACAAAATTGATATTTCTGTAAATCTGGTTCTCTTGGAGGAATTTTCTGATCGATTTGGTGTCTTCAACAAAGTTATAGGTATTGATGAGAAATGTTTTTTTTTTTCGCAAAAAAACAATGTCCCAAAACCCGTATTGTTTATTTTAAAATTTGTTTTTAATGTTTTTAGGGACAAAAACAAGAAACTTTCAAATCATAGAAAAGTACGGACCAATATTTTGCCACAAAGTTATGGTTTTTTGAAGAAACAATATAATTTTAACCCTGCCAAGTCATCTTGAGCTTACTTTTGTTGTACGAAAAACTTTACTTCTCTTGTTTTATCCAGGTTTTTAAGCGAAGATGGCGTTCGAATGTTGAACGCCCAAAATGTCAAAATCACGCAGTGGAACCAACATTACGAAAAAAGTGTGCCATGGCATGACAGCCGCATTTTTTTTCTAATGTTGGTGCTCTTGCGCGATTTTGACATTTCGGACGTTCAACATTCGAACGCCATCTTCGCTTAAAAACCTGGATATTTTTCTTGCTTTATTTTTAGTACAGTAGTTGTTCGGTAACTGGGCTGAGAACGTAGCCCAATCACCGAATGCTGTTCGCTAACTGGGCTGAACGAAAAATAACGAGGGGACTACCGATGCAAAATATTTTGTTGATGAAATATAAAAGTAAAAATTACTCGAATTTATTTACAACGATTACTTTTCATATTTCTTTAATTGTGACTTAAAATATTCATAAAAGTTTGAAAAAAGATTGTTTTATATGTTCAACATAATTTTTGCATCCATTAACCCCTCGGTGATTTCGGTTTGATTTGGTTTTTTGCAGGGGGGCGACATCTATATCTCACTACAGGCAGCTCGCCCGTAGCCAACACAAGCTGTCAACTTCGGCACCAGAACAAAAGGGAAATGTCAACTTCGGCTCCAGTACAAAAGAACAACTGTTCGTTACGGAACCAAAACAAAGCAACTGCACACTGTAAAAAAAAGTACAAAAAAAGGCAGGCATAAAATGGAAATAAAGTAATTATTGTTTTTATGTAAAATTTTACCGCAATGTACGTTTAAAAGTTAGTGTATGTTTGTGAGGTGATTTTTATCAATTTATTTGCAAAATATATAAAGATATAAAAAGGGCCCTTAAAACGCTTATAACTTGAAAACGGTGCAAATTATTAAAAAAAAATTGTAAGTCAAATCAATTGCAAATTTGGTTTTACATCCAACAATGATTTGAAAATTGATTCAACAATATTTATTTTAAAATCACATTTTTCAAAAATTAAAAGCTCAGGTTCCATATTTTGCACCATCCTAATCTCTAGCGCAAAAGATGCATTTTCTTTTAATCCCCAAAAACATGTCAAAAACATTTGAAAACTAAAAAGTACATGTCAAGACGGATCGAATGAGACCAAAACGATTAAAATCGGTTCAGCCAGTACTGAGATAATTGAGTGAGAATTTTTCGGTGCACACATCCACATCCAAACACACACGCATATATTAATTTCTGAGTCGATATTTATACGTGAAGCTACCTTGGCTCGTATTAGGAAGTTCATTTTTCGAGTGATTTTCCTCAGTAAGGCGAAACCAAGCCAAATATGCAGGCCCTATTTAAATGTTATTCATGATTTGAAAATTTTCATTTCGATTTATTTTTATTTATTTTTTAACATTAAAAACAAGACCAGTGGTTGTTGAGATCTTGACACTAGAAAATGGGGTGCTGTTTGGCTAAGACTTAAAAAAACTCAAATTTAAATAGCTTATTCCTTTTCTTTTATCCGCTGTATTTCATCAACCAGAGCGAATCTTCAATGTTGCTCAGACAATTTAATAGGAAATTTTATCTCTAAAACGGCGCACTTCAAAAATAAGAAAAAGTTTTTTGAAATTGTTTTTTTTTTGTGTGAAAAAGGTGAATTTAAAAATCAGGATTTTTTCATGCAGGGCAATTATGCCCATTTTAAGCCTAATAAGCAGTCGTGTTTGAATGATGCTGGATAATCTGGATTGATCCTTGAAATTCACTAAAACCAAGTACACCAACGAGTAGAGCAACTTTTTGTGAACATTTCTGTTTATTTTCACTTTTATTAAAAGTTATGCTATTCCTTTTACAAGCATTTAAAAAATATATTTCAAAAATGCATTCTAATCAGTCGAGTGCATTGGGCCGATTGGGCCACGCCCATTTTTCTATTTTTAGCTTAGTTCTTTTTTTCTTCCAGCACTCTTTTGGGTCTGCTTAGTGCTGCCAAAATTGATGAAATTTTAAGCGAACACTCACGAAAAATAGCATTTATAGCGAAAGTTTCCTGGCAGCACTTGCTCACTCCAACAGGCGCTGCACCAACATGTTGGTGGTGTTGGTGGCCACTCTTTGTTCTTTATTTGCCTTCGCTTTTCGCTCGGTTTTCTTCAGACTTCGATTGGAATGGGTATTCAAAATTCAAACGTCAGAAGACTTAGCGCGTTTGTTTTTTTGATGGTGCTTGCTAATTATTTACATTTTTCGGGATTATTTTTCAAGTGAGTGACTAAGTAATGGTCAAAAGAACATGTTGCCGGTAGTTGGAAGCAATTTTATATCTTAAGCGCTTTGAAATCGTTAGCGCAAGTGAAAAAGATATTGATGGCGACTTTCGTTAAGCAGTTAACCTCTGATCTTGCGTGTGGATGTGTGTGCCACCAAAATGATGAGAAATGGTCTCGCAAAATAGAAATTATGATCAAAAGTGCATTAAATTCGATCTTTTTGGTCAGTAAATGGCATAAATTTGCGTGCTTACGCGAGGAGGTCCTGGTGCTGGTAAGTTTAAAGCCTCAATAGTATTTCTGGAGCTTTAATCGAGCATCAAACTCTCCATATGACGAAGATAGGTCTTTGATTAGAAAGGGTATATTTTATATGTAATTTTGAATATAAGTTATGGATGTTTTAAGTGTTTTGCACAATCTAGAACCATCCAATTGTTTAAAAATAGTTAAAATAGCGTTAAAGAGGATTTTACGAGTTAGTAATGTGACAGAAATTGAATGAGTGTATCTCTTTTTTTCACGTCTCTCATTCTCCAGCAGCCAACCGGCACGAGTCAGGCGGCAGAAGTTGAACAGACATAGTAGGCCTACAATCACAAGCTAAAAAAGTGGAGCATCTACAATTCCCGTCTTCCAAATCTCCTATATGTTTGTCCCTGGCCCTGGAGTGCGGTGGAGATTGGAGCGACCGGCCATGGACGGTTGTCATGGAGTTGAGAATCTGGTTCAGGTGGGATTGGTTCCTAGGCAACTTGGTAACGCTAAAATCACCGGCTCCAAGCGAAGCAAAGTTGGAAGGAAAATGATCAGCTGTGATATTTAGAAAGATAACACCAGTTTCATTTTTGAATATCAATAAAAGTCTATATTGCAAATATATATCATCTTTTCTTTTTACACATCCATGTGAAATACACTAAAATTCTGAAAATAATACATTATATTTCGACAGAAGGAAATAAATAAAAGCAGGGAAAAAACTGAAAGGAAAGCTTACGTACACACAATAATGCAAGGAAAGACTCGCTTCAAAAGCGTTTCATGCGAATAAAAAATCTGTAAAATCTGCCTCTTAATCTACTGCTCATGCAATTGTCCTATCTCTCATCATCCTTCACTACACAAAACTACTGCTCGCGTGATCCAAATATACACTCCTCGTCTGTTGAACCTGCTTCTGATCCGCCCCGGAAAGGCGTTTCTCCTTGCCGGAAATGTTGCTACTAACACTATTGTTGTTGTTGCTACCACAAACACCGTTTTGACTACTGCTGCTTCCGCCACCGCCGCTGGCCGCTGTCGGGAGATTGCACATGCTGGCACTCATGCCGCTCGAGTGGCCCCAGTTGGATGGCTTGATCGGCAGGATCTTCGGCTTGGGCGGCAACGGTGGCGGCCCCTTTTGGTTGTCGGCGTCGCTGCTGCTGCTACTGGTGCTGCCGGACGAACTCGAGCTGCTTCCGGTGCTGCTGCCACTGCTGGTGCTCGCCGATAGGCGGTGCTGCTGCTGCTGATTGTGGTTGTGGTGCTGGTGGGGATGCCGATGGTACGGAGGGTGATAGATGACACCGCCGTCCACCAGGTCTGCCGCCGAGCTGCCGTCGATGGCTTCGTAGTGGTGATGGTCTACCGCCGCCGACGATCCGTCCAGATGATGGTAGCGGTGGGATGACGGTGGGGAAGAGCCGGGGGAGTGGTGCGGGTTGGCGGAAGCGTGCGTAAAGATCATGGTGGCTTCTGGAAGGGGGAAAAAGGATAAGTTATATTACACATTTCTAGACGATAATTGTTCGGGAACAAAGACATGAAGTGCTACCATCAACTGCAATTTGCTAAGCTATGATTTACTAATGTCTACGAATATCAGCTCGTCTAAGGACTCAAGAAAAGAGGGCATTCACAGGAATCATAAATCGGCCAGGACCTGAAAATCGTTACGTGAGATAGGTTTCCTATCCGTCATACAAGATTGCGATCATGGCGATTGCGAACGATCCATGGAATAAAAGTTTTTTTTGTATGGACAAGAGGGTGACAATCGACCACAGTGATACCCCCTTATTCGATTCCTTAGGCAAAAATAAGTGACTGTGAACATTTTAACCCCCTAACGCCCATAGTTACTCCAGAGCACCACTATTTCTTGTCTTCAAAATTAAATTTCTCTGCAACCATGCATTTTTTCAACCTGGTTTAATCTGCGTTAGTTTATATAGAATGTTAGCTTATAACCATTAAAATTTCATCCAATTTGGTCGGTCTAGTTACAAGTACTGGTGAAAAACGTAAAAAATCTCGATTTTGCTCTGGGCGGGAAGGGGTTAAGCGAAATCGGTTAAAGTTTAAGGGTCGCTTTTTATCGTTTAAGTTTTCATGGGAAAATTTGAAAAAAAAATGTATGGGGAAAAGCAAAAGTTTTGAAATACTATTTTTTTTTTGGGTATCAAGCGAATCGAAATTTCGCATACTTTTTCAATTTATTCGTTTCTTTTTTTTTTTTGGAAGCACTAAAATTTTCAAAAATTACCGTATTTTTTCGAAAATACTCAAATTTTTAAAATATGCATTAGGCATATTAAACTAGGCGAAAATTGGGAAGGTTTCATACATACGTTCAATTTGTGTATTCTTCCTACAAATTTTGCGTCATTTGATACCTATAGTGCAAATTTAAAAAAAATTAGTATTTTCGAAAAATTCGGTATTATGAATTTTTTTTTAGATTTTACAAAAAAAAACTCAACTAAAATGAAAAAGCACACAAAATTTCGCATCGTTTGATAACCATATTCAGCAATACCAGCCAAAAAACAGGAGTTTTCTAGGTACTTTTTTCTCGACTTTGTAGACATGTGTTCCTACGCCATTTTTGTGTATATTTGTATTTGTATTTGTATTTGTATTTTATTTTTCAACAATATACCGAAGGTACAACCTTTTTTGTATACATTGACTTAAATGATAAGGACCTTATTAAAACTAAATTACTAACTAAATTAAAAACTAAAACGAAATAAACTAAAGATATAAAAAATGTCGATAATACGACAAATTACTTGTTTAAGTAGAATTCAGTAATAAATTTAAGATTGATTATCAGCTGTGTATGTAGTTATAAAAGAGTGTGTAATACAAGGCATTGCTTAATCAAAAACCAAAACAAAACTCAAATTGATTTTTTTAAATGCTCTTTACACCTACGTTTGAATTCACTAAATAAAGTTATAGATTTTAAGTTATGCGGCAAATCATTCCACAAACGTGCGCCTCGAACTGCGAATGAATTTCCCATAAAGTTAGTGTGGTGAACTGGTATTATAATATTATTTGTGCGATTTGAACGACTGAAAACTAAACTTTCGAAAAGATATTGCGGCTCTTCGAAATTTATAAGTTTGAATAAAAATAACAATAATTGAAACGGATATATGGAGCCAGTTACACTCGATAATGACATTTGAGAAGGGCGTAAGTGTTTTAAATATTTTTGTATTTCGTAATTTAAATATTGCTGTATCTCGAAGCCGTTGCATCTTATCAAAAAGTGGTCAAAGACAAACTTTTCGGAAATATGACAGGCTTGCCGAGAAAAATACACCAAAAGAAATAAACACGTCACTTTTAACAGATTTTCCAATTCAGTAACAACTTTTCAAAAGGGCGAAACCCTCAGATGTAAACAAACTGAGTTTTCGTCAGAATCATGTAAAGCGAACAAAACTGTTTCTAAAACACTCTCCAACATCTCAAAATTCCGAAACTACGTAGTTTTACAAGCAAAAAAACAAAAGGGCTAATCAACAACATCAATCAAAACAAACCAAATTGAGTATCCGCCCTTGTGTTTTCGCCCAATCACGAAGGGCGAATGTAGTGTTTTCTACAAGTTCCGACGTATATTTAGAAACACTTAATTTTCGTTATAATGTAGTGAATTTTAATCTGACAATCCTCAAAATGGATCAAAATGTATGTTTCTGATGTCTCTGACCACAATTCCACAACAAACACAGATTTGTATGATCCTAAATACATAAATTTTTAATTTCAATTATTGTAGTATCGGATCTGGTCTGGTTTCATAATCTGGACATGAAGGTCCATAATTTACCGGTTCTTGGGACATCCGGGGATTCTGGGTCGAGCAGTTGCAGGACAAAAAGTGTGTGTAGGGAGGTTTAGGAGGAATGCCGTACAAAATCATCGCCTCCGTAACCATTGAAGCTATACAAAGATTGAGGAGGCAGGATGGTGTCGCGGGGGGCCTAGTCGTCAGCTGCCGTGTCTCCCACTTCCGGCAGGGACACGCCAAGGAACGTCACTTCAATATAGACCACATCGTCAAACCAACTTGCTACTTACGGTGTATCCTAGCTCAACGAGTCTTGGCCTGAATCGGACTCCTTATGAAGGCTTTCTAGATTAATTTTTTATCACTGAGGTCGCAATTATCACTGTATTATCACTGACTGTAACGTTTCACAATGATAAAATAGTTGTTTAACCGCGTTTTTCTTTAAAAACCAGAAAAAATCACAAAACACAAAAGGGCTAATCTGTTGTTTACTTCGCTCTTCAAAAAGGCGTAATTTCTTTTTCTCAATTTTAATAGCAAAAATACCTTAATTAATTTCAATTTGCTCTCTATGATAAAATTATTGCTATTTTCTATTACGTTTTGACAAAATTGATAGTTTTCACGCTTTTTGTGGAAATAGGAATTGATCGAAATTGGAAAATTTTGAAATGTTGTTACTGAATTTTTAAGTTTAAAAGTCAAGTTTGAAAGTGAGCCCACGATTTTTTTTTTCGCTTAGAATTTTTGTGAAAATAGCCTAAGATGTTACAAAAAGACTCACGAAAAATGCAGGATGGAGCAACCCACCTAAAAAAATACAAAAATCATTTACTGAAACTGTGTTTTTAAGCGCTCTAAACGTCAAAACTTTCAAAAACCGAATAAGGGAATCGATTCTACAGACAATTTTATTTTAAAGTTACCATTGTCCTAAGTCCAATCTGAAACTGGCTCCATATACACAAAAATCCGGTACAACCGATTTCCTATTTGACATGGAACTGCTCTATTATAAAAAAAATCGGTGGATTCAAAAAAATACGGCATTTTGTGAAAATTTTGATACTTTCAAAAAAAAATATAATTATGAAAAAGAAAACAAAATTTCGCTTCGTTTAATACCCATTTGAATAATAAAAAAAAAAATACGGTAATTGATGAAAATTTTGGTATTTTCAACAAACCCCAAAAAAATAAAAAGCAAACAAAACTCAGAACAATCGTTATCAAACCTCGATAATTTTAGTGTTAAAAGCCTTGCTTTTGGTATAAACTAAAATCTGAAATTTCGTCACAAATAGCAGCACTAGACAGAGCGCAAAAGAGCGCTGATAGAATGAAAAACTCTGCCGATAATAGAAATTACGTGGCCTCCAGTGCATTCTCGTCAAACACACTTGGGAAATATTTTTGTAATGTAAATTTGCTTGTAAAAGGGATAGGCATAACTTTTGGTAAAAGTCAAATTAAACAGAAATTCTGAAAAATTAGCTGAGCAGTTTTTGGGAAGAGTTGTTGCAAATGAGAAGGGGCAACTTACGGCTTTGTAGAAAATTAGGGTGGTTTACGATTATGGTGTTTCAGAAAATTTAACTTCCCAGGAAACTGACGTTCGGAGCACTTTAAAGTATATTGTTTGAAAAACAAACAAATCGTTTTCTAAATATAGATTTGGAGTTATTGATTAAATGTTACTTCTATTATAATGTAAAAAAGTGCAATTTTAAAAATTAACGCAAAAAAATCTGAGGGGTATTTTTTTAATCGGCATGTTTAGATTTGAAAATATATTTTTAAAAGACAAGTGTATGGTACCACCCTAACAAAATTCGAAAATTGTAAAATTTTGCACGCTGAGAATATCTGGCAAGCAATAACTAAAATGACAAAAAAAAAACAATTATGCAAAATTTGAACAAAAACTAACTTAATCCACCTATGTGGTTGGAGCCTTCCTCACTCATTACCAACAATGGCTGATTTGATGGGGTTGTACACCAATTTCATCTATTTTTTAGATCCGGAATAAAAAAGTACGAAAATATCACTTAAGTGACCATATCTCTAGACAGGGTTGCCAGATCTTCAATGTTTTGGATTCGTTGGAAAGGTTTTTTGATAACCTAACCAACGATGGGATCCAGACATACACAGCTAAAAAAGTAGTAATCCAGCTGCGTGTAAAAGGCCTGGGTGTAAAATAAATATTTCATTATTTTATGCAATTTTATGTGATTTTACACCCTGAGGTATGTAGCCCAACAGTATGGGAAACCTACTTGACCAAAATATCAAGCTCATATATGCGTTTATCCTTACAACTTTACATCGGTCTGATGGCCGAGTGGGCTAAGGCGCCAATACTTACTGTTGGTGCTGGGTTTGAATCCCGTCGGTTGCAACTTTTTTTTTGTGTTTGCAAAAATTGTACATGCAGTGTGTAATGTGCATGTTTTTGCATGTGATTTTACCATCGGATTTTTTGCTGTGTAGTTTACATACATTTAAGTGAGATCCGGCTTCCAAAAAGTACATAAATATCACTTAAATGGCCATATCTCGAGACATGGTTGCCAGATCTTCAATGTTTTCGACTCGTTGGAAAGGTCTTTTGATAACCTAACCAACGATGGGTCGGATGGTGGATCCGGACATAGTTTACATACATTTAAGTGAGATCCGGCTTCAAAAAAGTACATAAATGTCGCTTAAGTGACCATATCTCGAGACAGGGTTGCCAGATCTTCAATGTTTTGGACTCGTTGCAAAGGTCTTTTGATAATCTAACCAACGATGGGTCGGAAGGTGGATCCGGACATAGTTTACATACATTTAAGTGAGATCCGGCTTCCAAAAAGTACATAAATATCACTTAAATGGCCATATCTCGAGACATGGTTGCCAGATCTTCAATGTTTTCGACTCGTTGGAAAGGTCTTTTGATAACCTAACCAACGATGGGTCGGATGGTGGATCCGGACATAGTTTACATACATTTAAGTGAGATCCGGCTTCAAAAAAGTACATAAATGTCGCTTAAGTGACCATATCTCGAGACAGGGTTGCCAGATCTTCAATGTTTTGGACTCGTTGCAAAGGTCTTTTGATAATCTAACCAACGATGGGTCGGAAGGTGGATCCGGACATAGTTTACATACATTTAAGTGAGATCCGGCTTCCAAAAAGTACATAAATATCACTTAAATGGCCATATCTCGAGACATGGTTGCCAGATCTTCAATGTTTTCGACTCGTTGGAAAGGTCTTTTGATAATCTAACCAACGATGGGTCGGAAGGTGGATCCGGACATAGTTTACATACATTTAAGTGAGATCCGGCTTTCAAAAAGTACATAAATATCACTTAAGTGACCATATCTCGAGACAGGGTTGCCAGATCTTCAATGTTTTAGACTCTTTCGAAAGTTCTTTCGATAACCTAACCAACGATGGGTCGGATGGTGGATCCGGACATAGTTTACATACATTTAAGTGAGATCCGGCTTCGAAAAAGTACATAAATGTCACTTAAGTGGCCATATCTCGAGACAGGGTTGCCAGATCTTCAATGTTTTGGACTCGTTGCAAAGGTCTTTTGATAACCTAACCAATGATGGGTCGGATGGTGGATCCGGACATAGTTTACATACATTTAAGTGAGATCCGGCTTCCAAAAAGTACATAAATATCACTTAAGTGACCATATCTCGAGACAGGGTTGCCAGATCATCAATGTTTTGGATTCGTTGGAAAGGTCTTTTGATAACCTAACCAACGATGGGTCGGATGATGGACTACGACATAGTTTACATACATTTAAGTGAGATCCGGATATATGTGACAACACATTTTTATACATAACTTTTGAACTACTTATCGAAACTTCAATCTGTATAAAACTCGATCAATGGGACCCTAAACCAAGTCGAATGCAACAGGTTCGGATCAAATCGGTTCAGCCAGTGCCGAGAAACATGAGCTAGTTTGTTGGTCACATACATACATACACACACACATACACACACACATACACACAGACATTTGTTCAGTTTTAGATTCTGTGTCGATATGTATACATGAAGGTGGGTCTACGACGTTTTTATACAAAGTTCATTTTTAGAGCAGGATTCAGTCAACCATGCTCATGCTCATGCTCAAAGTTCATTTTTAGAGCAAGATTATAGCCTTACCTCAGTGAGGAAGGCAAAACAATCGAAGAACAAGATTCATTCAACTCGAAAAATGCAAAAAATGTTGATGATTTGTAAACACATCGAGAATTGCTGAGATCTGTAAAAATGAGGGTCGTGTTGAATTATCTCTTTGCGAAATGGTATAAAATATAAAATAATCTCAAAATTCTAAAGTGGATACCACGTCTCTGAAGAAACTACCATGGAAAACAAATGACAGCAAAATCTACGATGAATTCAGCAACCTATACGACAAACTACAAAAATACAACTCCTGCGAAGCGCATTCAGCTACAACTCTTACGACGATAATTTACCCAAAGGTATGGTCACATAAAGTGCGCTCGCGCGGCAGTGCTACATTTACGAAAATACAAACACACAGAAAGCCCGTACAGATAAATCCCACTTCCAGCGAATAAATACCAGTTCAAGTACCATTTAGATTTTGTTTTTGGTTTTGGTTCTAATTGTACGTGGGGTGAAAGGTAACCGCAACTCCTCGCATCACTTTACGCGCATGGCGATTTCGACAACGCTCGAAAAGCTTCCTGTGGGCAACGAGTTAAATGGAAAGAGTTTTGAAGATGTGTTCAACCTTTTTGGGCTGCGCAGTTCTAGACTGGGCGAACCGACGCTCAACACTCACCTGCGTAGCTATTCTCCGACTGGGACCCGTTCCCGTTGTCGTCCAGCGTTAGCGGGGACGCGTTACAGCGCAGCGACAGGTTGTTCAGGTTGCTCTCGCTTGACGCGGACTGCACCGGGGGTGACGAAGGGTTCCCCCCCGCGGTCGCACCCGTTGCAGCTCCTCCCCGTGAAATCGACAACCTGGGCGCCGGTTGGGGTTTGTGGATTTGCTGCAGCGAACCACCGTTGGTGCTGGCCCCCAGCGGGAACTCGGCCGACTCGGGCCGCTTGGCGAACTTGCGGGTGAACTTGGACGAGGGGGCGGCCATCGCGGTGGCCGCGGAACTCGAACCTGCGGTTGTGGTCGTCGTGCTGGTGAAGTTTTCCTTGTCTTTCAGAAAGTCGGGCAGCTCGAAGTTGATCTCGGTGCCGCGCTGGTCTTCGAGGCGGGAGCGCTGGGCGCGCTTTAGGCCTTCTAGGAGTTCTGGGAAATGAAAATGGTTAAATTTAGGAAGTAATTCGTAACAAGGTTCATCCTACCGTCATTCTGCGACCGCGTCGGAATCTGCAGCTTCACGCCGGCCTTCAGCTTGGCAATGATGGGCTTCTTGACGCCGGTGACCGCATTTCCCACGCTCTCACCGCCGTCCTCTGAGCCCGCCGTCGAGCACTTTTTGCTCTTGGCACCGCGGCCACTCTCCGACGGGGCGTTCGATCCCCGCCGCCGGAAGCGATCCCCCCTGCGCGTCGACGAGCTGTCCGAGGTGCAATCCTCGGCCGGGATTTTGGGACCGTTGGCGATCTTGCCATTCATCAGCTCGTTGAACACCTTGTTGGTGATCTCATCCAGCATGTTCAGCTCTTGCTTGCCACCCGCCGCTGCTGCGTCCGCCGGTTGCTCGTCCTTGCCCTTCAGGTTGTGGTGGGACTGGCCGCCGTACGCAAGTTGGGACTTTTTTGTCACGTTGTTGTTGTTGTTCAGAAACCCGTTGTGTTGCGAGTGCTGCAGCTGCTGCTGAAAGTGGTTGATGATCTGCGCGTGCTGCGAGGTAGCGATGATCGGAAGGGGCGGCACCTGGTTCGCGTACGCCCGTTCCGACCGCGAAGCGATCGTCCTGGTCAAGTCCTGATGAAAGTCATTCTCGTTTCCATTCCTGACCTGCAGCCACAACCCGTCAACGCTCGTCACCGGGTAGGTCATGTCCAGGTAAGCCTCCTTCGAGTACACGTTCATCTGGTCCAGCTCGTAGTTGTACTTGAGCAAGATCGGCCTCAACACGTCCCCCAGCGGCTTCGTTGCCTTACTCTTGACCGAAATCATCTTCCTGTTGGGCAAGCTCAGCTTGAACACGACCCGCTGATCGATGTTCACCTCCCTGCCGGCCAGACTAGACGAAGGCCCGTCCAGGTCGAGCGGTTTGTGATTTCCCGCCAGGAACGCCTCGTACGCGGTGTACACGATGCCACGTTTCTCGAGCAGTCGCTCGACCAGCTCCTTGATCGTTTCGTTCGATCGCGTCTGGACCACCGTCGTTGCGCCGTTCGACAGGATCACGCGGCACAGCGTGTTCCGAGTTTGGTCCTCCTGGTCATACGACTTGCCGATGGCGGCGTCGAAACTGAAACAAAATTAAATAAATTAAACAAGATCTACAAAATCCAACACAATCCCACTCACCTTGCTAAGGAACTTCTAGAGCTATGAATATCACTGGTCGAGTTGGTCGAGAGCACCTTCAGCGTGTTGCTACTCCCACCCGTGCCATTCCCACCTCCTCCCCCACTCCCTCCCGTCGACAGCGTCGACTTCCCTCCACCCCCCTCCTTCTTTAACTCTGCATCACCCCGATCCTTGGACTTGCAGCGCGTCTTCCGGTGCCACGGCAGCAGCGACTTGCGCCGCCGATCTTCGGCGTTGCTCAGCGACTTCTTCAACTTGGTGGCCGCCGCCTGCACGGCAAAGCTCGTCCTCAGCAGCGGATCCAGCAGATCGCCCGGGTACGGCAGCGGATGTCCCTTCGCTTCCGCCTCCTGGCACGCCCGGTACATGTCCGACTTGATGAACCGCTGGTAGCTGTCGAACTTCATCAGGTTAAAAATCTGCTTCGAAGCCGCCCCAAAAAGCGTTTGCTCCGCCTGGGGCAGATTCTCCTGGGCAATGTTCCGCGCGATCGAGTCCACGTTGACGGGCTCGCTGCAGCCCGACTCCAGGTGCTTGGCAAAGATGGCCTGCGCCTCCTTGGCACGGTCCTCGCGGTCCACCAGCTGCCGGTAGCGCTCGCAGGCCGTCCAAAAGTAAATGTTCTCGGCGGAGAACTCCTTCTTCAAAAACTCCGAAAACGTGTGCAGCCCTGCAGGATCCTCCAGTAGCTTCTCGAACGAAGTGCCCCAGGAAGCGACCCCCGCCGGACCGCTGCTAACCGCCGCCTGAGTCTGTGCAGACTCGACGGCCGCCGTCCCAGCAACGTCCGCGTACGGATTGTAGCCGCTCTTGGTCGAGCTGTAGTCGTCGTCGATGGACTTGGTGTAGACGTCGCTTTCGGACGCGGCCAGCGACGAGGGGCGCCGATGGGCGGACGAAGGGGTGCGCTGCTCGCCGGAACGGGACCGCAGCGATGACTGGCCCCACCGTCGGAAGGGAGACGCATTGGGGTTGATTTGTTTGTTCTGAAAGAGAGGGATTTGAGGAATGCATTAGTGATATGTTCCATTACGCGGAAATGCTCGATGTACAATTTGAATCGAAATTAACGAATCGAAACGATGAACTGCGATGGACTTGCAGGGATTGAAATGTTTCGCGTGAAACGTTTCTTACTTGCTGTAGGAGCTTTTTATACGTTGTGGCAAAAGCGAAAAGAGCTTTTCTGTTAGAAACAACTAAATTTTGTCGTTTGTTGAGATATGCTGTACCATTTCAACGTTTGGTACCCTTAGAAAAAAATCCGGTGAAAAAAAACTGACAAATAAATAAATAATAGCTAAATAACATATATCTGAAATCAGATAACTCTATCAATCAAACTATCACCCAAGTGAGGATAAAACGAAACTATTGGCACTACGCCCCCCGGGGCATGGCCTTCCTCTAACGTGGGATTTCTGCTCCAGCGCCTCTGACGAGACAGGAGAAACCGGGACCGACGACCCAAGTGAGGATGCGGTAGCCTTTTTTTTTAAATATAAGTTTTTCAGAACGTTTAAAATTGGCTTTAAAATCTTTGCTTTTAGGTAATTCAAACAGTTATCTATAATTTCGTAAAAAAAAGTCCTGATTATATTTTTTTGTATTTATTGTTTTGTATGTAACTTTGTTCATCGATTCCTTGTTATGCCCAAATAAGTCATTTTACATCATTAGTTACAGTCCAGACTCGATTATCCGAATGGATATATAGCATAATCGAATCACGAACAAAAAAATTGTTTTCGTTTTTTTTGTCATTTTCTTGTTTTTTACATCAAATTCGAATTCTGCTTCAGTAAAATTAGATTGTTTGATTGCCTTTTAAATAAAAAGAATGCATATTTTCAATATCTTATCATCGCTACTTTGACTATCTTGGATTTAAAAATTCTAAATCACTTTAGGGTAGTTTAGGGGTCATACTTTAAACTCAACAATCAAAAATAAGACAACGAAAAAAAAATTATACAAATTTGGGGGCTGTCAACAGAAAAGTGCTATTAAAAATTCGAAAATCTGTATCTCGAGAATGAATTTCCTGATCGATTTGATGTATTGAGAAAGCTGTAGGTAATAATTAGGACTATTCATAAAAACAGTACCGTCCTTTAAAAAATACTTTTTTTAATAACTTTTCATTCCAAAAACTCGATTTTGACCAACTTTACCCTCTCGATTTTTCCATTTTTTACACGGAGAAAAAAGAGTTCTTAAAATCATGAACAAGCGTTCATGAAAATGGGAACCTCGAACAAAGTGTTCAAACTCCATGGTACGATTTTGAAAAACGTACCATGAAATTTGAACACTTTGTTCGTGGTTCTCATTTTCATGAACGCTTGTTCACGATTTTGGGAACTCTTTTTTCTCCGTGTACATTCTTTCAAATTTAAATAGTTTCGAAAAATGATACAGTTTTGCTTCCTAAATATTATTGCAAGCTTTCTAACTTTTTTTAATCTATATCTTTTTAAATCTTTTTTAAATAAAAAAATGTTTTTCTGAAATTAGCTAATTATTTTTTTTCAGATTATCTCACAATGAAACATTGAAAAAAAAATTTCCCTTATTTTTCGGGACAATTTGGAGTACTTTGAAAATATTAGCAACGTTCGAATAACAAATCGAAAGAGTTCAATATTTTCAAAATTTAGCAATATCAAACGATTTGTTGAAAGACATGTTTTTTTTATTTTCAATCTTAAATCTTCGTAATTGTATATAGGACAATTTTATGTTTATTATTTCACCATGGGAGATTCTGCACAAATTTAACCTTGAAATCATAAAAATAGATCTAAGAATCAGTTGTTTGGCCTTAACAACTTAAAAAAAACAGTGAAAATTTTGTCAAATAAACATTGATATTGTGAAAGGTGCATTATAACATTTTGAATCTTCTCCAAAACCAACAAGATATGACTTAACTGAACGTTATTTTAAAGTTACAGTGGACATTGCTTTAAATTTAATTAGTTCGTTAAAATAAGTTCATTCAATAAATGACGATAAACTGATATTTTTGTTAAGTTCTACTTTGATTGCAGATAGCACAACTTGACATTTTTTAAGTTAATGTCAGTAAACGCTTCAGTTTCGTCAAGTTATGATAAATTTGGGTTCCCTGAACACACTCCAATCAACAGAATTGATTTTTGGTGAATTTCTAGCGAAAAATTTAAATTATAAGTTTCGTTGTGTAGTTTTTAGTTTTAACAATTTAGAAAAAAAAAAAACCAGAGAAAATATAAACTCATCCCACAAATTCGAAATCACTGGAAATCAATAAATTAACGTAATATATGTAATTTGCTTTACGCTTCATTAAAAAGATTTTCACGTGATATTTCGATGTGTGTATCATAGGGCAGCAACTGTTAAAATCGCTACGAAAATGTAGAAGAAAAAGATTGAAATCCACAAATTCGAAACAGTTTCACATTGGAATGTAAACATAATTGGAATCTTACCAAAAGGCATATTTTCCACGTGATTACATGGTTAAAGCTAAAATATGATTTTGTAAGCATTACGATAGTTATTTTTCAAAAAAAGTAATTGAATAATGATTTACAGTAATTGTGGGAGGTACGATAATACTCGACAATTATGGAACAAGCTTCCGGCAAGCAAATTTTTTATGCGGTTAGTACAAAAAGTCTTGAAACATGTTAAAGCTTTAAATAAATTTACTAAAATTTTCTAGTGAAGCAACCTTTAAAAAAAGTATTGTTTGTATAAAAATTTACCTATGCTTGATAGCAATAAAATACCACAAAATTGTTCCAAGTTTGTGCGAATTCTTGGATGTTAAACAACTTATTGGCAGCTTCATAATTTTGATCATGCATAATTCCTTTTCTGATATGTTGTGCTTTAAAAAACTAGAAATTAAAGTTTAAATTTTGAAACCTAGGGCAGGATTAAAACAACACTAACAATGTCTTCTTAAATAAAATTATGATTTACAGCTAAAAGATGCTAATTTTAGGAGAATTTCAATTAAATTTCTAAACATAATTATGGAACAGAATACTTTTTGAGAAACTAAATTATTAATAACTAGCTTATGAGTACTAATTAGTTGAACTTCCAATCCATATCGATTAGTTTTGATTTCGTAAAATTACTTTCACATCATCTCAACCCCCCTCAAGAGGACAACATCCAAGTCCAAATAACACTAACCAACCCCGATTACAGGCTGTTAACAGCTGCTGCTGCTAATCGAGAAACCTTTCACAACTACACAAATCAACCAGTTTGAACCTTAAGGTAGAGGGGCAGCGGAGATCGCGCATCACATCAAACTTCATCTAACTCGCTGCTCACGTAACCAATCTCTACACTGGAGCTCTCAAAGAGCTAACCCCTTTCCCGTGCACGTATATAGCCCATAAACCTTAATTTCCGCCGCAAGTACAAACACAACATGACGCGCGATGACGCGGCTCTTCCAAATCCAATCAAAACATTATTACACACATGATCGATGAGATGGGGATTAGAGTGTAACAAAAATGACTTTTTGGCGGGCATTCAGGGGTTTGTTCCGGTGGGCATACTGAGCCCAAATCCCAAATATGAGCTTGATTGGACGTAACAGGAGCTGGCGCTCCGCCCTTCAATTTTAAATGGGATTTAACCCGTAAAAAAAGATTTTTTCAAAAATGTCAATTTTCGAGGCATTTTGGCCACTGAAGCGTTTACCAAAAGCATCACTGGCGTGTAGGCCAGATCCTTGCGCATCTTTTGGTATATATAACATTGAAGTTTGGAGCATCCTGGAGCTCGGTACAGACCTTCAAAGTTTGGCATTTTTTCGAAAAATCGGTCCCAGCAAAATCAAATGGCGTCTCGGGCGTCGCGAGACGCGACGCATATCTTTTTTGCCGGGGCCGGTTTTTCGAAAAAAATGCCAAACTTTGAAGGTCTGTACCGAGCTCCAGGGTGCTCCAAACTTCAATGATATATATACCAAAAGATGCGCAAGGATCTGGCCTACACGCCAGTGATGTTTTTGGTAAACGCTTCAATGGCAAATGCCTCAAAATTGACATTTTTGAAAAAATCTTTTTTTACGGGTTAAATCCCATTTAAAATTGAAGGGCGGAGCGCCAGCTCCTGTTACGTCCAATCAAGCTCATATTTGGGATTTGGGCTCAGTATGCCCACCGGAACAAACCCCTGAATGCCCGCCAAAAAGTCATTTTTGTTACACTCTAATGGGGATCTTACATCATCGTGAACTTGCTGTTGTTGCTGCTGCTGATGCTGCCGCTGAAGTTGCTGCAGCTGTAGCAACTGCTGGGCTAGCCCCGCTGGCCCTGCCGCCGGCTGACACACCACGAGCGAGTTGTCCTCCGACGAGGTATCCGTCGTGCTGGATACGATCGAGGACGTTCCCGTGCCGCTCGAGGTCGAAGTCGTCGGCGAGGTGCCGCCACCCCCACCCACGCCACCATTGCTGTAGATTTCGTCCTCCTTGATGAAGCCCATCACAAAGTTAAGGTGGTGGTCGTGCTGCTGCTGGGCACTGCTCAACAGCATCGTTGATCCTGGGGTCGAGCACGCACTCGAGTTCGGAAGCGTTAGCAGGAAGTTGCGGCGGCGTTGGTGTTGCTGAAGTTGGCGCAAGGCCGGGCCGAGACCTCGCAGCGATCCGCCGCCGCCGGGTCCCGGGGAGGACGACTGCGGGGAGGGCGAGGACACGGAGGACGACGCCGGCGTGACCCCCGAGGAGGTCGTCGAGGATGGGGAGGAGGACGAGAGGTCCGAGCCGAGGTGCGGCGGGACGTTCATTCACTCCGCTGGGGGGAGGGTCACTGCTTCAGGAGGGTTGGCACTTTTTCATTGTGGATTTTTCACTTTCACTTTGGTGTTTAGATTGGACGAAGCGATTTGTTGTTTATCTTCGGTTCATATCACATATTGTTGCACTTTCTACTTCATGTTTAGAAAGTACTGATAAGATGCACTAGAATTGATTATTTACTTATTCTTTTGATCACTTTTTGATTGTTGTTGATGGTGTTGCTTCAAGAAGTTTATATATAAAATATTTGTTGTGTGTGGAGGGGTATCAACCATGTTCAATTCCTACAAGAAAATGTTTTATTCGGGTGGCGGTGTGGAAATTAGCAAATAGTTAATTACAATGTTTTTGTTTGCTGGGAATCTAAAAAATGTGTAAAAATGTGAACCTGATGAAAATTCACCAGAAACTAATGAATATTCATCAATTCCAATTTTTTTTAACACAAAACTCGAAATCAATAAAACTTCTCTTTGTTTTAGAGAATTGTGTAAATTATTACTGGAAAGCAGGAAATGGCTATTAGGTTATTTAAAAATCATTTTCATTTGAACAAATCAAGCTCCAAAAAATAAAATTTTGACGGAGATTGAAAACAATGCATAGTCAACAACATTTGCGCAAATACATTTCAATGTTTTTGACACATTATTTAAAAAAAAACCGTACATTTAAGAACAGCAATTTTTCCAAGAATTAGCTTTTTTGTTATTTTTTTCATTGGCTGAAATTCTTTGAAAAAAAGCCGTTTTCCATCATTAGTTCGCCCATACAAAATGCTGAAATAAATAGCATAGCATAGCATAGCATTACGGGTCTGCACCACGCTGTAGGGGGTGCCACAATGGTCAATTCAATATTCTTAGACAATTTGATTGCTGCCCGGTACAATCAAAAATATCTAAGAACGTAAATTTCCACACTGTGCTCCAAGGCTACGCCCATACAGTCCCGTGGGGATTTGGGAGGGGATGTTTTTGTTGTTCACTAGTGGCAAAAGTGCAGGGAACCCATGCGACTTTTAAAAGTGAACGGAATATTTTTGGGAGGTTTGGAATGGGGGTTAGGGGAATTTCATCGGGCCGATGAAAATGGTTCAATGCGTAATGTATTTAATGATTTGGAGGTTTGTAAGTGTAAATGTGAGTCTGTAGTGTATTATCTAATAAGCATATAGTTTTGTAATAATAATAAATATAATAAATATAGTAAGTAGAATAAATATAATAAATACAGTAAATAGAATAAATATAATAAATATAGTTAAAAGAATAAATATAATAATAATAATCAAGATGATTCCAGGAAACTGTAAAAAAAAAACCAGTAATTTAAAATATATATACTCCAGATGGTTCCCATGCTGTTTTAGAAAGTTTCGTTAATTTAAACAATTTGATCATACATGGTATGAGGAGATGGTATGTTACAGGAAAGGAATATGATAAGGAATAATATGAAAATTCAAATAAATCATATAGTGAGTAGGGACCATCCATAAACCACGTGGACACTTTTTTGGGAAGGTGTTACCCCCCCCCCCTCGTGGACAATTGTCCATACAAAAAAAAACTTTTTTGTATGGATCGTGGACAATCGCTTTACCCCCTAAAGTGTCCACGTGGTTTATGGATGGTCCCTAGATACATTTACATATAAACAGTTAATTTAAAATAATTCCAGGAAGCTGTAAAAAACAACAATAATTTAAAAGGAAAACTCGAGATGGAACCACAAATAAAACAACAGAGACACCGAGTCTGTAGTCTATTATCTAATCTTCATATAGTTTTGTTATGATAATATATACAATCCAAATGATTCCAGGAAACTGTAAAAAAAAATAATCATTTAAAATAAAAATGCTCCTGATGGTTCCCTTGCTGTTTTAGTAAGTGTCGTTAGTTTATGTAATTTGATCAGATATGGTATGAGGAAATGGTGAGAAAAAGGAAAAGCAATAGGAACAGAAATAATTTGAACATTCAAATAAATATACATATCAGCAGTTAATTTGAAATTAATTCCCGGAAGCTGTAAAAAAACACTAATTTAAAAACAAATGCTCCAGATCGATCTATTGCTGTTTTTTAAAGTATCGTTAGTTCATGCAATTTAAATGTATATTTTATGGGAAAATGGTATGGTATGGTATGGGAAGGATTAGAAAAAGGACAAGGAATGTTATATCAATATAAATAAGTCATATAGTGAATAGATACAATTAGTTTTTAGGGACGATTCCAGGAAGCTGTGAAAAATATAAATAATTCAGAAACTAATTATTCAGATGGACATGCATGATTGTAACACGAATAGTGATGACGCTGCAATTTCAAGGATCAACCGAAACTTTCAGTGGAAGCAGCTCGCGTTGCCGAAAACGTCATCGGCCGACGAAACGCACACAAACACTGACTGGACCTCTGGCTCTTCCTTTTCCTTTTTTTCCCCTTGCCAACACCGAAACTTTCAGCGGGAGCAGCTCGCGTTGCCGAAAACGTCATCGGCCGACGAAACGCACACAAACACTCCCCATACAAAATGCTGAAATAAATGTTCAAAAATCGAAACCCTTGAAAACGATATTTTCTGATTGATTTCGTATCTTCGGCAAAATAAGGTATTGATGATGGGAGGAATTTCCTTAAAAATTTACATTTTTAAATAGAAAACCCGTTTATTTTTAATTTTTCACATAAACACGGAATTGCGCAAGACAATTTTTATTACGGAAAATTTTATCTTTAAAGTTAGGCCGTAGGCAGCAATTCCCCACGAAAACAGCATGGAAAAAAACAAAAGTGCTCGGATCTGGGGGTTTCCTGGCCGAATTAATTAGACCCGTATTTCTTTGTTTGGCCATTAGGGTGACCTACGCCGTGTTAGGGTGGTCTGAAAAATGGCCATTTTCGTCGATTTTCGCAAAAACTCCTCGCCATTTTAACCGATTATACGCAAATGAAAGGTGATAAGTTGGCCTTTCAAAGAAAAATAGTAACAAGTTTCAAAAATCTAGCCTAACATATGAAAAGAGCGTATGAAACTTTGAAATGCCGTTTTGATGGTGTCTGGACCAAAGAGGCTATGTCTGGAAATATTTTGATTGGATTCCCCGAACATTTTTACATAACATATTAAAAATTGGGAGGAGTTCATGAACAGGATTCCGAGATATGATTTTTTGAAAATAAAATCCGTGTTTTTCGACGCGCCACGCGCAAAAACCTGAGAATGACGAAATCGGCAAAAAAACAACTTTTTTCACTAAAACTCCGATACCATTAAAATTTTAGCGATGACCTATAGATGTTTGGGTACCAACATTTTCGTAATTAAAAGACGACTTTTTTTTTCTTAAATATTGCTTTCTTCGAGAAATACAAGAATTTGCATTTCTTGTAAAATTGCAAAAAAATATTCCAAAGATTTAAAACATAAGTTTATTTTACAGTTTGTTTATAATCATTAGTTTTTTTTAAATCTGTGTTTTGACGAAAAATTATTATTTTGCGAAAAAAAAAACTTTTTCGGAAATTTTCTGAAATTGAACAAATTTTTAAATGAACATAAAGACGTTCAAATTATTAGAAACGCAGGGGACTGCATTTGAAATTGATTACAGCTCATTGCCTTCAAAACTTCGATGAACTTTTGAATTATTTTGAAAAAAATATTATTTTTGCCAACTGTTTTTTCGGGTCGAAAACTTTGAAAATATTTGTAACAGCCTCAGCAAAAATAAGGAAAAACTGTAATTAAATCAAAATGCCAACTTATTTTTGAAAGGTATTTTACTATTGAAAGTTTCGTAAAGTTTCATCAATTGATAATATATCATAGGAGATAACAGTATGTCCCAATAGGGTGGAATCGAAAATTGGTTTCTTCAGCAACACATTTTTTGAGTCCCTTTTAGGGTCCCAAAAAACCTCCCAAAATTTGGGAGCGATTGGTTAAGCCCACGATTGGAAATTTGTATGGAAATTACTATCGGGAAACTTGCATTTTCACATTTTTGAAATTAAAAAATTCATGTTTTATTATTTTATGAAACTAACACCGTAGACGTATAGCCCTCGATGTCCTTAACAACTCTCTCGAAGACAGTATGGTGCTAACTTGCTTCTAACAAAAGTTACAGAGCGTTCAAGAGAGTCATTTCGCAATACTCGGTAAAAATCATACATTTTGCCAACACTGCCAAGTCAAGTGGAAACTTTCTTAAACTATAATATATTTAAGGAATTTGGGTGCAATTTAACTAAATAATGTCTTCTGAACATTTCTTCATAACGTTTTTACTTAAGGCTCTTCAAATCTAAGATCAATCGTGTTTATTTAGTATTTCATGGTTCCTTCGGCAATGTTGGCAGAAAATGCGAGTTTCACTGATTATTTCAGCACACTACTTTTGAAAACTCTGTATCTTTTTTGTGACGCACTTTAGCACCATACTGTCTTCGGAAGAGTTGTTCAGGACATTCAGGGCTATACTTCTACGGTGTTAATTTCATAAAATAATAAAAGATGAATTTTGTAATTTCAAAAATGTGAAAATGCAAGTTTCTCCATAGTAATTTCCATACAAATTTCATTCGCTTTGCGCCTATCGTGGGCTTAACCAATCGCTCCCAAATTTTGGGAGGTTGTTTGGGACCCTAAAAAGGACCCAAAAAAATGTGTTGCTGATTGGATTTTTATCATTTTAAATTTTTCCATATAACTAGATTCCACCCTAATGTCCCAACTAATTTAAAGAAAAAAATACATAAAACCGATTTTTTTAAATTCCACCAAATATCTTACAGAAAAAAAAATTATTCATGGAATTCAAAAATGGCTTCAAAATTCATATGCTACCCATGTTTGCATATATGTCCCATATGCAAAAACAGCAAGCTGAGAAAAATGCATTTGAAGTTTGTCCCACACATAAGGCTACGTGTTTGGTTTTCCCGATTTTGAACCAAACTGTATCAATAACTCAAAATTGGTGAAAATACATATGGGACATTCTTGCGATCAGGGGCAGTATGGTTGCTTCTATTTTCAAATCTTGGATTTTAAATGTATCGATCCCTAAAGAGCACTGTTAGGGTCATTTGAACTCAACAATCTAAAATAAGACAGTACATTGTATATATTTTCCTGAGTAAAGCTAAATTAACATTCAGTCAATGTTCAATAAATCTACTTCAGTAAAAATGTCACTATCAAAAAGGCCATTACGTGGTGAAGTGCCTTGTTGCCTTGTTTTAAGTCTGCCCACGTAGTCCGACTTTCTTTTGTTGGCAACAGTTGCTGATCGAAATGCGCGATTCAATCGTGCAACCCACTTTTCCAATTTGGACCAAATTTCAGTGAACATTTAAGGTTTGCCCTAATTTACCACCAATCACTCAACTTTGTTTAGTCTAATTCGTCGAAATTCCCTTTCCGCTCGATTGGAGAGTTTAAATTGAATCAAATGGCTCGTCGTTGCGCAACAAAATCCCGTTGATAACCCCCGTCGAATGCACAAGTCTGTTTACTTTCCCTCCGATTTAGGAGCAACACCACCAAGTTCGACGCTGACATCACTCGAACAGCACAGCCTGTTCCAGAATGTAGAACAGCGATGCATCACCACCACACGGTGCAAGTTCTGATTGAAAACACAGCTGCTGTGCGCGCCCTCACTTCGACTCTGGTATCAGCTTAGGGTCGGTGAGGTTAGTTTGGGGTTTGCTTCTTAGAATCCGGTTCTCTGACAAGCTTCATGCAGCGTTACGAGTACCATGAGATCTTGAATGTCAGAGATACTTCGTTTGGGTGTAGATTTGTGCGCCATTACAAGTCCAAAATGGCAACACTGACTGCGACTCCCGCGTTATCAATCGTCAAACCGCCGTCGTGGACGGAACCCCGAGTGTGCCCTTGATTGAGTTATGTGCGCGGGAAGAACATTCGCGGCAATTGTTCGCGCAGCGGAGCGAAGTTCGCTCGTGTAACTTCCCACTTCTGTGTGTTTACTTGGCTGCGAAAACAGCCTCTCCCCGCAACAGGTAGCACAGCAGTTGAGGAAATTGTACAAAACGGTCGGAATTCGCTTGCCGGAAGATGTAAAACACCACGAGAACATGGCTTTTGCCGATTTGCTTCGGCAGGTTGCCTTTTTTCTTTCTTTAGGTTTCCAGGGCTTCACATATTAACCTATACACGCTGGTACGGAACATGTCACGGTTGCTTGCCGAGCCAGTGTTGCTAGTTTGAAGGTTTTTTTTTCGCCAAAATCTGACCCGTAGACGGAGGACAAACTTTCAACAAAAAAAAAAAACCTGCCAAAAACGGCCAAAATCCATCAACGTAAATTCTTCCGGACAGAATGATTGGCGGTTCGGCATTTTATTAGTAAATTTTTGGACACTTTCGGCCTTTCTTTTTTCCCTCCACCGAACCGATATGGTCAATATTTATTTTCATCACCCCCGCTCACCTCCAACTCTGGGGAGTTGGGTGACAGCGAGGTGGCGGCCGCTCTTTGAGCTCAATTTAACGACCGCGAGAAGGTTCAATCTCCGGCGGATTTTGCGCAGCCATTAAATGTGGTCGAATAAATGTTTAAAAAAAAATGAAACGCAACATTAAAAGTTGCCAACAATTGGCAATCGCTTTAGCATTTAGTTGCTGCGAAAGCGCGCTTTTTCATGAGGAAAATCGTCGATTAAAACGCTTCGAAAGCCGTTCGATTGATCCACCTTCACGGTGGCGAAAATCAAGATCGCCGAGGCGAAATAACTGTAAGGGGTTGCCGCAATTAGTTTGTTCAGTTAAAAAAAGCAACTCAATACCAGATCTAGGTGGGATCAACCCCGTGAAGCTTCCCATAAATTGATGCTAATCAGTAGGGCGACCTGCAGGAAAAACTGCTGACTCTAGAACGGCGAAGCTCTGTATGGCCCTTCAAGGTGTTCCCAGGCAACGATTCTCCTCGCTGTACAGTAGAAAAACCTAGTCCGACCATATTTTTTCCGCTACCAGTTTCCTAACCTGGCTGGCAGGTTGGTCTATACACGGCGTGTGAGGTCTCACTAGTAGACCCTAAGGGCAAGGCAGTGATGCCAGATTTTACAGACAAAATGTGTCTGCTTCTTTGGAAATTAATCCGCAGGCGTATTACCGTCATGGTAGGTATGTCAGAAGTTCCAAAATATATTTGGGTAATTCTCTACCAACTCACACGAAATCGGGAAAAGGTGCCCCGACCCCTCTTCGATTTGATCACGTATCCGAGGTCCTTTTTTTGATATGTCGTGATGGAGGGGCGGTACGACCCCTTCCATTTTTGAACATGCGAAAAAAGAGGTGTTTTTCAATAATTTGCAGCCTGAAACGGTGATGAGATAGAAATTTGGTATCAAAGGGACTTTTATGTAAAATTAGACGCCCGATTTGATGGCGTACTAAAAATTCCGAAAAAACGTATTTTTCATCGAAAAAAAACACAAAAAAAGTTTTTAAAATTCTCCCATTTTCCGTTACTCGACTGTAAAAAATTTGGATCATGTCATTTTATGGGAAATTTAATGTACTTTTTGAATCTACATTGACCCAGAAGGGTAATTTTTTCATTTAGAACAACATTTTTCATTTTACAATTTCGTGTTTTGTCTAACTTTGCAGGGTTATTTTTTAGAGTGTAACAATGTTCTACAAAGTTGTAGAGTAGACAATTACAAAAAAATTGATATATAGATATAAGGGGTTTGCTTATAAACATCACGAGTTATTGCGATTTTACGAAAAAAAAAGTTTTAAAAAAGTTACTTTTTGCGTTTCTCTTTGTTTCGTCGTCCGTGTCTGTCGCGGGTGACCATGAACGGCCATGATCAACGACGACCAACTTTTTCAAAACTTTTACCCCTTAGGACAAAGTTTCACGCAAATCGAAGAGGGGTCGGGGCAACTGCTGTGTGAGTTGGCGGAGAATTACCCATTTCTCTAAATAACATATCTAACGAGGTACAATAATATAGTCCCGAGGTCATTTTCTTTCAGCAAAAAAATGTTCCATGAATTCCACTTAAGTACTCATAGAGTGAAACAGGGTTGCCAGAATATTCATGCTGGTTCTCATCGCAAAATACGTTTGTTTTACAGTTGTAAAATTTTTAAATTTTTAAGTTTAAAAGTTAAATTTTAAAGTGATGTCACGATTTTTTTTCGTTCAAATTTTTTGTGAAAATAGCCTAAAATGTGACAAAAAGACTCACAAAATATGCAGGATGGTATGTCTCTCCTAAAAAATAGAAAAATCATTTAATAAAACCGTTTTTTTTTTAAAGTGGTCTAAACGTCAAAATTTTCAAAAACCGATAGTGGGAATCGACTCCCCAGAAAATTTTAAATAAAAGTCTCCATATTGACCATTTTCCTAAGTCCAATCCTTGTGAAGATACAGCGCGGTTTAAAAAATAAAAATGTTGAAAAAATAGGTTTTTTAGTGGTTTTTGGCAATTTCTATATGACAGACAGATTTTTCAGTCTCGTAAATATTTTTACCGGAAAGCTCGTCCAATTTCCTATAAGTTTGTCTTTGACAGCATTTCGATTGAATGTATGGGCTTACAGATATATGCGTAATTACATTGCTCATAACTGAAAATAGAATATTTTTTTTCAGTGTGGTAGAAACCTGGATAGTTAATAAGCTTACGTAAATATTTAAACGAGTCAAATTGAAAAGCTGTCAACGACAAACTTAGGGTTCGTTCAAAAATTACGTCCATGAATAGGGGGAGGGGCGGGGGGTCTGAGATTTGTGACAGCCCATGTTAAAGGTATAGGAAAAGTGCGTGACAGGGGGGAGGGGGGGGGGGTCCGAAATCCCGAAAATCTCTGGACGTAATATTTGAACAAACCCTTATTGGTAATTGGACGAGCGCCGATAAAAATATTCACGAGACTGAAAAATCAAGTCTGTCATATAGAAATTGCCAAAAACCACTAAAAACCTATTTTTTCAACATTTTTATTTTTAAAACCGCTGTATCTCCACAAGGATTGGACTTAGGACAATGGTCAATATTGAGACTTTTATGAAAAATTGTCTGTGGAATCGATTCCCGCTATCGGTTTTTGAAAATCTTGACGTTTAGACCACTTTTCAAAAAAACAGTTTTAATAAATGATTTTTGTTTTTTTTAGGAGAAACATACCATCCTGCATTTTTCGTGAGTCTTTTTGTCACATTTTAGGCTATTTTCACAAAAATTTTGAGCGAAAAAAAAGCGTGACATCACCTTAAAATTTAACTTTTAAACTTAAAAATTTAAAAATCTCATAGAATTGGCGTGTATTTTTCTTTCAGTGTATTTTTTTCAAAAAGCCCGTCTAATTTCCTACAAGTTTGTCTTTGACGACTTTTTGATACGATGTAACGGCTCAGAGTTACAGCAATATTTAATTATAAAATACAAAAATATTTAAAACCCTCACGCCTTTCTCAAATATCATCATCGAGTGCAACTGGCTCCATATACACAAAAACAAGTCTAAAAATTTTCATTGAAATCGAAGAGGGTCGGGTACAAAAGTACCAGAAAAAAATCCTGATTTGAGCTGGAATTACTCTATAAAAAGATATTTAAAGTAAAACTAATCAATGCCCCCACAACCTTACAATTACTTTTAAAACTTGCCCTGGTTGCCAGTTTAAGCGAATGAGATTCTGATTGACATTGACACAACTTGTTTAAATAAAAAAAATGGTTGGTTATCTGTTCTTGAACAAAATGGTAAAGCATTGAATTTACCTCAGCAGTTTGCAAAGGTTTTTGGGAATTCTACATTTTTTCAAATAAAAAGTCAATTGAAGCTTCCCTTTGTAAATTGTAAAAAAATGGGAATCCAAAATACATTTTTAAAATATATTTGATGAAGACTACAAATCGATAGAAAAATGAAGATACAAGTTCAAAAATTAAGTGAAAATATAGTTTTGTGTACACGGACAAAAATGTTTTGAAAATTTACTGGATTAATCGAGTTTTTGGATGGACCCAAAAGAATCAATTTCTATACAAGCCCCCGGATAAAAAATTACCATTTGATTACCATATTGGATCATACAATGACACTTTGAGAAATGGTAACTATTTGTGAAATCGTTTTTCAATTTCCCAAAATTAAAATTTAACTATATTAAACTATTTGTGAACTGTTTGATTTAAGGTTACTTTTTGCCAAATAGTACTTAAACCATTTATTTACCATACAACAAACAGTTTTTGACGAAAATAGTACTGAGTTTTTAAGGTTACCATTGCTAACCACCCTTATGCCAGATGGTTAAACCATTTGTGAGATAGTAAAATTCATGCCAACCATATAAATACCATTTTTAAAATAGTAGTCAAACATTTTTGGAAATGGTAGTAACAATATAGTTTAAAGTTCAATTACCATATGAAAAAAAGTTTTTATATGGTACTTTTTTATGCGGGCCTTCAGACAAATTTACGTCAATATCAGAAAATCTGTATTTTGAGTTGATGAAATTGAAGTACATAGCCAACAAAAAAAAACAGTTTAAGTAAAAAAACAAAATACAAAAATCAAATTTTCAACAAGAAAACAAAAGTAAATTTCGGAAGAAATGCTGAGAAAGAGTTAATGGCAGTTAATTTTGCGGCAAATTTTATTTAAGATGACAGTTATATGTGTGTGCCAACGACGACGAAGAGTCATTCTTAAAGCACAGCGCGCGCGCCTTGGTTTCCACTTACAAAATTCTGTCCATTTCTTGGACTTTCTCCAGCCAAACGGGTTTGATGTTAAATTTGTTTTTTTTTTTACTTTTGCCTTCGAGATGGCAGCCAGTTCTTTTAATTCAATTGATTTTTATTGTAATTGGCAGATACACACAGGCATATCGTTGATCGGTGCTGAAGTATTTTAAGAAGAAGATTTGGGTTTAAGTTTATGGAGGAAAAGAAACTAATTAACCCTCAGTGGAACACTGGCATTCAAGCAGTTTTTTTTTTTTCTTTATTTTCAGTGTATTACAATATAAAGTTTTGTTATGTACACAAAACTTATTATCAACACAAAAAAAAAACTTTTTGCTTACACCGGCATTTGAACCGGAGCTCTTTTCATGACATCTTATCTCATAACCTCTGCCCTGCAAAGGCTTTATGGTCGTTGAGAGGTATAACTCAATGATGCGCAACTGCCAAAAATGTCGAGCGATTACAGTTTTTGTACGTCAGTACAATTAACATTAAAACATTCAAGTCACTAAAGTACTTAGATATCATTCAGTTGAAAAGGTACCGAAATTGATAACGAAATTGAAACATTTAAATAAAATTTGAAAATATCTGATTCACACCTGAGGCAACCTTTTCCGTGTACTGTCACCCCTCAATCAGCTGCTTTGCGCCATGACATCACCCTTCCCGCTCGTCATTAAACGATTCGTGACGCCCCAATCTAACGTCACCAACAGCTAATGACTTCACCAGAATCCAGAATGAAGCGATCTACCACAATCGTCACAGGCAAGCCTTGAACTAGTTATTGCCGCCGCCGCCGCAGCTGGCTGCTTCATCTTCTTGACAGTTCTTCGAACGAGCTTCGTCTAGCTAGAAGTGAAAAGGGGTCGTGACTTGGCAGACGAAGTTCTGAACACTGCGATAAGGCGCACAAGTGTACTTTGGGAAGACGCCATTAAACGCCCCACGCGACAAAGCCATTCGCGATAAGGCGACCTAATGTGCTGATACCTGACTTGGAATTGATAGGAAATTGAAATTCCTCATGAGTTGAGTAGTTTGGTGAGTCACAGCTCTGAGAGCAAGTGCGGGTTCTTGTGGTGAAATTGAAATGTTGAACAATACACTTTTTCTGAATAATAAATGTGATTGGTTAAACGAAATTCATGCATTTTCTAGTGAAAAGATGATTAAAATTTCCTTAAATTATGCACATAACAATGGTAGCATCCCACATACCGCAAAGCGAGCGCGTTCCGTCGCATTTCATTTAGTGTCATTCATTTTAATTAATATGCCGGCTGGTCTACCATTAGCCAGCATAAAGACACTTGCCCGCTTCTTGGAAAGCAAACGACAGCACTACTGTGCGACCACAGCGATTAGTTCTCACGCTGACAGCTGAGTGTGCATGGGAAAAAATCAACGACAAAGGAAACAAAGTTGATGTGCGCAAACATTAGCTGTTCGATTGCCATAGCAATTCGCGCACTTTATGCGCCTAATCGTGCTCTTCTTTTACTCTGTGTTTTGTGGAACTTTGAAAGCATTTGACTGCAATTTCTATGTAGAATTACAGAAAACAGTGTAAAATCTTGATTCAGAGAGGTGAGATATTCATTTTCCCACAGAAACCACCTGACTGTAGAATCTGTCGCTGGTGTTGAGTTCTAAAGAAGACAAACGTACCCTCGCGTCTAACAGTTCCCCAAAATGAATCACGTAATTTGTTCCACTTGTGGTCGAGCAAACTTGCTGCTCGACACGCCGACACACAATCATAAAGCTCCCGATTTTATGGAAGTCGACCGTTTTTCACTCACTTTAGTTTTTGGCCTTGGTCGTAAATCAAACTCTGGTTGTCGGTTGCCTTTTTTTTTCTTTGGTTCTCCCCTTTTTTGCGGGGTGTTGATGTTATCTGCCAAACAATTAAGTGGAATCGTCCACAACAACTTGGAGAGTTAGTTGTTTACGATCCCGGCGACGTAACTTTGAAGTTTTGTCTCTTTTTTTTTCGCTTTCGCGCGACTAAATTTCGTATGATTCACAACAAACCGCGCGCGCGCAGAGTCTTGTCACGTGTTTGGAGGGGGGCAATTCCTGGAAGCCAATTGAGACACTGTGGAATGTCGCGTCGCGGGACCTTCGTTGAACAGCAAAACAACTCCGAAACAACAGATATAAATAATGACGAACTAACGTTTTGTTTATTTAAAGATGTTTTTTTTTTATTCAAAGCAACATATTTTACGAATAATTGGTTTAATAAAAAATAAATAAAAAATAAACATAAGTATGATTAGTTATGAAGGAAAGCGATTTTGGATAAAGTTTTATAAAGAAAAAAAATGTGAACCTGATGAATATTCATCAAAAACTGATGAAAATTCATCATTTTCTGGGGTAAAATTAATCATTTTTTGACACAAAATGTGATGAATATTACCATTATTTTTTTTGTGTAAGAAAATAAATAAAGCTTAAAAAAATAACGATTTCTTATTATTTTTCATTAAAATTATGCTATTTATGTCTACAGAACTAGAGGCATAATAAAATGTATGGTAACTTTTGGTCAAAAGCAGAAAGATTTCTAAAACTTGAGAAATTACTTCCAGAACCAATTAACGATGGACATTGGAAAAAACTTCCGGAAAAAATGACACAGATTTTTTTTTAGGTTGAAATTTTGGTTGGTTGAATATTACCACTTTTTTGAGTAGTTTTAATATAAAAAAAAAATAAAAGAAAAGTCAACCTGATGGAAATTCATCAGAAACTGATGTAATATTACTCTTTTTATGACACAAAATCGATCACCAAAATTATAATCTTCCACAGTCATACCCAACCTGGTCACTTTGGAACCGGTTACCGGGGTCCACTGGGGGACACTTGCGAAGTATGCTAGAAATGTTATCATGCGACGTATCAAACTTCATGAAATTGAAAATTATGACCATTCTCAGTTCTTACTTAAAACTTGTCACACCGGAACCTGTTTCCGGTGGCCATTGGAGGACACTTGCAGAGTATGCTAGAAACCTTATCATGCGTCATATCAAACTTTATGGAATTGAAAATTATGACCATCCATAATAATGCCGACGATTTTTTACCCAAGCTGGTCACTTTGGAACCGGTTAAGGGTGTCCGCTGGGGACAATTGCGCAATATGGAAGGAAACCTATCATGCGACATATCAAACTTCATGAAATTGAAAATTATGACCATCCATAATAATGCCGACGATTTTTTACCCAAGCTGGTCACTTTGGAACCGGTTAAGGGTGTCCGCTGGGGACACTTGCGCAATATGGAAGGAAACCTATCATGCGACATATCAAACTTCATGAAATTGAAAATTATGACCGTTCGCTGTCATGCCGGCGAATTTTGACTCAACTTGGCCACTCCGGAACCGGTTACCGGTGACCACTGGAGGACACTTCTGGAATATGCTGGACCCCCTATCATGCGGCACATCAAACTTCATGAAATTGAAAGTTATGACCATCTATAGTCATGCCGAGGTTCTCCGAGACAACGTGGTCACTCCAGAACCGGTTACCAGTGGCCACTTGGGGACGCTTCCGGAATGTTCTAATAAACCTATCATGCGACATATCAAACATCATGAAATTGAAAATCATGCCGAGTAGACCAAATACGAGTTTGCTTTGAACCAACGCATATCAATTAAGACAATCAAAGGTTAATTTATCGGTGCATAAATGAAAAATAAACGAACAAATAAACCACTGTGAAATTTCCCCCCTACCACATTGCTGATCCAGCCAATTGACGGGTGCCCTCTGCAACGATAAAATTATCATAACGTGCTTTCACGACTCATTGGACTCAACTGCGCTGCAGCCCTCTCGAGGTGCACGTCAAAGCGGCTGTCACTGCTGAGGGGTTTCACATTTGCAAAGTTTTTTTTTTGTGCTCGCATAATTTACTCTAATAACGCTATGATTATCCAATTAACGAGGTCTCATGTGCGTGATATCAATTGCATTTTTTTTTCGTTTCAATTTTGTCTCGACTTTAGTTATTTTTAATAACGCTGCATAGCATATACCTTTGTTACACAATTGTTTTGATGGGCATTTTATTCAAAGTGCTTTTTTGTAGGTCAGTGTTGCATCAACAAGTCTAATGGAAAGAGAGACGAACACATTTATAATTAATTGTATTCGGCAAAAATTACCCTGCATTTCGGCCCAAGCAGTCGGCCCTTGTCCCAAGTTGGGACAGACTAGCAGCTCGTTGGTTACGAAACCGTGGCCCGAAATGCATAGCGCTCTTGTGGTACACGGCTGCTCAAAATATGCACCAACTACGAATTCAATTCAAATGTCAGTCCCACCAACGCCACACAAGAGGCCAATTTGAATCGATTATCATTAATTAGAGAGATTTTCTGCATCTGTTTTGAGTTTATAGTTTCTGGTCTGCGTGGAGTTTTGCTCTCTCCCTCTTCTACCGAGCGACTCGAATTATAACCTCAATCTTTGGAGCGGCGAGCGGATGCAATCCGGTCCCCGGCGTCGTGGCCATCTTGGCTGTACACATTTGGGTCCGCGCGCCGTAATTGGCTGACCAAAGCCGAGCGTCGAAGAGTTCGGGGGGGTAGTCCAGAGCAAACGTCCGATAATTGACCCATTTCTCAATTATATTCTAAGTTTTGGTGGACCCCTCGCGGTCCGATCCGAAAATGCCACTCCGTCGAGTGAACTTTCCATTTCCTTTTTCGGCGTTGCGGGAACTCGCTTTAGAATCCACGAGAACGCTAAGGGAACCAATTAGTTCTGCTTCGAAGACGGACGGCAAATTAGCCGATTAGCTGGAGGTTTTTCGAATGCCTTCTGGTCGGTTTGAATGCTTAAACGGGTTAACAAGTTGAAAGGTGGAAAACAAATGTTTAATCTGTGGCTTTGGCGCGCAAGTGGAATGACGCAAGAGTTTATTGCTCCAGAATGTGTTAGATGAACAATCAAGGTGATGTTCATCTGAACAGAAGCGTTGAAGGCACTTTAATTTATTGGGTTCCCACCAAATTAGTTCAATTGTGAGCAGTTCTGTAGAATTTCACAAAACAAAATCTAATTGAAATTTTTGTATTTTTTTTATTTTGATCCAAATAATTTGTATCTTGTAAAAGGATTTTGCTTTTTATACCTAACAAAAACTTGAATTTGACAAACTTTACTCCCTTCGATTTATTATTTCTTTTTTCATAAAACACAAAACAAAAAGACAAAAAGTACCAACTTCTGAACTATATGGCATGACGGACGTTTGGTATTTCACCAAGTCATGATTTTTTTTTAAATAATGATTTTTGAGGATTATTGTAAATTATTCGGAATCAAAAATACTTTTGTAAATGTTTGATAAAATGCACCATTTTCGAGTTGAAACCATTTCTAGTTTAAAAATAAAAAAAAGTTTTTGAAAATTTTCAATGTTAAAATATGAAACATTCGTGAAATCTTCCGATCTTTCTGAAAACAATATTTTCATTTTATTAAATCAAGAATAACACTTGAAAAGTACATAATATTTAATGTTTGGCCCTTTTGAAATGTTAGTTTTGTTTTAAAAAAAATTAAAATATTGTTTTCGGAAAGATCGGAGAATTTCGACGTTTCATATTTTAACATTGAAAATCGGACCATTTGTTGCTGAGATATCGACATTAGAAAACGGTGAGTTGTTTGGGTGAGACATTAGAAAACATCAATTTTCCTGATTTTAAATCTTTGCATGACAATATCTCAGCAATTAAAGGTCGTATCAGCAAAGTTTTAAAAAGCAAAATAAAGAGAACTTTCTTAGCTTTTCCAAAATATTTTTATTTTTCAAATGAGGTTTTGCAGCTCGACTGTGTTTCAAATGTAGGTGGCGCCAAAATTAGGTTACTTGCCTAAAATCGTATGCCTTTCTGCAGGATTGAAGAACAAAATCACTTATTTCTCATGATTCCCTCCATCAATCTTAATGAAACTGGTTGCAAAAAACGAGAAAAAAATTGCTTTAAAACAATAAACATCAAATTTTGGACGCGCAAAAAAAATGTGAACTTTTTCTTTAAAAAAAACATCATTTGGAACACGAAAAAATTAGTTGATAACAGATGTGTTAACGTATATTTAACAATTTTTATTGATTTTTGACAGACTTTCTTGCCAAATAGTCCAAATTACTATCTTTTTCTAAATGTACAGTTTTCTCATAGAAAAATCAAACAAATATTGAAAAGTTGTACACCAAATTATTGGAAATAATTTTTCACATCCGAATCCGGCATAAGTTTTATAAAAATGTTGATTATGAAGCAAAAAAACACATTTTTTCAAAAAATCATTGTTTTACGCTATTTGTTCACATGTTTCTTTTAGCTTTGCTGCAAATCCTCTAAAGTGAGCAAACATGGGCACTAATTTAAAAAAATGGATAACTGCGACTATTTTCAAAAAAGTAACCTAAAAATGGCTATACAGTCCAGACTCGATTATCCGAAGTTTCGATTATTGACGATATTCGATATTCGATTCATAACTTAACAATTTTTTTTTCTTGTCTTTTTATTTTCTTACATCAAATCAGAGTTCTGTGACCCCATTTCAGTCAAAATTTAATATTTGATTACATTTTAAATTGAAAAATGCCTTTTTTTAACATGTTATTACCGCCATTTTGGTCGTCCATCTTGGATTTAAAAATTCTAAATCATTTTAGAGCAGTTTATGGGTCATACTAAAGCTCGACCATCAAAAAAAAAGACAACGAAGAATTATTTTTTATCATGATTCGATTATCCGAAGTGAAATTTTTCCGAGGCCTTCGGATAATCCAGTCTGGACTGTAACTTGATAACAGTGCACTTTATCAAAATTTCACTAAAGTACTTTTTGATTGCAAATTCGATTTTGCATCGATTTTTTTTTTTTTTTGAAAAAATCAGTCTTGATTCAAAAATTCAAAGATTTTTTGCACATTCTGGAAATTTCTGAAAAGTTGGCATTTGATGTCCCCTAATATCAGAAAAATAGTGTTTTTTGCAAATCAAGTTTTAGTGACAAAAAGTGAAATTAAAAATCACCTAATTTTTTTTACCGTGTATCATTTGTTTTTCAGTGTAGTCCTTATCCATACCTACAACTTTGCCGAAGACATCAAATCGATCAAAAAATTCCTTCAAAAGATACAGATTTTTGAATTTTCATATATCATTTTTGTATGGACAGTTGCCAAATTTGTTTGGAAAATTATATGGACAAACTAATGATGCAAAATGGCTTCTTTGGGCATACCAAAGGCACCAAAAAGTTTCAGCCGGATTAAAAAATACAAATATTAAAATCAATGAAAAAAGACCTATTTCGTAGAAAATTGCTCTATAGAAAAGAACAGACAATTTCACAGGTTTCATTTTTAACGTAACCAATAATTTACGAGACATCGCAAGTTGAAAAATCAACTTTAATTTTTTTATAAACTAGTTTTAGTTGTTAAAAACTGTTTTTTCCTACTGTTTACGTTGTGTAACGGCTTCCAAGGTTTGTTCCAAGGTTTTAAACTGTTCTTCCACAATCTTGCTGGCCTCACTAAAAAAAACTTCCCCGAGTTATTCAGCTTCACAAAACAGTTTAACCACGGTTTTCCTGTGTGAACCAGCCAGCAAGTTTTTCACGCGCAGCTTCCACTTTCCAAATCTCACTGGCACAGCAGAAGCACCCGAGCTCAATCTATCTCTCGGAAGACTTACACCGTGGGAAGGGGGCTGCCGTGTTTGCCATTGTATTCCGTCACGGATAAAAGCTGGAAAAAAGCTAGTTGCATGTTTTCGTGGGGGGTTGTTCATAAAACTTTAGTACAGGTGAAGGAGAAAAGCTTTTAGAGAAAGGTGACATGTGATGAACTGTCATGAATAGGTAAACTTGTTGCAGCAACCTATTTCTAACTTAACTATTTTCCAACATGTTCAAACGGTTTCCTTCCGTGCACCCCTCGATCATAATTTTAATTTCTTCTGCTTTGCAACTTTTTTTCCATTGAACAGTTTTGTCTAAAAAAAGCAGCTATTGTTCACCTGAGACAACGAGAAATGCTTTCCAAGGTATCAGTCCCTTGAAAAAGGGGTGGGCGGGGGCGTTTTCAACCGAAGAAAATTGATCTCCATTGTATCGTTGGGGGAAATTGGTCTCACGGTTTCGGTTATGCACTGTGGTTTACTGCTGTGGACTAAAATTTCTCCAACAAGCCCGTTCAAATTATCCGCCATGTACTGTCACTGACCTGTTGCACAGTGCATTACTTCGAACGCTTTCGGGTAATCCACGGTGGCCTGACCTTCCCAAAGTTTGACGTTGCAGATCGAACGTCCAATCCGCGTTACGCTGCACTGCGTTCCGGTCTCGCTCCGCGACAACGGTTACGCTTCGGTGACACGCAATCGAGCGGAACTCCGAACTCTGTGTCGAGCGGAAATAATCGGGAAATTTTGTGGTCATTTCCTCTGCCCCAAAGTACCTACTGGTAGCAGCGGCCACATGAAACAAGAAACCATGCTTAAAGCCTAACGGCAAAGCAGTGACTTGTGGTATTTAGTTGCGGGGAGTTGCGTGCGGTAAGGCAATTTGGGAGCCGACAATTTTGAAAATCAGCTGGTTCAAACGCTCTGTTGAAGAATCGGTGGGAAGCTGGTTGGAGGCCATCACTTTCACTACGCGGTTTGAAGACACGCTTTCGGCGGCTTTGACAATCGTGATGTGCACTTGTTGCTTTTGAATGGTTATGAGGCGACGACGTATCGTGCTGATCAGTTGTCGGCCCTAATTGAGTATTATCTCGGATGAAACTTGCTCGAACAATTGCCAACTTGCATGGCTGACGGGCATCAGTCGTAGAGTAAAAATGTTGCGTGTCCAAGATGGATTTAGAAATTCGTACAGCTCGTGCATGTATACAGTGATCAAAGAATCTTTATCAAAAGGGGTTTACTGAGCACTCTTTGAGAGAGAGGACTCAAAAAAGAAATAGTCGGATGTTATTGTGATATTAATTACATCTGGGAATGCTGACAGATTATGTACCACAAATAATTACTTTTTATTACTTTTTGTTAAATTCAAATTCCACACATTCATTAAGGTACACCCAAAGTTAAAGACCGAGCGGATAGTCCTCCCGAAAAGAAACGAGAGGAAAGTACTATTCAGCGAGAGTATAGACCTCTCACACTTACAACAACAATAAACCATGTTCATTCGTTCATTGAAACAGTTCATCCCATTGGGTGGCTTATATGGACAAATGACCGCCACCCAGTCATCGAACCATGGTGGCCGATACGGCAAAGGCACGGTTCGATATGCCAAAGGTCTTGGGTTCGAGTTTCGGTATTGGTACTTTTTTCAGGGGTGAACTTTTTAGAAAATGAGTAAAGTACTCTTGACAATTTCGGGATTTATCATCACCGTCCGTTCACAGTACCATTTCACTACCGAACTGTGCTCTTTATCCTATCGTATGCCGATGCCCAGTTCTGGGTGATAAAGTCACACAAAAACGAGGTAATTTTCAACCACCATATTTTTAGCTGTTTTTAGCTTGGTAGTAAGTTAGACTGTTTTTGAAAATCTAACTTTTTCAGTTTTTTTTTTTTTTTTTCATCTAGAGGGTTGTTGGGCTTGCCAATTCAAGCAGCTTTTTCGAAGACATCAAAATTTTATTTCGCAATTTACGACCAAATTTAGAGAAAACACCAAAATCATCATATTCATAGAAATCCCAAAATATAATCAAAAATCGACATTTTTATAAATTGACTCAAATGGAAAAACATGTAATCGAACAATTTTCGAGTTTCGTTAGGGTGGTCCCATACACTTTCACCTTGAAAATTGGACATTTTTCAAATAAAGATATTTAGATTTTTTCAGCGTTTGCAAACATATTGTATGTAAAAAAAGTATTTACACCCCTTGGGCACTATGCACATTTTGTGATGAAACATGTAAAAAATTTAAAGTTTGACAGGAACCTAGTACTACGTTTTGTTCAGAAACTCATGCCAAACATTTTGCTACAAAAAGCTCATGAAAAGATGATTTCTATTAAAAGTTATATAACAAATACTATTACGAAAATAAAAAAGGTGCAAAAAAAGTTTGTACACCTTTCGAAAAATTAACATAAATAATGTTATTTGTTGACATATCACCATAAATCCAGTCTCCCAACTCCAAATAGGCATCCTTGACTGATTAAAAAAAGAATTTGGATTGAATATAAAGTTTACTAACTACTTAGTATAAAAGTTTATATAACTCTGGAAATTCTATATAAAACTTATCTAAACTTAATTTTGCAAACTTTTAATTCAACTAAATGTCAATATATTACCATATAATTGCAAAATAAACATTCTGGAGTGGGTATAACACCGTTTTGGGGGTATTTGTATCGATAGAATAGATTTTTCGTTGGAATTTCGTACCAACCCGGAATTACGTCGTAGGAAAATCCGCCGGCATCCAAACCGGTCCACGATTCACAAGTCTACCTATGTGGAATCGGTAAGGGCATAAAATTTCCGATCTTTTGATACCCAAACATCTAGGTTTTCTTTAAAACCTACGTTTTTAAATACCTAAGCAAAAACGTTGTTATGGTTTCGTTTGAGCAACCTGCCAAAAATGTATGGAATTTCGTAATTTTTGTTCTCGTGGATCAAACTTACTTTTTGCCCAGGTATTTAAAAACGTAGGTTTTAAAGAAAACCTAGATGTTTGGGTATCAAAAGATCGGAAATTTTATGCCCTTACCGATTCCACATAGGTTGACTTGTGAATCGTGGACCGGTTCGGATGCCGGCGTATTTTCCTACGACGTAATTCCGGGTTGGTACGAAATTCCAACAAAAAATCTATTCTATCGATACAAATACCCCCAAAACGGTGTTATACCCACTCCAAAATGTTTATTTAGCAATTATATGGTAATATATTGACGTTTAGTTGAATTAAAAGTTTGCAAAATTAAGTTTAGATAAGTTTTATATAGAATTTCCAGAGTTACATAAACTTTTATACTAAGTAGTTAATAAACTTTATATTCAATCCAAATTCTCTTTTTAATCAGTCAAGGATGCCTATTTGGAGTTGGGAGACTGGATTTATGGTGATTTGTCAACAAATAACATTATTTATGTTAATTTTTCGAAAGGTGTACATTAGGGTGCCCAGAATATGAGACTTTTTCTCAAAATCTCGCTCCACAAGCTGAATATTGTTCCTTGAGCTATTTTAGGACTCTGGGCAAAATATGAGCAAAATCGGTCAACATTTACCCATTGATACTCGAAGGTGAAGTTTGTATGGGAAAAATCGAAAAATTCTATGGAAAACCCAACTTTCTTACGGTTTGGACTGCAGGGTGCGCTACTTCCATCAAAATATTCCTAAAAGTGAGATTCTCATTGGAAATTTAATGCTCTACAACTTTGTAGAACATACCAAAGCTATAAAACTTGATCCTGAAAAGTTATTTGCGATTTAAAAAAGTCATTTTTGTATGAAAAACATTTTTTTCATCAACTTCAGGCTCGGGTATCAATGGGTTAATCTGAACCAATTTCGCTCAAAATTTGCACAGATGCTTAAAATAACCCAATAAACCATTTTCCGCTTGTGGAGCAGGGGGTCATTTTTTCTGGGCACCCTAGTGTACATACTTTTTTTGCACCTTTTTTATTTTCGTAATAGTATTTGTTATATAACTTTTTATGGAAATCATCTCTTCATGAGCTTTTTGTAGCAAAATGTTTGGCATGAGTTTCTGAACAAAACGTAGTACTAGGTTCCTGTCAAACTTTAAATTTTTTACATGTTTCATCACAAAATGTGCATGGGCACTATGGAAGGGGTGTAAATACTTTTTTTACATACTGTACATTTTCACTGAAAAAAACCATTGACATTTCGGTCAAGTAGGTTTCCTATACTGATAGGATACATATTTCAGGATGTAATATTACATAAAATTTCATGAAATAATGCAAAATTTATTTTACACCGAGGTCTTTTACACGCAGCTGGATAACTACTTTTTTTGCTGTGTAGATAGAGGTTTTATAATAAAACAAAATCAGAACGCAAAAAAATCAATGTGTGAGAAAATACAAAACAAGTTTTTCATAGCAGGGTTACCTGCAGAAAATAATAAATTATATTCAACGCGAATTTCAAAAACTGAGTCAACCTTAAGCTATTTTGTAAACTTGGAACTACAAATGCTTTTCCCCCTCATCAACGGAATACGTGCTTCTTCCCAAATCGTTTTCGACCTTTTCACCAAAAAAATAAAAAAAAAAACAGCTGATATTTCCACCCATCACAAACTGCCTTTAGCTGCATGCTTTCAAGGTTGTCGATCGAATTATGCTAATTTTCCAATCATTTCCATCACTCTGTATACTCTCCGAAGCTCACTCAACACACACCCAATATCCAGTAATATCCACCCCATCAACAACAATCGAAAAAGGCCTTCATTTTTTTTTTGTTTGGTTTCCTTCGCCGATTTTGGAAATCGACTATATTTTTCTTCTCATTTACACGGTTATTTCCCCCTAATCAAACTGATACTGCAAAAGGCCAAATCTTCACGAAACACACTCCCACAACCGCGCGTAGACACAATTTTGATTCCGTTTGTTTTACTGCTCTGTGCGAGTTTCGTAACAACGACCAAAAAAGCAACATTAATGGTTTCACTTGTGCTCGTCTTCTTGACTCCGATTTTCGCGTCCAGTTTTGACGTTTCTTCTTTCCAAATTTTGTACGGGGTTTGCACTTTGGCCGCGGATGCTTGCGCGGAACATTTAACAGCATACACACACAACGCACGAATAAATATTGCTTTATGGACACGCTGACAGCTCGCTGTTTTCACTTGCGCAGAAATTGGCACACTAAAGCAGCCGCGCACAACACAACCCGGGATTGCGCACACCTACAAGCTAACGGCGGTACATCACGAACAACGAAGAACGTTTCAGCAATTCTCTCCAGAACTTGATTCACAATTTGCACCGCGATTGGCAATACCAATTGGTGCGCGAAATTGGGGCCACTCTATTGGTTCACACACAATAATGGGCCGTCTGGCCGACATTTTCGACGGAATTGTCCCCCCTCCGTCTAATGGCCGGATAAACTCTGCAACGGTCTCATCAGGAAAGGCAAACCAACCAAATCAACGTGGAAAAAGACGAATTTCCGCGACAATCGCGCGAATCTCAAACAAGAGAACAAACCGAGAAAAAAGAACTGTCAACGGACAAATTAAATAAAAAATACCGCGAATCACAAACGAACCGGTCGGAAAGGTTTCTAACGCGAAACTAAATCCCACCCGTGGCAGTGATCGCGGTTGAACCTCGGCCGACTTCATGGGAAAGAGCTCTTTTTCTGGGTGAGTTGGTTCATTCTCTCTTTCTCTTTGTTATGGAATGGTTCACGCTGGAGAAGAGAAATTACTGAATGAAGAGACAAACAAGAGAATGAGTTTGCCAGAATGGAGTGGTGGGTGAACCACAACCACACTAGCTTAAGTGAGACGTGAGCTGGTACTGATGAGTGAGAATTTAGAGTCGGTTGGTGGGTCGATTCATCGGTGAGCTGAGAGTAATTCAAAAGGGAGTCGAAATCAGTTAATTGCACGTTTGGAAGCGAATAAATTTCTAAGCTCGTTATAAAATTTTGACAACTATTTTAAATTAAAAAAAATACTCGCTCCTAAAACCAAACTCTAACAATAAATATCGAAATTATAAATTAATTAATACAAATAATCACCTATTATTAAACATTGGGCTACATATTGTCCCGCCCGTGTGGATCAATCGGACCGCGCACTGGACTCACAATCCAGAGGTCGCCGGTTCGAATCCCGCGGCGGGCGCTCTAAAATTCTTTGTGTAAATATGGGTATTCGGCGCGGTCGCTCCGTGCCATACTTTGATACACTTAGTTAGGAGCCCAGGGCGGCGAAGTCCTTGTAGATAAAAAGGAAGACACTAGTGGTTGGTACTAGCAATGGTGGCCGACAGCTATAAAGTCAACTTCGTCGTTCGCTACATATTGCTAGGTGTAATATTACATGAAATTTCATAAAATAATGCATAATTAATTTTAAAACCAACTGGATTAGTACTTTGTTTGCTGCGTACAATTGCATAAAAAAATGCAAAATTTAGTTTACAAACCGGTCACTTAAACGCAGCTGGATTACTGCTTCTTTTGTGTTGTTAAAAACCTTTCAGAAATAAATATTGATTTAAAAAAAATAGAAGCCAACTACATTCCAGTCTCGATTATCCGAAGCCTCGATTATCCGAAGTTTCGATTATCCGAAGGTTGATTATCCGACTTTTATGGGACTTCGGATAATCTAACCAAGAAAAAAAATGTTTTCGTATTTTTTTCATTTTCTTGTTTTTAACATAAAATTTGAATTCTACGAACCCATTTTAGTAAAATTTTAGTTGTTGATTGCCTATTTAAAAATAAAAAGCACTTTTTCTATATTGCATCACCGCCATTTTGGCCGCCATCTTGGATTTAAAAATTCTAAATCATTTTAGCGACAATCAAAAATTAGACATCGAAAAAAAAAATTTCGTGATTCGATTATCCGAAGTGAAATATTTCCGAGGTTAATCGAGTCTGGACTGAGCACAGTAAACAATAACGGTGATATATATTTGGGTTATTTGTGTGTCAAAGAAATGTGAAATTTTATATTAGGAACAGGTGAAATTCTCACCAGTTTCTGTTATATTTCACTGTATTACAAACAATGTTGCCAAATACAAAACATTCGAATTTTACGGAAATTTACAAACTAGAAAACGGTAAATTTTATCCAAAAATTGTAAAGTTCTTTTCGATTGTAAATATGATTTTTCTTTAAAAACGTTACTTAATCCACCTTTAGGTGGTTGGTGCCTTCCTCACATTCATAAAGTCAATACATTCATTAAAAATAGCAACATTCCCTTAACATGTTTAACAAATCAACTTTATTACTCATTTCTTTTGATAGGGTTCGCAGACCTTCAATTTTTCTGACTCATCGGCAAGGTCTGATAAAAAAAACCTTTCCAACGATAGTTCGCATGGAAGATTCAGACAATATTTTTATCACAATATCTGAAATCCGACCTCTAAAAAGTGTATAAATAACACTTAAGTGCTGATAACGTTTGATAGGGTTGTCAGATCCTTGATGTTATAGGCTCATTTGAAAGGTTTTTCGATTATCTAACTAACGACAGGTCACATGATGGACCCGGACATTATTTTTACTGAAATATCTGAGATCCGGCCTCCAAAAAGTGTATAAATAACACTTAAGTGCCAATAACTTTTGATAGAGTTGTCAGATCCTTGATGTTTTAGGCTCATATGAAAGGTCTTTCGATTATCTAACTAACGATTAGTCGCATGATGGACCCGGATATCATTTTCATTGAAATATCTGAGATCCGGCCTCCAAAAAGTGTATAAATAACACTTAAGTGCTAATAACTTTTGATAGGGTTGTCAGATCTTCAATGTTTTGGGCTCATTGGAAAGGTCTTTTTAATACCTTTCTAAAAATGTATAACATGATAGAGTATCTTGCAAAAAACACCCTTTTTACAATCTTCCGGACATACGTCAAAATCGTTTTTTTAGCATAACTTTTGAAGTACTTCACTAAACTTCATAATTTTCAATAGGGACTTATGGGACCCCAAGACAAATCGAATGAGACCAAAACGGTCCAAATCGGTTAAGCCAGTGCTGAGATAATCGAGTGCATATTTTTTGGTGCACAGACCCACATCCCTACACACACACACACAGACATTTGCTCAGAATTTGATTCTGAGTCGATATGTATACGTGAAGGTGGGTCTACGAGGTCGAATTAAGAAGTTCATTTTTCGAGTGATTTTATAGCCTTTCCTCAGTAAGGTGAGGAAGGCAAAAATGATTTTTTTTTGTCAATGTTTTCGATATTTTTCATTGTGTGGTGACTTTGGCAGTTTTTTGCGAAATGTAATTTCTTAGGGGTTAACTACACAGAAAAAAATCAATTCTCGAAACCGTGAAGTCAGTTCACGATTATGAGAACCACGAAGGAATATATTCACGTTTATGGTGCAAATGCACCATACTCATGAATAAATTCCTTCGTGGATCTCACATTCGTGAACTTAATTCACGATTACGGGAATTGATTTTTTTCTGTGTATTGCCGTTTTTTTTTTTGTCAACATTACTGTATCCCAAGTGGAAATAAATATTTAAAAATAGGCAAAAAAATTAAAAAGTATGAAATAACTAGATAGGGAAAAGGTACTGATAGGAAGTGGTAGCCAAATAATATCAAAAACAAACATAAACTAAACAAGATAAATGTAAATTAAAATACCAAAAACGGAACAAGAACATTGCTTAAAATTACCTCATGAACAGGAAAAAAAATTGGGCATTAGAGAGTTAAATATCCTAATAAGGATTGTACAATGAGAATTACTCCAAGTTAGAAGTAAACATTTTATGAATCACTGGTGCGGTGCTGCTGGACGTCAGAGGATTTAATATTAAAAACTGGAAAATGTGAAATAAAAAATCCATGATTTTTTCCCTGTATCACTTTTCTCTGACATATCCTACATCTTTGCGGAAGACACTGAATAGATCAGAAAATGCTTTCTCAAGATACCGATTTTTAAATATGGGTCAGAGTCTGCGATCAGCAGAGAAGCGAGTCAGACGTGCGTCCCTCACAAACCAAAAAAGTGCTAAAAAGTGCAAAAAATGCCTCACGGCAAGAAAAAGAGGCGGTCCTCACCAGCAGAATCGGCAGATTTGAAGAAGCTAAAGAATGCCGAAGCGCTACCTGCAAAGCCAGGCAGTTTGAGCAAGGACGCTCAAAATTCGTCTGGAAACCAGTTCGCTACCCTCCCTGTGGACGTGAGCGAGAAGGAAGAATTTGAACGACGGGAAAAGTTGCCACCCATTTTTGTGAAAACATCGTCATCGGATTCGGTGTAGAGCGTCCAATTTCCCGTCCCGGGAAAAAAATTCCCGGGAATTCCCGGGATTTCCCGGAAAAAATTATTTCCCGTTTCCCGGGAAATTTGTAAATTTCCCGGGAATTCCCGAAATTCAAGCGGAAGTATACATTTTCTCAACTTTTTGGAACTATTTTTTTGAAAATGCTCTGAAAAAAATAATAAATGAAGAAACTTAACATGATTTTGTTCAATTCAATTCATTGTTCAGTTTATATAGAATTGATCAGATGATCAGAAAATATTATATCAAGATTTATTTCTGATAATATTAATTTCTGAAGCAGCTCATAGACTTTGCTTATGAAAATAAACTATTACTATCAGGTAAACTTTTTAAAGAATAATTGGTGTTATTACATGTAAAAAAAATAAACCACTTACCGCCGAAGCAAAATTAAGTTTTTTTTACGTTTTGGTATTATTCAATATTTTAAATAAATATGTTTTAGCAAGAAAAATTACTTCAATTCGTTAAATACATAGTACCTATTCAAGAAAAAAACAATTTGAAGTTAAAGAATTATGGAGCACTGGTGCAACAACCATTCTCACATCGATAAAAAACTTTGATAAAAAATAACTTTTTAACAAAAAATACCATAGATCACTTTTTGATTTAGTGTACGACTTTTTATTCATTTTCTTGCAGTTTTGTGATTTTTTACATGCAGTCAAGCTATTAATTCTCGACTTTTTTTTTATTAGGTCCTATAAACATATGAAAGACAATAGCTTATAGGTCCTTTTCAAAAAAAAACTCTGGAATTGATCTTCACACTTATTTTAACCATTATAGTCGCTCTCCTATACAATTCTGTTGCGAAATATTAATCAGAACCAAGATCAGATCAATTTTTAGTAAATTTAAAATTTCCCGGGAATTCCCGGGATTTCCCGGGAAATTGGTTGAAAATTTCCCGTTTCCCGGGAAATTTGAAACCCCGGGAAATTGGACGCTCTAATTCGGTGCGAAAGTGGCTGACCGGGTTTATCAAATCTGGTGCTTTACGAGCTTCCATTCGCTTGTGTGCTGATGGACTCAAAATTCTGCTACCTACCAGAAAGGATTACAACTACGTTCGGGATTTCCTGAACAACACAAAGATTGAATACTACAGCCATGACGATCCAGGTAAACGCCCCATGAAACAGGTTCTCCGAGGCCTGTACGACATGGATGTGAGTGTGCTGAAAGAAGAGCTCAAAACTCTTAAGTTGAACGTGATCGAAGTCTTCAAGATGACGAGACACAACAAGGACATCAAGTATCGTGATCAACTGTACCTGGTTCATCTCGAGAAAGGATCGACAACGCCGTCTGAGCTGAAAGCAGTTCGGGCAATTTCAACATTATCGTGACTTGGGAACGTTATCGTCCAGTGCACCGTGACGTGACGCAGTGTTCGAACTGTTTGCAGTTTGGACATGGTGGTAGGAACTGTTTCATCAAGAGTCGTTGTGCAACCTGCGGAGGTGAGCACAAAACTCAAGCTTGCAACACAATCAACGAGAACATTGAAGCCAAGTGCTTCAATTGCGGCGGCGACCATTCGACCAAGAATCGAAGCTGCCCAAAACGTGCTGAGTTTGTGAAAATTCGGCAGCAAGCGACGACGAGGCACCAACCAAATCGTCGCAAAACACCACCAACTTACACGGACGTGGATTTTCCTGCTTTGGCGTCACCTGGAGCGGGATCTGTTCGAGTGGTTCCAATTCTGCAGCCATTGCCGTTGAATCAGCGGCAAAAAGTTGCAGAGAATACAACACCTCCTGGCTTCAGTCAGCAACCGAGGGAAAACAAACCAGCATCAACGGATGAAGGCAGCAGTGACCTGTTTTCACCACAAGAACTTCTGAACATTTTCATCGAGATGACAACAACACTGCGTGGTTGCAAAACTCGTGCGGAACAAGTAAGAACGCTTGGAGGATTTATCTTAAAATACAGTTCGTAGTTTACTCGTTCTAATGATTTTGAATATTTCAATGAATTTACTTTTTTAGTTTTTTAGTTTTAAGTTAGGATTAGTTGTTAAAGTGATTTTTTTTCTTTTTTACCCAAATGTATTCGATTCAATGCAAAAATGTAAAACAATTTGAAGTAAATTAATGAATGTGAACAGTTAATAAGAAAACGAAAAATATAACAAAGATGAAGAGCATGTAGCCATACCACTTAGAATGTAAATGAAATGTAATTATTATAAGAAAGTTCAATAAAGACATATTTAATTTCAAAAAAAAAAAATATGGGTCATTCCAGGTCAACTGGGTACACTTTTGGACTCGACCTTGACCGATCTGGACCAAACTTGAAGGGAAAGTTTATCTATCGATAGTTATCAGAAATCCCAAGTTTGGAGCTGATTGGACCATCCCTCTATTTTTGGCACCGCTCGATTTTGTAAAAAACTTTTTTTTTGTTTTAATCATAACTTTGCAACTATTTGAGCAAAAGACTTTCTACAGGTTGCATTTTATAGAAAATTGTCCAAGAAATTCGATAAAAATAAAATTTTAACCCTTAATGCCCCCTTTCGCCAATAGTTCCTTTTAGTTTGAGGTTTACATTGATTATTATGTAAAATTGTCCGGGGAACACGATGGTGATAAAATTTAAAAAAAAAATGAAAATATAAGCAATTGGTCAAAAGTCAATTTATAAACATAAAACGTTAAATATAATATTAGGGAGCATTTATTGCGCAATTCTCACTAACTTGGACTTCGCACTAAATTATTGCTATCGATCGCACTATTGCGACTTGTCAAACTGGCTTGGGAAATTTTAATTTTCTCAAAAAATGATCAAAGCGAGCCGATGTTGCTCACCTGTCAATCGCAATTTTAAAGTGCGAATGTCCAGTTTGGTGGAAACTGCGACTGGAAATGTAAATAAACAACTGCTGGTTGCCAAGTTTTTCGAATTCTTGCTGTCAAAAGTGCGAGAGAAAAGTGCGGGCCAAATCCAAGTTACAGTGCAAGGATCAATAATGGTTAAAATTTTATTTTTATCGAATTCCTTGGACAATCTATCTATATATATAAAAAATTTCGATGGTTTTGTTCGAACGCGAATCAGTTGAATACGGATCGTCGGATCGAGGTGCTCTTTGTTGCGTTGGGTTCGTATAAGCCCAAGGAAGGTTCTTACGCCAAAAAGTTAGAACTTTGGCCACTCTGGAACCGATTCCGAAAAATCTGCAAATTGTATGGGAAAAGCTGCGTAAAATCAAATTTTGATCTCAGGAGGCTGAGCAAACAAGCAAGAAACGTCAACAAACACAAAAAAGGGCAGGACGAAGTTTGCCGGGAAGAGCTTGTTTTCTATAAAATGCAACCTGTAGATCATTCTACAAAATCGTCAAAAAAAGAGGGCGGTGCCAAAAAGAGAGGGATGGTCCAATCAGCTCCAAACTTGGGATTTCAAATAACTATCGATTAAGATGAACGTTCCCTCCAAGTTTGGTCCAAATCGGTGAAGGTCGAGTCCAAAAGTGTACTCAGTTGATCTGGAATGACCCGTATATGGTGCATGGTTGTCAATTTTCCATAAAATTCCCAAAACACTCAAAATATTTTTGTGAATCCTTTAAAAAATAGTTTTAGAAGATGCAATCCTCTCAACTTTTCCCTTTGGAGAGAAGATCTCGATTTGGCAAAAAAAAAATGGATAACAGCAATTTTTTCATGGATGGGAAATATACACTCAACCCCCGGTGGTTGGTCACTTTTTCGTTTGAAATTTTTTTAGTTTATACCCCGTTGGTTGGTCAAAGTCAAACTAAAAAGTGACGAACTGTCACTTTTTACACGGCGCTCATGCACACTATCAAAACAAGCGTTTGGTAGTGTGCAGGGCCGTGTACAAGGGGGGGGTTTTAGGGGTTTAACCCCCCCCTGGCAAATTAGGTTGGTTACACCCCATGCGCCCCTCGGCCGATTTTTTTTTAGCTGTGTTGCCAAAATGCCAAAGAATTTTTTTTTTAAATCGATATGAAAAATTTGACTGGAGGCGCCCTTATGACTAAAACATTTTTATGAAAATTATGAAAATTTAACTGGAGGCGCCAATAAGACTTATTTTATTTTCAATACGTATATGCAATATAAACATTTGACTGGAGGCGCCCCTACGACTTAAAAAAATCATGCAAGTTCTCGATATCAAAAATTGAATGGAGGCGCCCCTACGACTTTAGAAAAATCATACAAATTTTGTTATTAAAATTTGACTGGAGGCGCCCTTATGACTTAATAAAATCATGCAAATTCTCGATATGAAAAATTTGACTGGAGGCGCCCCTACGACTTTAAAAAAATCATACAAATTTTGTTATGACTTAAAAAAATCTTGCAAATTCTCGATATGAAAAATTTGACTGGAGGCGCCCTTATGACTAAAACATTTTTATGAAAATTATGAAAATTTGACTGGAGGCGCCCCTAACACTTAATTTTTTTTCAATACGAATATGCAATATAAAATTTTGACTGGAGGCGCCCCTACGACTTAAATAAATCATGCAAGTTCTCGATATCAAAATTGAATGGAGGCGCCCCTACGACTTAAAAAATCTTGCAAATTTTCGATATGAAAAATTTGACTGGAGGCGCCCTAATGACTAAAACATTTTTATGAAAATTATGAAAATTTAACTGGAGGCGCCCTAAGACTTATTTTTTTCAATACGATTATGCAATATCAAAATTTGACTGGAGGCGCTCCTACGACTTAAAAAATTATGCAAATTCTCGATATGAAAAATTAAATGGAGGCGCCCTACGACTTTGAAAAAATCACACAAATTTTGTTATTAAAATTTGACTGGAGGTGCCCTCATGACTTAAAAAAATCATGCAAATTCTCCATATGAAAAATTTGACTGGAGGCGCCCTAATGACTAAAACATTTTTATGAGAATTATGAAAATTTAACTGGAGGCGCCCCTAAGACTTATTTTTTTTCAATACGAATTTGTCATATAAAATTTGACTGGAGACGCCCCTACGACTTAAAAACATACATATTTTGTAATGAAAATTTGACTGGAGGCGCTCTTATGACTTAAAAAAACATACAAATTCTTACTATGAAAATTTGACCTATGACTATGAATGAACAATTTTGTGGAAATTCTCAATATGAAAATTTAACTGGAGGCACCCCTTCGACCAAATTTTTTTAAACATATTATCAACATTTTGACTGGAGGCGCCCCTACGACTTAAAAAAATCATGCAAATTCTCGATATGAAAAATTTACTGGAAGCGAATTATTTTTTTTAAATACAAATTCCCAATGTAAAAATATGACTGAAGACGCCCCTACGACTTTAAAGGCATATCCTCGATATGGCAACTTGGATTGAAGCGCCCTTATGACTTAAAAAAATCATTAAAATTTTTATTATGAAAATTTAACTGGAGCCGCCCCTACGACTTAATTTTTTAAAACAAATTCTCAATATTAAAAATTTGACAGGAGGCGCCCCTACGACTTGAAAAATCATGAAAATTTTCGCTATGAAAAATTTAGTGGATGCGTCCCTACGACTTTCAAAAAAATCATACAAATTTCATTATGAAAATTTTACTGGAGGCGCCCTTATGACTTAAAAAATCATACAAATTCTTATTATGAAAATTTGACCTATGACTATGAATGACACATTTTTATGAAAATTTTCAATATGAAAATTTAACTGGGGGCGCCCCTACGACCTAATTTTTTTAAACATATCCTCAACATCAAAAATTTGACTGGAGGCGTCCGTACGACTTAAAAAATTCATGCAAATTCTGGTTATGAAAAATTGACTGGAAGCGCCCCTATGAATTATTTTTTTTAAACATATTCTCAATATAAAAATATGACTGAAGACGCCCCTACAACTTTAAAGGCATATGCTCGATATGGCAACTTGGATTGAGGCGCCCTTATGACTTAAAAAAGCCATACAAATTCTTATTATGAAAATTTAACCAGTAGCGCCCCTACGACCTAAATTTTTTGAAACAAATTTTCATTATTCAAAAATTGACAGGAGGCGCCCCTACGACTTAAAAAATCATAAAAATTTTAGCTGTGAAAAATTTAATGGATGCGTCCCTACGACTTTAAAAATTCATACAATTTCTTATTACGAAAATTGACTGGAGGCGCCCCTATGACTTAAACATTTTAATGAAAATTCTGAATATGATAATTTAATTGGAGGCGCCACTACGACTTTAAAAAAATCATACAAAAATTTGGTTATGAAAATTTGACTGGAGGCGCCCTTATGACTAAAAAAAATCATGCAAATTCTCGATATGAAACATTTGACTTGAGGCCCTTATGAGTGGGGAAAAAATTGGTAAAATTATTGAAAAAAGTTGAATAATCGGTGCCAAAAGCAGCTTAAAAATGAAAAAATATTTCAAAAATAAGATTTTACTGGAAACGCTTTTATGACAAAATTAAAACATTCAACCAAAAAAGTTTGACTATCGACGCCCCTCTAGCAACATAGAGACTGTTTAATAAGAGCCAAACAAAGTTTGGCTTACGGTAATAAAAAAATAAAAATTCTGTTTAGCGTTCTAGCTACAACATTTTTGCGCCGGTTGGCAAACTTTGTTTGACTAATTTTGAACAGTCTTTATAGCTTGAGGAGCGCCGATAGTCAAATAATTTTATTTTGTTTTTATTTTAACAAAACGCCGCTGGTAAAATCCTATTTTCAAAATATTTTTGATCTTTTTTTATGCTGCTCTACTTTTTTCATTTTTTTTTTATATTTTGTCATGAGGGCTCCTCTAGTAAAATTTTGTTTTCAAAAAGTTAGTAAAATTGTTTTATTTAACATTTTTATTTCATTACAAGGCGCAACTTTTTATCATTTTTATGTTGCTTAAGCTAACTTTTTTTGATTATTTTTTTTACGTGTTGTGAAACTTTCTTTGAAATCTTATTTTTAAAATATTTTCATCATTTCTATGGTGTTTTTCAGGCGATGATAGTATTTTTTTTAAATATGTTAATTATTTTCTCATTTTTGAAAATTTTGTTTATGAGAGAGGTGCCTTTTCGGAACATTTTCTGGGGTAAATCGAAATATATCTTTGTTTCCTGTAGCAATTTGTTTCATTTTATCGATTTTCTAGGACGTTTCTTCGGAAAAGTCAAGGAATCGATTGAAAAATATTCAAAATTATCTTTTTTCATTTTTTATATTTAAAAAGTCTGTTACAAATGTTTGACCCAAAAATGAAGTTTCTTATCTAATTTTTCAGATTTTCAGAAAATTCCGTCCAAAGATACAAAATTTCATACGTTTACATACCCATTCTAGCCCTCAAAATTGTATGGAGACTTGTTTGGAAAAACTAATGATGCAAAATTGCTTCTTTTGACATAGGGAATGCAAAGAAATGTCGATTGAAAATCGGACCAGTAGTTTCCGAGTTATGATCAGTTGAACACTTTCAGTTTATCCAGCTACAACCCAACCCCACCTCTAGACGGGATTCGATCTAATAATTCGCCAAAAATCAATTTTTAACCAATTTTCGACCTTTAAAAGCATTGTAAAGAAGAACTCTTAAAATTTGAAAAAAATTAGGGTTGAACGTGTGACTTGTTTTATGTGACTTTACCAATGTTTCGAAAAATGATTGTATTTCTTGGCTGTGTTTTTCACTAATATTTTCTGTACTTTTTTTTTCTATTGTCTCAGACATTTTTTAACAATTTAAATGATGATGGTTTGTTCTTGAGTAAAACAAAAAATGAAAAACATACAAAAAAATAATGAAAAATTGGCTGTAAAAAATATGACAAATTAGGTGCTAGAATAGGCCAAATACTACCAAAAACAAATATCAACTAAACAAGATAAATGCAAATATAAAAACTAAAAATGAAACAAAAACAACTTGAAACTGGAGAAGTAAAGTTTTTCGTAGAACAAAAGTTGCTCAAAATGACAAGGGAAAAATTTAAAAAAATCGAAACAAAATGGGCAGCAAAGGGTTAACACTTAGAAAAAATCAAGCTCATCGATTTAATTTCTTTGAGATTGTGTATCTCAGAAACAATTTGCTCGATTTGAAAGTTTCAGAGAGAAAATTGTACAAAATTTTCTTGGCTCTTCAAAAACATGTTTTAGGGGTACTTTAAATTCCAGAAGTATTATTTTAAAATGAAAAGAAACCAAAATAAATTGAAAATGCAGTCCTAAAATTAGCTTTAACCTGAAAACGGTACATTTTGTTCACAAAATTGCTTCAACAATTTTTGTCCACTTTTTCGTTTTTTTTTTCTTCAAAAAAATCATATCTCTTAAACCAGATTTTGCACCATCACTAAAGCTCCGAAATTGTCTTTTTTAGTCCCCTAAAACATAAAATATCGGATTTTTTGCTTTGCCCAAGACACCATATCGATCAGAAAATCCCTTGTCAAGAAATCATAGAAATTCATTCATTTGCATATAAATTTAATATGACCAGCCCCCAGAATTGTATGGACATTTGTATAGAAAAAAGAATGATGCAAAATTGCTTCTTTTGACATAGAGAATGCATGGTGCATGGCAAAGTTTCATCCAAATCAAAAAAATGATAAGTTAAAAATTGTGAAAAAATTGCGAAATCGTAGAGAACTACTCTTAATATAAAAAAAGAAAACTTGTTTTGAGCAATTACTGCTACACTTCTTCACTAAAACCCCGTTTTACGATCCACAAGTGAACGGCCCATCCCTCTTCCGATTTAAAACTCTCATTTGCGCAAAATCTCAAATTTGCTCAAACTCTGAATTAACGCCCTCCATGGCGCTATTCAACACGATTTGCCGTGTATGGCAACAGGACACCAATGTAAAATATATAAAAACGAAGTTGACTTTATATCTGTCGGCCGGTACTAGACCAACCACTGTCTTCCTTTTAACTACAAGGACTTCGCCGCCCTGTTTGAGCAAGGCACAGAGCGACGGCGCCGGATACCCATATTTACACTAAGAATTTTAAAGCGTCCGCCGCGGGATTCGAACCAGCAAAATATATGTAAAATATACAAAAGTATTATTTATTGAGTTTAAAGATTGACTGTTAGCGCCCTTTCACAATCTAAATAAGCACCCCATGCGCCCCTTTCGAGAAAACCCTCCCCTTTCGAAAATCCTGTGCACGGCCCTGGTAGTGTGTGTGAACTCCGTGTAAAAGGGGTGTCAAACTAAAACGTGACCCCGTTCGTTTGACAACAGTTGGTGTCAAACCATCGGGGTTTGAGTGTACTGGTAACTTTTTTTTATATTTTTTCATGATTTTTAGTACCCTACAAAGTCCATCGTTTCGTCACAAACCTGCAAACATTTAACTTACATCATCTGCCAACAAGTTCTGCTCACTCACCTGCAAAAAGAAAGAGGAAAAAAGCAAAACATTAGTAAACGATGTTTAATATAAATTACGATAAAGGGCTTTTCTTTCCTCATCAATCACAACAGTTCAAAGTGAATCAAAAATTTCAAATTTCATGTTCAACAAATCACGCAAAAGAAGGCAAAGGATGAACGAATCCGCCACTGGACGCCACCTGGCGGCCTGATCAAGTGGCCCGCTAGAACCTCTTGGCGTTTTATTGGATAAACGCGCCTGGCTAAATAAATATCCACTGGGCTAGGGTTTAACTTCAACCGATGCACAGTGGGAAAAAAGGACCCAAAAAATTACCGCAACATGATTTCGCGCAAACCATCGATTGCTATACACCAAAAGCTTCGTTTTTGCACCAGGAACAATAATCCGATGAAAAATCGCACTGCACGGACCGGTGGCCGGAGTACAGGCCACCGGAAGATCCGGATTTTTGGAAAAAGTATCAGATTTATCCAATTGTGAACTGATAAGCTTTCTTCTACCATGAATAGTCACGCAAAACAATCCTAGAATAATATTAAATACCATAGGACCCATCGGAACCGGTTCCACCGATCTCCGGTGGCCACATCCGGAACCGCATTAGGAAACAGCGTAAACTAGTCATGCGACGTATCAAACTTCTTGATTTTGGATGGGGACATGAGTTATACACTCCTCTCTTAAAAACATGAAGTTTAATATGTCGCAAGAGTGGTTTCAGGAATTTGCCAAATATGATCTTCGGATGTGGCCACCGGAGAACCTGGAAACCGGTCATCGGAGGTAAAAATACATTTTAAGGATACTTTCCATCCAAAATCAAGAAGTTTGATACGTCGCATGACTAGTTTACGCTGTTTCCTAATGCGGTTCCGGATGTGGCCACCGGAGATCGGTGAAACCGGTTTCGATGGGTCCTATGGTATTTAATATTATTCTAGGATTGACTATTTATGGTAGAAGAAGGCTTATCAGTTCACAATTGGAATAATCTGACACTTTTTCCAAAAATCCGGATCTTCCGGTGGCCTGTACTCCGGCCACCGGTCCGTGCAGTGCGATTTTTCATCGGATTATTGTTCCTGGTGCAAAAACGAAGCTTTTGGTGTATAGCAATCGATGGTTTGCGCGAAATCATGTTGCGGTAATTTTTTGGGCCCTTTTTTCCCACTGTGCGATGTTTACACCGAACACATCTGGTCAGCGAGTTTTTTTTTTTTTTTGTATGTAGTTGATGATTTCTGTCCGGGTACACAACCGTGGAAAACGAAATGAAACAAAAACTTTAAAACAAAACCATGTGAGCAGTGGCGCAAAGAAAATAAAACAGTTTTTTGTGCGCAATGTTTAACACACGGTGAGGAAACATGTTAATGTGCACTTTTACATATGTTGTTAAAGCAACCGTAGAATGAAATTTAGAAAAAAAAACTAGGTTTCTGGTGGAAAACGGGCAAGCTTTATTGAATGTGAAGACAAATTAACGTACAAAAAGATAAACTTTTAAATTTAAGTAAGTCAAATCAAAATTCAAAAAGTAAAAAAATAAGTTCATCCACTTGTCTATGATCAACTCCGTGTGAACGACCGTTATTGTGCATTTTCACCTGACCAACAGGCTTGACGTCGTCGACGACCATCGCCGTGAACTTGGCCTATTATTTCACGATTACGACGGCGTCGTCGAAGGAAACGGTAGAAACAAAAGAAGAAAACAAGTCCCAAACATACAAACTCATAAAAACCCATAATCATAATGAGCCTTCAGAGTGTGTGAGTTTTTCGGAAATTTCGGTTTCCGCTTGGCGGTTTTATCGAAGAGACCAACTCATTGAACAGCACATATTAAAAGGCAAAAAAGAGAAGGTTTGAATGAAAGGAAAACATAAAAAACGGTTCATAATTGCTTTTCAATGAAACGATACACCGCCACGACTGTTAATGAGTGGAGAGAACTGACCGGGTTGATAATATTTTTATCTTGAAGTGTGAAGAAAACGTCAAAAGTGAGTGTCAAATTGTGGAGAGATTAGAGATAAGAGTCGGTGATACTTTTACATTTTTTGTTAACACCCAATCTCCGTTAATCTTTTTTTGTATTAATAATTAATTTAAAAATTCTTTGGAATTGGATATAACAACAAAAAAATATATTCCATAACTAAAAAAAATAAACAGCCATCACACAAATGAGGGGGAAAACCCCCCGACAAAGAGGTGCACTCTGGAACAATCGCTTCCGACATACCGACACGAGAATCACTCATAACCAACGCTTCATAGTGCAACTAAAGATAATTAAGAGAAATAATCTACAATAATTACCGGTGCCAATTCACTGGAGATAACGAGTCGATATACTAGAAAGAGACCACAGATGTGACAGATATCTAAATTTCAGGTTTTAAACTCAGACAATTTGAGCCCAAGTTGTCAAAATACATTTATAAAACTGCTAAATCTACTTGTCTATGTTCGCGAATGCATTTTTCCTCGTCACTCGCAGCAATCTACTCACGCTCCAGATGAGAAATCAGACACAACTCATTCTCAGGTATTCAAGACATTCCTCAAAGCGGCACAACAACATCCGACATCCCACGACATCCAGCGACAACTTTACTTTAGAAAAAAAAAACGCGGTTCACAAGAAGTCTCAATGTGTTGTTGTAGGATGTATTGTTTTCAAACCGTTTTCCCTCTTTTTTGTGTGGGGATCTAGTTCATCGAATTAGCTGTGGTAAAGGGTGAGAACAGACCGGAAGAGAGCGAGCAAGAGAGTATAAAAAACGGGTGAACACCACAGTTGGAAAGTTTCCCGCTGAAGTTCTCTCGTTTGCTCTTTTTGTAAGCATACACACGATGTTCATTTCAGCGAATGGTAGTTTGAAGGCAAATTCACCTAGCAGTGAAATTGAAATTTTGACGAAAAAAAGAGCGGATGGATGCTTTTTCTCTTTTTTATTAAAAATTAATCCAAGTATTTTTTTTAAATGGTTTGTGGATCATCAGGAATCCAAATTTATAAATTCCAAGAGAACCATTTTTGAAAAATGTTGTCTTATGTTGGTTCTTAGAAACATGAATTTTAAAAATTATTTGAAGGCCATTATCGTTTATCGTTTATTGTTTATCGTTTATCGTTTATCGTTTATCGTTTATCGTTTATCGTTTATCGTTTATCGTTTATCGCTTATCGTTTATCGTTTATCGTTTATCGTTTATCGTTTATCGTTTATCGTTTATCGTTTATCGTTTATCGTTTATCGTTTATCGTTTATCGTTTATCGTTTATCGTTTATCGTTTATCGTTTATCGTTTATCGTTTATCGTTTATCGTTTATCGTTTATCGTTTATCGTTTATCGTTTATCGTTTATCGTTTATCGTTTATCGTTTATCGTTTATCGTTTATCGTTTATCGTTTATCGTTTATCGTTTATCGTTTATCGTTTATCGTTTATCGTTTATCGTTTATCGTTTATCGTTTATCGTTTATCGTTTATCGTTTATCGTTTATCGTTTATCGTTTATCGTTTATCGTTTATCGTTTATCGTTTATCGTTTATCGTTTATCGTTTATCGTTTATCGTTTATCGTTTATCGTTTATCGTTTATCGTTTATCGTTTATCGTTTATCGTTTATCGTTTATCGTTTATCGTTTATCGTTTATCGTTTATCGTTTATCGTTTATGTTTATGTTTATGTTTATGTTTATGTTTATGTTTATGTTTATGTTTATGTTTATGTTTATGTTTATGTTTATGTTTATGTTTATGTTTATGTTTATGTTTATGTTTATGTTTATGTTTATGTTTATGTTTATGTTTACGTTTACGTTTACGTTTATGTTTATGGGTTTGCTTTTATTTTCCTTTTTGTTAATTTTGTTGCATTTATTTAATATCTTAATCAATTAAACAAAGTTTAATTGCAATGCCAGGTTATGAACGTAAACAGTCTGGGATCAATAAGATAAAAGTACGTAGAAATTTTTAGAACTTACAAATTTAAATTATGATCAGGCCAATGCAACTATTACGAGGCAATTTTTTTTCCAGGACGTTTCACATCAAATTAGAATGATTTTAAATTAAAAAAAAAATATTTTTTTTTTGATAGTTCAGCTACTTGGTTTAATATTTCATTTCCCAGGATAGCTTTCAAAAGGTCACAAATAAAACCTAATTTCCGAAAAAGCGTGGGATTTTTGTTCTTTCATTTTTAATTTCAAAATAAATACAACTTCATTTGCTTTGAGAATTATGTAAATTATAATTGGAGATTAGAAATGGGTATCGAGAAAAAAATTAAATCGTTTTAATTTTAAACAATTAAATGTTCAATGTTTTCTTTGAAAAAAAAGGTCTTGCAAATTCAAGAAAAGTTCTTAAAAAAATGGCAATTTCCTAGCGCTTTTAAATTGGCTGAAATTATATGAGTACTTTCTCTTTGACCAAAAAGTCCATACAAATCAACATACAATTTTCACAGCAGTCTGTTAAAAAAAAAACATCTGAAATAAAGTTTAAACTTTTTTAGTTTTTAACATAAATTTCAGATTTATCACAACACAATTTTTGATTCAATTTTGTATCCACCTGGAATGATTGTTGGTATAGAACGTGACTTTTTTTACAGCAGAGCTCTGAAAAGATTTAATTTGAAAAATATCATTTCCAGAGTTTTTTTTAGGTTCAATAAACATTTTTTTTGCTTCTGGGTGTTTTCAAAACCTCCTTGAGTCAAGAGTTTTCAAAAACACAAAAAAATGTCTTAATAATCATAAAAAACTGATTTGTTTGTTGGAGTTTGTCGAATATAAATAATCTTATAGTATTTTCCCGGTTTGTCCGTCGAATTCCCGAGTTTTATCCCAAAAACCACTAAATAACATAAAAATTCAAATAAATTTATGTTGAAAAGAGGAACTTAAAACAAGAAAAGGTAGATTTACACACTTTTTGCGTAATAACTTTTTAATTTAAAATTTGGTATGCGAAATAATCATTTTAAGAATGTTGCACTTATATCACTAAAAATATCTTTGTGTGTTGCAGTTTGATCTTGTTCACCTGCATAAGAAAGGTCAAAAAAGGATCGCGGGAACCGATCTCGCGATAAGTTATTCAAATGTATGTAGAGAGTCCTCCCCTCTGGGGACCTCGTGATACTCGAGTGAGTCCGCCTCCTTCCTGTGTGTTGTCCTTATTGCTTTATTAGCGCTGTTTTTATTCCACTTCTCACTACTGACACAGACAGGACGTCGCTCAACAATAGCGACAGCGATATCAGGTTCAGGTAACATGAATTGAACCCGTTTTAGCCAGGAACGATTTGCAACGGACTTTATGGTACAAACACGCCGTAGAGCAGAGGTTCGTAACCTTGAACGACTGTCACCGAATCCACTTGAATACTCTTCATTTGAACAGTCTTGTGCACCCAGCGATGCTTTCACCCGTCAGATAGAGATAAGGTGCACTTCCCTAAAAACTTCAACCACGTCTGCACCACTTGCCGTGTAAATGGAACAACCCCCTCTGGTAGGTACTTGGCCCCGCTGCTGGTTTCGGGAAAAGGTTAGTCGAACTGTTTCGTCTCGTGATTGACGTGAGAACAAACCGTAGCTAAGCGGAAGCGCACAACCACATAGTAGGATAGCAGATAACTGGAGGCCTCTTAGGCCTATCAGAGCCGACTAGGTCGTCGAGTGTCTGCGCAGGGCAGGCCGCTCATTTGCCTTGGTGGGATCTGGCAGCGGTTAATCGAAACCGTGAACGGAACTGCGCGCAGCGGCTGATGAAAGTAACCAGATTAGGATTTCAATTTAACGCTCAAGGGTAGCATCATAGTGAAGGTGGTGGTAGCACACACTTGATACCGGGGGGAAGTGGATCCCGCGATCACGATCGATCTCGATCTATCTCCGACCTGGTTTAAATGGTTGAGAAGCGCGATTGACGAATTGGCACGTACGTACATGCTCTGGTAGTGGGATGACGAATTTTAAGAGTTTGTAGAAGAAGTGAGATTTGAATAACAAGTTGCAGTTTTGATGAGGTATTGAACAGGTTATCAAACAGCTTCCAGATACCCAATCCTACAACTAGTTCTCCTACCAAACATGAATACCTGAACTTGAACAACACAAAACATGCCGACAAACGGCTCTTCAAGTGCACCTATTACCACCCAGCGGAGCGCATCGAACCGTGCAGCGCTCGTTCCCGCAACGGTCCGAACCTGTAACCTTATCTGGGGGCCACGCCACACAGTATACCATCAGGGTGGAGGTCGTTGCGCTACATTCTACTTGTTCTGTCTCAAGTTAAATAGTGTGCCTTATGCGACGAGAGACGATCGTCCCCCCTCCCTCTCTCTCACTCTAGATTGGAATCAAGTGATAAATAAGGAAATGAGACACTGCAACTGCCAGAAGACCATGCATCAGATGTGGATGAACTGGTCGGCGCAAAAAAAAAACAAACCCTGGCAATTTCATGCTACTATTTATTGAATTACACCAGTTGGACCACCAGACAGAGGGACGGACCGGCTGGCTGACATTGCCGGCGACTAGCGGTAGCGATCTTCCTACAATGTTTTAGAAAGCATGGACCGGGATAGTGGGGCTCGTCCAAGAATTACGTTCCATTAATCGATATATGATTTTTTAGTAATTTAAAACATTTTAACGCTGTTAATTCTATTTCTTTTTAATTTAATTAAATAAATTAATTCAAGTGGCACAATGCATGAGATTCACAAAAAATCTTCTTCTGATTGATTTTGTTCGAAAAATTCGGGAGAGATATTCTTTTGCTTGTTTCGCTTCCTCTCTCTTTCGCGGGTGGAGAAAGTTCGCAAACGAAAAAGTTTTGTTTTTGCGATTGTTTCATCCCTGATTTTTTTACTGTGTATAAACAACGCAAATTAAAAAAAACTGCTCACTTTTGAAACATAGTTAAAACTTACAAAAAATAAACTGGTCTCAGTTTAAAAATATATATATAAAGAGCTGCTATTTTTTTGTAGAAAGCCAATAACTCAAAATAAAAAAAAGTATACCCATGTTTTAAACTGTGAAATGCAACGGAACATAAACATGTTCGAAAAAAAAATGCAAAAACACTGAAATATTTAAAAGCCTCTCTTTAAAAGAAAACGGCTAGTCAAAAACGGTGGAATATAAATTTTTAAGAAAGAGCCACTTGTAATAATGTATTAAGCATTTGCGATCCTCTTTATTAATTTTATTGCAAATTTAAAGAGAAGAATAAATTATGTATAGTTCAACTTAAAAAGTGTTAATCAAAGGAGCCATTAAATGCTTGGAGCGTCCACAGGGTCCAAACCATTTGTGCTTTAAAATGTGATTTTGTGAAATTGTAATAGTTATTTAGCATTTTCAAAGAATAAATTTGCCTCAATTGCCTCATCTATAAAGACACCTAGTTTCGAGTAGGAATCTCGCAATCGACAACGCCAAGGCAATGTTGTAGGTAGAACAAACAATTTATTTATTTTAATGGATTAATTTAGTAAGTTATAATAAATTATTAAATTAAAATAAAGGAAAACAACAAGATTCAAATTAGTTTTTTTTTCCAAAAAATCTTGGAAAGGTATGTTTAAAGTTGTTATTATCAAACAACCAGGGATGGAATATTCGCAAAAAAATCAATTTCGCTTGCGAACTTTCTTCATCCGCGAAAGAGCGAGGAGGCAAATCACGGAAAACAAAAACCGCTCCCGAACTTCTCCAAGAAAATCAATCTGCTGATGATTTTCTGTGAATTTCCTTGCCAGCACCACTTAAAAATATTTATTTCACTTTGTTTACACACATTGCCCGTCTACAAAATGTGACAGGGATCGAAGTAAACTGTGCGTGCGACCGGACGCGTTTTTTTCTCTGTCATTTTTTTGTCTATAGATTTCGTTAAAAAAAAAAATTGTAACATTTTGGAGACTTTGCTGTCCTTTTCGGCGATGTGACTGAGGGAGCAGTGGAAATTACGAAGTGGCCATCGATGAAACGTTCCTGTTGTTCCAGCACCGTGTGCCAAAAGTGTCCTTACTGAAACAACGTCATTCAAGTACTGCTGGATGTGTACGAGAATTTCCTTCAACATTTCCAACCGGTTCAAGCAATTGCTTCCTGATTGAGTGTGCTGAGTGATGGCCATCGTCCGGATACTTCTAAGGTCAAGCCGGTCCAGGGTTCGTGTGGTGCAAGAATTCGGCTACCTGATCGCAAGAACCATCAAGTTTGACACGGTCGCAAATGTCCTAAACCATGGACTACTAATTTGGTGAGACCTTTCCTATTTGAATAACAACATATTCTTTCATCTACACTAACATTCAGACATTTCACTTAAGTCAACCTACGCCAACCTTATTATATACGCGGTAGGGTGTTCCCTTAGTCGTTCGCTGTGAGTTGTGGATTGCCTGCTTCTCTAATGAAGGTTCGACTGGGGGGGCATGCTTATTAATTTCTCGTCGCTCCATACCCTCAGTGACGTGATGGGAGCAAGGGCGTCTATGCAAAGTGTCCCTACACCCGCTACAAACTTCCGGCGCTTGGGGAGGGAAGCGGGAATCCATTTTGAACTATGCGCCGGTATTTGTAGCACTAAAATTCGTGCAAAAAAACTTATGCACGTGGGTGTACAGATTACGGAGTAAAAGATGATCGAATTGTTCACCTAGCGCTCACATGTGTTTCGGGACCAAGTTGCCTGCGGGTATGGGGATCATACATACATACATACATACATTGCCCGTCTACAAAATGTGACAGGTCATATTTCGACGAGTGACGTTACACTTGCTAGTGTAGTAGTGAAAAAGATATTCCGCCGAATAATCAAGATGATGATTTTTTAAGATTTCTTTTCACGATCTTTCGTGCACGAGAGAGAAGAGCTATACTCCCTTTGGATTTTATCACTAGATGATCGTCCAATGATTTTATTTTGATGATGATTATTCCATCGCTGCAAACAACATTCTAAAAAGACCCATTTTTTTGTTTGGCGATCACGGTGCTCCTATCCGAAATTGGGTAGTTCCTAAAAATTACATTTTTAACCACTTTTGCTAATTTTTTTTAAATATGTTCTCTTAAACTGCGATAACTTGAAATTTTGAGCGATGACCTATACTTTTTGAGTTTTTATTTTCAAAACCCATTTGTGAAGATGCTACGTAAAACAATCTGAAATTCATAGGCAAATATTGTCAGCTGTGAGCTCTTTGGTCCCGAGATCTTCAAGCAAACAAAGTACTCATTTATTTTTTGAAATGTTTTAGTATTTTTATTTATTTTTAGCCCAGCTATCGCCTTTTTTTTAAACGTGGCAAGCTAAAATTCGTTCAGGCAATCCAAAGATAAGATTTTTTGAAAAATGAGATTTTCACAAAAATAGTTTTAAAAACGTCAATTTTTGGACCACCCTATTTCGGATATGAGTACTAGGGTGGGTACGTTTTTCAAAAAGTTCTCGGATCAAGTTTTAGTATGGTTCCCCTTGTAGGGCATACCCATAGGGACTTTCATGCCAAATATCAGCTCATTTGGTTGTAAACTGGCTGCGCGCATCAGGGTTAAAGTTTACATGGGAATTACTATGGGAAATTAGAACTTTTTGTTCAAACGCTCCTACAGGTCTGGGAAAATCACGCGCCAACTTCTGGTATGGTCAGGCCTATGGGAAATGGTCTGAAGAACACTTTTCCCGAAGAGAGCATATGGATTCGTTGTCCCTAGACCTGGCGCATCGGCAAACAATCCGATGTCTCCGGAATCAACGGTTTTCCCTGAAAAAGCATCAAATTTTCCTTAGCATGCTATGAAAGCTTGATGAACACCGCGACGCCATACGTCAGGCAGCTACCACGTGGGTGAGAAACGGCTGGAATATTCAATGCAAACCTTCTTTTAACTAGAAAATGATCATTTCGAGCGATCCTGATATTATTTAGTCGAATTCAGAATCTTTGCATAGCAAATTTGTTTTTTTTTTTGCAAATATTTCAACCACGTGGTAGCTGCCTGACGTATCAAGCTTTCATAGCATGCTAAGGAAAATTTGATGCTTTTTCAGGGAAAACCGTTGATTCCGGAGACATCGGATTGTTTGCCGATGCGCCAGGTCTAGGGACAACGAATCCATATGCTCTCTTCGGGAAAAGTGTTCTCCAGACCATTTCCCATAGGCCTGACCATACCAGAAGTTGGCGCGTGATTTTCACAGACCTGTAGGAGCGTTTGAACAAAAAGTTCTAATTTCCCATAGTAATTCCCATGTAAACTTTAACCCTGATGCGCGCAGCCAGTTTACAACCAAATGAGCTGATATTTGGCATGAAAGTCCCTATGGGTATGCCCTACAAGGGGAACCATACTAAAACTTGATCCGAGAACTTTTTGAAAAACGTACCCACCCTAATGAGTACCCTAATTTCCAAAGAAATTTGAGCCAAATCGGACAACTTTTGATTTGGATCCTGCTTGTTTGACTTGGAATGGCTGAATATTAGGATGACAATAAAAAAAAACGTCATCAGGGATACCCCTTGCTCGATTCTTTAGGTAAAAATAAGCAACTGTGCCAATTTTGCGCAAAAAAGGCTTTTTTAAATCGCTAAAAACTCTTTAGGGTTAACACAGATCGTTTTGCGGTCTTTGACAAAGTTGTGTGTCATAAATTTTTACACAAGAATCTCACACTTGACAATGGTCCAACACATTTAATGCCACAATTTCTTGAAATTTTGAATTTTTTTCTTTTCTCCATACATTTTTTCGATTTTTATCATACAAACTTCAACGATCCATAGCGCTATTCAACACTTGAATAATTGGCGCTGGTGGTTGTTTAAAATTCCAACTGGATTTTTTCTTAAAGATTCATTTGTGGTTATATTCGCTGTGTTACTTTTGAAAGGCACAAACAATATTTAAATTCGCCGTGTGGCATCATATAAGGTCGAACTTCTATTAATTCAACGCAACATCAAATCGCCCCTAGCAGCCATATACAGTTGCAAGCTGCCATCGTGTGGCACCCAAGATATGATAGAACAATCATCATAAATGTAATGCGGCGAGAAATATTTCATGCGAGTTTTTTTTTTTGCCCCCGCTTCAAGATCTGCAAAAGGAAACTTTCATAGCAAGTAATTTATTGCATTTTTCAACCATCTGCAGCAAGTAACGTTTTCCCCCCGGTGCATGAGTTGGTTTGATAAATATCCCAACAAGTGGGGCATACATTTCGCTCCAGAGTATGAAGTTGTGGTGCGGAAAATGCAAATCTACCCCGTTTTGGGTTCGGGTTCGGATTAACTGTAGATTAGCCGATTTTTCCGAAAACCAGAAACAACTGCGTGCCAAGAAGGATTGTTGGGTTTATAATAAGAAGTTTTCGTAAAATTGATAATAGACTGTTAAGCTGATGAGTACACGTGTTGCACATTGTAATGAAAACGTGCGAGCTAATTATCCAGGGATTGTAATTTCATACGAAAATTGTGGTGCAACGCGAAATGTCTGTTCTAATTATAACTCATTGGAGTATGTGGAGCAAATTGTAATCGACAGTTGTACTACAATTATTTGTTGATACACTCTGACGCACAATAACGAGATGCTAGGGAGATTATTCCCACGATATTATTTGGGCACGTTAGAATCGCACGTTTTGCACAAATGTCTACCGATTGTACTGATGGTTTAGAAAAGTACGTCAGTGGCTAAACGATCTTTCAAACCAATTATTGAATTAGAAAATATCACATATCTTGCTTATTTTTTTTTTTCAAATACTTTATAACAAAACTCTTATGATAGAAATCACATGCTTAGATTTGACGTTCGAGCAATAAAAGAAACATTTTTTTTTGATTTCTCCAACGTTTCGACGGACCATGCTATCTTCATCGAGAATGCTTGCTAATGACAGCTACAGATATCATAGCTTCGTGAAAAATTCGTAAAAACAAAACAACAGCCAAATCTTTGAAGTTAAACCAGTGCACTGCCTCGTGATCCCCGGTGCAGTTTCCGTGAATCGCCCTTAGGTGAGGTGTATATTTAGATCTCCTACCTAATGACCAGCTTCCCGACCTTCCCCCATCGGAGCGCTCATCAGCTGCTACCGCGAATCGATTGTTTACTAACAAACGCTTGCGAGCAAGTTGCGTGCAACAAAAAATCACCTACCCGCCACAACATTTGTTATCTCTCGCTCTGTCTTTTCCGAGTAAAACAAAAAAAAGAAGTCTACTAGAGATGCACAATCCTCGCATGAATTTAATTAGTTCAAATTGCTTGCTAATTATTGACCTGCTCTCGTTTTCCCACTAATTTCTCACTTTTTTTTTGCTTGCATGTCTCAGAGATTCCAGCGAAACTTGCCACCTACATCATCTGCAACACAATGGACCACGTGTGCAGCGAAAACAGAGAGAAAGAATGCGTTCCCATGACATGCGGCGTGAGCGTTGCCTTTGGCGGATGGGCGGATTTTTCCGCGAGAACCGGACATGAATATCTGCAACGTGTTTTGTAGGTCGTTTAAATAGCTGGGCCTTAAATATATGTCAGTGGTAGCAAATTAGTTATAGTTTTGTTATCACTAATTTTGGCACAATAGTATTCTGTTGACTCAATTAGGCATTTAAAACTTTTAAATTGTTCAATTTCTTGACCAAATTGCTAACATAATTTGAACTTGCCCTTATTGTTATTTTTTCCTGAGGTCTGTTGAGAAACTTTTGTTTTACTTAACTTTGCTTCTCTTGATTTACGTTATTCTTCATTCTTAGTTAGAATATGCAATATGCAATTATCTTGTTTAGTTTTTGTTGTTTGATTGCTCTAAAAACCTTTTCTACAAACTCCAATTATTATATTTTGCCACTTTGCTGTTTTCATAACGTTCACTTTACCATTTTTATGTTTATAATTGTTTTTAAAAATAGAATGAAACCGGCAGGGTGGCCACTTAAATCCTATTTTTGAATTCGCGACTTTTTTTTCCATAATTCCATAATTTTTTAGACATATTTGTGATAGCCTGAATTTAAAAAAAATACATCTTGAATCTATTTTAAAATTTCAATGTTTTTTTTTTTTCATACTAAAAAAAAAAGGTTGATTTGAAGATTAAGAGCGATATTTGTGCCCAATGTTTTTGAATAGCGGGCCAAATAGAAGATCACATAAGCTTGCGGGCCAAATGTACACCCAACCGGCGGTCGCATGATTGTGATGCATGGCGGCATGAAAGTATATCAGAATCTGCATGAAATCTGTCCTCATGCATTTTTTGCGATATAGGGGTATGACATTTTTGCCCGTTACCGACAATTATCGACATTACCGACGGCTTTTTGGTTGTATTTCACAAAAAAAAACCCTTATCAGAACGAGGATTGAACCACCAACTTCTTGGTTATTGATCCGACACGCTACCACCGCGCCATGGACGCTTGATGAAATGTGAGTGAAAGAGCACCAACATATTCTTCTCTTTTGGAGTGTTTCTCGGGGACGGGCCAGCATTATATGTATTGGTGAGAACTGCAGATCGCTGTAATGTATACACGCGGGCAAAAATGATCTATGGGCTTGCTGCAAAAAATGTTATAAAATGTGACATTTTCTGCAGCAAATCCACTGTTGCAGATTTTGAGCTATATTTTTCCTTTGGGTGTAAAATTAATAATTAAAAAAAATGTAGGTAGGTTATTTATTAGGATGTAACAAAAATGACTTTTTGGCGGGCATTCAGGGGTTTGTTCCGGTGGGCATACTGAGCCTAAATCCCAAATATGAGCTTGATTGGACGTAACAGGAGCTGGCGCTCCGCCCTTCAATTTTAAATGGGATTTAACCCGTAAAAAAGATTTTTTCAAAAATGTCACTTTTTGAGGCATTTTGGCCACCAATGCGTTTACCAAAAACATCACTGGCGTGTAGGCCAGATCCTTGCGCATCTTTTGGTATATATAATATTAAAGTTTGGAGCATCCTGGGGCTTGGTACAGACCTTCAAAGTTTGGCATTTTTTCGAAAAATCGGCCCCGGCAAAAAAGATATGCGTCGCACCTCGCGACGCCCGAGACGCCATTTGATTTTGCTGGGACCGATTTTTCGAAAAAATGCCAAACTTTGAAGGTCTGTACCGAGCTCCAGGATGCTCCAAACTTCAATGTTATTTATACCAAAAGATGGGAAATTTAATGTACTTTTCGAATCTACATTGACCCAGAAGGGTCATTTTTTCATTTAGAACAAAATTTTTCATTTTAAAATTTCGTGTTTTTTCTAACATTGCAGGGTTATTTTTTAGAGTGTAACAATGTTGTACAAAGTTGTAGAACAGACAATTACAAAAATTTTGATATATAGACATAAGGGGTTTGCTTATAAACATCACGAGTTATTGCGATTTTACGAAAAAAAGTTTTGAAAAAGTTACTTTTTGTGTTTCTCTTTGTTTCGTCGTCCGTGTCTGTCGGGGTGACCATGAACGGCCATGATCGATGACGACCAACTTTTTCAAAACTTTTTTTCGTAAAATCGCGATAACTTGTGATGTTTACAAGCAAACCCTTTATGTTTATATATCAAAATTTTTGTAATTGTCTGCTCTAAAACTTTGTAGAACATTGTTACACTCTAAAAAATAACCCTGCAAAGTTAGAAAAAACACGAAATTTTAAAATGAAAAATTTTGTTCTAAATGACCCTTCTGGGTCAATGTAGATTCGAAAAGTACATTAAATTTCCCATAAAATGACATGTTCCAAAATTTTTTACAGTCGAGTAACGGAAAATGGGAGAATTTTTAAAACTTTTTTAGTGTTTTTTTCGATGAAAATTACGTTTTTTCGGAATTCTGAGTACGCCATCAAATCGGGCGTCTAATTTTACATAAAAGTCCCTTTGACACCAAATTTCTATCTCATCACCGTTTCAGGCTGCAAATGATTGAAAAACACCTCTTTTTTCGCATGTTCACAAATGGAAGGGGTCATACCGCCCCTCCGTCACGAGATATCAAAAAACGGACCTCGGATTCGTGATCAGGGACAAAAGTTACCCCTTAGGACAAAGTTTCAAGCAAATCGAAGAGGGGTCGGGGCAACTTTTCCCGATTTCGTGTGAGTTGGTAGAGAATTACCCATATGTGTTAAACTGAAAAATACATCTATCAGTAGCTTTTTGTTTTAAATTTCAGGTATAAAAAATAACAACAGTCGAACTCTCATCAATTATAAAAAATAATAATTGAATTTACAAGCCAGAATTTCGACATTTTATGCAATATGCAATCATCAGTTTTCAAAAAGGGTTTTATTTCTTTTTTGCGGTTTTGTACACTGAAAAAAAAATTTGAAAGATTTTTGAACTATCCCAAACATGCTGAAAATGATTCTAAGCGCAATCTAAATTGATTTCAGTTGATTACACTTAAAAATCCATTGAAAATTTAAACTTAGGCCGCTGAAAATATTTTTCAAAGTTTATGTCAGGCCGCCTTAAAATAGGGGAAAAGTTGCAAAAACTTTAAAAACATTTTTTTTACCTTTTAAAAATTGTTTTGTTTTATGCCATTTTTAAATATTTCATGAATGAAAAAAAAAATTAAAATTTTCTTGAAGTCTTTTCTTTGAATAAGTTGATTGTGAGGCTAGTTGCATAAATATTGCAGAATATTCAAAATTTGTTTAAAATTTTGTTTTTTTTTTGTGTCACCTCACTTTGAACTGATATCTGGAAGACTATTGGTTATTTTTGCAATGTTACAAAAAGAAATTGTTGTGAAATTGTCTGCTCATTTAGATTAAAATAATTTAAGAAAAAAAGCTGAAAACTTTCTTTTTTGATAACTCACAATGTCTGGCTTGATTCCAAAATTTCGAAAAAAAAGAAATAATAAAAATATATAACATTTTACTAAAGTTTTATTTTTTAACTTTGAAAATCAAATCAATAATGTCCTAGATGTTGTTTTTTGTAGGAACATAAAAATATTTCTACAAATTTTACCTAAAAATGCATGTAAGCTGAGAACATAGCAGTTTATCAAAAATAAAACTGTGAAGTCATTTTGAATGCAAATTATATTTTACATCTAAAAAAAAACTTTACAAATTTGTATGGTCATATATTGGGATTTTTTGTAATCATCCTTTTTGGTCCCCTTAACCATGTCAAAAAATAAAACTAAAAATATGTATTCTGAGAATTTACTAACATAGCTTTAAGTTATAAAAAGAAATCGATCAGAAAATTGTTTTGATTTTCACAAAATAATATACTTATTTTATATGGCAAAATGGCGTAGGAAACGTTTGGGCAAAGTTTCATTCAAATCAAAAATTGAAATGAAATGTCAATACGAAAATGGTAACAAAATACCTTCATAATAGAAATCTAATTTATGTGAGGGGCCCTTCAGAAACCACGTAGACGCATTTTTTTTTGCAATATGAGCTTCGATCTAAAAAATCGCCAAAAATCAATTTTCCAACCGATTTTTGATCTTTAAAAAGCATTGGGAAGAAGAACTCTTAAAATTTTAGAAAATGTCAGGGTTGGAAATTTAACTTGTTTTATGTGACTTTGCCAATGTTTTTAAAAATGTATTTTTTTTTGGGTCAAATTTGGCTTTTTACTAACATTTCCTACATTTTCAGTAAAAAGAAGTATGCAGTAATTTTTTTAGTGTCCCAGAAAATGCCTCTACGCATTTTTTTTGCAATTTAAATGATGATGGTGCGATTCTATAGCAGAAAATGTGAAAAACATGCAAAAAATTGAAAAAGTGACTGTAAAAACATGAAAAAATTAGATAGGCGAAATGTAATTATATTAGGTGGTAGAGTAGGCCAAATACTACCAAAAACAAACATAAACTAATGCAAATTAAAATACTAAAAATGAAACAAGAAAAACATAAAACAAGAGAAGTAAAGTTTTTCGTAGAACAAAAGTTGCTCAAAATGATCTCCTGAACACGGGAAAAATAAATATTTTCGAAAAAAAAATTTGGGCAGTAGAGGGTTAAGCGTGTTCCTTCGTTGCGGGTTTTGGAGAAAACAAGAGAAACTTCGGCAAGTGTTCATGAACGAGGAAAATAAAAGGAGTGGTATAGAGAGAATGCTCTTTGCAGGTTTATTAAAAAAAATGGTTTTATAATTTTGTAAATTTTACTGCTTGATATTCTAGAACGTTACCTAAACAAACGCCAGACAGAACAAACTGTCATTTAAAACAAAATAAATAGGATTTCTTATATACCACATTTTCGCAAAAGACAAAGTACTCACGCCAATCTTGTCCAGACTCCTCAGCGACGCTTCGTGCACGCTGTGAAAGTGCACGTGGGCCGCCTCCTTCATGATGGGCACCTCCTCCTCGTCCTCCTCGGACTCGCCAATGTCCGAAGTCAGCGGTGTACAGCTGAGGCTGCGAGCCTTCAACCGGATCGGATCACTTACGGACCGCTTCATGCAGCTCTCCACGATCAGTCCCTGGGCCAGTTCGGAGGCGATGTTGATGGCCTGTGGTGGGTCTATTTTGAAAGTTGGCACGATTGGGGGTTGCATCTCGAAGGACGAATCCGGTGAGATGTTGAACTGGACGAGTCGCGTTGCAACGGGGTCATCCGGGTCTTCGGGTTCGTCTTCCTCTTCCACGTCCGAGTGGGAAGGTTCGCACTCGAACGAGTAGTCAAAGTTTTCGCCCCAAACCAGGGTTCGGTTGGAGAGATCCGCGATGCGGACGGCGTTCGAGAGTCGCCGGAGGTTCTCCTCGGTTAGGGTGGGGGAGGCGCAGCGGCTCGTGTCGGAGCTGTTGTCACTTGTGATGGATCGCTTGGCTTGGACGGGGCGCTGGACTCCGTCCAAGCTGGTGCTCTTCTTGCGGGATGAGAAGAACTGCAGCAGGTTCGAGTGGGAGTGCTGCTTGGGGATTTCTGAGCTGCGACGCTTTTGGAAGCGTTTGCGGAGGGCTAGCGGAGTCTTGAGAGCTTCCTCGAAGAATGCTTTGGTTGAGGAAGTCTTTCGAACTCGGGCGGGCGTTTGGAGCGTTTCTCTAACGTGGGTTGGTTCTGGGAAGAGTTCTTCAGGGTTGAAGGGCTCGACCTCCTTCGGCTCTTTCCGCACGCACAGACACGTTTCCTCCAGCTTGAGACTCTCCTTGCAGCTGCACGTGTCGTACTGATCCTGCTCCATGGACTCGAAGTCGGAATCGATGAACGAAGCGTCCGCCGGCGGAGTCAACAGGTTCAGCTTGTAATCTTCCGAGCCGGATCTCTTGATCGGGGTAGAACTTGGCAGCTTGGCTTCAAACGCTCCCGATTCCTCGACAACTCGCGACACGGTGAAGCGAACACTTTTCATGTCATCGCAAATCTTTGGCTTCTTAAATACGGCGGAATCGCTGCCGGTTCCGGCGGTGTCCGACTCCGACGACGAGCTGAGACAGTGCTTCGAGTCTTTTGCGACACTCTCGATAACGCTGATGTTGTTCTTCTCCAGACACGAACGCTCACCTTCGTTGTTGTTATTTACGCAGCACGACGTCGCCGAATCATCGCGAGATGTCTTGCAACAAACACTAGCGTTGTGCCGTCCGAGATCACTCAGAAACTTCCGGACGTCCTGGCTGTTGTCCCCACCGCCCAGGAGATTCTCCCGGGAAGTTTTGAGCACCGGCTGTACGGGAGGCCTCAGCAGCGACTTGAACTCCAGCACGTTCTCAAACGAGCTCGAATCGTTGGCCGTCTTCAGCAGGGTCATAAAATTGCTCGCCAGGATCGGTTCCAGCAACGCGGCCTTGTTACATCCCGTGGGACACTCAAACACACTCCTGACACTGGTCGTCACTTCGATCGTACTACCGTCAGCGGAACCACCGCAGTTGCACTCACATTTCTTCGCCGCTTTCGAGGTGGTCGTCGTCGTCGTCGTATTTGACACCAGTGTTTTCATAATAATCGTTATCTCGGAAGTTTTGGTAGTGGTGACACTCGAGGGCGCCTCCTCCGTGCCGCCGCGCTCGTTTGGCAAAGTTCCATCAGCCATCACTTCGTTATCAGTCTTGGTTTATTTACACCGCGAAGCGATAAGGTCACTTTCTTCCCCCAACGGGAATAGTGGCGACGAGGCACAACATCGGTCAAGATCTTGACACACTTTTCAAACACTACAGAAAATCACATAACCTAGAGGGGCGGGAAGAACTACAACTTAGACAACTTAGAACCTCACCCTTAATCTGGGACGCCTCGAGACAGCCAGAGCTGCCGACTGCGCTAGATTCCCGATCGGAACTGAACGCACTCGGCTGGACTAGCGACTCCGCAAGCTACCTGTGTGCGCGGATTTGTGTTCATGACGAGCTGCTGCTAATCGCTGGAAGCACAACACGCGTAAGGAATCACTAATGCGCGGCGCGGCTGACTAATTGTGGGGCACCGCAAACCGTTCTCGGCACACAATAGAACAGGCTTGGGAACGCGCATCGGTTAGTACCTTGTACTAGAAGCAGTAGCTACGGCGGATGGCCACGTTCTCGTTGCGGTTGTGACTACGGTAGAACCCTGCTGGTTTGACAAATTCGAATTCACCTTCAAATGAAACAGGAATCTATGACCCAAATAAAAGGTGTCAAACCAGCGGGGTTCAACTGTAACGGCGTAGCGCTTCCAATGCAATTAATACTGGCGTATTTGGTTTCCGGCGACGATCGGCAGTTACCCTTATAAAAACAAACGCAATAAAAATTGATCGTGGACGATCAATAGCCGAAAAGTGTGTAACTCCTCCCACCTGGGATTAATAGAGTTGGACACATTCCGCAATTCGAAATTTAAAGTCCAGACAACCGGAGTGACGACCTCGACACTTGGCGCAATTGAATGTAGACCTATAAGAAGGAATATGCGTCAAACTGGAATTGCTCGGACGGCAAATATGGACACTTCCTTTTCCTTGCGCGCGCAATTGAAGCAATTGCTTGGGAGAAGGTGAGCGCGCAATTGATTTATTCAGCAACAGCTTAAGAGAGCTGACGTAGACTTGCAATAAATCACGTAGTAAGTTGGTTTAGAATCATGATTTTGTTTGATTTGCTAGATAAAATATAAATCTTTAAATTTCACAGAAGACACCGAGTTTTGTCTGAAGTCCAAAAATTACTTTTGGTCAAGGAATAAAATTGTCGCAGAAGAATTAGAAGGTCAGATTTCTTGATATGTCCGTTATTCAGTTAAGTTTAGCGTGACACTTAAATTCAATTTCCATCTGCCGTCAGCGGAGGTGAGATTGGGTCTTACGTCTTACACTCACTGCTGAAAGTATCCCTGTTTCCCTGCTGACGGCATCCAAAGATTTTGTGTCAAAAATTCTGTAATACTACATCAAAGCTGGTAAATTTTCATCAGTTTCTCGTGAATTTTCATCAGGTTCACCGTTCACATTTTTTTAAGTAAAATTTCTCAAAAAAGAGGTAATATTCATCCAACTAAATTTTCAACCTATCAAAAATCAACTTTTCTTTTGTGTAGCTTTAAAAATAATAAGACTTAAACACCATGCTTAGTGTGCCAAAATTAGTAGATTTCCCCTATAAAAAAACACAGTATAAAAAAGTAAAACATACGGCGAGTTTCAAATTTAAAGGTGTAAATTTACATTATCTTTATGTAATTTTACCTAAATAGCAAACCAAAACAAATCAAAATACACAAAAAAATGAAAATGACATCTCTCCGTAATTATTTTCATTGTCTTTTGTTATGGACACAATATCTTTCATGAATGATTTGGTGTCATAAAGGAATGCATAATTTTACTACAGAAAATGATTAAATGTTCATATTTTCTATGTAATTTCACTTTTCACACATAAACATGCAAGAAGCATCACAAACAAAAAATTAAAGCTGGTTCGAATCCCACGGCGGGCGCTCTATAATTCTTTATGTAAATATGGGTATTCGGCGCCGTCGCTCCGTGCCATACTTTCAGGAGCCCAGGGCGGCGAAGACCTTGTAGATAAAAAGGAAGACACTAGTGGTTGGTACTAGCAATGGTGGCCGACAGCTATAAAGTCAACTTCTTTTTAGGATCAGAGAAACCGAATATATTCGAATACGTCACAAACAATTTACAAAACGCAAAAATATGAAAAGATAAAAAAAAGTCATAGTATGAAATGACTTTTGCATGTTTTTTTTTTATCAAAAGAGCTACTTTCTTAAAATAAGCGTAGTAGTTGAATCCTTAATTTCTTTGATGTCCTAAGGAATGAATCAACAAAAAAAACTACAACAAAAACTCTGCTCAAAATTCATAAAATTCGTAATTCGGTACTGCCAGCATTCGTCAATTTCAACAGCTAAAAATAAAAACTATATCAGTAAAATTTAAATTTTACAAGATTCTCTCAAGAAGCCATTTTGCATAATAAATTTTTCCATAAAATTTTGCGAGTTGGTCAAACAAAATGGGCATGTGAAAATACGAAAACCTGTATCTTGAGAAGGGATTTCCTGATCGATTTGATGTCTTCGGCAAAGTTGTATTTTATGACAATTTATGACATTTCAGACAAAATATGTACACGGGAAGATAAAATTGCTGAATGACTGTTTTTTATCACTAAAGTTGAATTTCCAAAATACTTTTTTTCGTTTTTATATGTTTAAGAGGTCTAAAAAAGACAATATTTGCACTAGAGTTCAAGAAAGTTAAGATGGTGAGATATGATATTTTTGAAAAAAAGATGTGATTTTTGCAATCAAAAATGACTTTTTTTGCTGAGCAAGGTGGGACAGCTAGGATCAAGTCTGTCCATGTCCGGATTTTTACAATCAAAAATGACTTTTCACATTTTTTTAAAAGGGCATTGCTTTTAATTTAAAACATGCATATAACTTAAAACTGTGCACATTATCAAAAAAATGTATTGTCATTATCGATTGAAAATTCTTTTCCCATTTAAAAATGATTTTGAAAATTTTGTTTGACCTTCTTTTTAAAAAAAATACATAACTTTATTATTGGATTTTGCACCTTGCTAAACTCGAGCGCAAAAGATGACTTCTTTAGTTCTCTAAAAAAATATATATAAAAAAATTGAAAGCTGAAAAATACTTATTTTGGGAATTACATCTTTAGTGACGGGAGTGAAATAAAAAAAATTGGGTTTTTTTCGTGTACCTATTTTTTCTGAAAAGTCCTAACCTGGTTATTAGGATGTAACAAAAATGACTTTTTGGCGGGCATTCAGGGGTTTGTTCCGGTGGGCATACTGAGCCTAAATCCCAAATATGAGCTTGATTGGACGTAACAGGAGCTGGCGCTCTGTCTTTTAATTTTAAATGGGATTTAACCCGTAAAAAAAGATTTATTTAAAAATGTCACTTTTTGAGGCATTTTGGCCACCAATGCGTTTACCAAAAACATCACTGGAGTGTAGGCCAGATCCTTGCGCATCTTTTGGTATATATAACATTGAAGTTTGGAGCATCGTGGAGCTCGGTACAGACCTTCAAAGTTTGGCATTTTTCGAAAAATCGGTCCCAGCTAAATCAAATGGCGTCTCGGGCGTCGCGAGGTGCGACGCATATCTTTTTTGCCGGGGCCGATTTTTCGAAAAAATGCCAAACTTTGAAGGTCTGTACCGAGCTCCACGATGCTCCAAACTTCAATGTTATATATACCAAAAGATGCGCAAGGATCTGGCCTACACTCCAGTGATGTTTTTGGTAAACGCATTGGTGGCCAAAATGCCTCAAAAAGTGACATTTTTGAAAAAAATCTTTTTTTACGGGTTAAATCCCATTTAAAATTGAAGAGCGGAGCGCCAGCTCCTGTTACGTCCAATCAAGCTCATATTTGGGATTTAGGCTCAGTATGCCCACCGGAACAAACCCCTGAATGCCCGCCAAAAAGTCATTTTTGTTACACTCTACTGGTTATACAAAATTTAAAAGTCATATTTAGTAGATACATAACAATATTGCAATCAAATGTAATCTATTGACAAATTTTCGAGAAAATTCACCGATTTCAATTTGAAAGCATATTTGAGTTGAATTTGAAAATGGTATTTTGAAATATTTTGTAAAGTAAAAGTATTCCTGCAAAAACACCCTTTTTTGAAAAGCAGAGAAAATTTTAGGCAATTTACCATGTTAGACTTAGTTAGACTTATACAATTATTTTTTTGAGTAAATGAGATTTTCTCAGTTTCATCTAATTATCCCTTATTTTTGAACTTAGGATAACTCGAAAACTATTGGTTAGATTTTCAAAATTAGAACTTTAAGCTTTTGTGAACTGTTTCTGCTTTTTACAAATAAAAATCTAAATTTGACGAAATTTTAGAATAATGCCTTACATTTTTAAAAAGTATGAAAACACTTATTTTGGGATCATTCAAATGTGAATTACAAAAAAAAAATATTTATATTGGAAAAGCCAAAAAAAACATTCTCAAAAATCTCATTTTTATACAATGAAAATCTAATAAGAAGTTTCCCAGAAATCGTGAGTAGAATGTAGCCAATGCAAATTTTATTTCAAGTTTCATTTATGTTTTGCTTTTTTTTTACAGTAGCATAACCAACAATTTATAAAGCTTTTTTCTTATGTTTTTTCTTTACTTTTTGTTTATGTTTTTTTTTTGTTTGGCTTGAAATTAAGTTTTTAAAAGAAAAGATAAATTTTTCAGCACCCAAATGAATGCCCTCCTAAACTACTCTGAAGTGATTTAGTATTTTTATATCAAAGATGGCGATCAAAATGGTGATGGAATATTGAGGAAAAGCATTTGGTAAATTAATCATTCAAATTTGAACACCTTGAATGTAAAAAGTAAAACATAAATCTTGCGAAGAAAAAACAGATCTGTAAAATTAAGCGATTATGGGCAGCATAAAGATTTACTTTACACAGAAAAAAAAATCATGGTAATATTACATCTGGAAAGGGGTACATCTTTTATGCCAGAAAAAATGTGTAATTTTACATCTTAGAATGTGTAATTTTACCACTTTTCTAGTGTAATGTCAGTCTAAATTGAGGTAAAATTACATCATAAAAGAGGTAATATTCAACCTTCTAAAATTACACCTTCCAAATTTACACAATTTTTTGCTGTGTATAAAAGTATTGTATTTTTTTAATGTTTAATAAAAAGCATTGTTACTAACTAAAAAATCTGAAGCTTATCACAGTATCGATGATCAGCCAGTACCCATTGCATTGGAAACGAACCTGCTCGCTCATGCAACCAAGCCACAACCTACAACGTGTACACGCGCGATCATCCGCATCAACCACAACGCACGTGCTCGCTCTGGCGCACCCACAGTTCCGCCCGACACTTCCCTCAAGGAGGTTGGAGGATATCGCATATCAATATTGTTTGCTTTTCTTCTTAAGAGCTCAACTATAGTGTAGTCACCATCGAACAGCTCGAATCTTAACCAGGAGCGAGAGACTCTAATTTGTGTTTGTTTGCGTAGTCCAAGCTTAGTCACCACAGCTGTTGTTTGACAACGTTCTGCAGTGCTGATCCTCACGAGACAATGAATTCCACTATGTTTAGCACCTTAGCTCTTAACCGGGTGGTGCAGGGTGCCAACTCGATCTTCCTACGCTCATTAGCATAATATATCAGAGATTCCTCTAGCACTGTGTATTAGTAGCACGAATGATTCATAACTGAGACTGCTGCGATATCGATGAATTCAGGTTTTCTTCGCCGCGATCTCTTCGCAATCGGCGAATCTTCCCACCGTTTAAAGTGGATGCAACACTTGGAACGTAACCGAACCATCACCCCAGTAACAGGTTTTTCGCGTACACGCCGAATATGTCAAAGTGGCACGACTCTCTCTTCCTACTACGAGGTAGCGTACTGGACGAGATTTTTTGGCAACGCTTGGCAAAGTTCCCAAAATCACTTCCAATCACTTCTGATCCGATGATCACCCAATTACCGATATTACGTAAAGCGCGAAGGATCACGACGATCCCGCAACCTTAAAGTTCCGAATTATGTTCCGCGACGAGATCCGGCCCAACGTGCGGCCACAGGTAAACTGTGCTGCTGCTGTTGTCTTTGCCGAGGCCCGTGTCCACCCCGCAGGAGTCCCTACTACTACTACCAGCGCAACACACCTGATGGTTACAGCACCACCTTGTACACACATATGAAGGCGCACTGCTGCACACGCAAACTGCAGAAGACAAACGGACGTACGGGCTAAGAAGGTGGTTTCTAAAAACAGCAGCACCAGCACTGGCAAGAAAAAGGAAGAAACCGGGCACCGTTCACCGGGGAGGCGCGGGTTGTAAACTTGGGGTCGTCCCTAAATTAGGCGATTGTGCGAGTGAGGGAACAATTAATTTTAAACACATTTTTTTAACATATAAATTCATAACAATGCTCTTAAAACTATAAACTTTTGAACAATTTACAAGTATGAAATTTTAGGTCCAAAAAATCGCTGATTTCCTTCCAGTGCACAGTGGTCTAGATCGTAAATTTATGTGGAGAATGGATTTTCCGAAAAATGGTGAAGTTTTGGAGCTTTGGTGTTTTCAAATAGTTGTTGCAAATGGAAAGGGACAACCTTTGGATAGGTTGAAAAATAGGGTGGTTCACGATAAGGGTGATTATGAAAATTTAAATTTCAGGGATATTTTTGTGAATTTTAAGCCCAAATTGATCTGTCAAAAAATAAAAATGTGTGTTTTATAAAGCTCTAAAAGTGGCCAGAACATCACTTTTTTCTAAAAAATAACCCTGAATTGCTACGTACAAAAAACTGAATTTTGAAGTTTTTCTCAGATGCTTTCTCTAAATTTGGTCGTAGAAGGCGTAGATTGCGAGATAAAATTTTGGTGTCTTCGACAAAGTTGCTTGGATTGGCAAACCCAACAACTTTGTAGAAGACAAAAAAATCCCAAAAAATATTCCTGAAATAGTAGTTTATGCAACAAGTTGCAAAAAGAGGATTTTTTCAGCACGAGTGAAATTTGAAGTCAAATTTTCATGTATTTTGTCAATAAATCGTTGAAATCAAAAACAATGTTGAAAAGTGTTACTTTTCGAAACAAGTGCTAAAAAGTTCAACCTTTCATCACCCATTTCAGTGCTGAAAAGTAGAACTTTTCAGCATTTATTTTGAAAAGTGTTGCTATTCGATTTTGTTATTTTTTGTACAGAAAAGTAGGCTATTTCGTCGTTCAAGAATGACAGGAAAAGTAAGTAGTTTCACGACGGAATTGCAAAAAGTTAGATTTTCAAAATCACCCTAATCGTGAACCACCCTAATTTTCAACCAAACCAAAAGTTGCCCCTTTCCATTGCAAAAACTCTTCTGAAGACACTAAAGCTCCAAAACTTCATCATTTTTCGGAAAATCAATTTTCCACTTAATTTTGCGATCTGGACCACTGTGCAGTGTTTTGGAAGACTTAAAAAAACGTAGTTTTTTTTTTCTTAAACTTAGCAGAGTACTTTTCAATAATAATAAAAACAAAGTTTGAGTCACCGCTGCCATTCGAAAAGGTTCAATGTTGGAACAAAAACTTTTTATCTTTTTTTTTTATTTTCTTGACCTATAAGTTTAAAAAATTGGGAATGAGCAAATTTATTTGTATTTTTTTATGATTTGGATGAAACTTTGTTTATGCTATTTCTGTGTACAAAAAAGACATTTTGCATCGTTAGTTCATCCATACAAGTCTTCATACAATTTTTGCAGCTGTCAATACAAAAAGGCAATCAAAATAATCAAAAATCCGTATCATGAAAAATGATTTTAAGATCAATTAGATGTCTTCGGTAAAGTTGAAGGTATTGCTGAGGAGTTTAAAAAAATATGTAAATATTTTTTGAAGTTTATGTCCCTCGACTCTGACCAACGTCGAGGGGGAAGAGCAAAAAAATAAAAAAAAGTATGAAAATTAAAAAAACGAGCCATGGTTTCAACATTTTAATGAAAAAAGTGTTTTAAAATGCATTATACACCTGTCCAGTTGTTTTGCAATCATTAGTTTCCAAAATATCTAAGTATTGACGAAAATTTTATTTTTTGCGAAAAATAAAATTTTAGCGGTGCTGTACAATGCAATTAAATAAAAATTCAAAACATTTTTAAACAAGCCCAAACATGCTAAATATGATTATCATTGCCGAATAATGCATTTTAGATTGTTTTCAGTTGATTCTATTTTCATGAAAATTTTGAAGTTTTTGGGAAAATATTTTTTTTGCCCCCTAATTTTTCAGACCAATTTTGAAGAAGGGGCGACATAAACTTTGAAAAATATTTGCAACGGCCAAACTATAAAATAAAAAAAAAACAATTTTTTTGTTCGACTTTTCGCACAAAAAAATGATTGCACAAAATATTTATCTATTTTGAAAAAATTTTGTTTTTGTTTTTTGGTGATAAAATTTTTTATTGTTTGAGCTGTCACACAAGTTGGACAAAATTCATTTGACAGTGTTGCCAATTTTTCGAAAAAAAAGAATCATGATTTTTGCCCACAGAAGTTATGACCAAGCTTAATCATATCTGAAAATGTGTTTTAAAAAGATCAGAAAACTTCTATAAATTCAAACCAATGGAAACAAGTAACACAAGGTTATCACTACATCATCAAAATAGTGTCGGGACATTTTGCGATTTTAAAATCCAAACTAACATTTTAAAAGGGCGTAATATTAAATGTTTGGCCCTTTTGATATGTTAGTCTTGATTCAAAAAATTGAAAATATTATTCTCAAAAAGAACGAAAAATTTCATGAATGTTTCATATTTCAACATTGAAAATAGGACCATTAGTTACTGAGATATCGACATTAGAAAATTGAAGGTTTTTTGGGTGAGAAAACATCAATTTTCCTTGTTTTTTAATCTTTGCATGGCAATTTCTCAGCAACTAAGGGTCGTATAAACAAAGTTTTAAAAAAAACAAAATATAGAGAATTTAATCAGCTTTTCAAAAATATTTAGCTCGAAAGTGGCCAAACATGAGCACTAATTTAAAAAAAAAATGAATAACTGCTACTATTTTCTAAAAAGATACCTAAAAATGGCTATAACTTGAAAACGGTGCACTTTATCGAAATTTCACTTAAGTACTTTTTGCTTGCAAATTCGATTTACATCGAAAAATTAAGTTAACATTTTTTTTTGCGATAATTCATAACTCTGTCAAACATTTTTTGCCCATTCTGGAAATTTCTGAAAAGTTGGCATTTAATGTCCCCTAAAACAAATAAAAAAATGAAAATAGTGGTTATTTTTTGCAAATCAAGTCACCAAATCGATCAAAAAATTCCTTCAAAAGATACAGATTTTTGAATTTTAATATATCATTTTTGTATGGACAGCTGCCAAATTTGTATGGATGCAAAATGGCTTCTTTGAACATACCGAAGGCACCAAAAAAGTTTCAGCCGGATTAAAAAATACAAAAAAATCGAATGACTGGAATCTCAGAGAATTATTCATTGGTGAATTTGCCTTACTCAGTCTCTACGTAACTCCGAACCGTCCCCCTCCTCACATGTGGACGTATAGTGTGTGTGTGTGTGTGTATATTGTGCGCGCTGTTTGGACTCACAAATTTCTTCGGAAACGCAACACCGGCAAACCAGAAAGGCAGGCAGACAAGTGCCAAATACCCACTCGGGCGGCGCACGTCTCCTTCGCTGACTGTTAGTCGCCACGGCCACCTGGACGACCCCGCGTTAGAGAGTCGTCCAGTGGTAGAAAACAAATTGTATATCGCAAAACAGGTGACGGAGGTAAGTCGAACAACTCCTCAAGACTTCCTTCCTACGGTCGATCGAACTGTCTGTCAAAGACGAATTAAAACAACGCGACGAACTACATTCTCTGGGTAAACATTTGTCCCTCCTAGGAATCAAGCCATATGTGAGGCATCATTTTTAGAGGAAATGAAAACTTCTGAAAACGGCGGGTTGACTCATTCTACCGTCCCCAGAACATGACTTGAAGGTAGACACAATAACAGATCTCGCGCTAGTTGCGAGCAAGATCGAACTGCTTCACGGAAAGTGAAGTGACTCAGATGGTCGCAGCTGACTCTGCGCTACCCTCTCTGACTTGTCGATGTCTTTCAAAAAGGGAGTAACTACCCTCAAAAGGTAAAGAAGTCAACTGTTGAAGGGGTTCTCGCTAATGTATTCCTCGACCGAGGACCTCCGTAATCTGCTTATGCATCAGTGATCCTCTTACGAGGAAGCATCCCTTAGACTTTGGCCAATTCTTCAGGTAAGCAACTCCTGCGAAATACCGCAAACATCGTCAAGCTCTGCTGGGCAGGACTCGACAGGATTCGCTCCACCAGTGAAGCGGTACAAGTCATCCTTATCAAGCATCCTACTCTTGCAGGGAGTGCAAAATTAAAACTGCACTTTTTATCGTTTCGTCCCAAACTCCCTCCGTTCTTCCGGTGAGAGCGCGCACGGAGAAACGTGTGTAATTAAGTCAGAATAAAAGCAGACCGGTTTGAACGGCGCACCGAAAAAAAAGGAAGCACAGACTATAAAAAGAACGCAAGTTTATTCGTTAGGACCTGCCAGTCAGTCCGGCAAATAACAACAGGTGACAGGGCCGGTGGGTCCAACAAAGAGAAAGAGAAAGAAAAAAAGCATCCCCTTACGTTCACCTACACTGTAGGACGTGGATTGATTGTATCTCTAACGCAGCACGTGTCCTCCCCTTATGACCGCGCACCTGCCACCGATAAAAGCAGGATATAAAGGAAATAAACATAAAATGATGCGACGAGGTTTCAATGGTTTCTTTCAGCGGAGCATTGGAAACGAACCTGGGCACATTAAAAGAATCGAAATATTAAAAATAAAATTAATCAGTCTTACCAAAGTAAAGATGAAGAATTTTCTTCTCGATCGTTTGACGCTTACCTGTAAAAAAGGACAAAAAGAAATGAATTAGTTATGAACCAAAAAAATCAGAATGCATTTTTTCCTAATTGGGTACTAAAGCCCTATGTCAATTGTTATGTACAACGGTAAAAAACACGATCAAAAACCATTTCTGATCACTTTTTTTCATTTTAATGCAAAAAAAAAACAATGACAAGACAACATCTTTTCGATGGATCAACTATGGTCCCCTTGGAACGAGCTGTCACGTAGGAATTCTTCTGTCAAGAAGGACCGCGAGGTTAGTTTTTCCAAATTGATTTAAAAATCCATTTTAAACTCTTTGTGGTCGTACAAAGGGTCATTGTACTCAGAAAAATAAGCTTTATCGCTGTAAACAATAATATCAGCAATCTAAGCTTCATTTTAGGACCCAATTATTATGGAATTTGGATACAGTCTAAACTCGATTATAAAAAAAAACATAGTTTAAAAAAAAGTTTTATTGTTTTTTTTTCTTCAGCAACTCGCTAAACGGAACTGATTGAAAAAAGATCAAAATTGTTTTTTTTTAGTATTCTGTGTACTTGATTTTTGCATCAACTGCCCCCTTGATCAATTTGGTTTGCTTTAGATTTATTTTTTTCAATTTTTGGAAAAAAATGGCCCCTGGTTTTTTGGAATGAGAAGAAAAAACTTTAAATAAGATTCGTACTGGCCTTATTCAGTTATTACCAATTATTCCAATTTGAACATTATTTGTTTTAGTTTTCAATTTTATTTTTAGCTAAAATTATATATTCATGCGTTTTTAATTTATTTTTCTAGTTTCTCATGTTTGTTATAATAAGTTGTTTAAAATATTTAAAATATTATTTTATGTCAATTTAAAATTTATTTTTCTTTATTTTAGAGTTTTCAATTTTGTGATTTGTGTGGTTTGTTTAAGGTTTAGAATGTATAAGATTTTTCAAGTTTTTAAACTTTTTTTTTTATTTAGTTGAGTTTTTTTAATCTAATCTAATCTAATCTAATCGAACACAAGCGCAGCCAGTCCGAAGAAAGCATCCTGGAAGAACTTGTGGTAAGATTACGCCTCAAGTCCTTTCTTGTCAATATTAATGATTACAGTACATCCGAGTTACCCCGAAAATGTATAGCAAAAATTAAAGCGGCCAGGCCTACTGCGTTGCATTAACCGCAGAGACAGATTCTGTGAACGGATCACATTTCACAGAATCATCAGGGGAGGAAGGATGCGTGGACATACCGTACCAAACGCTCCGAATCAGTTGTGGTGTGGTGTGTTAGTGTAAATTTAGTAAATCTTTCCCAGTTCCTGAGGGGAACACCCTTGAAGAGTATCGGGGCCGGCATTTACAAAGCGGATTCAGTGGCAATTTCATTCTCAACTTAATGTTAACATGTTAAGGTTAATGTTAACATTCCATAGGTCGCCTTCCTAAGGTGTCGTGATAAGGTCCAGTTTGTGACGATACACTACCTTCCCTTTACTAAGCAATCGAATCCAGAAGGGAAAAGATCACCAGTTGTGTTGGTCCGAGCCGGGATTTGAACCCCGATCTACCGCTTACTAGGCGGGAGCGTTAACACTAGGCTACGTGGCTCGGTGTAGTGTAAATTTGGCAGATAATAATATTTAGGGGCGGGGGGTGTAGGGTGAGGAAATGAGGATAGGAGAAAGGGAAGGTGGGAAAGGGATAATATGGATATTTCATTTGATCAATAGGATATTATATAAAATAAGGGGAAAAAAAATAAGAAAAATGTATAGATCTCACCAAATCAAGACACACTTGAAATTTTAATAAGGATGCAAAAAGGAAATTCCTCACCGGGTTTGAAAAACACGATCTTGAACAGCCGTTTTATGCCGCAGAAACACAAATCCAAATTTTGATTAGCGATCCTAACGGTTCCAACATTTCAGACCCTCAGCTCCACCTAGTTGTGCATATTGGCCAACGTCCACTAATCTTTTCCAGACCAGAATTGGATGGCAATCACCACCCAGCGCCGTCCGGTATAAAGCTGTCCCGTAACGCGAATTTTGTAATTCACTTGGTTGATGGTCTCCTTCTCACTTTCTCTTCCGGCGCGGACGGAAAAGTTTCCTCCTTCACCAGGTGCACAAGTTTTAAAACATTCACAAACCATTCGAATAATTTTAAAGACATTTAAATTTTGTCTCAAACATAAAAAAAACTTGAAAATTCCATGTAAATGACAGGAGCACAAAAATTTGAGTTATGTTTTTGTATGTTTTTGTGAGTTTTTATGTTTTTATGTTTTTATGTTTTTTTGTTTTTATGTTTTTATGTTTTTATGTTTTTATGTTTTTTTGTTTTTTTGTATTTTTGTATTTTTGTATTTTTGTATTTTTGTATTTTTGTATTTTTGTATTTTTGTATTTTTGTATTTTTGTATTTTTGTATTTTTGTATTTTTGTATTTTTGTATTTTTGTATTTTTGTATTTTTGTATTTTTGTATTTTTGTATTTTTGTATTTTGTATTTTGTATTTTTGTATTTTTGTATTTTTGTATTTTTGTATTTTTGTATTTTGTATTTTTGTATTTTGTATTTTTGTATTTTTGTATTTTTGTATTTTTGTATTTTGTATTTTTGTATTTTTGTATTTTGTATTTTTGTATTTTGTATTTTTGTATTTTTGTATTTTTGTATTTTTGTATTTTTGTATTTTTGTATTTTTGTATTTTTGTATTTTTGTATTTTTGTATTTTTGTATTTTTGTATTTTTGTATTTTTGTATTTTTGTATTTTTGTATTTTGTATTTTTGTATTTTTGTATTTTTGTATTTTTGTATTTTTGTATTTTTGTATTTTTGTATTTTGTATTTTGTATTTTTGTATTTTTGTATTTTTGTATTTTTGTATTTTGTATTTTTGTATTTTTGTATTTTTGTATTTTGTATTTTTGTATTTTGTATTTTTGTATTTTTGTATTTTTGTATTTTTGTATTTTTGTATTTTGTATTTTTGTATTTTTGTATTTTGTATTTTTGTATTTTTGTATTTTTGTATTTTTGTATTTTGTATTTTTGTATTTTTGTATTTTGTATTTTTGTATTTTTGTATTTTTGTATTTTTGTATTTTTGTATTTTGTATTTTGTATTTTGTATTTTGTATTTTTGTATTTTTGTATTTTTGTATTTTTGTATTTTTGTATTTTTGTATTTTTGTATTTTTGTATTTTTGTATTTTTGTATTTTTGTATTTTGTATTTTTGTATTTTTGTATTTTTGTATTTTTGTATTTTTGTATTTTTGTATTTTTGTATTTTTGTATTTTTGTATTTTTGTATTTTTGTATTTTTGTATTTTTGTATTTTTGTATTTTTGTATTTTTGTATTTTTGTATTTTTGTATTTTGTATTTTTGTATTTTTGTATTTTTGTATTTTTGTATTTTTGTATTTTTGTATTTTTGTATTTTTGTATTTTTGTATTTTTGTATTTTTGTATTTTTGTATTTTTGTATTTTTGTATTTTTGTATTTTGTATTTTTGTATTTTTGTATTTTGTATTTTTGTATTTTTGTATTTTTGTATTTTTGTATTTTTGTATTTTTGTATTTTTGTATTTTGTATTTTTGTATTTTTGTATTTTTGTATTTTTGTATTTTTGTATTTTTGTATTTTTGTATTTTTGTATTTTTGTATTTTTGTATTTTGTATTTTTGTATTTTTGTATTTTTATTTTGTATTTTGTATTTTTGTATTTTTGTATTTTTGTATTTTTGTATTTTTGTATTTTGTATTTTTGTATTTTTGTATTTTTGTATTTTTGTATTTTTGTATTTTGTATTTTTGTATTTTGTATTTTGTATTTTTGTATTTTTGTATTTTTGTATTTTTGTATTTTTGTATTTTGTATTTTTGTATTTTTGTATTTTGTATTTTTGTATTTTTGTATTTTGTATTTTGTATTTTTGTATTTTTGTATTTTGTATTTTGTATTTTTGTATTTTTGTATTTTTGTATTTTGTATTTTTGTATTTTTGTATTTTTGTATTTTGTATTTTGTATTTTTGTATTTTTGTATTTTTGTATTTTGTATTTTTGTATTTTGTATTTTTGTATTTTGTATTTTTGTATTTTTGTATTTTTGTATTTTTGTATTTTTGTATTTTTGTATTTTTGTATTTTTGTATTTTTGTATTTTTGTATTTTTGTATTTTTGTATTTTTGTATTTTGTATTTTTGTATTTTGTATTTTTGTATTTTGTATTTTTGTATTTTGTATTTTTGTATTTTTGTATTTTTGTATTTTGTATTTTTGTATTTTTGTATTTTTGTATTTTTGTATTTTTGTATTTTTGTATTTTTGTATTTTTATTTTTGTATTTTTGTATTTTGTATTTTTGTATTTTTGTATTTTTGTATTTTTGTATTTTGTATTTTTGTATTTTTGTATTTTTGTATTTTGTATTTTTGTATTTTGTATTTTTGTATTTTTGTATTTTTGTATTTTTGTATTTTTGTATTTTTGTATTTTTGTATTTTTGTATTTTTGTATTTTGTATTTTTGTATTTTTGTATTTTTGTATTTTGTATTTTGTATTTTTGTATTTTTGTATTTTTGTATTTTTGTATTTTGTATTTTGTATTTTGTATTTTTGTATTTTTGTATTTTGTATTTTTGTATTTTTGTATTTTTGTATTTTTGTATTTTGTATTTTTGTATTTTTGTATTTTGTATTTTTGTATTTTTGTATTTTTGTATTTTTGTATTTTTGTATTTTTGTATTTTTGTATTTTGTATTTTTGTATTTTGTATTTTTGTATTTTTGTATTTTGTATTTTGTATTTTGTATTTTTGTATTTTTGTATTTTTGTATTTTGTATTTTTGTATTTTTGTATTTTTGTATTTTTGTATTTTTGTATTTTTGTATTTTTGTATTTTGTATTTTTGTATTTTTGTATTTTTATTTTTGTATTTTTGTATTTTGTATTTTGTATTTTTGTATTTTTGTATTTTTGTATTTTTGTATTTTTGTATTTTTGTATTTTTGTATTTTTGTATTTTGTATTTTTGTATTTTTGTATTTTTGTATTTTTGTATTTTTGTATTTTGTATTTTGTATTTTTTATTTTTGTTTTTGTATTTTGTATTTTTGTATTTTTGTATTTTTGTATTTTTGTATTTTGTATTTTTGTATTTTTGTATTTTGTATTTTTGTATTTTTATTTTTTGTATTTTTGTATTTTGTATTTTTGTATTTTTGTATTTTTGTATTTTGTATTTTGTATTTTTGTATTTTGTATTTTTGTATTTTTGTATTTTTGTATTTTTGTATTTTGTATTTTTGTATTTTTGTATTTTTGTATTTTTGTATTTTTGTATTTTTGTATTTTGTATTTTTGTATTTTTGTATTTTGTATTTTTGTATTTTTGTATTTTTGTATTTTGTATTTTTGTATTTTTGTATTTTGTATTTTGTATTTTTGTATTTTTGTATTTTGTATTTTTGTATTTTGTATTTTTGTATTTTTGTATTTTTGTATTTTTGTATTTTTGTATTTTTGTATTTTTGTATTTTTGTATTTTTGTATTTTTGTATTTTTGTATTTTTGTATTTTTGTATTTTTGTATTTTTGTATTTTTGTATTTTTGTATTTTTGTATTTTCGTATTCCTATGTTTAACTAAAATAAGGTTTCAATCAATTTCTGATATTTCTGTAAAAAAAACACAATCGACTTCCCCACCGATCTTACCGACAAGTGTTCCGTCGAGTTGAATCCACACATCAAACCGCCCAGCATCATCCGCGGACCACTCGAAAGCTTTTCCGCACTCTGCACTTCAAAATTTGAACGCTATTGCTAAATTCCAAAATAAAACCACAAATCACAATCCTGTTGAAACAAGTTTGAAGCAAGCAGGCGTTTACGATGGCCGGGCCGACGACGCAAAACAGCAAGCCGGTGCCGCACTCAAAACAGCTCGAAATAGTCCAATCGCGATGGGAACTGATAACGACGACTCGATTGACGACCGAGGTGATGTCACACAATTTGCGCAAGACAGTTCGTCGGGTTCCCTCCCGGTAAAAAGGTATGTAAATACGTCGTTGGTTTAAGATGCTTTGATGAACGGTTGTTGTCAAATCGAATCTACGTCAAACTAAGTTTGCAGTTTCTCCTTTTTTGAATAACAGAATTGTTATCGTTCATCAAAGCACAAAACATTCGCTGCGCTATTTTAACAAATTGACCTGCAGATCAAAACTTTTTCCGGTCTTTAAAGATATTCATCATCTGTTGTAGCTACACCCAAACCAGAGAGCTCTGACAACTGGCGGGTTTTGTAGTTTGAACTGCTGCGACACAGTGGTAAAGAGAATGATTGTAAATCAAAGAGCTCCGTTACAAATCCCGGTTCAAGACATTTTTTTCTTTTTTTTGCGCAAAACGTCACTCATGTCAGAAATTTCAGCGACCATCGTTTAGGTGTAGACAAGCCAACATCACCTCGACGTCGCGCGATCGCCGTCGTCACCCTCAATCAGACTCTCTCCAACGCGCGCGCGCACGCGAAGTTCAATTGATTCCAATTAAAAGCGTTTTTTTTTAATTCAATCAACTTCAATTTCCTCCAGTTTATTCATGTGGCCGGCTAACCGAGACACCCATCGGCCGACCTCTTGGAGACAAACACTTGAATCATCACCAACCGGAAGCGCGTTGACATTCCTGAGGAACATCCAGAACTAAACAACAACTCTTCGTAAAACTTCGACCTCTTCCTCCGAAAACACCGTTACGAACCCAAGATCGCGGAACTCCGTGCCCTGTGGCACCCAGATTACGACTGGCCCATCTCCAAAGAGTCTTGGAGTAAGCACACGCAGCCAGGAGTACAGCAAGTGCGTTTGTACCGCATTAATTTGTGCGCTGTGGAGATGTTTCTCCGCGAGCATCTCACGCGTGGCACGAGAAATAAGCCAGATGCCCTCCCGGTTTCTACGGGCACCCAGCTATTGGCAGGAGAAGATCCAGATCCAATGAGCAGAGAGAGAGAGAGAGAGACACTGTTATTGTCAACTCTTTTTTAAACAATCTTATCACTAAACCGGGAGTTACTGTTGTAACTAATTTTGTGTGATAAAAATATGATTCCAACAAGAGGGAAGTCTACCCGAATGGTACGATTGCCACAATGTATCCTAAAGTAGCGCCGCCCGTTGAGATGTTTGGAAAGTAATTGCACAATGTTTGCTGTTTACTTTGGTCACTTTAGAGCTGTGGTTGAGTTGGTGCTCTTCTCAGGGCGATTGTATTTGATTGGTTTGAGTTTGCGAGTTTGTGAGCTGCACTAGTCGCGCGTTAGATAATGGACATACCTACTTGTAGAATTGAAAAACTTCTCAAGATTTGAAAGTGAAAACAGAAATTTCTTCCGGTTTGTACACCCACAGGAAAGAAAAGCGGCAAAAAATTTCACCCTGATCATGTTGCATTTGATGTCAACTTTTCTGTTAAAATATGGATGAAGCAACAATCAGCCGCTGTATCTCTGTAGTCAGACGTCCAATCTTCAATGTCTCTTATACAATTTTATAGCAAATTTTCTGAACTTCTCAAAAAAAATATTTTCAGAAATGGTCATTCATGGTCACTATTTTTAAAAATCGAAAAACTGCAAATATTTCGCAAAAATAAAACTTTCGGTGGCTATATTTTGAAAACGGAGCACTTTATCAAAAAATCTGTAAAGTAGTTTTCGATTGCAAATTCAATTTTGCATAAAAAAAATACGTCAAATTTGTATTAGCATGAAATTTCGATTTTTTCCAAAAATCACTATTTTTTCAAAAATTCATATTTCGGCGGCAGATTTTTTAACCATGTTTCAACTTTGCCGAAGACACCAAATTGATCAGAAAATTCACTAAAAAGTTACAGCTGTTTGAATATTCACATACAATTTTTGTATGGACAGCAGCCAAAATTGTATGGAGACTTGTATGGGTGAACCAATGACACAAAATAGCTTATTTGGTCATAGGGAAGGCCCCCACAAAGTTTGAGCCAAATAAAAAAATACAAATAAAATCCATTTCCGGTTTTGGTAGAGAATTGCTCATATATAATTTTAGAAAATTTTCGATGTACAGTACACCATTTTTTTCTGTTATAATTTTTGTTTTCCTCAATTATTACATTTTTAGAAAACTAATGATTGCAAAACAACTGAACTGGTGTAAAATGCATTTTAAAACACTTTTTTTCATTGAAATGTTGCGACTATGGCTTGTTATTTTAAAAATATAAAAAAACTGCCTTGGTTACAAAAATGCCTAAAAATCCATGAATTTTTAGATAAAAAATACTTTTTTGAATTTTTATTAGTACCTTCCGTATGCCCAAAGAAGCCATTTTGCATCATCACTTTATCCATTGCTTTTTCCATATAAATTTAACAGCTGTCCAGTCCATACAATGGTTTGTGGAAATTTTAAAATCGGTATCTTTTGATTCGATTTGGTGTCTTCGACAAAGCAGTAGGTATGGATGGGGACTGCACAAAAAAACTGATAAAATGTTTTTTTTTTTCTGCTGATTTTTTGAATCACTTTTTGTCACTAAAATGTGTATACAAACAAAACTTTTCTACACTTTTATTTTTTTTTGTTTGTTTTAAGGCCGTTCTACGCATAATTGTTCCATGTTCAAAAAAAGTGCAACTGAGAAAAAGGCGATTGAAAATTTTCGACCGATTTTTGTGTTTCTACGCATAATTGTCCCGAGGGTCCCAATTAACCCTATTTGTCGCCAATCGCCCCAGTTAGCAGTTTATCACTCTTAGTTGTTGTCCTCTTGCTATACAAAAGGTAAACAAGACAATGCTTCGTAAAGCTAATGATTAATGTTGTTTTCAGTGATTTTCCGAACAAAGTACTAGATTTTATGTGTTTTTCTGAAAGTATACGACCAACTAAACTTAAAAATGTTTAAAAGTTAAAATCATCCAAAAATGACATGGGACAATTATGCGTAGAACGGCAGTTTAGGGAAAACAAAATACCAGCCAATAGGAAAAAAAATCTTAGACCATTTTTTCTGTAATGAGCAATTTTCTACGAAATCGGTCTTTTTTTTTTAATTTTAAATATTTTTTGTATTTTTTAATCCTGCTGAAACTTTTTTGGTGCCTTTGGTATGCCTAAAGAAAGCATTTTGCATCATCATATAATGTTCCATACAAATTTCCACTCATAAATGATGTATGAAAATTAAAAAATCTGTACCTTTTGAAGATTTTTTTTTGATCGATTTGGTGTCTTCGGCAAAGTTGTTGGTTTGGATAAGGACTACACTGAAAAAAAATGATACACGGTAAAAAAAATAGGTGATTTTTAATTTAACTTTTTTTCACTAAAACTTGATTTGCAAAAAAACACTTTTTTTATTTTTTTTTTCATTTTTTGATATGTTTTAGGGGACATCAAATGACAACATTTCAGAAATTTCCAGAATGTGCAAACAAACTTTGACCAAGTTATAAACTTTTGAATCAATACTTAATATTGCAAAAAATCCGATATTTCGCAAAAAAATTTCAACCTCATTTTGTAATTTTGTAAAATAGAATTTGCAATCAAAAAGTATTTTAGTGAAATTTTGATAAAATGAACTGTTTTCAAGTTATAGCTGAGAAAATTCTCTATATTTTGCTTTTTTGAACTTTGTTGATACGACCCATAGTTGCTGAGATATTGTCATGCAAAAGTTTAAATATAGGAAAATTGATGTTTTCTAAGTCTCACCCAAACAACACACTATTTTCTTATGTCGATATCTCTGCAACTAATGGTCCGATAATCAATGTTAAAATAGGAAACATTCGTGAAATTTTCCGATCTTTTTTCGAAACAATATTTCTAAATTTTTAAAATCAAGACTTACATTTCAAAAGGGCGTAATATTGAATGATTAAAAGCAAAACATAGAGAATTTTCTCAGCTTTTCAATTTTTTTTTTTTCAAAAGTGGTAATTTTAAAAAATGAATAACTGCGATTATTTTTAGAAAAGTTACCTAAAAATGGCTACAACATGAAAACGGTGCACTTTATCAAAATTTCAAAAAATCAAAGTACTTTTTGCTTGCTAATTCGATTTTACATCGAAAAATTAAGTTGATAAATTTTGGCGACCAATATTTAGATTTTTTGAAAAAAATCTGTATTGTTTCAAAAAATCATAACTCGGTCAAAGATTTTTTGCCCATTCAAGAAATTTCTGAAAAGTTGGCATTTGATGTCCCCTAAAACAAACAAAAAAAAATAAAATAGTGTTTTTTTTTGCAAATCAAGTTTTAGTGACAAAAAGTTAAATAAAAAATGACCAAAAAAATTTACCGTGTATCATTTTTTTTTCAGTGTAGTCCATATTCATACCTAAAGCTTTGCCGAAGACACCAAATCGATCAAAAAATTCCTTCAAAAGATACAGATTTTTGAATTTACACATATCATTTTTGTATGAACAGCTGTCAAATTTGTATGGAAATTTATATGAATGAACTAATGATGCAAAATGGCTTCTTTGGGCATACCAAAGGCATCAAAAAAGTTTTAGCCGGATTAAAAAATACAAAAAAATCGAATGACCGAAATCTCAGAGAATTGTTCAAGTATGATATGATCTCACTTATATGAATGATATAGATCTATCATGCGACTTATCCTTGGATAGGTAATCAAATGACTTTCCAAACGAGTCTAAAAGTTTGAAAAACTGGCAACCTTGTAGGGACCATCCATAAACCACGTGGACACATTTTTGGAAATCTCATACCACACCATTTTTCGACGTGTGACGTTACCCCTGCAAGTATACCCACTGAGAATTTTGGCTCGTGCGCGAAATTTTTGTTCCGCCAAAGGTTTTTTTATTTGTTTTTTTTTTCAATGCTTAGTTTATTTTCTACCATGTTCACAAGAATGCATAAAGCTCCATAAATTTTAAGTAAAAAAATCATTTTTTAAATAATTTTCAACAACAGCTCAAGAAGTTATTACACTACGGCAAACAAACTCGCACTTTTTGACAGTTTGCCTGCTGTGTTTGTTTGGCTGGATTTGTTTGTACCAACGTCAGCCTGCATACATTTTGCCTTGTTTGCGAGTTTGTTTGCCGTAGTGTAATAGCTCCTTCATGTTTAAAAGACTGCTAAAACTAGAAAAAAAGAAGTTTTTTAAACTGCTTATTTTGTCCAAGGAATTACTCATGTTTAAAAGAATGCAAAAATACATGAAAATAAGGGGCCATTCATAAACTACGTAGACACCTTAAAAGAATGCCGAAACGAATATGTAAAACCCCTGATTTTTTAAGATTTTCTTCGAAAACTTTCTAGTTTAAATCATATTTTAATTTCCAAGAATAACAGTTCTACTAACATATTGCTTGGAAGGCAGAATTATAAAAGAAATAAAAAGATTAATTTTTTTTTCAAAGGTACTTTTTTTCATCCTTAAATAAGACCTTTTTAGAATAATTTAGATTTTTCGTGAGTGAATTTTTATACGATGATGAGTACACTCAAAATCAGAAGTACCCATGTACAAAAGGTAGACAAACCCTTTTTGAGGCTTACTTCCACCCTTTTTATCCCTTCATTTTCAAAAGGGTTACGACAGCTAAACTTGAAAAAAAGGGTGGAAGTAACCCTCAAAAAGGGTTTGTCTACCTTATGTTGACAGATAAAGGTTAGCTAGACAGAACCCTTTTTGATGGGTACTTTTGATTTTGAGTGTGGGTTAATGGTAAATCTAGTAAATCTTTTGAAGGAAGAGAAATTGCTTTGTAATGCGCATTATAAGTCTGTTTTACATATTTAAAAAATATAGAAGAGAATGGCGAAGAAAATTTATAGCTGACTGAAAAAATATAAAGTAAATAGTACTTTATGTGATTTTAACGTAAGATTTTCAAGGTAATTTTTAAAATTTTCACGTTCCGTGAAATTTGATGATTTGGAATGATCCCCGTCAAAATTGCAATTTTTGAGCGTGAAAAATCACTATCTATAATCTTTTTAAAAAATAATCTAAACATAAGAGAACGAACTGATCTGTTTTCTTTTAAATTATTCAATCAGAAATATCATCAGCAAAGTAATTTCAGTCTTTAAACCTATTTCACCACTCACCTCATCACACCGCAGATCCGGCTCACTGTACGCTCCCGGCAGAACCGGCCTCCTCTCCAGCTGCTGCTGCTGCTTCTTCATCACTACACTCTGCTCCATCGCGAGTTCCTTCCCCTCACCCTGTTTGGCACCGCCACCACTTCTAAGTTCCTGCAAACTACCCCAAATCGCAGAAAACCCACCACTTAGCCTCTTCGCGGACCTTCCCGCCCTACTCCGCTGCTGCTCCTGCTGAACTTCCGCCGATTCCACTTTTCGCGCCTTTTCCCCACAAAGCTCGTCCGCGGCGTGCGAAATGTTCTCGAAGCTCGCGGAAAGTGGCCGCGCCAGGCCAAACACCTTCGGACTAAGCTTGTACGAGAGCAGTTTGTTGGAACCGTCGTCGGCGGCGGCCGGTTTGGGTCGATGCGAGCAGGCTTTTTTGGAGCGTTTGAGCGGCTTCGCGGGCTGCAGGAAGATGTGATCGGTGGCGTCGTCCGCCTTCGGTGGCTGCTCCTTTTCCAGCGTCATGATCATGTCGTCGCAGGAGCGCGCCAGCAGCGAGTTTTTGACGTTGTCCGCGTTGTAGCGTTGGAGGTCGAGGAAGGTGACCTCGTCGGCGAGTTGGGGCGGGATGTCGATGGGGCGCTCCTGGACGACGTTGCCCAGGTCGTCGACGGTTTGTTGGGGGAAGAGGGCTTCGTGGTTGAGGGCGTTGTCCTTGCTGGGGGAGCGGTCGGGGGGGAAGGATTTTGGGTCGGGGCGGGCTCGTACGGTGAGGCGGTCGAGGCCGGACGTGGATGGGTAGCTGTAGTCGGCGGATTTGGACTTGCCGTGGAAGATTTGGGGGGCGGCTGCGGTGGAGGTTGTGGAGCGGATGTTGCGGATGGGGTCCAGGGGTTGGGGGAGTTCGTTGATGATGCCGACGGGGCGGCCGAAGGGGACGGACTTGCGGAAATGGGCGCGGACGTTGTTGATTTGGTGGTTGGCGGCGATGCCGGGGAAGTCCACGACGAGGATGCGGTCGGAGATGTTGCGGCAGTCGTTGTGGAAGCCGATGCCGGAGTCGGAGTTGCTAGAGGTGGTGGTGATTTCGCTGTGGTTGCTCGGCTGGGGCGAGTTGGAGGCGAGCAGGTCGTGCGGGTCTTCGCGAGGGTTTGGACGCCGGTCCAGGTTGAGACTGCGCGCGACTGGAGGTTTGCCGTAGGAGCAATCGGCTGGTTTGAGTGGGGGTGCCTTCAGGTTGTACATGCTGCGGATCAGGTTGACCACGTACTCTGAGTTGCTGGGGAACTCCAGACAGAGGTTCGTGATGGGGTCCTTGGTGCAGAGGATCTGGAAGAGGTCGGCCTTTTCGAGGTGCGCCGCGTGGTCGACGGTTCGCGAGTCGATCACGAACACGTGGCAGCTGTTGGAGATGACGACGTCCTTGCGTTGGTTCAGGATGTCGGAGTTTTCGCACATGAGGCCGTCGGCGTAGATCGCGGACGTGACGAGGCCAAAGTAGCGATTGTCGCTCTCGCTGCTGCTGCTGACGTAGTTAAGCCGGACGGAGGAGTACTTGGCGATGACGGCGTTGCTCGTGTTGATGAGGTTCAAACAGGACGGTAGAATGGTCATCAAGACCGTCGTGGGGTTGCGCTTTTCTTGGCGCATCTTGCGAATGCAACTCCGCACCGTTTGCAGCTTCGAGCTGGTCGCGATCTGTTTGGGCATTTCGATCGTGCCCAGATAACCGACGATGGCCTTGTACTCCAGTGCAATCTCTCGATCCGGTTGCGGCTGCTGCGAAGGTCCAGCCTCCTCGTCCTCCAGATGGACCGACCGTACCATGGCGCTAACGTTCGAAATGTCGCAGCTATTGCTGGCGTTCGGACTGTGAATCACGTTGTACGCCGTCGGAGAGTCGTTGACCACGATGGCCGTGGCCGCCTCGCAGGTCCCCACCAAATCCGCCGGCCCGTTCATGCTCGTGTGCTGCTTCGCCGTCGTCATCCTCTGGTGGAACTTGGTCTTGTGGTTCAAGTACTTTGGCCGCACCCGATGCTGGTGCTGCTGACTTCCCTGGAACAGCACGTCCTCGTCCGAACTGTCCGAGTAGTAATTCTCCGCGATGGCCATCTTGATCGCCCCGTACGTGTTCCCAATCAACTGCACGACCGCCTCGTGCGGCAACTTGGACACGTTCAACCCGTTGACCGAAATCAAAAAATCCCCCGCCCTCAACCCAGCCAAATCCGCCGGACTATTGCCCACAATGCACGACAGTATGCACGGCTGCTGACCACTTATTGTAAACCCAAACCCGTGCAGACCCCGGTTCACCTCGACCGTCCGCAGGCCATAGTTGGGCCGCTTCTTGCGCCGCCGATGGCCGTGCATTTTCACCAGAAATTGACCGAAATTAGTGGAAATTCGTAACCATTTCACCACGGTTCGAGAGAGCTATTTCGCGATGCCCCCTTCCTCAACTCCCTGGTTCCTCGGTGTTGTCTTGAACCGTTCAAGTCTGCATTCCTTTCGCTTATTTACCACTCACACAAGCGCAAACTAGAAAGCTGTCATTAAGTCTGTGGCTTAACCATTTAAATTTCCACGTTTTAAACACTTTAAAACTGTTTCTCAACTTAAAATCGCAAATCTTCCAAGAATTTCTTCTCAAAATCCCAAAAACCTTGTTGCACAAATTTCACCGTTTTTCCCCTAGCACAATTTCGAATGTTGTTTTTTTTCCTAACACTCTTGTCTTCAAATCTTATTGGAACAACAACCACAAACAAGCTAACCCAAAACACAAACCACGCACGAACACACACTCACAAGCAATCTCAAATAAGAAAGCCAACTTGGATGCTGGACTTCTTTTCTGCGCTCGAATTGAAGTCACCGAGAGAACAAAATTTCCAAACGATTTCCCACCCTCAAACGACGCCGTTTTTCACCGAATTTCACCGTTTTCACGAAACTGCCCGCGTCGGCTAGCGGGTGAAGTGGTCACGACGTCGAACCGTTCACTTTGGACGGGATTATTTGCCGAAATTCGCGGCTGCTGGTGGAATTTTGAAATTTCGCGTTTTTCCTTGCTTTGTCACTTTGAGCTGGCTGTTGGTGTGAGTGAGAGAGAGGGGAGAGGATCAGCTTTGGCGTTGCGCGACGGATTTTTTGAAAGGAGAGCCAGCAAGGTGACAGTTGTGCTGCAGAAGAAGGAAAAGTCTGCGCGGGGTTGCTTGCGCAGATGTTTTGGACCTATGAGGTATTACACTGACCTACGAAAATTGACAAAAGACAATCTGCATGTTGAATTGGGTACTAAAGCCCTATGTCAATTTTTATCTACAGCGGTAAAAAACACGATCAAAAACCATTTCTGATCACTTTTTTTTTCATTTTAATGCAAAAAAAAAATTCGATGGCAACATTTCAAATGGCATCATGTACATTTTGACACTTTCTGGGTTATTGCATATTCTGAAAGTACTCCTAATAAGCTACCTCTTCAACAAAAATTAGCAAGAGCTACTTCAGTAAAGTCTGTTTAATAATTATTTTAAATAAAGTAACATTAACAAAATCTCTGGTATCAGCAGTGCCTGTTTATATAGCTTTGTCAACCTGTCAAACAAAAGACTACATGAACCTCGTGATGAAAAAAAAGCATCATGAAAAAGACGCCATGTACATTTGCCGACGAAAAACGAATCATAACAAAGCGTCCCCCTCAATGACAGCAGGGTGATATAGACGTTGGTGATTTCAAAAGAAGTTATGTTTGTTTTTCTTAAATATAACGACGGAAATAATGTTTTATTGAATATGGATGATCAAGTATCAATGAAAGCAACTTTTTTCATCGTTTGTTATCATTAGAACATCTTCTTTTTCTTTTATATTAAAATGGGAATTGAAAAATGATGCTCAACATTCAAATGCGTTTTTCTCAAAACGCATGGTTTGTACATGATGCTTTTAGAAATGTTGGCATCGAATTGACAAGACAACATTTTTTCGATGGATCAACTATGGTCCCCTTGGAACGAGCTAGGACCTTTTCTGTCAAGAAGGACCGCGAGGTTAATTTTTCAAAATTGATTTAAAAATCCATTTTAAACTCTTTGTGTTCGTACAAAGGGTAATTGTACTCAGAAAAATAAGCTTTATCGCTGTAAACAATAATATCAGCAATCTAAGCTTCATTTTAGTACCCAATTGAAATTCCGTGTTGATTAGGCTGTCAACTTGATTTGTTTTCAATATTTCCCAAAAAGTCAGCTGAAAACTCAAGGCTACCTTTGACAACAGCCGAAAATTTGTTCTGCGGCTGTCATGCGGCCATTTTTCTGCGGTCATATCAGCGCGCGTGAACTCTAATTGGGTCCTACAGCCCTATGTTAATTCTTATGTTGAATGGTAAAAAACACGATTAAGAACCATTTCTAATCACTTTTTTTTATTTTAATACAAAAAAGTCAAAGTAGTTATGTCACAGACATAAGCACTAAGGGTTAAGCACTTCGAGTATACCGCATACTGTGTATGGCAGCATACCATACGCGCGTACCATACGCGCATAATACTGGCATGGTATGGTCAACTTTTTTATACGATTTATATCAGTGTAGTTGTCAAATCGGTCAAAATAATAAACAAAGTAGATTGCATACACAAAATATGTTTTTTCGGCAACATAAGAAAAATAAATTGGGATATTTTGAGTTCTAGACCAGGTTCTGGAAAAGAATGTGTTAGATCTGTTAGAAATTCATCCACATTTGGGAACGGAATCGAGCAGCGGCGGCCAAATGGTTATAACTTTATTAATTAAAATGAATAAGTAGAAAGAATCCTGATCTGAACGCAAAGATCCGGGAAATTAGCGTCGTTCATCGTTTTGACCTCGGGTTTGACCAATATAGACAGCTTGTCTAAACACTACGAGTTGATCCCATGGGATCACAGTGCTCTGAGATGTTACAGCCGGACGAGAATTTTGGAAATGCTGCCTGCGTTTTTCTGTGACATCATGGCAACAGTTGTTTCGGGGCGGTACTGTTTTAATTCCTTTCGGACGAGACCTTCTTTTGCTACTCGTTGATTCTGTTGGATTTGTTAGTTCCGAGTGCGTATCAGGGAGTTCTCCAGCCCCCCTCCCTTCCCCACGCGCGCGCTCACACACACACACACACACACACACACACACACACACACACAACGCGCGGGTAACGCGTCCGGGGTGACTCCGAGCTGGATGCCGAAGCGTGCCACCTCCCTCCGGTGGGCGACTCTTTTGTCCACCGGCTTCGTCGAGGTGTCTTCGCCCTATTCCGGCAGGGGTCACCTAGCGTGTGGCCCGTCCTCTACTACCATCCTCCAGGGGCACGGAAGTGCAGAAACCAGCCCAGGGCTAACGGCTCTCGTTCCCTGGCTTCCCCCAGGATCTACCGAAGTAACATCCCCCCTGCAATCTCGTTCAGCGCTTTGACGCGTTCGGGAATCTTCACCAACTGTTGCTTGTACCGCGTCGTTCCGACAATGTCATACAGATACTCCAACAACCCGCAATCGGTTTCCGCGAGCGCCTTTGGTTTTGTTATCAAAATCGACTCGCCCTGTAGAATAGGAACCGATTGTGGTCCACATCAATCCCGTGTTGTTTAAAAAACACCTCCTCGAAATTGACCTTCCGGTTGTCGACCGTACAGTACAACGAAACACGCCGTGTTGGGAACCCCCTCAGAACCGCTTCCCCGATCTAGAATCTGCCCCAACTGTACAGCTCTATGTGTGTGGAAGCTCCGACGAATTTTGCAACAACATCTTACAGCTCGCTAATGAATTCCCTCAACCAACAAGTGGGGGTAAGCTTTTTCTCGTCAAAGAGGAATTTGAACCGCAAAATCTAGCCTTGTGGGAAATCTGCATTTCTTCAAAATTGAGTTCTTTCATCTTCATGTTCACATCCAGCCAACTGAATCCAGCTAACAACAAAAGCAGCACAAAAGTTTGACGTTGAGAAATGTCAAAAGTTTCAACACTAAAATAAATCTTCATAGATAATGGTCAATACGCGACCCAGTATCATACGCACGATATCTAGTACGATACTCGCTACATACACACTCCATACACACCTCAGTATCAGAAGTGATCTGCCCTTAGTTCTTGTCCCCTTTCCTTCCGATCTCCATACTAGCCTATAACCGGAATGGCGTATGGTAAGAAACAAATCGGGTAGCAAATTGTTCAACTTTCGACATTTTCGAAAAAAATAAATTCTTTGACATTTTCAATATGACTAAAAAGATTAATAAACTTTTAGCATTTCTAGGCATGAATCAATACATAATTATTGATTTTGAAGGTAACCGAGAGCAAAAAATGATAAAAACCCATACACTCAACCCCCGGTGGTTGGTCACTTTTTCGTTTGACACTTTTTTAGTTTGTACCCCGTTGGTTGGTCAAAGTCAAACTAAAAAGTGACGAACTGTCACTTTTTACACGGCGCTCACGCACACTATCAAAACAAACGTTTGGTAGTGTGTGTGAAGTCCGTGTAAAAGGGGTGTCAAACTAAAAAGTGCCCCGTTCGTTTGACAACAGTTGGTGTCAAACCATCGGGGTTTGAGTGTATTTGCCCCCCGCGGTGGGCTTGTTTCGGTGGCAAATTTGCTACCCTAGCGGTGGCGATGACGGAGTTTTTTCAAGGTGGCAAATTTGATCTCGGTATTCATAAGCCGGATGCAACATTTGATTTGCACTCCAGCATTGCAGATGCCCTGAGGGCACAAGCACTAACAATTGGGAATTGATTGCGTTTATTGGATGAATTTTTGCAAGAATGCTACACTGAAATATTGATGCTATTAGCACAGACACACTCTTGTCTAAAAATGTTTTGCGCCCGAATGAAATGGCAAGCACGATTTTAGCGACCACCCGCCCACAATCACCCTTCGAGAATTAGGTGATTATGGTGAAGAAGTTCCCTGCCAACGTGGTCACGGAGGGTGATAATCAGTCGGTCACCTCGCTGCATGAACTTGGACCTGTGTCATTCTCGAAGGAGGACGAAGTGCTTAAAATCGAATCCTGTCCCAAGGTTTAATTTGACAGACAATGTTTGTACACATATATGTGTACAATGCTTCTGAGCATTCCCGCTTTTGGGTGATTTGTGTAAAAATTAACACTAATCTGTGTTATCTGAATTTTGCGTGTAGTTCTTTTCTGGTTAAATTATGACATCCCTTGTGCACCACCCGCTGATTACAGTAATCAGTATCAATCAATTAGGTGACCCCTTGGTTTGGTCAAACTTTAGTACAAATTGTACTAAATTTATTTGTAAACAACCCCTGCGGTTCTGTCAAACTCCACGCGTGTTTTGGAAATAAACAGTCAACTCGTCGCCGCTCTCGAATCCCAAAACACCGGGTTGCAATTCCGGGACGTACGGAGCAGGTCCGCGGGAGAACCAACCATAAATGTTTGCATTCCTCCGTCGCGCCCTCGTAGTTTCCGTAGTTAACCCAGTTCGAGTAGCCCAACCGGCGGCCCAAGCTCTTTCCCGACGACCGCTTTCCTTCCTGGCGCAGATGGCCGAAGCGGTTGAGCAAAAGATTGCCGACGGCAAGAGCCGGCACGAGGACCGCAAGCGGCAAAAGCAGGACCGCTACAACGGTGCCGTGAAGAAGCGCAAGTGGGAGGATCCTCCGGCGGATCCGGACGCGGTTAGGAACTTTGATCCGGCGTCGCGGGTGAAGAAGCGGAAGTGCATCATTTTGATGGGTTATTCGGGGGTGAATTACTTTGGGATGCAGCGGAACCCGGGCACGAAGACGATCGAGGAGGAGCTGCTGGTGGCGATGCTGAAGAATGAGTGGATCAGTGATGAGGCGTTCAAGCAGCCGCAGCAGATTCAGTTCCAGCGGGCGGCGCGGACTGACAAGGGAGTGTCCGCTGCGACGCAGGTGGTGTCGATAAAGCTGCCGGAGAATTTGGATATTGCGGGGCTTAATAAGGATCTGCCGGAACAGATTCGGGTGTTTGCGGTGAAGCGCGTGACGAAGGGATTCAACTCCAAGTCGAACTGTGACGCCCGGACGTACACGTACACGCTGCCGACGGTGGCCTTTGCCGCGCATGGTGAGGAGGTGTCCGTTGAAACGTATCGTGCGCCGGAGGATCGGATCCAAAAGGTTCAAGAAACGCTGAAGCTCTTTGAGGGAACGAAAAACTTCCACAACTTCACCAGCCGCAAGGAGTTCATCGATCCGTCGGTAAAGCGGTTCATCATGTCGTTTGAGTGCGAAGCGCCCTTCGTCCCGGAAGGAACGACCGTCGAATTCGCCACGATCAAGATCAAGGGCCAGAGCTTCATGCTGCACCAGATTCGTAAAATGGTCGGCCTAACGCTGGCCGTCGTCCGTGGACTCACGCCGCCGGAAACCATCACGAAAGCGTTCGAGGAAACCCGTTACGGCGTGCCAACGGCGCCCGGCCTCGGTCTCGTGCTCAGCCGGATCCACTACGAAAAGTACAACGTCCGGTACGGCGCGGACGGATGCCACGAGACGTTGGACTTTGAGCAGGAACAGGACCAGATTCAGAGCTTCTTCCGCGAGCACATTGCGTCGACCATCGTGAAGACGGAGCTGGCCCAGCGGTCGATGGCGGAGTGGCTCGAGACGCTGCCGCTGCACAGTTACGAGCCGCGGGAAGAGGGCGAAGAGTGGCGAGGTAAGCGGAAAGCGGATGACGAAGGGGACGATGACGATGAGTAGGAGATTTTGCTACTCTCAACTTTGAAGTAGTTCTGCTGTGGGAGATTGGGTGGAATAAATTTTGAATTGTGAAGTTTAGGCAAAGCTTGGCGGAGGTCTTTTTATGGTCTGAGATATATCCGAAAGTCCATTGATTCAAAAAATCCATTTATTATCGCACAAAATACTTTTCAACTTCCCTCACTCCTCCTTCTCCTCCAGACTGACCACGGCCATCCGCAGCGCGCCCTCACGCGTCCGGTTTCCCCCGATGAAGCCCGTCTGGTGGCAAAAGTTCGCTCCCTCGATGCCGGAAATCTCCTCCAGCTTGTCGTCCCGCTCGCCACGCCACTTGCGGGCCAAAAACTTGCGGCACACGAAGCTGGCCGGTTCCAGCGGGACGCAGATCACGCGCCAATCGTTCGGCCTGTTGCAGTAGATGACGTACTTGGGCAAGCCAGCGATTCCATGCTCGCCCTCCAGCTCGTACAGGTGCTCCTTCCAGGGGCAAAAGTTTTCCAGCTCCAAAATCTCGCCGGATGCGTGCACTTCAAGTCGATTCCGGACGGCCTTTTCCACGATGGCCCGTGCCGGCCACCAACGGGTCGCGTAGTAGAGCACCTTGTCGATGAACTCCGCCCCGACGTAAGTTTTGGCCTTTTCAAACCGCTTGGCCACGTCTTCGGCATCGTCCGACGACTCGTTCCAGGCCGGATTGAAGTGACTCACGCGGGCACTCAAATGGGTGTTGATGGTGTACTTGGGCTCACCCTCAAACATCGGAACGCCATTATCAATCCCGTCTAACTCAGCGATCAACGTGTCGTACAACTTGCGATAAACCCCACGGACCAACTCCTCCTCCGGATTCGCAATCGAGTTCCGCTCCAACACCTTCCGAATCACTTCCTCCCCGAAATAAGTATAAATCAACCCCGCTGAACTCAACCGAATCTCCCGCTTAACCTTAACCTCCGGCCTCAGCGAGTTCAACGTCTCCTGAAAACTCGCCTGGTGATGATCGTACCGATTCGTATCCGGATCAAACACCGCCCCCACATCCACCACGATATCACACTGGTCCAGCACCTTCAAATCCCTAGTTCGACGCACCGTGGCCCGCTCGTACTTGGGCAGCTGCTGCAGCATGAAACAGGCCAGAACCTCGTCGCAGTGGAACACGCCGTCGTGCGTTCCGATCACGATCTCGCCGTCCTCCTTGAAGCGCTTTGGCTCGGTTGCGGTGGACATCGCTGGGAAGGTGCTGGTGGTCCGGAATCGGTTAGTGAAATCTGCTGGATGAGGGATGGGATGTCGTAAATGGAGACCGCCGAAGGTTGCCGGTGAAAGATTCGTAAACGCGCGCGGTAGCAGGCGGGATGACAGCTGACGGAGCAGCATTTTTTGTTTGATTTGACGTTTGATTTTTTTTGTCTTTTGTTTTGGTGAGAATCGAGGGGTCCAAGAATTTTAAAAATGAGTGTAATTACACAAACAACTAGAATTAATTTCTAGTGGTTTGCACGCAAAACGGACATTAGGTATAAATTCCTAATTTTTAGTATTTTTTGAACTTATGTTCTAGCTTGTCAAATTATACCTAAAAATTAGTATTTTTTTCTTCCTAAAATTTAGGATTTTTTTTAGAACACTGAAGTACTTCTTAAAAAATCCTAAATTTTAGTATTTTTTTTAGTTCTAAAATTGCGATTCACGTTTTGACAAGTCAAAACAAAATAATTTCGTGGCTGTGAGTTGGTGTTCCGCAGTGCTGCTGAAAACTTCGGAACTTTGGCAAGGTATGTTTTGTGCAGGAAAAAAGTGGTTCTCCGGTTCTGCAAGGAGAACGGAACCCGGAGCATTCTCATTAGAGGAAGTGTGGCTCGCGTGCTTGTGGAAGAGGAGGAGCAGGGCGGAACCTTCAACTCCCGGCGAGATTAAAAAAGCCGCCTCTTCCCTCTCGTGCTCTGGAGGACGGATGTTTGCGGAAGAGCTGGAAAGGGGAAGTATAAACGGTCCCCAACCGTGGGGATTGTGCGACCGTGGCGATTGTGCGAATAAAAAATTGTATCGAGTTTGAGTTTTGCGAACCAATTTTTATCTTTTTGTGATTAGGTTGGACGTTGCGGGTGTGTGTATGTATGCGTTTGTGAAAGTGTTCGTGTGTGTGTTTGTGTGTGTGTGTGTGTGTGTGTGTGTGTTGTGTGTGTATATGTGTGTGTGTGTGAGAGGGGTGGGGGTAAAGGAAGAGAAAGAAAGAGAAAGTGGGAGAGAGAAGAGGGAGTGAAAGAGAGCGAAAATGGGAAAGGGAGAGAGAAAGTGGGAAAGGGAGAGAAAGGGGGAGTTTGTGAAAGAATGTTGGAGGGGAAAAGGGACAGAAAATGTGGGAGAGAGATAGGGTGAGGGTAGAGGAAGAGAGAGATAGAAAGTAAGAGAGAGAGAAAGTGGGAGTGAGAGGGGCAAAGATGAAGAAAGAGAGATATAAGAGATATAGTTGGAGAGAGAGTAGGAGATGGAGAGATAGTAGGAGAGGGAGAGATAGTAGGAGAGGGAGAGATAGTAGGAGAGGGAGAGAGATAGTAGGAGAGGGAGAGAGAGTAGGAGAGGCAGAGAGAAAGTGGGAAAGAGAGAGGTGAGAAAATATGGGAGAGAAAGAAAGGGAGAGAGGGTAGGAGAGAAAGAGAAAAAGTTGAATTGAGAGGAAGGGAAGAGAGAGATAGCAGGGAACAGGAAGAGCGAGAAAATAAAAAGAGAGGGGAGAGAGAGAAAATTTTAAAAATCTCTAATTCTAAACATTATAAAACTCCAAAAAATCTTATATTCTACAATTCCAAATATTTGAAGATTAAAATGTTGAAGTTGTAAAAATATTAATATATTAAAATAATAAAAGATATTTAAAATAAATAAAAATTGAAATATTAAGGAACAAACATATGAGCAACTCTCTACGAAATCGGCCGATTTCGACCATTTTTATTTTTTGTATTTTTTTATTTGACTCAAACTTTGTGGGGGCCTTCCCTATGACCAAACAAGCTATTTTGTGTCATTGGTTTACCCATACAAGTCTCCATACAATTTTGGCTGCTGTCCATACAAAAATGGTATGTAAATATTCAAACAGCTGTAACTTTTGAGTGAATTTTCTGATCAATTTGGTGTCTTCGGCAAAGTTGTAGGTATTGTTGAGGACAATTGAGAAAAAAATAGGTACACGGAAAAAAAAATTTGCAGATTTTTTTATCAACTTTTTTTTCACTAAAACTCAATTTCCCAAAATACGTATTTTTTGATTTTCGAGATTTTTTGATATGTTTTAGGGGACTAAAATCCGCAACTTTTGAGCTATAGAGAAACATGGTCAAAAAATTTGCCGCCAAGTTATGAATTTTTGAAAAATAGTGATTTTTTGAAAAAAAAAATCCAAATTTCATGTAAAAACAAATTTGAAGTTATTTTTTTATGCAAAATGAATTTGCAATCGAAAACTACTTTACAATTTTTTTGATAAAGGGCTCCGTTTTCAAGATATAGCCACCGAAAGTTTGATTTTAGCAAAATATTTGCAGTTTTTCGATTTTTAAAAATAGTGACCATGAGCGACCATTTCTAAAAATATTTTTTTTGAAAAGTTCAGAAAATTTGCTATAAAATTGTCTAAGAGACATTGAAGATTGGACCTCGGCTTGCTGAGATACAGCCGCTTTAAGAAAAAGAAACACGAAAATTGAAGTTTTCTATGTCTCACCAAAACAAACCACCATTTTCTAATGTCGATATCTCAGCAACTAATGGTCCGATTTTCAATGTTAATACATGAAACATTCGTGAAATTTTCCGATCTTTTCGAAAAAAATATTTTGAAAAAAATTAAATCAAGACTAACATTTTAAATGGGCGTAATATTCAATGTTTGGCCCTTTTAAAATGTTAGTCTTGATTTAATTTTTTTTCAAAATATTTTTCGAAAAGATCGGAAAATTTCACGAATGTTTCATGTATTAACATTGAAAATCGGACCATTAGTTGCTGAGATATCGACATTAGAAAATGGTGGGTTGTTTTGGTGAGACTTAGAAAACTTCAATTTTCGTGTTTCTTTTTCTTAAAGCGGCTGTATCTCAGCAACCCGAGGTCCAATCTTCAATGTTTCTTAGACAATTTTATAGAAAATTTTCTGAACTTTTCAAAAAAAAAAATTTTAGAAACGGTCGCTCATGGTCACTATTTTTAAAAATTGAAAAACTGCAAATATTTTGCTAAAATCTAACTTTTGGTGCCTATATCTTGAAAGCGAAGCCCTTTATCAAAAAATCTTTTTTCCGTGTACCTATTTTTTTCTCAATTGTCCTCAACAATACCTACAACTTTGCCGAAGACACCAAATTGATCAGAAAATTCACTCAAAAGTTACAGCTGTTTGAATATTTACATACCATTTTTGTATGGACAGCAGCCAAAATTGTATGGAGACTTGTATGGGTGAACCAATGACACAAAATAGCTTATTTGGTCACAGGGAAGGCCCCCACAAAGTTTGAGCCAAATCAAAAAATACAAATAAAATCCATTTCCGGTTTTGGTAGAGAATTGCTCATATTATATAATATTATACAAAATTAGAATGTTAAAATATTCAAATCATTAAATATTCATTTAAAGTAAGTACATTTATGCAAAAGTTGTGTTTTATGTAAAAAAATGAATATCATTTAAAATTTTGTTTTTCTTCTGCCTGCATAGCTCTTGGAAAATACCTAATTTAAAAATTAAAATATTGAAATATCAAAATATTAAAATATCAAAATATTAAAATATTAAAATATTAGAACAACATTTATGAAATAGTTGTGTTTGATATAAATAAAAATATTAACATCATATAAACCATTGTTTTCTTCTGCCTGCATATCTCTTGGATAATACCTAATTTGATCTTTGATTATTCTTAAGTATAAGTAATTTTCTATCCCTCACTTTTCTAGAAAATACCTCAAATTTAGGTATTTATGCCTAGAAATAAGAAATAATCAAGGTCCGCCATCTTTGATTATACCTGATTATCAGTAATTTTGGATCCCTCACTTTTCCAGAAAATACCTCAAATTTAGGTTTTTATACCTAAAAATTTGGAATAATCATGGTCCGCCATCTTGGATTATACCTGAATATCAGTAATTTTGGATCCCTCAGTTTTCCAGAAAATACCTCAAATTTAGGTATTTATATGTAGAAATAAGGAATAATCATGGTCCGTGTGTGGAGTGATAAACCCTGTTGCGGTGTTAGTGAACGCACTCCATTGAATCTAGTCCAATAGGCCCCTCGTACGCAGGGCTTGACGCAGCCATGCGCTGACAACGCATGGACGCAGCCACACGCACGGGTCAGTGACAGCTGGCAAAACAGGTCCAGCTGTCAGCCTCTTTCCTCGTGTGACGCTCGGCCGGTTCGGATGCAAGTCCGCACTGGCCATCCTAGGCAGACGATTTCCTAGACGGAATCGGATTCCACACATTGGCGACCGTGACGGAGTTGCAATTTTCTTTGCAATTTACAAGAATCTGCGGGGAAATCGTCTGCCAAGGAAAGTCACAGTAAGGATAGAGTTGTCTTCGTCGAAAAAGGTTACGGCCGAGTTTGTTTTCAACGTAAGTAGAGTGTGGCATGTTAAAAAGAATCTGTGGCATGGAGATTTGTGGTAGTGTGCAGTTGTTTGCTCAATATTTGGAGCAAGTTTGTTCTTTTGTCGGAATTGAATTTGACAGAACGTCAAATCATTTTCAAACATAAAAATCGCGTTGGGCACGGAGGTCAGATGGGCCTGCCGTGGGAAATAGCCTGGAAGGCCGCGATTGGAGGAACATTTTGTCGCGTTGGGCACGGTGGGTCAAATTGGCCCGCCGTGGTAAATAGCCTGGAAGGCCGCGATTTTTCCAAAGAAAAAATAGTCGCGTTGGGCACGGAGGTCAGATGGGCCTGCCGTGGTAAATAGCCTGGAAGGCCGCGATTGGTGGAACTTTTTGTCGCGTTGGGCACGGTGGGTCAGATTGGCCCGCCGTGGTAAATAGCCTGAAAGGCCGCGATTGTTCCAAAGAAAAAAGAGTCGCGTTGGGCACGGAGGTCAAATGGGCCTGCCGTGGTAAATAGCCTGGAAGGCCGCGATTGGTGGAACTTTTTGTCGCGTTGGGCACGGTGGATCAGATTGGTCCGCCGTGGTAAATAGCCTGGAAGGCCGCGATTGTTCCAGGAAAAAAAGAGTCGCGTTGGGCACGGAGGTCAGTTGGGCCTGCCGTGGTAAATAGCCTGGAAGGCCGCGATTGGAGGAACATTTTGTCGCGTTGGGCACGGTGGGTCAGATTGACCCGCCGTGGTAAATAGCCTGGAAGGCCGCGATTGTTCCAAGGAAAAAAGAGTCGCGTTGGGCACGGAGGTCAGATGGGCCTGCCGTGGTAAATAGCCTGGAAGGCCGCGATTGGTGGAACTTTTTGTCGCGTTGGGCACGGTGGATCAGATTGGTCCGCCGTGGTAAATAGCCTGGAAGGCCGCGATTGTTCCAAAGAAAAAAGAGTCGCGTTGGGCACGGAGGTCAGTTGGGCCTGCCGTGGTAAATAGCCTGGAAGGCCGCGATTGGAGGAACATTTTGTCGCATTGGGCACGGTGGGTCAGATTGACCCGCCGTGGTAAATAGCCTGGAAGGCCGCGATTGTTCCAAGGAAAAAAGAGTCGCGTTGGGCACGGAGGTCAGATGGGCCTGCCGTGGTAAATAGCCTGGAAGGCCGCGATTGGTGGAACTTTTTGTCGCGTTGGGCACGGTGGGTCAGATTGGCCCGCCGTGGTAAATAGCCTGAAAGGCCGCGATTGTTCCAAAGAAAAAAGAGTCGCGTTGGGCACGGAGGTCAGATGGGCCTGCCGTGGTAAATAGCCTGGAAGGCCGCGATTGGTGGAACTTTTTGTCGCGTTGGGCACGGTGGATCAGATTGGTCCGCCGTGGTAAATAGCCTGGAAGGCCGCGATTGTTCCAAAGAAAAAATAGTCGCGTTGGGCACGGAGGTCAGATGGGCCTGCCGTGGTAAATAGCCTGGAAGGCCGCGATTGGTGGAACTTTTTGTCGCGTTGGGCACGGTGGGTCAGATTGGCCCGCCGTGGTAAATAGCCTGAAAGGCCACGATTGTTCCAAAGAAAAAAGAGTCGCGTTGGGCACGGAGGTCAGATGGGCCTGCCGTGGTAAATAGCCTGGAAGGCCGCGATTGGTGGAACTTTTTGTCGCGTTGGGCACGGTGGATCAGATTGGTCCGCCGTGGTAAATAGCCTGGAAGGCCGCGATTGTTCCAGGAAAAAAAGAGTCGCGTTGGGCACGGAGGTCAGTTGGGCCTGCCGTGGTAAATAGCCTGGAAGGCCGCGATTGGAGGAACATTTTGTCGCGTTGGGCACGGTGGGTCAGATTGGCCCGCCGTGGTAAATAGCCTGGAAGGCCGCGATTGTTCCAAGGAAAAAAGAGTCGCGTTGGGCACGGAGGTCAGATGGGCCTGCCGTGGTAAATAGCCTGGAAGGCCGCGATTGGTGGAACTTTTTGTCGCGTTGGGCACGGTGGGTCAGATTGGCCCGCCGTGGTAAATAGCCTGAAAGGCCGCGATTGTTCCAAAGAAAAAAGAGTCGCGTTGGGCACGGAGGTCAGATGGGCCTGCCGTGGGAAATAGCCTAGAAGGCCGCGATTAGAGGAACTTTTTGTCGCGTTGGGCACGGTGGATCAGATTGACCCGCCGTGGTAAATAGCCTGGAAGGCCGCGATTGTTCCAAGTAAAAATGATCGTGTTGTACGGTGGTTCGGTTTGTCGCGGTAAAAGTCTGAAAAGCCGCTATTGCTGTTACTCAATCAGAAAATGGTGATCCAGACTGACTCACTGTGGTTGAAAGGCTAAGGCAGCATTGTTGATAATTGAGACGGGTTTGTGAATAAGGCTTTATTGTCACGAATGTTCTTTTGAGGAAAGTGTTGTGTGAGTGATGAGAACAAATATCATAAAAGAAAAAAGGAAAAATATTTCTGGGCTTAGTTGTATAAAGAAGCTACTTTTTTAGAAAGAGAGGGAGAGAGAAAAAAAAGAGAGAGAAAGAGATAGAGGTAGAGAGATAGATAGAAAGAGATAGAGAGAGAAACAGATAGAGAGCGAAAGATATAGAGAGAGAGAGAGATAGAGAAAGAAAGAGATAGAGGGAGAAAGAGATAGAGAAACAAAGAGATAGAGAAAGGAAGAGATAGAGAGAGAAAGAGATAGAGAGAGTTGTCTGATGATAATCATGGATGTATAACTCTTTAGAAATTTTTGGAGAAAATCGGATAGGTTTGAAAATTGCTACAACGAAATCTTTCATGATCTATCTGATTGGGCTAGCTCTAGAGTTGTTCAAAGAGCTTTAAAGCTGAGTCGGGTAAACAGGTGACAGAGCGATGGACAAGCAGCTTAAGAGCAAGGCGATGGTGGACCTAAAGAAGTATGTGGATCGAAAAATAACTTAACTGGGTATTATGAAGCAGCTTCTATGCTCAATAAATTCAACCGTAACCTGCATTTATTCGATCGATTATGGAAATGGATACAAAGCATGAGGGGAAGTTGATAGTAGTCCATAGGGATGTACTGCAGGCGTAGTGTTCAATCGTAGTTCAATGGTTTATTGATCGCAGTCTTCAAGGAAGATTTTTTTTTGTTTTTTCATGGAGAAGAGGAGAGATGTGTGGAGTGATAAACCCTGTTGCGGTGTTAGTGAACGCACTCCATTGAATCTAGTCCAATAGGCCCCTCGTACGCAGGGCTTGACGCAGCCATGCGCTGACAACGCATGGACGCAGCCACACGCACGGGTCAGTGACAGCTGGCAAAACAGGTCCAGCTGTCAGCCTCTTTCCTCGTGTGACGCTCGGCCGGTTCGGATGCAAGTCCGCACTGGCCATCCTAGGCAGACGATTTCCTAGACGGAATCAGATTCCACACAGTCCGCCATCTTGGATTATACCTAAATGTCAGTAATTTTGGATCCCTTAGTTTTCCAGAAAATACCTCAAATTTAGGTATTTATACCTAGAAATAAGGAATAATCATGGTCCGCCATCTTGGATTATACCTGAATGTCAGTAATTTTGGATCCCTCACTTTTCCAGAAAATACCTTAAATTTAGGTATTTATACCTAGAAATAAGGAATAATCATGGTCCGCCATCTTGGATTATACCTGAATATAAGTAATTTTGGATCCCTCACTTTTTCTGAAAATACCTCAAATTTAGGTATTTATTCCTAAAAATGAGGAATAATAATGGTCCGCCATCTTAGATTATACCTGAATATCAGTAATTTTGGATCCCTCAGTTTTCCAGAAAATACCTCAAATTTAAGTATTTATACCTAGAAATAAGGAATAATCATGGTCCGCCATCTTTGATTATACCTAAATATTAGTAATTTTGGATCCCTCACTTTTTCTGAAAATACCTCAAATTTAGGTATTTATTCCTACAAATTAGGAATAATAATGGTCCGCCATCTTGGATTATACCTGAATATTAGTAATTTTGGATCCCTCACTTTTTCTGAAAATACCTCAAATTTAGGTATTTATTCCTAAAAATTAGGAATAATAATGGTCCGCCATCTTGGATTATACCTGAATGTCAGTAATTTTGGATCCCTCAGTTTTCCAGAAAATACCTCAAATTTAGGTATTTATACCTAGAAATAAGGAATAATCATGGTCCGCCATCTTTGATTATACCTAAATATTAGTAATTTTGGATCCCTCACTTTTTCTGAAAATACCTCAAATTTAGGTATTTATTCCTACAAATTAGGAATAATAATGGTCCGCCATCTTGGATTATACCTGAATGTCAGTAATTTTGGATCCCTCACTTTTCCAGAAAATATCTTAAATTTAGGTATTTATACCTAGAAATAAGGAATAATCATGGTCCGCCATCTTGGATTATACCTGAATGTCAGTAATTTTGGATCCCTCAGTTTTCCAGAAAATACCTCAAATTTAGGTATTTATACCTAGAAATAAGGAATAATCATGGTCCGCCATCTTGGATTATACCTGAATGTCAGTAATTTTGGATCCCTCACTTTTCCAGAAAATACCTTAAATTTAGGTATTTATACCTAGAAATAAGGAATAATCATGGTCCGCCATCTTGGATTATACCTGAATATAAGTAATTTTGGATCCCTCACTTTTTCTGAAAATACCTCAAATTTAGGTATTTATTCCTAAAAATGAGGAATAATAATGGTCCGCCATCTTAGATTATACCTGAATGTCAGTAATTTTGGATCCCTCAGTTTTCCAGAAAATACCTCAAATTTAGGTATTTATACCTAGAAATAAGGAATAATCATGGTCCGCCATCTTTGATTATACCTAAATATTAGTAATTTTGGATCCCTCACTTTTTCTGAAAATACCTCAAATTTAGGTATTTATTCCTACAAATTAGGAATAATAATGGTCCGCCATCTTGGATTATACCTGAATATTAGTAATTTTGGATCCCTCACTTTTTCTGAAAATACCTCAAATTTAGGTATTTATTCCTAAAAATTAGGAATAATAATGGTCCGCCATCTTTGATTATACCTAAATATTAGTAATTTTGGATCCCTCACTTTTTCTGAAAATACCTCAAATTTAGGTATTTATTCCTACAAATTAGGAATAATAATGGTCCGCCATCTTGGATTATACCTGAATATTAGTAATTTTGGATCCCTCACTTTTTCTGAAAATACCTCAAATTTAGGTATTTATTCCTAAAAATTAGGAATAATCATGGTCCGCCATCTTGGATTATACCTGAATATTAGTAATTTTGGATCCCTCACTTTTTCTGAAAATACCTCAAATTTAGGTATTTATTCCTAAAAATTAGGAATAATCATGGTCCGCCATCTTGGATTATACCTAAATATTAGTAATTTTGGTTCCCTCACTTTTCCAGAAAATACTTAAAATCTGGAGCAACATTTGAAAGGAGCGGTACGACATTGCTCTTACGGCCTTTCGTCCCATTTAAACGCGTGTAATGAAAGGCCGTAAGAGCAATGTCGTACCGCCCCTTTCAAATGTTGCTCCAGAAATTAAGGTGTTTTGGTTCTACAATTATACCTAAAATATAGGAATTCTCGTACTAAAACGCTATTAGTAATTTTATTACTAATAGCCGATTAGTAATAAAATACCTTATTGCAGTCAGGTTCGATTATACCTAAAAATTAGGAATTTATACCTAATGTCCGTTTTGCAAAAAACTATTGGCACTACGCCCCCCGGGGCATGGCCTTCCTCTAACGTGGGATTTCTGCTCCAGCGCCTCTGACGAGACAGGAGAAACCGGGACCGACGTTTTACTTCACCATCCGATAGAAGCTCAGTGGATAAGGCGGGAATCGAACCCGCGTCTCATAGCATCATCGGGATCGGCAGCCGAAGTCCGTTTTGCGTGATGTGTAATTAAAAAAAAAAGTGAAGGTTCGTCACTTTTTAGTTTGACTTTGACCAACCAACGGGGTACAAACTAAAAAAGTGTCAAACAAAAAAGTGACCAACCACCGGGGCTTGAGTGTATATAAAAGCCTACACTGAAAATATGCCACACTTTTTATTCAAGTGCCCAAATACTTGAATGATTGAATAAAGTCACATCGTAGATCTAATTGGTTTGTGTTTCAACATCAATCCAAACCACTATCAAATGCAAGTGTTTGGGCGGTTGACTTTTTGGTATTTTTTAACATGTTATTTTCATTCGGGTGGCTCAAGCTTTTCAATTGTTTTGCTCATGAATTTGTCCCACCGTCTTGAACTATTCAAAGTGATGAGCAAAACACTTGAAAATGATCATAAGATCTACCCAAAACAGGCACTATTCAAAGTCAACGTGATTATCCAAATGAATTTAATGTGTTTCACTGATTGATTTTTGCGCGACTTTCATCGAAGGCTAGAAGCAAGGCAAGAACCAATAGCACAAAAAACACTCCCGTCTTCAACTGGCCGGCCGGCGCAGTGGTAGCGTGCACGACTAGCAAGCGAGAACCTGTAAATCGCTTGTACGTACTTTTTTTTTCAACGCCATTTAAAATTCAAGTGTTTGGCTATTGACATTATTTCATGGCCAATCACCGAAATTTCAAGTGTTTTGCGATTGATATTTGAGTGCTCTGTACAGCAGGGCCAGATCATGTGTAGAACACTTCGTTGAGCTGTGTAAGTTTTGCTCAGTGTAGATAAAAGCCGTCATTTTTCTGTCACGTTATCCGTCACGCTCGGACGGGGTCGTGTCACACGGGTATGCGTATGGAATAAGTGGTGTGTGTGTGTGTGTATTTTTTTAGGCATAAGAACCATCCATAAGTCAGAAGCGAGGTCAGAAGTCAGGAATCAGAAGTCAGAAGTCAAAAGTCAGGTTTGTTTTTATTTTTGTTAGGGTACTTTATATGAGCAGTTCTCTAGGATTTCGGTCATTCGATTTTTTTTGTATTTTTTAATCCGACTGAAACTTTTTTGGTGCCTTCGGTATGCCCAAAGAAGCCATTTTGCATTATTAGTTTGTCCATATAATTTTCCATACAAATTTGGCAGCTGTCCATACAAAAATGATGTATGAAAATTCAAAAATCTGTATCTTTTGAAGGAATTTTTTGATCGATTTGGTGTCTTCGGCATAGTTGTAGGTATGGATACGGACTACACTGGAAAAAAATGATACACGGTAAAAAAAATTTGGTGATTTTTTTTTATTTAACTTTTTATCACTAAAACTTGATTTGCAAAAAAACACTATTTTTAATTTTTTTATTTTTTGATATGTTTTAGAGGACATAAAATGCCAACTTTTCAGAAATTTCCAGGTTGTGCAAAAAATCATTGACCGAGTTATGAATTTTTAATCAATACTGATTTTTTCAAAAAATCGAAATTTTGGTCGCAAAAATTTTTCAACTTTATTTTTCGATGTAAAATTCAATTTGCAATCAAAAAGTACTTTAGTGAAATTTTGATAAAGTGCCCCGTTTTCAAGTTATAGCCATTTTTATGTAATTTTTTTCAAAATAGTCGCAGTTTTTCATTTTTTAAAATTAGTGCACATGTTTGCCCACTTTTGAAAAAAATATTTTTGAAAAGCTGAGGAAATTCTCTATATTTTGCTTCTTCGGATTTTGTTGATACGACCTTTAGTTGCTGAGATATTGCAATGCAAAGGTTTAAAAACAGGAAAATTCGTGCTTTCCATTTCATTAGGGCACAAAACTTTTGTAAACAAGAGTGTAGCCCTCTCACACCTTATGCAAACTGTCATTTGAGTGAAAGGGATACACTATTGTTTACAAAAGTTTTGTGCCCTTTTGAAATGTTAGGCTCCAATTGATGTTTTCTAAGTCTCACCCAAACAGCCCAACATTTTTCAATGTCGATATCTCAGCAACTAATGGTCCGATTTTCAATGTCAAAATATGAAACATTTGTGAAATTTTCCGATCTTTTCGAAAACAATATTTTCAAAATTTTCAAATCAAGACTAACATTTCAAAAGGGCCAAACATTCAATATTACGCCCTTTTAAAATGTTAGTCTTGATTTAAAATTTTCAAAATATTGTTTTCGAAAAGATCGGAAAATTGCACAAATGTTTCATATTTTGACATTGAAAATCGGACGATTAGTTGCTGAGATATCGACATTGAAAAATGGTGGGCTGTTTGGGTGAGACTTGGAAAACATCAATTTTCCTGTTTTTAAACCTTTGCATTGCAATATCTCAGCAACTAAAGGTCGTATCAACAAAGTCCGAAGAAGCAAAATATAGAGAATTTTCTCAGCTTTTCAAAAATATTTTTTTCAAAAATGGGCAAACATGTGCACTAATTTTAAAAAATGAAAAACTGCGACTATTTTGAAAAAAGTTACATAAAAATGGCTACAACTTGTAAACGGGGCACTTTATCAAAATTTCACTAAAGTACTTTTTGATTGCAAATTGAAATTTAAAAAAAAAATCAGTATTGATTAAAAAATTCATAACTCGGTCAATGATTTTTTGCACAACCTGAAAATTTCTGAAAAGTTGGCATTTTATGTCCTCTAAAAAAAATAAAAATGGGGTCATTCCATCTCAACTGTGCACGAAAAAGTGCAAATTTGAAAATTACCCTCTCCGATCCTGCTCAAATTTGGCAGGGCTGTTGATACTATCAAAACATGCAAGAATCCCAAATTTCATCCAAATTGAACCACCCCCTCCATTTTTGTACCTCCCCAAAAAATCGACTTTTTGGCGTTTTTTGAGCAAAACCCCTATTTTCAAACGGCGATAGCTCAGGAACCACAAATCATATAAGGTCGGTCTTAGACTCAATTTTGAAGGAAATTGGGCGTAGAATCCATTTCCGTGATCAAAATTTTGATTAATTTATTTTTTCTACCTGTATTGCGCAATTGAAAACTTTAAACGGCCGTATCTCAAAACACCCCATGTTATTTTTTTAATTTGATCTCACCATCGTATTCCCCGGCCAATTTTACATAAGAATCACTTATCGACAGAAATGAATATGTTTCGTTCCAGAGATATCGAATTTTAAAGTTTTGAGTTTTTGAGATTACCTACATCAGCTTTATTCGCCGCATCTGCTGGAAGCATACAGGCGGGCTGATTAATAACTGCTACCTGGTGTTCTGGGAGATGATTAATTTCATTTTTAATTTTTATAATTTTACGCAAATATTTTTTTCAAATAGCTTGATCAATCTTTTTTGTGTAAGGAATATTTATTGGGTTATTTTGAATGCACCGTTTTTTTACGTGTTGCTAACCGTTTTAGAGTACCCCCGAGGCCATGACTAGGGCCTTTGTCATGGGCGGTAGCAAAATAGTGCCATTCAGCAAAACCCCCAAAATCTGATTTATGTATTAAAAGTTTGATCATATTAAATCGATTTTTATATTGTGAGCCAGCTCCATTTGATTGAAAGATGATTTTGGTCAAGGTACAATTAATTAAAAAATCCTTATACGTGTGGTCAGCAGCCGTATTGTGTTCCAAGAATCCAAGAATGATAGAAGAAAAAAAAAAACATTGTTGTTCGGACGGTGTCGAAATCATCGCAACTAAATTTGGGGAACCAGCCGCTTCGCAGCAGATCAAACTTTGTATTTTTCTAACATTTTTCACCTTCAGAAGGTATACAAAGAAGGGGTAATTTTCACGCGAATTTTGACTTTTATAAGATTTTAAGATTTAAAAAGAAGGGTTCAATTTTTTAATAGAACCATGACATTTATAGAGATTTAGCCTTCGAGATTTCTAGAGTTTTGTTTGAATAGGTCCTATAAACATATGAAAGACAATAGCTTATAGGACCTTAAAAAAAAAACTCAAATTTTTAATAAACCAAAAAGAAAGGATAATCTCTAAGTTTCATTATTCATCACCATAAAAAATAACCCTTACCCTGAAAAAAAAAAATAACACAAAACAACAACCTTTTGCAGGTTTAGGTACAGTTCATTCTAAGAAATGGGGCATCCTGGCTCTATAGGATTTGGGGGGAAAGGCATTTTGGGAACTGGTCATTCCTGAGGTTTGGGATTTGTAAATGTGTTAAAAGCCGTTGAAGCTCCAAATCAGGTTTTCATACAAACTCTGGAAAAGACGGGTATTTATCTCGGTAGTTATACTCGACAACAAAAATAAAACATTTTAGTGAACAATATTTTTCGACCTTTTGTTCGGAATCCTTTATTTTAGTACAATAATGTTTTGGTTTACGCGACGAATAAAAGTAACAACAGAAAAGGGGACTGAATTTTAAAAATAAAAGTCACCCGAAATTTCTTGATTTTGCAATTATAATTTATTTTAAATTCGTTGTTTAAATTATTTAACGTTGAAAAGGCAATAAAATGGCACACCTGATAAAACAAGAACAAGATAAACATTTAAAATTTGTCCTCAATCAACCGGAAGAAGGTATTAACTAAATCAAACATGGAAAGTTCTTAACAGGAAATTTAGAAAATAAAACTTTTATTTTTAGTTCTTATAGAATTTTGCAAATTAGCCATTGATTACATCAATAATGGAATTAACGAGAAAAAGTGCACTGCTGCTTCAAGTAAATTTTAGTCACATTTAAATAAACACAAATATAAAAATGTAATCCTTTCTAGAAAACCTCGAAACAACCTTCGACACGGTAAAATCCTGCGTCGAAGCGCTCGTCTGCCTGCTGATCGACTGCACCAAGCTGCACATCACCGAGGAGGACTTCCGGTCGCTGGGCACGCTCAACTTCTCCCCTGAGCAGATCGCAATCCTGTGGCAGTTCGTCAGCAGCAAACGCACCCTGGTGGAAACCGTCCTCAAGCAGTCCGCTGACAACGAGCTGCACTTCCGCGACCTCGAGTGGCGACTGGAGGCCAAGGTTGCGTCCCGGGCCCTTCACCGGCAGGCCACTCCGGTGATTGCGATGAAGCTGCACCTGGACAGCGAGGTGGTGAACGAACACAAGGAAAAGTTGGACCAGGAATCGACGGTCGGCGCGGAGGAAACTCGCAAGGAAGTGCTCCTGCAAACGGATCCGACCAGTTTGGTACACCTGATTCAGGTGCTGGAACAGGCGCTAATCGATTCCAAAACGCACCGAGTGAGGAATTTCGTTAAATCATTCCAAAAGTAAAGCATTATCAGATATTTTTGTTTTACTCTATTATTCTTCAAACTGATTCAAATATACAAACATTGCTAGCATTTAATGGTACTCTCGTCAAAGTATTTGTTGTTCTTCTTCCACTGGAACCGCTTCTTGGGGTCCCGTTTGCTCCAGGCCGGATTGATGTTCGGCATTAGACCCGCCTTCTGTGCCATCGTGACCAGCGCGGTCATCCGGCGCTGCTGACGCTTACATAATCCGGTAATCCGGCGGGGCAGCATGCAACCGTCGCTGCGCAGATATTGGCTCAGGATGAGCACGTCGGTGTGCTTAATGTCCAGCCCCAGAGTACACTGCGGGCAGAACTGGCTGGTGCCGCATTCCGTCAGCTTGGCCACCGCACCGATCAGCTGGTTCGACCGCGGGGAAGGAACATAGTCGGCCGAGATGACCAGCGAATCCTTCTGGGTGACTTCTTTGACTGCAAGAATCCGAGTTAAAAAGTTAACAAATCTTCTCAAAACTTATCCAAAATGAAAGAAAACTTACTCTCCTTGAGATTGCTGACGGCCGTAACCGATATGGTTCGCAAACTTCCGGCAAAAAGCGAATTAAATCCGGAGAATCCCAGCCTGGCTGCGTGGAACAGGGCCATTTTGGACGAACCGCATCGATTTGTTTTGATTTTTTGACGTTTTGCTTGCGGGCTCGCGAGTTTTAGTACAAGTCGAGGGGTGCTTCAAAGGTTGTCAGATTATTTTTTTCGTGATACACGCAAAACGGACATTAGGTATAAATTCCTAATTTTTAGGTATAATCGAACCTGACTGCAATAAGGTATTTTATTACTAATCGGCTATTAGTAATAAAATTACTAATAGCGTTTTAGTACGAGAATTCCTATATTTTAGGTATAATTGTAGAACCAAAATACCTTAATTTTAGGTATTTTCTGGAAAAGTGAGGGAAACAAAATTACTAATATTTAGGTATAATCCAAGATGGCGGACCATGGTTATTCCTTATTTCTAGGTATATATACCTAAATTTGAGGTATTTTCTGGAAAAGTGAGGGATCCAAAATTTCTGACATTCAGGTATAATCCAAGATGGCGGACCATGATTATTCCTAATTTCTAGGTATAAATACCTAAATTTAAGGTATTTTCTGGAAAAGTGAGGGATCCAAAATAACTGATATTCAGGTATAATCCAAGATGGCGGACCATGATTATTCCTTATTTCTAAGTATAAATACCTAAATTTAAGGTATTTTCTGGAAAAGTGAGGGATCCAAAATAACTGATATTCAGGTATAATCCAAGATGGCGGACCATTATTATTGCTAATTTTTAGGAATAAATACCTAAATTTGAAGTATTTTCAGAAAAAGTGAGGGATCCAAAATTACTAATATTTAGGTATAATCCAAGATGGCGGACCATGATTATTCCTTATTTCTAGGTATATATACCTAAATTTGAGGTATTTTCTGGAAAAGTGAGGGATCCAAAATTACTGATATTCAGGTATAATCCAAGATGGCGGACCATTATTATTGCTAATTTTTAGGAATAAATACCTAAATTTGAGGTATTTTCACAAAAAGTGAGGGATCCAAAATTTCTGACATTCAGGTATAATCCAAGATGGCGGACCATTATTATTGCTAATTTTTAGGAATAAATACCTAAATTTGAGGTATTTTCACAAAAAGTGAGGGATCCAAAATTACTAATATTTAGGTATAATCCAAGATGGCGGACCATGATTATTCCTAATTTTTAGGAATAAATACCTAAATTTGAGGTATTTTCACAAAAAGTGAGGGATCCAAAATTACTAATATTTAGGTATAATCCAAGATGGCGGACCATGATTATTCCTTATTTCTAGGTAAATATATATACCTAAATTTGAGGTATTTTCTGGAAAAGTGAGGGATCCAAAATTACTGATATTCAGGTATAATCCAAGATGGCGGACCATGATTATTCCTTATTTCTAGGTATAAATACCTAAATTTAAGGTATTTTCTGGAAAAGTGAGGGATCGAAAATTACTTATACTTAAGAATAATCAAAGATCAAATTAGGTATTATCCAAGAGATATGCAGGCAGAAGAAAACAATGGTTTATATGATATTAATATTTTTATTTATATCAAACACATAAATTAAAAAAAACAAAAACAAACAAATAAACATTCTTCATAAATGTTCTCACCTAAAAATAAATATTAAAATTTAAATTTTATTTTTTCAATATATCTATATTTTTAATATTAAATTTATCTTTTTTATATATATTTTGGTTTTTTATGTTTTAAATTTTTAATCGTTAAATATTTTAGTATTTTAATATTTTAATATTTTAATATTTTAATATTTAAATATTTAAATATTTAAATATTTAAATATTTAAATATTTAAATATTTAAATATTTAAATATTTAAATATTTAAATATTTAAATATTTAAATATTTAAATATTTAAATATTTAAATATTTAAATATTTAAATATTTAAATATTTAAATATTTAAATATTTAAATATTTAAATATTTAAATATTTTAATATTTTAATATTTTAATATTTTAATATTTTAATATTTAAATATTTAAATATTTAAATATTTTAGTATTTTAATATTTTAATATTTTAATATTTTAATATTTTAATATTTTAATATTTTAATATTTTAATATTTTAATATTTTAATATTTTAATATTTTAATATTTTAATATTTTAATATTTTAATATTTTAATATTTTAATATTTTAATATTTTAATATTTTAATATTTTAATATTTTAATATTTTAATATTTTAATATTTTAATATTTTAATATTTTAATATTTTAATATTTTAATATTTTAATATTTTAATATTTTAATATTTTAATATTTTAATATTTTAATATTTTAATATTTTAATATTTTAATATTTTAATATTTTAATATTTTAATATTTTAATATTTTAATATTTTAATATTTTAATATTTTAATATTTTAATATTTTAATATTTTAATATTTTAATATTTTAATATTTTAATATTTTAATATTTTAATATTTTAATATTTTAATATTTTAATATTTTAATATTTTAATATTTTAATATTTTAATATTTTAATATTTTAATATTTTAATATTTTAATATTTTAATATTTTAATATTTTAATATTTTAATATTTTAATATTTTAATATTTTAATATTTTAATATTTTAATATTTTAATATTTTAATATTTTAATATTTTAATATTTTAATATTTTAATATTTTAATATTTTAATATTTTAATATTTTAATATTTTAATATTTTAATATTTTAATATTTTAATATTTTAATATTTTAATATTTTAATATTTTAATATTTTAATATTTTAATATTTTAATATTTTAATATTTTAATATTTTAATATTTTAATATTTTAATATTTTAATATTTTAATATTTTAATATTTTAATATTTTAATATTTTAATATTTTAATATTTTAATATTTTAATATTTTAATATTTTAATATTTTAATATTTTAATATTTTAATATTTTAATATTTTAATATTTTAATATTTTAATATTTTAATATTTTAATATTTTAATATTTTAATATTTTAATATTTTAATATTTTAATATATTAATATTTAAATATTTTAATATTTTAATATTTTAATATTTTAATATTTTAATATTTTAATATTTTAATATTTTAATATTTTAATATTTTAATATTTTAATATTTTAATATTTTAATATTTTAATATTTTAATATTTTAATATTTTAATATTTTAATATTTTAATATTTTAATATTTTAATATTTTAATATTTTAATATTTTAATATTTTAATATTTTAATATCTTATTATTTTAATATTTTAATATTTTAATATCTTATTATTTGAATATTTTAATATTTTAATTTTTTAATATTTTTAATATTTTAATATTTTAATATTTTAATATTTTAATATTTTAATATTTTAATATTTTAATATTTTAATATTTTAATATTTTAATATTTTAATATTTTAATATTTTAATATTTTAATATTTGAATATTTGAATATTTGAATATTTTAATATTTCAATATTTTAATATTTTAATATTTTAATATTTTAATATTTTAATATTTTGATATTTTAATATTTTAATATTTTAATATTTTAACAACTTCAACATTTTAATCTTTAAATATTTGGAATTGTAGAATATAAGATTTTTTGGAGTTTAATAATGTTTGGAATCAGAGATTTTTAAAATTTTCTCTCTCTCCCCTCTCTTTCTATTTTCTCGCTCTTCCTGTTCCCTGCTATCTCTCTCTTCCCTTCCTCTCAATTCAACTTTTTCTCTTTCTCTCCTACCCTCTCTCCCTTCCCATATTTTCTCACCTCTCTCTTTCCCACTTTCTCTCTGCCTCTCCTACTCTCTCTCCCTCTCCTACTATCTCTCTCCCTCTCCTACTATCTCTCCCTCTCCTACTATCTCTCCCTCTCCTACTATCTCTCCATCTCCTACTCTCTCTCTCCAACTATATCTCTTATATCTCTCTTTCTTCATCTTTGCCCCTCTCACTCCCACTTTCTCTCTCTCTTACTTTCTATCTCTCTCTTCCTCTACCCTCACCCTATCTCTTTCCCACATTTTCTCTCGCTCTTCCCCTCCAGCCTTCTCTCACAAACTCCCCCTTTCTCTCCCTTTTCTACTTTCTCTCTCCCTTTCCCATTTTCGCTCTCTTTCACTCCCTCTTCTCTACCACTTTTTCTCTCCCTCTCCTCTTCTCTCTCCCACGTTCTCTTTCTTTCTCTCTTTTTCTTCGTCTACCCCCACCCACTCACTTTCAGTCTCGCATACACACACGAGCACACACACACACACACACACACACACACACACACACACACACACACACACACACACACACACACACACACTTTCACAAACGCACTTTCACAAACGCATACACACACCCGCAACGTCCAACCCGAGGTCCAACCAAATCAGAAAAAGATAAAAATTGGTTCGTTAAACTCAAACTCGATACAATTTTTCATTCACACAATCGCCACGGTCGCACAATCCCCACGGCTGGGGTCAGTTTATACTTCCCCTTTCCAGCTCTTCCGCAAATATCCGTCCTCCAGAGCACGAGAGGGAAGAGGCGGCATTTTTAATTCCGCCGGGAGTTGAAGGTTCCGTCCTCCTCCTCCTCCTCTTCCACAAGCACGCGAGCCACACTTACCTTGCCAAAGTTCCAAAGTTTTCAGCAGCACTGCGGAACACCAACTCACAGCCACGAAATTATTTTGTTTTGACTTGTCAAAACGTGAATCGCAATTTTAGAACTAAAAAAAATACTAAAATTTAGGAATTTTTAAGAAGTACTTCAGTGTTCTAAAAAAATCCTAAATTTTAGGAAGAAAAAAATACTAATTTTTAGGTATAATTTGACAAGCTAGAACATAAGTTCAAAAAATACTAAAAATTAGGAATTTATACCTAATGTCCGTTTTGCGTGTAGTAATTCAACATAGACAGTGTAACGTAGGACTACGCCTCGCCTTTGGTTTCAGTCACTTCCCATTCACGACGTTCTTGCAGGATTCTAGCAAAGTTCTTATACAGAGCTGGATATTCTTACAGCAGGATTCTGGCAGAACCAGCTCTGCTAGAATATTTTGTGACTACATCGGGAAACTGCTGCGATCCTACGCTGCGCCGCGACGACAGATGTGAAAAATTTTCGTTATAAAAACGCAGACATTCCTGCGAGTATCTACAATGAGCTGCGTTGGTTGCTGTGATTTCCCATTTGGAACTGTCAACATTTATTTCAAAATTTAGAACTTGCGGCCTGCAGTCTGCGATTTTAGTACAGAATCGCAGCACCGCAGCATTGGCATTGTGGAAGATCAGATTGATTTGCATGTGTTTAAAACTTGCGCTTGCATCTGCGATCCTGCGAGTTTCCTTTTGTAGACCAGGCTTAAACGTTTTGCATCACGCACATTTAAAATGACTCTAGCAAAATAATGCCAAAGGGAGCGTTCTTTTATTACGTAACGCAAAAAAACTGATTTTTAGACCCCCTCCTCCCCCCTCGTAACAAAATTTCCATACAAATTTTAAAAAAAATTGTATGGAGCGTAACATGGCCGTCGAACCCCCCTTCCCCCGTATCTGCGTGACGTAATAAAAGAACGCTCCCAAAGGGGCGTAGTGAGTTTGTAAACAAAGAGTGTATTCTTTTCATGCCAAATGTAAATTCTATGTTTACAAACCCACCACGGCCCTTTTGCCTTGTTTTGCTAAAACTATCGAGAGTTAAAAGTGATTAGTGTGTGCATGGAACATGGAGTTAAACCGACGACGTTAAACTTTTCGAAGTGCCATGGGAACCTTCACAGCAACTGCTTAGAAAGTTTAACTCCATGTTGCACATACTCTCACTTTTAATTTCTTGATACTGGAAATAAATATTGTCCGTTTCTCTAGAAGGTACACGCCGCATCATTTGGATCTATAATTTTCAGTAATCCAGCAAATCTTAAAATGAAATCCAGAGATGCAATTTCGACCATTTCTGCCCAAACCCACTTTTAGTACAAGCCACACACACACACACACACACAGCCCGCTGTCATAAACAACAACTTGCACATTTTGTTTTGAATTTGCATTGCATCGTCAGCGCAGAAGTTTGTGCCGGCTGATTTTTTTGTTGAGCAATTTTTCTCAAAGATGAGTTTAAACTTTGGTGAAATTGTGGAACCCTCTACGCGAGCCTTCTGGGACGATTACGACGAGGGGGACGAAGAGCTGGTTCCGCTAGCACCGTGAGTAATTTTGTACATTTTTATTAGAAGATATTTTTTTAAAAAAAATTCAACTTTTTAGTCTCGAGTGGGAATGGCTAAACGAGGACAACACAGAGCTAAAGCTGGACCAACTGAAGCACTTGCTAATCATCGAAGGCCAAGGTATTGCGGCCTTCGCCGGCACGGCGATTCTCAAGGGCCGATCTCCGGTTTGCCGGTTTCATAATATTTCCGTCGGCGTTTACCACGTTCCGGAGCGGGATCTGCTCGTCTGCTTGTCCGAGGAGAAGGAGCTGAACAGTTTTGGGAGGATAACGGAGAAGTTGGCGCCCTGGTTGGATGTGGCACAGCAGGTTACGGCGGTGTCCTTCCATCCGAGCGTAATGCACAAGGGAACGCCGGCTGAAGATGCGGAGGAGGTTTGTTTTATCCGGAGCATTAACGGGAGCGAGAAAGGGTTGGAGGCGCCGAACGTCATTACGGGTTTGTCGGCGGGAGCGCTGAGCTATCGGAAGTTCCGGGAGCATGCCGGATCGGCAGCAGCGTACGCCTGCTATCTGGACAGTCCGGTGGTTGATTCTGCGTCGGCGAAGCCGATTCTGAAACTGTTCAAAGCACTCTCGGTGGATTGTGCGGACAGTTATCAGCTCAAGTTTAAGGCCGGTTCGAATTTGTACATGTAAAACGGAATAAAACTCACTTGCCTCTGGATGTTTCTTAAAATTAGTATGGTTTATTTTGTGTTTTCCACCACAAGTTTAATATCGCTCAACAAGATAAGATGTAAACTCAATTCCGCATGTTTGCACCGCCCTGCAGACTCACGCGTTCCCTCCCTCTTCCCTCCCCCACCTTAAGCCATGTAAATAAACGTGTTGATGTCCTCGTCGTCCCGCCGCATGTACTTGTGCTCTATCAGCCACTCGAGCTGCTCCTTGATCATCTTCTTCGAGGGCAGGAACATGTTCTTCAGGATGTCCACCAGTTCGGCCTGCGAAATTAAATCACGTGAGGGGCAAGTCTTGAAATAATCAAGAGAGAATCTTACCTGCAACGCGGCATTGCTCAGTCGTTTCCGCATCTTCATGATCTTGATGATGGCCTCCTGGGTGCGCAATATCCGCAGCTGCACGATCGACTGATTGTCCTCCTGCTGGGACCGCTCGGTGCTCAGCTGTAGCCGTCCAACGAGATTCACCTTGCCCCGGCGCTGCGGCTTCCCATTCTTGACCAGCGCAAACTCCTGGTTGATCCAGAACAGCGTGTTCTCGGCAAAGTCCTTCGGATTGCCGACGGCCGGCTCGTGCAGCAGCAGCTGGCGCTTGAGCTTCGGGAAGGCCACCAGCGACCACAGCGTCCGCCGCAGCTCCGGATCGGGCAGTTCGGTTGCGAGGCGAAGATTCTCGTAGGAAACTTTCTCGTTTGGGCGCTGGTTCCACGCGAACAGCACCGCCATCTGGAACGTGGTCACGTCCAGGTCGAACCGGCCCGAGTTGTTGGCGAATGTGATGGTTCCGTTGCTCATGTGGTGATACCACAGCAGCTTCCGGCCGGAATGTTTCTTCTTGTAAAAGTCCTCCACCTCGGGGATGTAATCCTCCAGCTCGAGCGGCAAGCTGACCGAGACCCGCTCGGAACCGCGGGCCCACGCACCGGCGTTGAGAATCTTGATGTTGATGGCGTCGTGCCGGGTCGTCTGCGCCCGGAACTGCGTGTTCAGATCTTCACTAACCTGCAATGTTGCGAGAGAGTGTTTAATTGATGTCATCCACGGTTATAGTCAATCGCCCTACCTTGTTTTTTAACCTTATTTATTTTTAATTTTAAAGTGGGTATATTCAATTTGCCTTTGAATTTTAGATGGGATTTACCCGTAGAAATATTCTTCTAAATTTAAACATTCTTGGCGAAAAGAAAAGATTGGAACATTCAAAAATTAATGCTCCATCATTCAAAATTCAAATATCAAAAATTCGAAACTTTTTTTATAGTTTAATAGTTTTTTTGAATTTTTAAAATTGTAATTTACAAAATCCGAAATTTCTAAAATCAGAATTATAAAAATCTGAAATTAAAAACTCCAAAAAACTAAACAATCAAAAGTTCAAAATTTAAAGAAAAATTCAAAATTAAAAAAAATCAAAATTAAAATAAGTCTAAATTTGAAAACTAAAAAATATTAAATAAAAACAATTTTGAAAACAAAAAAAAACGGAAATCTCAAAAATTTTAAATTCTTAAATTCTTAAATACTTAAATACTTAAATTCTTAAATTCTCAAATTCTCAAATTCTCAAATTCTTAAATTCTCAAATTCTCAAATTCTTAAATTCTTAAATTCTTAAATTCTTAAATTCTTAAATTCTTAAATTCTTAAATTCTTAAATTCTTAAATTCTTAAATTCTTAAATTCTTAAATTCTTAAATTCTTAAATTCTTAAATTCTTAAATTCTTAAATTCTTAAATTCTTAAATTCTTAAATTCTTAAATTCTTAAATTCTTAAATTCTTAAATTCTTAAATTCTTAAATTCTTAAATTCTTAAATTCTTAAATTCTTAAATTCTTAAATTCTTAAATTCTTAAATTCTTAAATTCTTAAATTCTTAAATTCTTAAATTCTTAAATTCTTAAATTCTTAAATTCTTAAATTCTTAAATTCTTAAATTCTTAAATTCTTAAATTCTTAAATTCTTAAATTCTTAAATGCTTAAATTCTTAAATTCTTAAATTCTTAAATTCCTAAAATTCTTCAATTCTTAAATTCCTAAAATTCTTAAATTCTTAAATTCTTAAATTCTTAAATTCTTAAATTCTTAAATTCTTAAATTCTTAAATTCTTAAATTCTTAAATTCTTAAATTCTTAAATTCTTAAATTCTTAAATTCTTAAATTGAGTAATTCTCGCTGAAAGTGGACCACTATTTACACAAGGTGCGAAAAATCAAAAGCAACGTACTTTTCCAATAGCCCCCACCAAGTTATGAATGAAACCATGTTTGGTTGGTTAAATTTGTCCTCACCTCGGCGCCACGAAGCTAACACATTTTTTTAAATTGGTAATTTTGTGACTTAGACGCGTCCACAAAATTGCTCATAACTTTGCAAAACTTCAACGAACCCTTGATGTTTAGGGGTGTTTTGGAAAGGAAATGAGCAGAGCTTTCGAATGCACTTGTCAGAAAAATACCGTTCCATAAATTTTTTAGCCACAAAACACCAATGTATTTTTAAAAGTCATTTTTGAAGGCCGGCGCCCCGCTTTATCGAAAAACTGACAAATCCATTCGAAAGCTGAGACGATTTCACATAAAGGACCAATATATCTAAGGTGTATATTCCTCCTATCTTTTTTAATCCAATTTTGAATCTGCGAGCGCAGCGCTCCGTTCGCATTTCGGGCACCCAAAATGTTGCAATTTGCTTGCCCCATTTTAAGGTTTTGTCAAAAAATATAGGTGCTCACTTTTTAAATGATAGTTTATTGTCCAAGGATCAAAATGCACTTTCGATAATTGACCAATATTTATGTTTTTGGGTTCTTCTAGGCAATTTAACGTCGAAAAATAGTTTTTTTTACTTCTTTTTTTGTAAAATGCTCACTTACAATTGGGTGGACTTTTTTTCAGTAGAAATAATGAATGTAGCATGTAGGAAATTTCACCACGGAAATTTTTCTCTAAGAGAAAACGTAATTTTGATACTCCAGTGCGAAGATATTTTAGTTTAAGTGAGAAAAAAAGTGCCAATTTTACAAATTTCTCAGAATTAACAAGCACGGTCTATTATTTACATGCGGCATATGTTTTGGAGGCCAGAGTATGGTTTCTTATAGTTATTTTGGTCACTGAATTCGGATCTGGAATGTGCAAACCTTAAAATGGGGCAAGCAAATTGCAACATTTTGGGTGCCCGAAATGCGAACGGAGCGTTGCGCTCGCAGATTCAAAATTGGATTAAAAAAGATAGGAGGAATATACACCTTAGATATATTGGTCCTTTATGTGAAATCGTCTCAGCTTTCGAATGGATTTGTCAGTTTTTCGATAAAGCGGGGCGCCGGCCTTCAAAAATGACTTTTAAAAATACATTGGTGTTTTGTGGCTAAAAAATTTATGGAACGGTATTTTTCTGACAAGTGCATTCGAAAGCTCTGCTCATTTCCTTTCCAAAACACCCCTAAACATCAAGGGTTCGTTGAAGTTTTGCAAAGTTATGAGCAATTTTGTGGACGCGTCTAAGTCACAAAATTACCAATTTAAAAAAATGTGTTAGCTTCGTGGCGCCGAGGTGAGGACAAATTTAACCAACCAAACATGGTTTCATTCATAACTTGGTGGGGGCTATTGGAAAAGTACATTGCTTTTGATTTTTGAGCACCTTGTGTAAATAGTGGTCCACTTTCAGCGAGAATTACTCAATTCTTAAATTCTTAAATTCTTAAATTCTTAAATTCTTAAATTGTTAAATTCCTAAATTCTTAAATTCTTAAATTCTTAAATTCTTAAATGCTTAAATTCTTAAATTCTTAAATTCTTAAATTCTTAAATTCTTAAATTCTTAAATTCTTAAATTCTTAAATTCTTAAATTCTTAAATTCTTAAATTCTTAAATTCTTAAATTCTTAAATTCTTAAATTCTTAAATTCTTAAATTCTTAAATTCTTAAATTCTTAAATTCTTAAATTCTTAAATTCTTAAATTCTTAAATTCTTAAATTCTTAAATTCTTAAATTCTTAAATGCTTAAATGTTTAAATTCTTAAATTCTTAAATTCTTAAATTCTTAAATTCTTAAATTCTTAAATTCTTAAATTCTTAAATTCCTAAAATTCTTAAATTTTTAAATTCTTAAAGTCTTAAATTCTTAAATTCTTAAATTCCTAAAATTCTTAAATTCTTAAATTCTTAAATTCTTAAATGCTTAAATTCTTAAATGCTTAAATTCTTAAATTCTTAAATTCTTAAATTCTTAAATTCTTAAATTCTTAAATTCTTAAATTCTTAAATTCTTAAATTCTTAAATTCTTAGATTCTTAAATTCTTAAATTCTTAAATTCTTAAATTCTTAAATTCTTAAATTCTTAAATTCTTAAATTCTTAAATTCTTAAATTCTTAAATTCTTAAATTCTTAAATTCTTAAATTCTTAAATTCTTAAATTCTTAAATTCTTAAATTCTTAAATTCTTAAATTCTTAAATTCTTAAATTCTTAAATTCTTAAATTCTTAAATTCTTAAATTCTTAAATTCTTAAATTCTTAAATTCTTAAATTCTTAAATTCTTAAATTCTTAAATTCTTAAATTCTTAAATTCTTAAATTCTTAAATTCTTAAATTCTTAAATTCTTAAATTCTTAAATTCTTAAATTCTTAAATTCTTAAATTCTTAAATTCTTAAATTTTTAGAAGAAAATATTTCAAATATTGGAAATGCAATTTGTTTCGGAATGAAATTTGAGTTAGGATATTGATGCCAAGCCCAGTTATTGTTAATCGCCCTACCTTAATATCCTGGAACATTCGAGCGAGCTTGTTGACGTAGTCCGCCGGCATGCCGACCTCGCGCAGCCATTCGACCATGTCCTCTTCCTTTTCGCTGTCGGCGCTCGAGTCGAGGATTAATCTGCCAAAGAAAGACAAGTAAGTTATCTGAACGAACTCACCACCACCAATCCGTATACGAACCGTCGCGTGAGATGCGCCTTGTGGTACCGCATGAAGACGTCCTTATTGCTGACGTACTTGAGCACCAGCAGTACGTCCTTGAGGCGCAGTTCAATCTCCTCCGTGGTGAGTCGCTTGCTGAACGGTGTCCGCCGCAGCAGCATATCACAATAGTTGGCGAGCAGTTCGGGGCATTTGGACTCGGGCGTGGCGGATTTGATGCCGCGGGCCATCGCCGTCGCAGTCGTCGGCAGCTCCAGCTTGAACACGCTGATGTCGTTGACGACCGTTTTGAACGCCTTGTCGCGGGCCGTCAGGAAGCGTGGATCGTCGTTGAAGGCTTCCTTGACGAGATTGCTGAAGCGACGGAACAGCTCCAGCAGCCGTTCGACGTACTTTTCCGAGTCTTGCGTGATGACGTCGGCGGCGGCCAGCATGTCGGCCAGCCCAGCCTGCACGATGTGGTTCTCCAGGTCACGAAGCATCGGATCAACGCCACCCGCCACACGGTCCAACAGGCGGAACATCAGTTGCAGCCGTTCGGTTTCGCGAGCTTCAATCAGTGGTGCGCATTCGGCCAGCAGCGTCGGCAGATGGTCTCCGATTAGCACCGTAACGCAGCACTGAGCCAACGCGGTAATGCTACCCGGTTCCAGGTACCGCTCGGCACGCGCCTCCTCCTCGCGCAACTTTGCATCCGCATACTCCATGAAGCTCTTGACTCCGTCCGCCTGCAGCTGCTCGCTGGCCTTTAACCGGTAGAACGCCGACGTCGCCTGCAAGTACGCCGCCTCAAAGTTTTCCCGGTAAATCTCCAGCTTGTCCTCGGTGTTGGAGCACAGATTCACGTAACTCTCGCGTACGCCAATGACCAGCTGCGAGTCGAACGCTTCGCCGTTCCGTTCCGCGTGCACCAGCTTCATCGCCGAGTCCTGCAGCCGGTGCTTGATGTTCATGAAGATGCTCTGGTTCCACGAGTCCAGCATCAACTTCCGCACGATGCTGTCGTCCGAGTGGTTGGACTTTTTCGACGAACTGCTGCTCGAGTTGTGGCTGGAAGACTGACTCTTGCCCTGGAACCAAGAACCAACGCTCAACTAAAACCAAGAAATATTACCATCCCAATCCCAACGCGCGCGTGCGAACTCACCTGAAGTGCGTTCTCCAGCTGCCAAAACGGAAGCGGCAGGTAGCCACTCTGGGTGAAGAACTTGCGCCACTCGACGATGTACGCCTTGAGCAGGGCTTGCTCCTCGCGCTGGGCCAACACCCGGCTCTGGGCCTGCTTGATGAACGTGACGATGTCCTCCTGGAGGCAGTCGTGGATCTTGGTCGGACCCTTGTCATCCCACAGGCACACCAGATGCACCGCGTAGAACAGCTCCTGCCACTCGGAGTGCGTGACCGGTTCCTGCTTGAGCAGCTTCAGCACGATCGGCCGCATCTGGGGCCATTTCTCCTCGAACGATGGCTGGTTGGACTGTGGGAAAGGGCAATCATTAGTTTCCAAAATATCTGAGTAAGTAAGTGTAAGTGCTAATTATACACTTTTTTGAAGCCACATCAATCACGAGTAAGCGTGACATTGCATTTGCAGGTATGACCTTTTGAAAAAAAATCCGGGTCTTCGACGAGCAAAAACGGGAAATCGGCAAAAAATCCACTTTTTTAAAACTGCGATAACTTCAAAATTTCAGGGATGACCTATACATGTTTGGGTACCAACATTTTCGTAATTCAAAAAATCAGATCACCCTAACACGGCGTAGGTCACCGTCATGGCCTAGCAAAAAAAAAAATCGGGTCTAATTATTTCTAAGCTAAGCTAAGCTAAGGGATCATGTCTCGTGGCCTCAAAATTTGAATATTTTTTTTATGACCACTTAAGTGACATTTATGTATTATTTTGAAGCTGCATCTTTTGGTTTTAGTTGGTCCCGAGCAGCCTGATGGCAAGATTGTCAAATTGTATGTATGGGCCGCGATACTCACATTTGTTGGACCGTGGACCCCGCTATTTGGTCGCTTTACCCCTCTGACGCTAAATATAGGGTAAAAGAGCCAGCAAATGTGCAATTGAAAAAAAGTTTTTTTTGTGAAAAATTATTTTAAATTTTGTTTTTGATGAATAGCTTTGAATATTTTTTGTCAAAAAATAATAACTAGAAAAAATAAAATATTATCCAGCCTTTTGAGGACGAAGTCAATCGTTCACATTTTTTAATGTTAGCTTATACACATATTTTAGTGTTAAATGTCAATATTCCAAGAAGATAATCCCTGGGCTTTGTCATAATGAGTGTCATAGGTTTGATGCTTGTTTGGCAAAGAGTATGATTTGATTCGATGTGGAATTAAAATCGAAGTGTTCAGCATATTGCTGAAGCTTCCATTTTTACACATGGACACCACTTCATGCTGCGAGAACCCACTTTGGCGCAGTCTCAGGGCTTAATCGATGGCCGGTAAGCTGTCATCGAGACAAGGAGGTTCTCCGATAGTGGAAATATCACATTTGTACAATGAACCGCTACATATGTGATTTTTCCCTATCTTAATGTGGGTGTCAGGTTAGGATGCGGGTTTAAAAAAAAAATAGTTTTTGTAGAATTTAGGATTTTAACTATAAATATCAACTTTTTATACTTTGCCTTTAGTTATTTAGGGACAAAATTAGTAACAGTGAATTTAGTAATTCTATCAGAATCGGTGATTTTCATTCAAGTAGCATAAAAACCATTCTGATTTGTCAAAATTTCCATAGAGTCTCGATCAATCAATAGTGAAATGATATCGGACTAAATTCGTTGATCTGTTGAACTAACGGTTGTCGGATTATGATTGTATCGACCATTTTTGCGAATCGAGGATCTACTGGAATTCTGACGATCAAATGGTCGCCTCTTTTTCAATTCACGACTTGTAAAATATGAACTGTTAATCTATTTTTTTGTTTTTTAAAAGAAGCCAGAAAGGTTTTAAAAGAAACGTTGTTTTGGCTATTAATTAAAATGTCGGGGATTTGAGATAAGAGTAGCTTTCGGATAGGTTGCTTTAAATCTCGTATTCAATTCAAGTTAGGTAATTATCCGCAGTGAAAATTTGGATTTACATGAATAATTGAACATTTTGGACTTATGAATAACACACAACTGTGCAATGAGTCTGCGATCAGCAGAGGAGCGAGTCAGACGTGCGTCCCTCACAAACCAAAAAAGTGCTTAAAAAGTGCAAAAATGCCTCACGGCAAGAAAAAGAGGCGGTCCTCACCAGCAGGATCGGCAGATTTGAAGAAGCTAAAGAATGCCGAAGCGCTACCTGCAAAGCCAGGCAGTTTGAGCAAGGACGCTCAAAATTCGTCTGGAAACCAGTTCGCTACCCTCCCTGTGGACGTGAGCGAGAAGGAACAATTTGAACGACGGGAAAAGTTGCCACCCATTTTTGTGAAAACATCGTCATCGGATTCGGTGCGAAAGTGGCTGACCGGGTTTATCAAATCTGGTGCTTTACGAGCTTCCATTCGCTTGTGTGCTGATGGACTCAAGATTCTGCTACCTACCAGAAAGGATTACAACTATGTTCGGGATTTCCTGAACAACACAAAGATTGAATACTACAGCCATGACGATCCAGGTAAACGCCCCATGAAACAGGTCCTCCGAGGCCTGTACGACATGGATGTGAGTGTGCTGAAAGAAGAGCTCAAAACTCTGAAGTTGAACGTAATGGAAGTCTTCAAGATGACGAGACACAACAAGGACATCAAGTATCGTGATCAACTGTACCTGGTTCATCTCGAGAGAGGATCGACAACGCCGTCTGAGCTGAAAGCAGTTCGGGCAATTTTCAACATCATTGTGACTTGGGAACGTTATCGCCCAGTGCACCGTGACGTGACACAATGTTCGAATTGCTTGCAGTTTGGACATGGTGGAAGGAACTGTTTCATCAAGAGTCGTTGTGCAACCTGCGGAGGTGAGCACAAAACTCAAGCTTGCGAAACAATCAACGAGAACATTGAAGCCAAATGCTTCAATTGCGGCGGCGACCATTCGACCAAGAATCGAAGCTGCCCAAAACGTGCTGAGTTTGTAAAAATTCGGCAGCAAGCGACGACGAGGCACCAACCAAATCGTCGCAAAACACCACCAGCATACACGGACGTGGATTTTCCTGCTTTGGCGTCACCTGGAGCGGGATCTGCTCGAGTGGTTCCAAATCTGCAGCCATTGCCGTTGAATCAGCGGCAAAAAGTTGCAGAGAATACAACACCTCCAGGCTTCAGTCAGCAACCGAGGGAAAACCAACCAACATCAACGGGTGAAGGCAGTAGTGACCTGTTTTCACCACAAGAACTTCTGAACATTTTCATCGAGATGACAACAACTCTGCGTGGGTGCAAAACTCGCCAGGAGCAAGTAAGAACTCTTGGAGCATTCATCTTAAAATACAGTTCGTAGTTTACTCGTTCTAGTGATTTTGAATATTCAATGGATTTATTTTTTTTTAGTTTTAGGTTAGGATTAGTTGTTAAAGTGATTTTTTTTTCTTTTTTACCCAAATGTATTCTATTGAATGCAATAATGTAAAACAATTTGAAGCAAATAAATAAATTTGATCAGTTAATAATAAAACGAAAAATACAACAAAGATGAAGAGCATTAGGCCATACCACTTATCATGTAAAAGAAATGTAATTATTATAAGAATGTTCAATAAAGACATATTTAATTTCAAAAAAAAAAATCACAACTGTGCAATTATTCTAGAGTCAGATCCATACAGCGTCAGTGTTTATTTGGTCGAAGTGTACTAATTCATTGGCAGATCTGATTCTAGTTGTAATGTACGACAAGACTACTGACGGACGTGACAGGACGAGGGCCCAGTTTAGAGGTTTCGACATCAACGATGTGCGGCTGGATCACCCTCCCAAAAAAAAAAAAAAAAAAATGTCAATATTCCAAGAAGATAATGTCCAGCTTGTGACGATAAACTACTTTTCCTTTACTTAGAAATCGAATCCAGAAGGGAAACGATAACCTGCTATGTTGGTCCGCACCGGGTTCTGAACTCCCATTTACGAGTCGGAAGCGTTGCCGCATGGCTTGGTCTTAACAAAAAAATTAACTAGACAATAAATAACAATTTCAAATTACAAATCTAAATATTAAAAAAACTTATTTTCGAATTCACTCATAAATGGCCTGTATACCCTATTTTGTGCAACCAGTTTATGGAGCGTTCACCCTATATGGACTGTCAAAAGCGAGGTTCACTTTTTGACAAGCTTGCCACCAGTCTGGTCCCGAGCCAAAAGTCATGTTTGATGCCAGATTTCAATTAATTCCTGATCTTTTGTGTGACCAATTTTTGGTAAGAAGTTAGGAAGAAACCAAACACATAAGTGGATGCAGTTAATGAGTCTTTAATCCATTGTATCTTAGGTCCAGTCTTCAATGTAAGAAACACTATGTAAGAAGACAATATTTTCTAAACTCTTTGAAAAAATATTTTCAGAAAAGTTCACTCATGGCCATGGAAACCAATTTAAAAAATCGAAAAACTTGCAAATTTTTAATTAAAATCCAACGGTGCACTGTGTGTGTGTGTGTGTGTGTGTGTGTGTATGTGCAACCAACCAAACGGGACCACGCGGCCACTTCTTACAAATTGAGTTGTTTCCATGTTTTTTTTTTAGATTTTAACAGCAAATAACTCGCAAAGGCATTTGGATGGTGACTAGGGTGACAATAAAAAAAATTACATCAGGGATACCCTCTGATTCGATTCCTTAGGCAAAAATAAGTATCTGTGCAAATTTTGAGCCAAATCGGTAAAGGTTAAGGGGTCGCTTTTTACCGTTGAAGTTTATATGAGGAAAATCGCAAAAATGTATGCAGAAAAACATCGTTTTAATATTTTTCTGCCAGGTGGCGCGGGTTTCGCCCAACATTTTCCAAGAGTGAGATTATTGTAGGAAATTTAATTTCCTACAACTTTGTCGAAGGGTGCAAAACGATCCGAGTTGATCCTGATTTTTATGATTTTTCTAGTAAAAATTATTTTCTTATGTACTTCTTATATACCCCTTATATTCTTTCAAGTATATAAGCCAATTTCTTTTCATCGCATTGCTAATAACTCATCAGGATCAACTCGAACCTTCTTGCACCCTTCGACAAAGATGCTGGAAATTAAATTTCCTACAAGAATCTCATACTTGGACAATTTTGGGCGAGACCTGCGCCACCTGCTGCCAAAATCCTGAAGCGATGTTTTTCCCCATACATTTTAGCGATTTTCCCCATATAAACTTCAACGATAAAAAGCGACCTCTTAGCCTTAACCGATTTGACTCAAAATTGGCACAGTAACTTATTATTGCCTAAAGAATCGATCCAGGGGGTATCTCTTCAGATTTCCCAAAATTTTCATTTTTTCTTGTCACCCTAATGGTGACCCATTTCTACGCTGGCTAGCCGAGCGCGAGGTACTTCAGCTTTTATCGACAAGCCCCACCCTGAAGAACGTTTGCATCAATCGGGTTCAAACGTTATTTAGAACTTCCGAACCCTTGTCAAATGGACAAAGACCCAGCGCGTATTTAGTTGGTAGTAACAGTATTCCTAATTCCAGTCATAGCTCACCAAGCCGTGATGGCGTAGTGCAGCGATTCTCAACGGGGATACCGGGTCTACTTGATTTACACGGCATGGGGTAGCAGGCTAGAAGAAGGTTGAGAATCTCGGGCGTAGTGGTTAGCATTTTTGCTTAAGAATCGAAAGGACGGGGTATCGAACCCCACCTTGAGCGACTTTGATTTTTCATTCATTTTCAGTATTTCAAGTATTTCTAAGTCTGCAACTTTCTCATTGGGAGCAGATGAGCATCGAACCCAGGACCATTCGCTTACAAAGCGAACACCGTAACCAGTCAGCCACCGGCGCTCTTCTAATTAAAATCCAACAGTGCACTTTATCAAAATTTCGAAGTAAAGTACTTTTGATTGCAAATTCGATTTCTACATGAAAACGTTACTAAGTCCACCTTTAGGTGGCTCTCACCACCTATTCCTATAATGGAGCATTTCCATTTGAGCAGTTTTTGCTTTTTTCTACAGAGGCGTCGCGTCCACCTGTTCAACCTGTTCATAGGACAGGTAATCATTTTGATTTCTTTCTGAAGAAAGAATTAAAATATGTTCATCAAAATAATTGAACGAACATGCCAACTCTTCTTTGGATCATGAAACAACCAAGCGCATTCGTATCATAGAGCGTCAATGAAAATCTAACGCGCACTGAAAATCCTCCCAACCTGTTCGGATTTCTCCATGCACGAGTTCCCATACAACGCATCCAAAAATACACAGAAAACCCCCCCTATTTGTACGCGCTGGACGGTATGCATGTGGTAGTTCAGGGTGTGCATGAAAGCTTTTGGACAGTCGACAAAAAAACGCGCGAGCCGAGACACGAGCAGGGAGAGAGCAAAATATGGAGCTTTCTCTCTCTCTTTGAACTTTGCTCTCTCCCTGCTCGTGTCTCGGCTCGCGCGCTTTTTTGTCGACTGTCCAAAAGCTTTCATGCACACCCTGAACTACCACATTCATACCGTCCAGCGCGTACAAATAGGGGGGGTTTTCTGTGTATTTTTGGATGCGTTGTATGGGAACTCGTGCATGGAGAAATCCGAACAGGTTGGGAGGATTTTCAGTGCGCGTTAGATTTTCATTGACGCTCTATGATACGAATGCGCTTGGTTGTTTCATGATTCAAAGAAGAGTTGGCATGTTCGTTCAAATATTTTTGTAAAACTTTTTTAATTGTTATAAATAGTAGAACGGCATGTTGCTTCCAAAAAGCGTTTTTAAATGAAATAAAGTAATAAATAGCTCTGTTAAAAGTTAGCAAGCAAGTTCATCGAAAGATTTGCAAATTAATTTGGAAGAAAATAGAGCAAAATCTTTGACCTACCAAGCATAGAATCATTTGCTTTACATGTTTTTTTGTACAAAAACAAAAATAAATAAAGCATAAATAAGCTGTCGGAATAATTTCTATTTGGATGAATTCTTGAGTTTTGATCGGTTAATTTTTTTTGAAAATTTTTATAAAGTGATGTTTTTTATTTTATTTTATGGATTTATATTGAGATATGAGCTGCAGTAAAATAACAAAAAAATCTCAGATTTATTGCACTTAACTATGGCAATTATTTTTCATTTGTGGCTATCAATTCAAAATTTGTTATATGCCTAAAAAGCCCAATGCAATGCAATGCAAAAATACACGTTAAACGTCCAATCGATTGCACGAGTTTTTTTAAATGAAAAATTTAATTTTCATCGATATTATTTTTTTCCTTCTAGTTTTTTAGGGAAATTTTGAAGATAAACGTAAAATATATTTTTTATGGCCTAATTATTTTGGTCAGAAAACTAGAGCACGTGATTTCAGGATTAGAATGGTCAACATCCGGAATGTTTGCTTAGTGAGATTTGAAAATAATTAATAATTTTTGCTCTAATCTAATCCACTGGAACATAAGAGAAGTCATTCTAAAGAAAACTCCTGGGAAAAACTTGTGGTTGGATTACGCCTAAACTTTTGATTTAGTATTTTTTTTTATTTACAAAACAAGCTAATTATAGAATACTACAATGCAAAAAGCATTTCAATTTGATCATTGCTGTAATTTGGAAAAGTTACTATTTCAATAAAAATCATGTGATCAACAATTCTCACAACAATATTGCTAACATCATCTAATTTCTCTTTATTATGTAAAAAATATTTTTTTTAAATATAATTGAGCTAAAAAACTTGAAAATTACTGCAAAGATTGTTTGAACAGGTAAAAATTTTGGCCACGCGTCGCCTCTGGTATTCCTTATGGGAGAACTGTCATTTCTGAGCAATTCTCTGCTAAATCGATCATTTTTTCAGAATTTTATTTTTTTGTATTTTTTAATCCGGCTGAAACTTTTGTGGTGCTTTCGGAATGCCCAAAGAAGCCATTTTGCATCATTAGTTTGCCCCCCCATGTTATAAAAGTTTACCAAAAGTACAATAGTAATATTTGAGTTAATCCTTCAACCATTCCATAAATTGAGAAAGGGATCAAACCTCACTTGTTTGAAAAAAAGGGTAAAGATTGAAAACAATAGACAGTAAAAGAGAATATATTTTATAAAAAATCAAGAATGAATAGTAAGAGAATAGTGATTATATTTTAAAGAATAAAATGAGAAGCTGGATGTAGTAGATGTAAAATTAGACAATATGTTATAAATAGAGATAAAAACAAGCTTAGATTATAATAATGATAATTTATAGGACAGATAAAGAATTATTCTAATAAATAAATTCGCAATAAAAAAAAAAGATTAGGCAAATGATAAATAGACATGATATTACTAGTACATTAAGGAAAAATATATTTTAAGAAAAAAAAAAACAAAGTTTGTTACAGCAATATCAATTGGTAAAAAAGAGTGGAAAAGCTTTGAGAGATAAGAGAATCAAAAGTTAGTAAAATCAAAATCAAATGATGGATATTAAATAGAAGAATCAGTGAAGAAGTGAGAATCAGTAGAGCAAAATAAAAATAGGAGATAGGTGGTAGCTGAGAATGAAGAGAAGAGAAACCCCGTTGTGCAATGTCAGGTACATCCACAGCAGTTGACTCAACATACTGCGAATCAAAACAATACCGTCTACAAACACAAATTACTTCCCTTTCCCACATTGTCGCGCCCGTTTCTTTCAGCCGTCTCGACTATGACCCGCGGTGGTCAAAGAATCGATACGACTGTAGGGATTGCGGTATCAAGAGCTAAGATCACGACAACGACCTCTGGATCAAACCGAGCAAAATCTACAAAAACTGCTTCTTAATTTAACCTGTAGCAGCAGGTCCAGCAACAACAACAAAAACTCTAATTCTTCGACATTCCTCAAGGACTTTGGCCCAAAGAGGTTTTTCTAGCCGTCCAAGGCCGACCAAAATATTTACATACCTTGAGCATAGTTTCTGTGTGTTTTCCCCCTTCTCCCTGCTGCTTGCTTCTCCGATGTCGTGTGCCTTCTCCTACGGGGGAAGAATCTGGGCTAACCGCTGGTCTCACTTGTATCCGCGGTTGTTGTAACACCTCGAAATTCACCTTCTTTTGCTCACTTCCGCACCTTTTGTTTTGTGATGTGATAATCAGACACCTTCGTCGCTCTTAATCAGAGGAATTAACCCCAGACACTCTGATCATTGACGGCTTTCGGGGGAAGGTCTCTTGGTGGTGGCGTAGTCCTCTCCGACCCAGTCGTCCTTGCGGGGGCCTCACCACAGTTTGCTGCTGCCGATGCACTTTTTGCTGGCCGCGGTGGCTACTGGCATTGTGGGGTGACAAGCTCCCTGGAACTAGCCAAGTTTTGCAACAACTTGGATTTTTTCTTCACCTAAACTATACACTACACTCCGATGGCCACCAATTGAACAGGGAAAAAAAAGTCGCCAATTCACCGTCGTTCGTGCTGATCTGTGTGTTTGCCGGAGAGAGGACGACAATCTTTTTTTTTGCCTTTTTTGCAATCGCCACTTTCTAATTTGTGACAGTTCGAGCCAAACATTTCATTAGGGCACAAAAGCCAAAACCGCGATTCGAGAAAATCGCTTGCAAAAAATGGACAACTTGTTTCAATTCCTATTTAAAAAATAAGCATGACTGATGGTATTTTTAATGATGATTCGATAAAACACACCATTATCCTCAACTCTGCTTTACTGCTTCTTAATTTATGTTGATTTTCGCAATAAAACTCATAATTTTAAAAAATCTCGCTATTGGGCCCTTTTAACTTTCCAACAAGGGGTTGGAAACTCTTAGAGCTATAATTATTATGTTAGCTAGTATACTTATTATTTCCTTTACATATCGCCAGTATACTTACCAATATACTAAGAGTATCTTAATATACTAACAGTTTATTGCTTTTCGGTTAGTATACTAACAAGTATACTGGAATATCGTTAGTATACTAAGTATACTTGCTTTCCAACTGTTGTTCATAATGGGCCCTTTCTTAATGCAATTTCGAACAGAACTGAAAGGGCACTAATGCGCTGTCACCGGATTGTTGTTTTGAATGATGTTTATGGGCCCTTTTGTTTAGTTAGAAATAATGAGGAATTCAGTGGAAATTTTGATAATTGGTGAAGTTTTATGATCGAATGGAGTAGATAAGGTATGTGAAACTTTAAAATTCTTCAAAAGTGTACTGAACAGCAGCCGCGGGCCGTATTCAATATTGTATTTCGACGATGTTTTTTTCTGCAGAAATCCTTGGTGAAACGTTAACCAAACTTTGTTTTGAAGTGAACTAGTGTTAAGAATGTATAAAAAGTTCACTTTATAACATAGAAAGTTCCTTAACCACGAAAAACTAACGAAAAAGAAAAGGGCACAATTGATTTTTTTTTTCTGGTTTGGAGTGAACATTGTTATGTGCCCTTTTGTTTTTTTGATTTCTTCAATAGGAAATTGTTTGCTATCAATCTGATTCTTGGAGGGCATGTAGGGAGTGTACTAATGAGTGGAATAGTGGAATAATCCCGAATGTTTACGTTTTGGTTTTGTGCCCTAATGAAATGTTTGGCTCGAGTTGACAGTTGCTGTAACGATTCGTGGTCCACAACACAAAGTTGACATATGATCCACACCAGGGATGCCAGATTCATCTTGAAAACATCTGCCATATTGATTTGTCTGCAAAAGTCCGTAAATCTTTAAGAGCTTCCAATGGCCCTGCAGACTGACTCTATAGAGACGTAGAACAGAGCTCGAGCTCGAGCCGATCGGCTTCAAAATTGATGAGTGGGGGTGAACTTTGATTCAAAAGTCCCCAGCGAAATAAAAAAAGACTTATTGCGCAATCCTCACTAACTTGGACTTCGCACTAAATTATTGCTATCGATCGCACTATTGCGACTTGTCAAACTGGCTTGGGAAATTTTAATTTTCTCAAAAAATGATCAAAGCGAGCCGATATTTCTAACCTGTCAATCGCAATTTTAAAGTGCGAATGTCCAGTTTGGTGGAAACTGCGACTGGAAATGTAAATAAACAACTGCTGGTTGCCTAGTTTTTTGTTAATTTTGTTGTCAAAAGTGCGAGAGAAAAGTGCGGGCCAAATCCAAGTTACAGTGCAAGGATCAATAGTGACCTTCAACAATTTCTGCAAAAAAATCTGCTGCGGACTAGGCTGCGGAGTATTACCTCACGCAGAAAAATGTTTTGTGAAATCAGCCTGTACGAGGTTTGAATCAACAAATTTTTTGTTGAATATAATCAACAACAAAATTGCGTCGAAACAAACCTTGATTTTCTCAATTCCACCAAAGTTTTGCGTTTTGCGTTGATTCAACAAAAATCATGATTTCAAATCAATAAAACGTTTTGTTGATTCAATTATGCCTTATTTTTCTGCGTGCTGCTACAATTTTTTCATATCTGCAAATCTGGCATCCCTGATTCCAAACTGCGGTGGTTTGTCAGTGATGCCGGTTTTCAAAAATTGAAAAAAAAAAAACATAATGAGTCAAAGACAATGTCTTGACTTTTTTTGATAAGGTTCCTTTAAATAAATCTAGAGTTTTTTTTAAAAAGGTCCTATAAACTATTGTCTTTCATATATTTATAGGACCTACTCAAAAAAAAAAAAAAAAACTATGGAAATGTTAACATTGAGTGTATCCCGCTTATTCTGATGGACATAAGATGTGAAAGGGATACACTCAATGTTTATATTTCTTTATAGGACCTACTCTAACAAAAGTCTAGAATTCTAACTTAAGTCTCGAGTTTTTTTTTAACATTTTTTTTTTATTTTTGGGTGTTTTTAAAACCGCTTGAGTCAGGGGTGTTCAAAAAAACCCAAAGAGCAAAAAATATTGCCAATCGAAATTGACTTTATAATTAGCTGTCGGCCTCTCGACTTTCGGTGATTAGTCACTTTTTACACGAACTCACACTTACCATCATACAAACGTTTGGCAGTATGTGTAAGATCTGTGTAAAGAGGGTGTCAAACTAAAAAGTGACCCCGTTCGTTCGACAACAATTCTCGATTAAATTTTCAAAAGGCCCTATCTGCATAGGAAACCCATGAGGGATAGGTTGTTTTGAAAATTTAATCTAGAATTGTTGTCAAACCATCAGGGTTTCTGTGTACTGTCTTTCTTTTATATGAGCAATTCTCTGAGATATCGGTCATTCGGTTCATTTTTGTATTTTTTAATCCGGCTGAAACTTTTTTGGTGCCTTCGGTATGCCCAAAGAAGCCATTTTGCATCATCAGTTTGTCCATATAATTTTCCATACAAATTTGGCAGCTGTCCATACAAAAATGATATGTGAAAATTCAAAAATCTGTATCTTTTGAAGGAATTTTTTGATCGATTTGGTGTCTTGGGCAAAGTTGTAGGTATGGATATGGACTACACTGAAAAGAATATGATACGCGGTAAAAAAAATGGTGAGTTTTAATTTTACTTTTTGTCACTAAAACTTGATTTGCAAAAAAACACTATTTATATTTTTTTTAATTTTTATATGTTTAAGGGGATATCAAATGCCAATTTTTCAGAAATTTCCAGAATGGACAAAAAATCTTCGACCGGAATTTTTGAAACAAAACCTGATTTTTTTTAAAAATCGAAACATTGGTCGCAAAAATTTTTCAACTTCATTTTTCGATGTAAAATCGAAATTGCAATCAAAAAGTACCTTAGTGAAATTTTGACAAGTGCATCGTTTTTAAGTTATAACCAATTTTAAGTAACTTTTTTGAAAACAGTCGCAGTTATTTTTTTTTAAATTAGTGCCCCACTTTTAAAACAAAATATTATTGAAAAGCTGAGAAATTTTTCTATATTTTGCTTTTTTGAACTTTGTTGATACGACCCTTAGTTGCTGAGATATTGCCATGCAAAGATTTAAAAACAGGAAAATTGATGTTTTCTAAGTCTCACCCAAACAACCAACCATTTTCTAATGTCGATACACTCAAACCGATGGTTTGACACCAACTGTTGTCAAACGAACGGGGTCACTTTTTAGTTTGTTCACACACACTACCAAACGTTTGTTTGGATAGTGTGCGTGAGCGCCGTGTAAAAAGTGACAGTTCGTCACTTTTTAGTTTGACTTTGACCAACCAACGGGGTACAAACAAAAAAAGTGTCAAACGAAATAGTGACCAACCACCGGGGGTTGAGTGTATCCTAGAGTGTATTTTTTTAAAATTAAGACTAACATTTCAAAAGGGCCAAACATTCAATATTACGTCTTTTTGAATCGTCGGTTTTAACTGCTTTGAAAACTCGAGGGAGGAATCAATATGGCGGACCTTCCCGTATCCGTGCCGTATCCCCTTAAATGACCCTAAACATGCTAATGCAATGCTATGCATGGTTTTATGGATAATTTCAGAAATAACAACAGTAAATCAACAATTTCACATAACAATATTATTTATTAGATGTTGTCTCGAGTAGCGATATTCTAGACATGCGTTTTATTTCGTTTCTTATATTTAATAATTTATAATTTCTTCTCGTGACTTCTTCACTTCTGTGTGCTTCCCCAAAATAGGCATTAGTCTTAATTTGTTTGTTGTGTTTTTGTTTCCGAACTTTTTCTTTTACCCAGATTTCGAGCACATCGCGTTCCACCTAAATTTCCGAATCTCCACCACCACCATCGCCGAAGATCTCTTGTACCATTTACTCGCACGCGGGTGCTAAATTAACAGTTTTCCTTCGTGTGTTTCAGACTTTTTTTTTCTTGTTATTTTCGCTTCTCTTTGATTCAATCATTTTTTTTTCTTTTTACTTCTTCTCTTGCCCGATCACTTGTGCCCCTTTCTTCGCGGTGATCGTTGACTCACTTTTGTTTCTAGTCGCACCACCTGAAAACGGGCGCGCATTGCTGCCTTTTTTTTGAGATTCCGATCGCGAAAAACAAAATGTAATGAAAAACAACAAAAAAGCCGGATTTTACGACCTTCTCGCGGCAGGGTACCGTGCGGGGATGGAGTTTGGTCACTGTTTTTTGGGGTGATTTTTATGTTTTTTTGACGCAGATTGATCTGGAGAAAAATTGCTCATACTCAAGCTAGCTCAATGATTCATGTCTGCGGTAAACTTCACATAGTATGCCTGGCCACTTTGACGTTTGCAATGCAATGGCACACTATAAATGTCTTGACAAATGTTGTGTATTGCTAAGAAGGCAAAGCGTAATCTAACCTGTGCTGCACTGTGATTTGATGAGATTATGTTAGAGATTCAAACTATTTGTTTTATGAAGACTTGTTGACCAACTCCCTCCACCTCACGGTTTCCCGTGCGAATTAAAACAATTTCTTTTCGCACCGCGCGCGATTTCACTTACAAATCGAGCTCTGGGTACTAAAAAAACTGGTGCCCGCCGTGGGTACAAAATTGGTTATAATCGGCGCGCGCACTGGCGTGCAAAACGGTACTCCTATATCTGCGTTTGTCAATTTCTGCGCCACATTAGGGATTCCACTATCGTACGACGTGGAGCAGGAGGGTGGAATTTTTGGCCGCTACGGTCATCGCGAGCCGGGCGCTGAGTTCCTTGTTGAGCTCGTGCCAGATGCACTTGCCGATGAGGGAAACGCTTTCGATCGAGGGCCGGCAGATGACCAGCAGGGTTATGCAGATGCCGTCGGTTGGGTTGGGCTGGGAGTTCGTGGCGTGGTGTTCCACGCTGAGGACACCGTGTGGGCGGTGCTGGGGCAGATCTGCGCCAAAGAGTTCGATCATGAACTTCTTCAGGGTTGAGTGAAGACTCCGGCCAGGGTGGATCTCAACGGTAGGGAAGTGGTAGGCCGTCTTTTCGCTCAGGAGAACGTACACCTGTTGGCTGGTTTTGTTCTTGATAGCGACCACTATCCGCAGGTAGTTCTTGTAGTGAGCTTTCTTCGCCGGTAGGATGTCCCGGTGCCAGCTGGGATCTTTGGGAAGGCGTCGGCGGTGGTTACGGGCCAGGTCGATTATCGGAAGAATGTCGTTTGCCCTCAGGTTTAGCTCGTTCAGGTTGTCGATCCACTTGGCTTGGATCGATTCTTGGTCCGCTTGGGAGGGTGTCTTGAGCTCACCACCCGTCACTCGACCTGTGAGCACAAACCTGAACCAAGAACCCCCGGCAGACTCCACGCCCAGCAGTGTTGTAATGTCCACCTTGAGTCCCGTTTCTTCGAGCACCTCTCGGGCTCCAGCTTCCATGATGGTCTCACCGGGTTCCATGCGACCCGCAGGTAGGTACCACTTGCCAGCGCACGATTCCTTCGCTTCCTGCATCATCAACACTTCGTTCTTGTCGTTCACGATGATACAGGCCACCACGTACGTCACCGACTTGCCCACGACCGGGACGTAGTCCGAAGACGCCAACGGCTTCACACCTTGCGCCTCGGTGGCCGCATTCTGTTCCTCCAACGAAAAGTCACACAACTCACTGGTCAGCTCGTCCAAATACTGACCCTCCAGCACGCGTATTAGATTCGTCTCCATAGTTCTTCCTACTCCTCTCTCAGATCATTCCCAAACAAAAAATTTCCGCGATCACCGTCGTTTCCTTGCGTTATGTTGCCCACTGGAATGTCCAACCGTAACTAAGCCCACTCCAGCTCCGAGGACCCAACGCGACCCAACGCGATCACGTCAACGAGATCTCTCTTTCCCCGCGCGCGCGCGCGATCGTGGTCTTTTCGAGAAAGCTTTTGAGAGAGAGAGAGAGAGAGCGGCGGCTGCCTCACGATCAACAACAGATCCGTCGTCCGGAACCGATGATCGCGCGATGTGAGCGTTAGGTGAGATTCTTTCAGCGACCCCCGCGGGGGTCAATCGAGCGGAACTCCGGGATTATGGACCGGCGTTGATCATCGATCTGGTGTAACGGTGCTTTGGATGTCCTCTGGGTTTGGTCTGTTTTTATTTTCGGGGAAGAAACAGAAGAGCAAAGAGACAAGATCAGAAGAAGCGAAAGGTGAGGAATTAATAACTCAGGTGTAGAGCAAGGTGTAGAGGAAGAGGTGCGGAGAGAGAATTGGGTGAGCGTGCTCTGATAACGAGAGCGAAATGGATAAATTGGTGGGACCCACATTCAAGAGTAATTAAGGCGCACGCATCAAAAGAAGAGTAAACTGCTCTCAAAATTGCGGCGGCTACGTCAGGTGTGTGCATGAATGTTTTGATTCACTTTCCCTTTATGTTTTTCGAATGGTTGATGCATCGGCATTGTTTGTTAGTTAATCGATTATGATTGGATCATTGATGTGAAAATGAGATCAAAATTGATTGGTTTGATTCCGCAGGTTTGAACTTTTTTTTGAGTATGTAATAACTGTACATACATTTAGAGTGTAATATTAAATTTCGGTCCAGACTCGATTATCCGAAGGTTTGTACGGGACTTCGGATAATCGAATCACGAACAAACAAAATGCATTTTTTCAACACTCATCACCGCCATTTTGGCCGCCATCTTGGATTTAAAAAATCTGAATCACTTTAGCGTAGCTTAGGGGTTTAGCTCGACAATCAAAAATAAGACAACGGAAAACCCATTTTTTCGTGATTCGATTATCCGAAGTGAAATTTTTCCGAACCTTCGGATATTCGAGTCTAGACTGTGCTTTTCTTAAAAATGTGCATGCAATGCATGCAAATTTAACATTGATTTTTTCAACTGTGACTACAATCCAACTTTTTGGCTGATAATGGTAATAAATGCGATTATACAGGAGTTCAACGACACTCCCCCCGATAACTAGTTACCTAATCGCATCAAACTTTCTTTTTCGAGACAACCTACCGCAATCAAAAACAAAACGCCAAAACCAGAATAAATTTCACTCTCGTTCGAACGCCGCCGCAAACAAATTGCATCTATACTTCGAGGTGCACTCGCTCGAAACTAATGCAATAATATTGTGCCTCCCCCCCTTCGGATTGAACTGCCACAGCATCGGATGGCAGTGTCTGGTAAATTGCACCAAATAATGCACTTTAGAGAGCTTCAACTGAGCAGGTTTTCCGCGATGGCGGGTTACACCTGGTTGGGCACATTGGTGGGTAGTTTTTATCTTTTCCTTATGATTAATTTTGCAGTTGACTGGTTCAAAAATCAAGTGCAACCCGGTTCCGTGGCTTAACGGTTAAGGCTTTTGCATCACAAGCAAAAGGTTCATGGAACAAATCCCGGTGAATTCGCTTAAAAGCGTTTATTGAAATTTAGCTTAGAATATTAAATATTTACAATATTCATCTTTTTTGAATTTGTACATTAATTTCTTATGTCTTCCTGATAAATCCATTTTGCATCATTGGTTTCTTCATATAGATATCGATAAAAATGTGGGGGCTGTCTTTACTAAAGTGCTATGATTTTTTTTTTGCAAAACATGTTTCTTCGAAGAATTTGTAAATTACTACACTTAGGTTGAGATCAGAAATATTCAGTGAAATATACACCATTCAAAAATATTTATTTGAAAAATCGTTGTGATCGTGGTATCTTGTAGCACGTCGATTTTGCAATCATATCGAGTTAAGAACGACATTTTGTAACGCCTCACTTTTGACCATCACAAAATTTGCATTGGCCTAAATATTTTCTTTCTATTTTCATTTGTTTTTATTATTAATTTTATATAAAAAATAGAAAAAAGATCTCTTGAAAGAATTTTTGTAGCACTTTGAACTTGAATGTGCGTAACTCAATCCTTTTATTCTACAGTGAGTTTTGAGTCAATTCCGCTTAACTTTCTAGTACAAAGCATTTTTTTTTACGCGCACGTTGACGAGATATAAGCTAGGCTTGCTAAACCCAAAAATAAACAAAAATTGACTTGAAAATAAAAAAAAACAATAAAAACCAAAACTAAACAAGAAAAAATACTGAAAAACATTTAAGGAGAGAAGTAATGTCTTTCGTAGAACAAAACTGGAGTTTTTTTTTTAATAGGTCCAATAAACCAAATTTTCAGTTTTTGGTTTTTGGGTGTTTTTTAATACCCCTGACTCAAGGCGGTTTCAACAATACCCAAAAAGCAAAAAATGGAAACTCCAGAAACTCCAGAAAAGTGGCTTGAAATGACCTCCTTAACGGTGCACATCAACCATAGTTTGAAGCTCCCCACATATTTGTTACACACATGTTAGTATCTTTGAAACTACGGGAACTTTCGATATAATTTTTGATTCAACCCCTAAGCTACTAGGTATCTCCAACACGGTCTACAGAACAATATGACAACTTATATAGGAGCAATTCCAGCTCAAATCTGGAATTTTTCTGGTACTTTGTACCCGACCCTCTCCGATTTCAATTAAACTTTGTAGACATGTTATCCTAGGCCTATATAAGCAATTTTTGAGCATATAGATCCAATTGTACTCGAAAATAACATTTGAAAAGGGCGTAAGTTATTTTAATATTTTTGAATTCAGTAATTTAAAAATAACTGTATTTCAAAGCTATAACATCGTATCAAAAAGTGGCCAAAGACAAACTTGTAGGAAATCGGACGAGCTTTCTGAAATAAAATACACTGAAAGAAAAATTCACACCACTTCTATGAGATTTTTCAATGTTAAGGTGATGTCACGATTTTTTTTTATTCAAAATTTTTGAGGAATCAGCCTAAAATTACTTACGAAATCTCTTTGTTTTAAAGTGGTCTAAACGTAATTTTTTTCAAAACCCGATAGGGAGAACCGATTCTTCAGACAATCTATATATATAAAAAATTACGACGGTTTTGTTCGAACGCGAATCAGTTCAATACGGAGCGTCGGATCGAGGTGCTCTTTGTTGCGTTGGGTTCGTGTAAACCCAAGGAAGGTTCTTACGCCAAAAAGTTACAAATTTGGCCACTCTGGAACCGATTCTGGAAAATCTGCAGATAGTATGGGAAAAGTTACGTAAAATCAAAATTTGATCACAGGAGGCTAAAGAAGCAAACAAGCAAGAAACGTCAGGAAACCAAAAAGGGCAGGACGAAGTTTGCCGGGTAAGGCTTGTTTTACATAAAAGTCTCCATATTGTCCATTGTCCTTTGTATACAGCGGTTTAAAAAATAAAAATGTTGAAAAAATAGGTTTTTTTTTCTTGGTTTTTGAAAATTTCTATCATCAGTTTGCATTTGACAGCTTTTAAGGGTGCACAGCAACCAAGGAAGTTGTTGTCTTCTTATTTCAAAATTGACAAACTTACGGACCCAATCCTGCAACAATCTGACTGTAATAATAGGCAAATTTGATTGTAAATCGTTTAGTAAACAGTACTTTAGGGGATGAATAAAAAGTTTTATCGATAGTTCCCGTAGTTTCGAAACTACTAAAATATCTGTAACAAAAATCATGGTGCAAAAGCTCTGGTTGATGTGCACCGTTAAATTGAATATATCGGCTTACAGATATAAGCTTAATTAAATTGTTCATAACTGATATTAGAATATTTTTTCAGTGTAGTAGAAATCTGGATAGTAAATAAGCTTACGCTAATATTAAAATGAGTCAAATTGAAACGCTGTCAAAAGCGAACTTATGGGAAATTGGACGAGCTTTCCGGTAAAAATATTTTCGATACTGAAAAATCAAGTCTGTCATATAGAAAATGCCAAAAGCCTATTTTTTCAACATTTTTATTTTTAAAACCGCTGTATCTTGACAAGGATTGATTGATTTATTGATTCTCCCTACTGGTTTTTGAAAAAATTTAACTATAAAACAGTTTTCGTATATGATTTTAATAAAAAAAAAATTAAAGAAGAAACATACCATCCTGCATTTTACGTTAGCCTTTTTGTTACATCTTAGGCTCCTCAAAAATTTTGAACGAAAAAATATCGTGACACATTACCTTAAAATTTTAGGTTTTTTAAGCTTAAAAATTGGAAAATCTCATTGAAGTGGCTTGTATTTTTCATTCCTGTGGTTTTTTTTAAACCCGTCCAATTTCCTACAAGTGGGCGAAATTCAGAATTTCACAATAAAATTTAGTAAGGAAGCAATTCTCTTGGAAAGTAGCCGAATTCGTGCCATTTTTAATTTTTGATTCTCAAACTTGATGGAGATATTAATTACCTCACCATTGTGTCTTCAACGTTCAGATGCACGCAAATAAAAATCTCTGGTCAAATCGAATTCATTGAACGCAAAAATTGTGTCAAAATTTCCAAACCAAATCAAAAAATCATTGCAAATGTTTTATTTATGTTGCCTGTTGTTTACACCTAATCTACATTCCGCAGAATCGCTGGAAAGTATCGCCAATGTTTGATCCGTAATGTTCATCGTACGCACTTGTTGGACAGCTCTCGAATGGAAACACAAAATGAGTTTGAAGCAGCCAATTCATTAGCATAAAAACCGTTCCAAAAACTGATCCATCAGAAGCCAGCCAACCTGCGTACCAGCGTCATCGTGATTGGAATCTCAAGGTGACTTGGCTGGTTTTATTTGTTTTGAATTTGAATGAATACGGACGTGGCCGGGGCCAGTTCAAGCCTCCAGGAACAGGTTTTCTCTTTTCCCTCATCTCAACCTTAAAGCAATCTCTTGAGCTTATATTGTGTCTCGCTCTTTTTCTCTCGATTCTGAGTCCCAAGTCTCCAGCAAATGTCTTAGAAAGAGACACCGCGCGAATGTTTTTGTCAGCTATGGGACCCCGGGACAGGTATTAAAGATCTGGCGGTTTCACGGATTAAGTTTTAGCAGGTCGAGCCGAAAACAAAAATAGAGCTGAAACAGAAGAAAAAAAGCTCTACGCCCAGAGTCACCAACCTCGGCCGGTGGGCTAGTGGTGTCAGAGGCAAACAGACGTAAACCCCGTTTTCTTTTCATCGTCAAAAATAACGGTCAGTTCAAATATGAATTCAAACAAGTCGTAGTTTCCAAGCAAACCGATGATGGCGATATCATTTGATTCGATTCTAATTTATCCAAACTTGATTTTGTTCTTAGATTTTAACAAAAAAAAGTCAGTCTTAAGGTCCTAAGAGTCATGTCCGCTTGTCTGTGGCGCGTCTCCACCGGGAGTTAAGATGACGATGGGGTGGTGTCCATGAAGTAGAAAAAAAAGCTTCGTTGCCACCAGCTTCAACTCTATATCCAAAGCTGGCTGGCTGACGACGGGTTGGCCGCAATGATGTAAGCCAAGTGACTTGGGTTAATGTGGCAGTGAGGTGGAGATTATGTAAAAGAAATTCCCTACTACGCAAAACTAACACCGTTCGAACGACATCTATCTGGGGAACCGGTTTCCGTGAAACAGCCCACGCTATTCTATTAGAGGTTTTTTTTTGTAGATCGTGCTTGTGTTTTATGATAATTCTTAAATATTGATACCATGTACAAAATGTATTCATACAAAAACACTACTTGTTTAGCAGAATGAGATTGAGGCTTCTCTCTCACACAACAAAAAAATATATCTCAGCCGCGTGTAAATGACCTGGGTGTAAAATAAATTTGCATCATGTTATTAAATTTAATGAAATATTAACGCAGAAATATGTTGCTCATCTGTATGGAGCATTCGTTGACATAAATGCCCAAGGTAATATTAGCGTTAATCCTCAACCCCCGGTGGATGGTCAATTTTTCGATTGACATTTTTTCGCTTGTACCCCGTTGGTTAGATAAAGTCAAACAAAGCCTGTCATCCTAAAAAGTGACCTCGTTTTCAAACCATTGAAGTATCCGTGTACTCTAATTGGTCGGACAGCCGCGCGGAGTTCATAGAAACATTATTTTTTTATTTTTTAGAGCGAAACAATACTCTTCAAATAATACAAAAAATTTGATGCATAAACATCAGGGGTTTGCTTGTAACCATCACGAGTTCGCGATTTTACGAAAAAAAGAACGTTACTCAATTCACATTTAGGTGGTTGGTGCCTTCCTTGCATTCATAAAGAGAATACATGAAACAGCCACAAAAAAGTGTTATTTTTATCAAAATATCTGAGATCCAGCCTAAAAAGTGTATAAATGACACTTAAGTGCTCATAACTTTTGATGGGGTTATCGGATCCTTTTGAACGCATTGGAAAGGTCTTTCAAATACCTTTCTAACAATATATTTCTTACACAAACACTCTTTTTACAATCTTCCGAAGTTTAGCTAAAATCGTTTTTTTAGTATAACTTTTGAAGTACTTTTCTAATCTTCATAATATTAACTAGGGTCTTGTGGGACCCCAAGACGGATCGAATGAAACCAAAACGGTCCAAATCGGTTCAGCCAGTCCGAAGATAATCGTGTGCATATTTTTCGGTGCACGGACTTACATATAACACACGCACAGACATTTGTTCAGAATTTGATTCTGAGTCGATAGGTACACGTGAAGATGGGTCTACGAGGTCGAATAAAGAAGTTAATTTTTCGAGTGATTTTATAGCCTTTCCTCATTGAGGTGAGGAAGGCCAAATGTTCTGAAAAAATATTTTTGTTTGTTTGTCTTTTTTCGTCGTTCTGGTAAGTAAGGGACCATCCACAAACCATGCAGACACTTTTTTTGGAAATCTTAACCCCCCCCCCCATCGTGGACGATTCCCATACAAATAAAATCTTTTTTGTATGGAGCCTGGATAATCGCCAAACCCCCTCCCCCTAAGGTGTCCACCTGGTTTATGGATGGTCCCTAACAAGCAACTCCCTTATGTTAATACATATTTTTTTTTTGTAATTGAATATGAAGCGTTCTTTTATTACGTAACGCAGATTGGGGTCAGATGCCGTGTTACGCTCCCTACAATTTTTTTAAAATTCGTATGGAAATATTGTTACGAGGGTGGGGGGAGGGGGTCTAAAAATCCGATTTTCTGCGTTACGTAATACAAGAACGCTCCCCAACAACTTTGTAGAACATTGTTTCACTCTTAAAAATGACCCTGCAAAGTTACAAAAACACGAAATTTTAAAATGAAAAAAGACAATTCTGGGTAGTTGCAGACTCGAAAAATACATATTCAATTTCCCATAAAATGACATTTCTTTAAGTCTAGTAACCAAACATAACAGAATATTCAAAACTATTTTTGTTGTTTAATGTCGTATGAAAAATACGTATTTTTTTTAATTCTCAAAACGCCATGAAATTTGGGGTAAAATTTTACATAAAATTCACATTGATACCCAATTTCCAAACACTCACCATTTCAGGCTGCAAATTATGGAAAACGCGTCAATTTTCGAATGTTCAAAAATTAAAGAGGTCGTACCGCCACTCCGTCACGAGATATCGAAAAATTGTGCTCGGATTTGTGATAAGGGACAAAAATTACCACTTAGGACAAAGTTTCACGCAAATCGAAAAAGGATCGAGGAAACTTTTTCCGATTTCGTGTTGGATGTTTTGATATTTAAAATTCTTTCATCGGTTTTCTCCCGAAACTAGAAGGAATTTTCCCGGAAAGCTCTGAGAATAATGGAATAAAAATTTCAGAGATTAACAACATTTTAGCCTTTTTTTTTATCCGAAACATTAGGGGCATATATAAACCACGTGTACACTTCTTTTTTTTTGAAATTCTAGAGCCCCCCTCCCTCATGTGGACAATTGTCCATAAAACAAATCCATGGAGCGTTTTTAAATGTATCGTCAACCGGGGCGAATCGGGACTACAGTCAGAACAGAAAAAAAAAACAATTTCAACAGGAAAACAAAAAAAGATTTTTTTCAATTTAATTAATTTTTATTAGTAAATAATCAACTAACAATTTCGTAATTCTTATAGCCTAATAGAGTTTTGGAGTACTTTTCAACTATGATTTGAAGTTACTTCAAAAAGGGAAAAAGACAATCATATTTCTTAATAAAAGAAAAATGAAGTTATCTGATAAGGAACTAAAACGGTTATACAAATAATAATCAAAAATCGAGTTAAAAGGGATAAAAAGAACAGACACAGAAAAAAAGCAAACAAAAAAAAAAGTATAAAATATGCAGTACGAAGTTTGCCGGGTTCAGTTTGTATATCATAACTATTTTTTTGAAAAAATAAGTTTTAGAAATTGTTAACTCTAAAATGTATACATATTCAAACCATATTTAATGAGAAAATATCCAAATTTTTATCCGCAGATTGTCTTTAATTTCATAAAAAAATATTCAACAGAAATGTTGATAAAAACGAGTTTTTTCGCCAATCTGCTGATAGCGGAATATGGCCAATTACAATCTTTTTCGTGATAATTTATTTAATAAAATTTTAATTTATTTTATTCATAAATATTTGGTTTAATTCATATATAAAATAGTGTATTTAAAAAAAATCAAGTTCATTGATTATCAAAAAAATAAAAAATAAAAAAATTAATAAATCTTGTCACATTAGAAGCAGGTTTATAGGTTCTCGCGTGGGACACGAAACATGACCAATATTGGAGCATTCTCGGGATTATTTTTGGCCAGGTAATATGCTTAAATTCATCGTTTTCAAATTCAAGTTTATTTGGGATCCCAAAAAAAAAACAATGTTTGGTTTGGACCAAAATCTGGCCATTTTGGTTCATAATAAACCACAAAAAAGGTAATACGTTGCATTTAAAACAATAAGCGCTGAACAAACATATTTTCTCTCTAAATTGGTGGCTGAGATTTTAATTTATTATTTTGTCACAGCTATTTTAAAATCGAAAACGACTTTAATTCATAGATATTAAAAGTAAACAAAGAAATGTCAAGCATGAAGAAAAGAAACATCTGGTCAGAGCGTTTAAATTATGTTATTTCTTCGAAAAGATCGAGCGATTTGGTCGTCAACAGGTGTTTATTGCTGCATTTTAAATTTGGTCACTACGACTGCAGTGCAGTAGAATTGCTAGTATTCAATCGATATTTCAACTTCCACTCGTCACGTCACTTTGTCTGTTCTGTGAGCTGCACACAATCTGAATAAGCATGTGAATTTTATTCATACAGGTCAAATTATATTAAATTATTTCACGCAGAGCTAAATCGCTGCAGTGAATGATTTAGTGAGTATTCAGAACAACCTTGAAGAACTGCACGCAGTACTCACTGCAGGCCGGAAACAATAATTGCATCACGGTACGTATAGCTAACCTACTTACCAATCCCAAATCCGGTTGCTCTATTGCCAAGTTCTGCAACCTTCAACTAAAGCAACAAAACTTCTTGGCAAAACTCAGCTGCTAGAGATGTCTCCTACAGTAGCGCACTGACTGACTGAACACGCAACTTATAATCTGCAACTATAATCAGCTTTAAGCAAATGCACTTCTGTGGCACTATATACGTAGTCGTAGACAGACACTGTTTATTCAAATCGAGCCGTAGAATAAGATGATTAAAGCGGCGGTGACGATGACATCTCTCGCCCGAGACACACAGTTCAATATTAGTGCAGAAAAAGGGGGAATGTTTGGGAGTTCGAGCCAAACAAGCAAGAGAGTGGGAAGAAAAGTGCGACGACAAGCACGACGTTTTATGCTTTCACCAGTACAAGCGCAATACATTTATGTTGAGGGGTCGTCCATAGAGCATGTTTTCATGAATTCTGGGTCGTTTTTTAAAGAAATTTTTATCTTTGCTAAAAAAGTAGAATTTAAACTTAATTATCAAATTTACGTCATTTGGGGACGACCCTCTGTTAGTATCAAAACATAGTCGCAGTATTTACAACCACAGCTGATTCACCGACAGTGCGCGTCTGTATCGATACGATAGAGGCATGCAGTAGTAGCAGCAGATCACCCTCACACATACTGGTAAACCGGTGCGTCCCGAACTAAAATGTGCTGTATAACTAGTGTAAAAAGAAAAAAAAATAAGTATTGAAGAGTGGAAACTCAGGGTCATTTCATCGGTTAGAAATAATTTCGTTTTTCAATGGTAATTTGCTGGATTCTTTTGGATTTTTTTTTTAGGATTAATATTTTGCAAAAAAATTGTTGTTTCCCAGTTTTTTTTTTCTCAAAACACAACAAAAATGACCGTAAACCGTAATCGCTTGATAAAGAATTAATAAAAGACGTTTCAAATAAACAGTACAGAACAAAAAATATTCTCGTACAGTCTTGACTCGGCCTTGGCAAAGTTTCACTTCGGATAATCGAATCACGAAAAAAAAAAATCTTTTTCGTTGTCTTATTTTTTATTGTTAAGCATTAGTTTAACATCTGAAATACTCTAAGGTGATTTAGATTTTTTAAATCCAAGATGGCAGCCAAAATGGCGGTGATGAAAAATGATTTTTTTAAATTAATACGCAACCAACCATTCAAATTTGACTAAAATGGGGTAGCATAACTCGAATTTGATGTTAAAAGTAAGAAAAAAAAAGATTATGCGAAGTCCCATAAAAACCTTCAGATAATCGAAACTTCGGATAATCGAGGCTTCGGATAATCGAGTCTGTACTGTAAATGAAAGACGCAACTGTTGCTGGCCAACAACAAAGTATTGGTCATCGCTAAAATTTTAAAGATATCGCAGTTTTAGTTATAAATGCTGTTTTTTGTCGATTTCGTGATTTTTACTATGACTTAACTGTTTTTCTTGAAAGCCTAATCACCTTTCATTTGCGCGACAACTTAAATCGAATGAAATGGAGCGGAGTGATGGATTTTTGAAAAATTTGGTTTTTGCGAAAATCGACAAAAAATGCAATTTTTCGGACCACCCTAACACGGCGTAAATCCCCTTATGGCAAAAAAAAAATACGAGCCTGTATTTTAGGCCAGTCCAATTAAAAAAAAAAATATTAAAAGGAATTTTGATATTTTGTAAATCTTTACTAATTTTTAGTTTTTTTTTCAGAAGTTTTGGGATACTGATAGATGCTCTTATGTTTCCCTCCGCTCTCGACTTCAACCAGGGCCGAGAGTCAACAACTTTGAATAAAATTTAAGATAGCTTGATTAAGTATATGTCTGATTTTTGCAAAATTTTTGTATCAATTATTCACTATTTTATTGAGAAAACTTTAGCAAACATTAATTTTTTATTTTTACATTTAAATTCACTTGGAAACGCTTTTTTTCCATTCAATCCAATCAATTGCTCGTTTTAGAGGAACAGCATTTAACTCCATCGAGCCACTTATGATGCCATATCAGCACTTTGGCGTGCAATTGCAGCCCATAAAATGCGTTTTCAACTGAAAACGATTGATAAAAAGCAGCAAGTTTCTATCAACAGTTGTTTAAAATAAGATGTTTATATAATGATAAACAGCTAATTGGATGGAGTTAGAGGAGCGAGTGCTTAACCTGTCAAATATACACAAAATTCCCCTATACATCTCTGTATGCTCTATAATCCGGATATTTAAAGTCCCAGCTTAAGGCCGATGCAAACATTTCTGAACGTTCAAGAAGGGGGCAAGAAATAAAAAAAATATAAAATTTGAAATAACAAGCCAATATTGAGCAATTCCAGCTCAAATCAGGAATTTTTCTGGTACTTTTGTACCCGACCCTCTCTGATTTCAATGAAACTTTGTAGACATGTTATCCTAGACCTATATAAGCCATTTTTGTGTATACGGAGCCAATAGTACTCGAAAACCACAGAAGGGTGTAAAGTATTTAAATATTTTTGTATTTTGCAATTTAAAAATTACTGTATCTCGAAGCCGTTGCGTCGTATCAAAAAGTGGTCAAAGACAAACTTGTAGGAAATTGGACAAGCTTTCTGAAAAAAATACACTGAAACAAAAATACACGCCACTTATATGAGATTTTTTTATTTTTAAGTCTAAAACTTAAATTTAAAGGTGATGTCACGAATTTTTTTCGTTCAAAATTTTTGAGGAAATAGCCTAAGATGTTACCAAAAGACTCACAAAAAATGCAGGATGGTATGTCTCTCCTAAAAAAATACAAAAATCATTTACTAAAACTGTTTTTTTGAAAAGTGGTCTAAACGTCGAAATTTTCAAAAACCGGTAGTGGGAATCGATTTCCCCGACAATTTTACATAAAAGTCTCCATATTGACCATTGCCCTATGTCCAATTCTTGGGAAGATACAGCGGTTTTAAAAATAAAAATGTTGAAAAAATGTTTTTTTTGTGGTTTTTGGCAATTTCTATATGACAGGCTTGGTCTCGTAAATATTTTTACCGGAAAGCTCGTCCAATTTCCCATAAGTTTGTCTTTGACAGCATTTCAATTGGATGTAAGAGCTTACAGATATAAGCTAATTTACTATCCAGGTTTCTACCACACTGAAAAAAATATTCTATTTTCAGTTATTAGCAATGTAATTAAGCTTATATCTGTAAGCCCCTCATATAAGTGGCGTGTATTTTTGTTTCAGTGTATTTTTTTCAGAAAGCTCGTCTAATTTCCTACAAGTTTGTCTTTGACCACTTTTTGATACGACGCAATGGCTTCGAGATACAGTAATTTTTAAATTGCAAAATACAAAAATATTTAAATACCTTACACCTTTCTCAAATGTTGTTTTCGAGAACTATTGGCTCTATATACACAAAAATGGCTTATATAGGTCTAGGATAACATGTCTACAAAGTTTCATTGAAATCGGAGAGGGTCGGGTACAAAAGTACTAGAAAAATTCCTGATTTGAGCTGGAATTGCTCTATCATTTTAATGGAAAAAGGAATGAAAAATGCAGCTGTACAGTCGGGTTGCAATAATTTGTATTCAATTTTTTTTTAGTTCAGCGAAAACATTTTTTTTTTGTGGAAAAAAAAAATATTTTTTTTTATTAAATTATTATTTATTGCGATACTGTACCTCCAAAATTCACGAAAACTCAAAATAATTTATAATTTAAATTTTAAACGTAGAGGAATGCATCTTAGATTTTTTTCTGCAGATTTCACAAAAAATGGATTTTAATGGAAAAAGGAATGAAAAATGCAGCTGTACAGTCGGGTTGCAATAATTTGTATTCAATTTTTTTTTAGTTCAGCGAAAACATTTTTTTTTGTGGAAAAAAAAAATAATTTTTTTTATTAAATTATTATTTATTGCGATACTGTACCTCCAAAATTCACGAAAACTCAAAATAATTTATAATTTAAATTTTAAACGTAGAGGAATGCATCTTAGATTTTTTTCTGCAGATTTCACAAAAAAAATGAGGTTTTAATTTAAAAAAAAATCCGATTTTTCCTCGTTCCCCCCCCCTTTTTGGAAGGGGGGGGGGAAGGGGAATTATCATTAAAGTTTTTGAACTTTGAAAAATATTTCTATCATACTTCTTATATTGAATAACAAAAATGCCATGAAATAGTTATTTGCTTATACAGTCCACACTCAATTATCCGAAGCCTTCGATTATCCGAAGTTTCGATTATCCGAAGTTCGATTATCCGAAGGTTTGTATGGGACTTCGGATAATCGAACAAAAAAAAATTTCGTTTTTTTTCTTTTTCTTGTTTTAAACGTCAAATTCGAGTTCTGCGACTCCATTTGAGTCAAATTTGAATAGTTGATTGCTTATTAAATAATGAAATGCATTTTTTCAATATTTCGTCACCGCCATATTGGCCGCCATCTTGGATTAAAAAAATGTAAATCACTTTAGCGTAGTTTAGGGGTCACACTTAAGCTCGACAATCAGAAATAAGAGAGCGAAAAAAAACATCGTGATTCGATTATCCGAAGTTTCGATTATCCGAAGTGAATTTTTTCCGAGGCCTTCGGATAATCGAGGCTGGACTGTAAATGTCTTATGGGAAACATTAAATTGGTGAGATGTCTTTTTAACGCGTTTAAAGATTTTTTGATGCTTTTTAAAACAGCAGGTAATCAGCGAAAAGAACTGTGACAGCCGAAGAAAGTTCCCTTTCAAAACTTTTCCACAGTATGGAAAGTTTAAAAAGAGCTCAAGTTCCAAATAACAAATAAGCAGAAAGCACAGCACAGCAGCTGACACTCAGTAATCACCTCAAACAGGGGCATCAGAGTTCGTTCATAAATCAAGTTCAAGCCCTTGGCTGTGTGTGTTTGTAGCATCCCCTTTTCCCAGCCAAGTCCTGGGGTACGGAAGCAAAACTTTTCAACGTAATTCCTGTATTCACCGTCTCTGTTCTCTGTTCTGCCCACGTGGCCAACAAAACAACCTGAACCGCTTCACACTACTGGGCCCGGTACAAGGGTATTCGCTCCATTACCTCCCCGCAAACCGTAAAGTTGCTCTTCTGACTTGTATCGGGGTCCCGCCAGCCGGAAGGAGTGGAACATGGTTTCCCAAAGTCTTCTTATACATCATAGATTAGCATAGTTCCGGCCAATGCCGGATGCTCATCAGAGCGGCCAAAGTAGTATAGAAAAGCTAATTAAAAACCTGGCCGGTGCTGCCGCAAGGATCGTCGCCCCCGGAGGGGACTAATCACTGGAAATTAAATTTTGCGTGATTTATCTAGCTTCTACTGAACAGAGCTATAGAGTCTAGTCTTGCCGATGAGGTCACATCATGTAAGGACTTCGGGGAAACGATATGAATGGGCTATTAAATATAAAAAGTGCCTTGTTTAATATTAATGCTTGCCGAAAAGTTGGGCCCATTTAGAAAGGGGTCCAACTTTAACCAACTTTAAAATACCTAGTACGATTTTTTTTCCTTTTTCAGCAAAGCTTCCCTCAGCCAGCCACCATCAAAAAATTTATCCTCTACATTGTGCCAAAGTCAATTTCGCACCCTGATCCTTTCCGTAACGTATGAACAGACCCTAAGGATCGAACGGCAACCAGTGACTATGGCCAATAATGGACTGCATCGCAGAGTAGCAGCGCAGCGTAGAGAGTAGTACACTCATCCCTCATATTCGGAACAGTTTACAGATCGGCCAATGTTCAACAAATCATATAAAGTCGATAATTGAACATAATGAATTGCTTTTACCTTCATGTGAAAGCTTTTCTTGCGATCTTTCGATTGATGTATAGACCGGCTGTACATTTTTACGTTTTATATCATGTTTTCAAAGAAAAACATTGACGCTTGAAATCCACAAATTCGGAACACTTTTTTCTTACGATGTAAACAAACTTTTTATTCTCTACAGGAGTACATATTTTTTACAAAACAATGACTTCGCAATCCGAAACCAATAAAACTCATGCTTAGTAATGTTTTATGAATGGTCTCATAACTTTTTTTGTGAAAATATCAGTTAAATACAGGTGTTCCACAATTGTGGGAGGCACAATAACATCCCACAATCATGGAACAGGCAATTTGGAGGCAGTGTTTTGCTGCTCTGGATAAAATAGTCTTGAAATGAAGTTTTTTGTTCAGAAAGTACTACTTTTACTAGTGAAATAGCAAGAAAATGACCAAATAAAGGTCATAAAAATAGTAGGGTCGAGAGAAAAGCTGCATTTGGCATGCTATTGACAAATCATCACAAAAGTGTTCCGAATTTGTGGGTGTTCCGAATATGTGGGATGACTGTAATCTGATTAATATTGCACCTTTGATGTTGACTCCATTATGGATTACGCCGGCAAACTTGCGCGAATGAGTGCATTTAGTGAAAGGCAGACCATGGTTTTATTTTTAACTTCAAAACTTTGCTTTTAAAAGAGATTTCAGTCTATTTATCTGTTGATTCGTTGCGTGGCTTTTAAAACTCGTCTTGTTTTTATGAGTTAAGCCATATTTTAGGCTTAGTGATTTTTCACGCTCAAAAATTGCAAATTTCACGGGGACCTTTATTTCAAAACACCAAATTTCACGGAAATTTCGCGGAACGTGAAAATACAGAAACTACTTTTTAAGCATGACCACACATAAAATGTTTCAATAAACTTTAAAAAAAATCTTCACTTAATTTAAACGTAACACCAATAAAACATTTCCTAGTTTCCAAAAAAGCTTCCACGGGGTTACTGGAAGGGCACAATATATATGAGCAATTCTCGCTGAAACCGTCCCACTAGATGCACATGTTCTCAAATCGTTACGGCAATGTTCTCATTCGATTCGGCGCACCAAAAAACCATATAAACAACCTTCGAACCAATGAGAATGTCAGCCGTTAGCCAACTGTAAATAAAAACATGTTTTGAACAATGGATTTTTTCGAAAAAATGCCCTAATTTGGAGAAATGATATCTCCCAAAATACATTACCAAACGTCAAAAAGTTATATATCGTTGGAAAGGTAATCGCGAGGGCTTTCTATCGCACTTTGATAAACATTTAAAAAATCATGTTTTCAAGGGTAATTTTCAAGGTTTTTGGAAAACTTACTCTTAATTTTGAATTTTGACCGTGTTCGCAACCACTTATCGTTACGGAACCATTTTCATTCGAAAGATTGGACGATTTTGCATAAAATCAACTTGAGGAAAGTAGTGTAATGAAATAGTTTTCGTATAGTAATTAGCGGATGAAAGAAATTGGTCAAATTTCAGTAAAAAATAACCAATGCTCAGACTTCAGAAATGAGCCTTATTTACAAGCAAAACAAAGCAGGATTGTATTTTAGCCGAATGTATAGTTATCTGAGGCAAATCTGAACATATAGGATGAATAGGGACAGCTATTTCAACTTTGCTTTCACTCATCAAATCATATTTTTAATTTGTTTATGTAAAAACAAACATAAACAAACAAGTTTCTAAATTTTAAGCTTTTAAGTACTCTGAAAACTAATGTCCTTACTTAGACTGTAATCTCGATTCGCCACATTTCACTGAAGTAGGTAATATTTTATGTACAGGATTTGTTTTGGCAAGGTCTGCTTTATTCGAATAACCTCAATCGTGCACAAAAATGTACAATGTTGAAATCATTTTTTTTTTTCTGGTCAAGTTAAAATTTGGTGGGTCTGATGATACCATCAAAACAAGCAAAAAACTCGATATTCTTCCAAATCGGACTACGCGCTTTTATTTGACACAAGTCAATTTACGATAATTTATCTTTATTTGGGGTAAAAAAAAACTACCCCCAATTGAAAACTGGATGAAAAATTAACTTTAAAAACAAAAAAAGTGGAAAATCCCTTTGCCCCACATACGGGCAAAGCTACGCACTTAATTTTTTAGGGTAATTGCCTGGTTCTCGACATAAAAGCGATTTGAGGTACATCCTAGTACTACGTTTTGAAGGCAAGTGATAGGGGTACCATTTGGTACATGAGCAGTTCTCTACGGAATCGGTCTTTTTTCTTTAATTTTAATTTTTGTATTTTTTAATCCGACTGAAACTTTTTTGGTGCCTTCGGTATGCCCAAAGAAGCCATTTTGCATCATTAGATTGTCCATATAATTTTCCATACAAATTTGGCAACTGTCCATACAAAAATGATATGTGAATATTCAAAAATCTGTATCTTTTGAAGGAATTTTTTGATCGATTTGGTGTCTTCGGCAAAGTTGTAGGTATGGATATGGACTACACTGAAAAAAAATGATACACAGTAAAAAAAAATTTGGTGATTTTTAATTTAACTTTTTGTCACTAAAACTTGATTTTCAAAAAAACACTATTTTTAATTTTTTTTATTTTTTGATATGTTTTAGAGGACATAAAATGCCAACTTTTCAGAAATTTCCAGAATGGGCAAAAAATCTTTGACCGAGTTATGATTTTTTGAATCAATACAGATTTTTTCAAAAATCGAAATATTGGTCGCAAAAATTTTTCAACTTCATTTTTCGATGTAAAATCAAATTTACAATCAAAAAGTACTTTAGTGAAATTTTGATTAAGTGCACCGTTTTCAAGTTATAGCCATTTTTATGTAACTTTTTTCAAAATAGTCGCAGTTTTTCATTTTTTAAAATTAGTGCCCATGTTTGCCCATCTTTGAAAAAAATATTTTTGAAAAGCTGAGAAAATTCTCTACATTTTGCTTAATTGAACTTTGTCGATACGACCCATAGTTGCTGAGATATTGCCATGCAAAGGTTAAAAAACAGGAAAATTGATGTTTTCTAAGTCTCACCCAAATAACCTACCATTTTCTAATGACGATATCTCAGCAACTATAGGTCCGATTTACAATGTTAAAACATAAAACATTCGTGAAATTTTCCGATCTTTTCGAAAAAAATTTATTCAAATTTGAAAATTTAAAATCAAGACTAACATTTCAAATGGGCGTAATATTGAATGTTTGGCCATTTTAAAATGTTAGTCTTGATTTTAATTTTTAGAAAATATTTTTTTCGAAAAGATCGGAAAATTTCACGAATGTTTCATGTTTTAACATTGTAAATCGGACCTATAGTTGCTGAGATATCGTCATTAGAAAATGGTAGGTTATTTGGGTGAGACTTAGAAAACATCAATTTTCCTGTTTTTTAACCTTTGCATGGCAATATCTCAGCAACTATGGGTCGTATCGACAAAGTTCAATTAAGCAAAATGTAGAGAATTTTCTCAGCTTTTCAAAAATATTTTTTTCAAAGATGGGCAAACATGGGCACTAATTTTAAAAAATGAAAAACTGCGACTATTTTCAAAAAAGTTACCTAAAATTGGTTAAAACTTGAAAACGGTGCACTTTATCAAAAATTCACTAAAGTACTTTTTGATTGCAAATTCGATTTTACATCGAAAAATGAAGTTGAAAAATTTTTGCGACCAATATTTCGATTTTTTGAAAAAATCTGTATTGATTCAAAAAATCATAACTCGGTCAAAGATTTTTTGCTCATTCTGGAAATTTCTGAAAAGTTGGCATTTTATGTCCTCTAAAACATATCAAAAAATAAAAAAAATTAAAAATAGTGTTTTTTTGCAAATCAAGTTTTAGTGACAAAAATTTAAATTAAAAATCACCAAATTTTTTTTTACCGTGTATCATTTTTTTTCAGTGTAGTCCATATCCATACCTACAACTTTGCCGAAGACACCAAAGCGATCCAAAAATTCCTTCAAAAGATACAGATTTTTGAATTTTCACATATCATTTTTGTATGGACAGCTGCCAAATTTGTATGGAAAATTATATGGAAAAACTAATGATGCAAAATGGCTTCTTTGGGCATACCGAAGACACCAAAAAAGGTTCAGCCGGATTAAAAAATACAGAAAAAATCGAATGACCGAAATCTCAGAGAATTGCTCACATACAAAGAATCAAAAATAGTCTATGGTCATCGGTGACAGAATGATTGTCACTAGGTGCTTACCTTTGCCCCGCTCTTCTCTATTCTGCGTAAAAAAAATATTTTGGGATTCATTGAACTTTAATTTTAATTGCTCTCATTATGAAAACCAAGTAAAAAAAATTCATTTGAGCAACATAAATACACTGAAAATAGTTTTAATTGAAAAACAACAAATATTGATTCTACGTCCAATTATCTTTCTAGTGAGTTCTGGCTCGACTCTGAACGCTTGCGGTTTAAGAGATATAGCAGTTTGAAAATAAAGGGTTTTAACATTGTTTACAAAAAAGCGAAACTTTGTGGTGGTGTCAAATAAAAGCGCGTAGTCCGATTTGGAAGAATATCGAGTTTTTTGCTTGTTTTGATGGTATCATCAGACCCACCAAATTTTAACTTGACCAGAAAAAAAAATGATTTCAACATTGTACATTTTTGTGCACGATTGAGGTTATTCGAATAAAGCAGACCTTGCCAAAACAAATCCTGTACATAAAATATTACCTACTTCAGTGAAATGTGGCGAATCGAGATTACAGTCTAAGTAAGGACATTAGTTTTCAGAGTACTTAAAAGCTTAAAATTTAGAAACTTGTTTGTTTATGTTTGTTTTTACATAAACAAATTAAAAATATGATTTGATGAGTGAAAGCAAAGTTGAAATAGCTGTCCCTATTCATCCTATATGTTCAGATTTGCCTCAGATAACTATACATTCGGCTAAAATACAATCCTGCTTTGTTTTGCCTGTAAATAAGGCTCATTTCTGAAGTCTGAGCATTGGTTATTTTTTACTGAAATTTGACCAATTTCTTTCATCCGCTAATTACTATACGAAAACTATTTCATTACACTACTTTCCTCAAGTTGATTTTATGCAAAATCGTCCAATCTTTCGAATGAAAATGGTTCCGTAACGATAAGTGGTTGCGAACACGGTCAAAATTCAAAATTAAGAGTAAGTTTTCCAAAACCTTGAAAATTACCCTTGAAAACATGATTTTTTAAATGTTTATCAAAGTGCGATAGAAAGCCCTCGCGATTACCTTTCCAACGATATATAACTTTTTGACGTTTGGTAATGTATTTTGGGAGATATCATTTCTCCAAATTAGGGCATTTTTTCGAAAAAATCCATTGTTCAAAACATGTTTTTATTTACAGTTGGCTAACAGCTGACATTCTCATTGGTTCGAAGGTTGTTTATATGGTTTTTTGGTGCGCCGAATCGAATGAGAACATTGCCGTAACGATTTGAGAACATGTGCATCTAGTGGGACGGTTTCAGCGAGAATTGCTCATATTTTATTTTGAAACAAAATGTGGAGCATTAATTAAATTTCGACTTATATAGCAAAAAAGTTTTCCCTTATTTGCTTCTATTTTATCCTTTTACATTTTATTGAATTTCATATCAGAGCCAAATTCAACAATCTTTTCCAACCAAAATTATTAAAATAACTTGAATTGTCTGCGACATTTTGCCCAGTAATACTATTTTTTAGGGTTTTCGTCTCTATTCTCTAAAGCTAAATTAAAAATTAATAGGTAAAAATAATTTAATCTGTAACGAAACCATCAAAACGTTATTATTTTGAGACTAGCAAAAAAAAAACAATTTTTTTTTTCAACTTCCATGGGGACGGTATCGTGAAAATTTAACAGAACTCAGAATGTTCTTTAAATGGGATTTTAAAGATAAAAATATTATTCATTTTTCAGCTTGAATCTTTTAATTTCTTTTAAACCTTTACCTTTTGAATAAAGTAGAAGTCAAGAAAAACGAAATCATTCTTTTGATAACTTGATGATTCCGAGAATATGTTTTTTACTTTTACTGCTTTTTGATAACATTCGCAGCATTCACTTCTCAGTAAATGTTGTAACAATTTATGTTAATTAATGTTTTGCTAACAATTCTTCAAATAGTTAGTATCACACTTTTCAATTTAAAACTTTAATATTTAACTAAAAAGTCTCTATGGATGAAATATTTATTATTTTGTTATTGCGCCTTGCAGCAATTTCTAGAGTTTTGTGTCAATCGTGCTAGGCCTAGATTTTTTCATCACACTGCTTTGCAGGACTGAGAACTGTCAACTTTGCGCACTTTGCACCTCAGTAGAGTGCTGCGGGAAAATTTTCATCACAGTTGGCAAACCGAATTTCCATCACACCATCAAAACAAAACAAGTGTAATACATCGACTTCTGACCACAATCTAGTCATCAAGCTGTGGTGGCCGAGGCAGATAAGTCATTGAGATGGTCTGTTAAAGGTTCCTGGATCGATTCTTGTGGTTGCCACTGTTGGGTTTTTTCGGTGGATTATTTTTTTCTAATGAGCTCGAGGGCATAATTATATCGGCCATCTTGTTACCGTTGCTCACAGTTCTTGAATGAACCTTTACTTTTTAACTCAATTCCTCAACATACAACACTACACCCTACACTAGAAGCGAAGGGATTTGCGTACCACAAAAATTAAGACAGGCTCGAAAGCGCTGCGTTTTCATTTGGAAAAGATTAGGAGGGAGAAGTGGAATTTTATCGCCGATTTTCCAATTCAGGCGTCCGTGTGGTTAGTCGAGTGTCCCAGTGTCAGTCCCGTTTTCGTACTGGTCACGCTCTGCATTCCGGAAGAGGAGGTGCCCCGGCGGATGTCAATAATCCGCAGGACCTCGGCAACCCACGGTTTTTGGTCGGTCCAGGCCTGTGAGTGCACAGGGGCCATTGCCTGCATCGAAACGTCAAGGACCATCTTCACCACTTCGTCTAGGAGGTTCCTCTCTCGGTTCAACCGGATCAGCCAGGTGCTGGGTTGGCCGATACTGTCACTAAGGGAAGACGACTAGCCGCGCGGAAGTCCAGCAACGCCCGCTCGACATCCGGCAGCGAAATCCTGCCCGAAGCAGCAACAACAGCCATCAGCCGTTATTTGACTCCAAAGATCCACTGTAAGCCAAGATGCCGGCGCAACACCGCTGCATCCCGGCACACAGTGGATCCTCTTCGAACAAAGGTGTGACAAAATTAAAAAATGTCAGGTATTCTACCAAATATGTCATATTAGGGTAATTTTGGGCAGCTGAATTCAAAAAAACACATTTATTTTTTCATGAAATAAAATCTAAGTACATTAGGGTGGTTCATAAATATTAATTTTTCAAATATTTTTTTTAATTGCTGAAATTGTATTTTTTTATATCAATAGTAGCTTGGAATTTTGATTGTGTGTGTGTGTGTGTGTGTGTGTGTGTGTGTGTAAATCTTAACAAATAAAATGTTAGGGTGGTACCATATCACAATGATCCATAACCGAAATTTTGTTAAACCAAATTCGTAGATGCCACACTTTTAAATAACAGCTTTGTTATCTTCCGAAAAGTTGATCAGGATCAGTACAGTAGTAACGTTAGGGTGGTCCAGTCCAAATTCTTGTGTATTTGAGGAAAAGTGTTATTTGGCTTCTATGAGATTATCATAACATTTTAACTGTGTACATTTTAGTAGTATCTGTAGTTTAGGTAGAAAAGATCAGAAGACATTTCTAGAGTTTTTAATGGTCCTATAAACATATGAAACACATTAAAGAACCTTTAAAAACTCTAGATTTTTGTTGAGGCCAACGAAAACTTCATTTCAAGTTTTTATCTCGTCCCCTTTCGAATATTCTCCAAATACTAGGGTGCAAAACAAAGATAAACCTACAAAATTAATAAATCATTAACTTTTTGTTTTGCATTAGAGTTATTAATTAGAGTAATTTGTGATACTTTCTAATTAAAAAAGATGAGAATAAAGTTTTGATTTTTTTAATTTCCCATCTTCCCTCTTCTCTTCATCCACGACTAAAGCCAAGGTCTGCTCTGCTTTTTATGTACTAAAGCTGCACGTAAAAATATGTAAGGTAAAAACTGCTTTTAGGAAGACTTTTTGGAAGATTTTTTAGGATAGTTGAAAAAAATCTTGTACACTAAGAAATCCAAAATCCAGTATAATATGAAGAAAGATCATAAGGCGATTGCCATATCTGACTTTTTGATCCGATTCGTGAATAGAGTAGAGTAGATCCACTTTGACTTTTTTTAGAAACATGCAAATTTTGATCTTTCGAGCAAGTATGAGCAAAATTTGCTATACACAGTCTGAAAGTACATTAAATTTCACGCCAGAAACTGCATACGCGACATTGGTCACACCCGTACAAAATTGTTCCTGAAGGGTTGAAATTTGAAAAAATCTTGAAAATAGTTAATGCTTTCTTTCGTTTGAATAGCTAAAAATGGGGGAGGGGTCAATCAAAATTCCAACAACAGTAAAATTAACAACTTTTAAATACCTTTCGAATGCAGCCAGAAGAATCAAATTTGGTTGAAAATTGGCTGAGTTATAAAAGTTCTACGAAAAAATATTTTTGGCGAATTTTGAAGTTTCAGCTACTAGAAATAACAAAAATGTCTGCACTCTCAAAGCCGCCAAAAATTCAAATTCCATCCAATCTTGCTCAAAATTTGGGAAAGAGTTTTTGAAGGTATGAGAAAAAATAGAAAAATACTAACACTACTGAAATTTAACTTTCATTTTTTGATTTTTGTCACACCTGGATCCACTGTGCGGCACCGAAGCACTTTCTCTGGGCTGGACGAGCTTTCTGAACTTCAAAAAAATAAATAAATAAACAGCCTGCCATAGCAACGGATATATTCGTCATCACTGTGAAGAAAAATCACTGTGATGAAAAAATACTGTGATGAAAATAATTGCGCAGGACTCTAGTAAAGTGCAAAATGCGCAATATATCAAAGAATTGACCTGAGAAAATTGATAAATTTCACGGGATTACACGGAAATCTTCAAATTTCATGAATTTCACGCTGTCCGCGAAATCGTGAAAATTTACTAACCCTACATATTATGTAACATACTACACAGCTGGTTGATAAGCATTAAGGAGGTATTAGTTTGCAACAAACAAACTCGCACTTTTTTTGTTTTGTGTTTTGCCGAACAAACAAAGTAAAATGTAGGGTACGTTATTCATTAGTGGACCCCTTTCCTATAGTGGACCCTCTGAAGGGTTTTTAATGGAAAATTCAATAAAATCACAATTTCAAGCATGTTGTTGTCTACAAATCTTTTATTTGGCATGTTCAGCATCATTTAAATCAATGTTGACTGACATTGAATTGTCCTTTTCACCAAAATAAGTGTTTTGAGTTCGACATCTGAAATCAGCCATGGCCACTAGCATTTTCACAACAAAACTGCATTTATATTTTATGATTGAATTAACCATCCAATCATTTTTTGACTGATTATTTAACTTCAGCAAGTCGAAGTAATGTTTAAAAGTTTAAGGATATTTACTAAAATAAAGCGAAGAAATGCAATTTTCTAGCAAAAATTATGGGGGTCCAATATAGGACAACGAAAATCCAAACTTTTCCAAAAGTGGACTCCTGTTAATTAAACCTTCAAAAATGATGAAAACTGTGTATTCAAGCAAAAGTTTCTCTAAAACATACAATAAATGCTTGTTGTTATCAACCTAAACGCATATTTTTTTCAATTATGAGTATAAATATAGCTGTTTTCATGTTAAAAGTTCCAATAATGCTGAAGCCGTAAGAATTTATAATTAATCAAAACTATAGTTAATTGTACTTAACTGAAGCACCATAATTGCAGTTTGAAATGATATTTTATAATAATAAATCAATAACAAAACATTTTTTTCCAATAAACATGCGTGGTTTCATCAGCAACTGTAAACAATTCTATTGTTTAGTTTCGGTCAACCATTTATGTAATTAATATGGAAAAATTTGCATCAAGATTACTTTTTTTAAATTATTTTTATGTTTACAGTGGTTTTTGAGACGTTTTCTCTGATCTTTTCGGAAATAAATGTGTTTAAATGTCTGTTTGGTTTTTGTTGTTTAAAGCCAAATTTGTTAACAAAAAATATTTGTTTATGATGAAAAGTGAGCAAAATCCATCTTTTATTCATTATATCTATCATTAGACCTACACCATGCATCAAAACATCAAATATCGGTTAAATTTGGAATAAAAATAACAGTTTGCCTATAGTGGACCCGGGTCCATAATCGGATTATGGACCCGGGTCCACTATAGGAAAAGGCGGTCCACAACAGGCAAAAAAAACTTTTTTTTCAATTGGCTATTTTTCTGCTCAAAAACAAATAACTGATGAAACAAATAGTCAAAATTGTTCAAAAGACTTCAGTTTTCATTGTTTTGTACAAAGGGTTATGAAAAAGTGCTTAAAATATTGAAAATTTGTGAAAAATGTGCTTCGGCTCTACTAGGGGGTCCACTAATGGTTAAAATAAACTATAATAAAGAAAATGTTGATAAATAGCATTATTTTATTAAATTCTCAAAGTGTCATGATTTTCTCAATGAACCTGATTTCGAACCAAAAAATGGAATGCATTTTTGGATTCTTTGGACAATTTTTCACTAGGATTAGGTAAAATAAGTTTGTAAATAATTGATATAATGTGTTTGGAAACATAATTCAAAAAAATCTCCCAATTTATAGGCATTTCAGTAGAACAAATTTCATATAAAATGTGAAAACTTTTGATTCTTGCTTCGATTTCAGTTTAAAGTGCAATATGATTCGATAATTTTATAAACAAAACTAGTTTTAACGATTTTTAGCCAAAATTTATTTTATAACAATGTTACCATAAAATTTATATGTATTTCGTTAAATAGCTTATAAACTTAGTTAACTAATTTAAAACATGATTTTTTTTGTTACAAATGTTTCAGCAACCTTAGTAATGGTACATTTGACTTAAACATAAAATTTGAACGCATTAAATCTGATTTTTACAAGAAAAACTATGACTATCAAAGTCACCCCGGTATTCAAAATAAGAATTTTCAACGCAACTATTTTTTTAAACACTATTGAAAAAACTTTTTATCAAAAATAGTGCATGCATCTTGTGTGGCCTACCCCAGTACATGTTTTAAAAATATTAATTTCAAGATAAACCTTACCAGTAGAAAAATATTCCAAAAATAAATCGAAATTCTATCAATGTCATACTGGTTTACGGTACCGTTAATTGGAGTGACTTTGTTTGGCAGGGTTACATTGATTGGTTGATTTTTTTTACAGAATGAAAGAAACGAATTAAATATGAAATGAATGGAATAGCACGTCGTCGCCGTCGTGCTAACTTGTCGTACGTGCATTTTGAGACAAATTGAGTTAAGAACGCCATTTTGTGCAGCTCAAAATGTCTCACCTTTTGACCTTCACAGATCCCCAAAATTCGATTTCAATCCTGAGATATTTCATAAAAACCGAAAAAAACTCCGTGCATTTTTGTCACTTTTCATATGAAAGAAGTTCCCATCTTGTCGTGCTATCTTGTCACAGCCTGAAAATTGATGTAAGTGCGGCAATTGGCCAAAGGGATTTCAGGTCAGAACGCGTTTGACGCACGTACAAGCTAGACTACCGTTATCATTTTCAATTATAACTCGGTACTTCGGCAACCAAATTCAACCAAACTTCGGGGCAATGCACAGAATGGTCAACAAAAAAAAAACGTGTTTGTTATTGTTTACATTGCGTGTTCTCGTTTTTGTTTATTCAAGGTCAAACAAAACCCGTTTTTCTCGGAACGTCGAAATGGCGGGTGCGACAAGATAGCACGACGACGTCGACGTACGGAACGGAATTATACGAAATAAGAGATAGTCCCGAAGACACCGAAACGATCAGTAAAATTTTTCTCAAGAAACTGATTTTGATAATTTTGCTAGCATTTTTGTATTAATAGCTGCCGAAATTGTATGGACGAAAGTGCTCACAAAGTTTGAGCAGAATAAAAAAATACGCATGGAGCAAATTAAAAAAAAATCTATAGCTTTCCTAGTTGTAACTAGTATGTCACCCTTTTTGATAAAAAAAATAAATCTTCAGCTTAGTTTAGCCTTTAGTCAACTACTGTTGGGAAGCAATGTTGACGATTCCTGATACTCATAGTTTGAATATTCATAATCAGAAAAGTATCATTCAACTACTCAAAGGAACCAAAATACAAAAAAATAATATCTTAAGAATAAATTTATGATCGGAAATCCAATGTTCCTCCTTTCCCAACCCGGAACTGTTCAAAACTTTCAAATAATCCTCAGCAGAAATCCCAAGACCATCGGCATCTGCTCACGACACATTCCCCCAGATTTATTGCGAGCTCAACCTCTCCAGTGCCAGGCACTAGTTCCGATCAAAAATGAATGAACTTGAAAGATTGCAGGATAAATAAATAATGAAAACAGGAGTGGGTGTATTATACACACCTTACCCGTTCATAAACTGTTCAACCCCAAAACTTGGTCTTCTTAAGCTGTTTCGACCTCATCGTCTTCATCGTCGTCGTCATCGTTAGTATCCTTCCCCGATAGAGACCCCCGAACGGCATCCTTCCGGTGAAAGGCGTAGGTGTTCGAGCCCGCCAACCTGCTTTGGCATTCTAAACTTTTCTTAATTAATAAAATTCACTCGCATGTGCTGCAGAAGACAACAGTATTTTAAAGAGTCATAGACGGACATTCAAGATAATTTGAAACATTTTAAAATCGAAATGTTTTTCTTCTAACATACAGTTGCATTGCACTACTCGATAAAATTTTGAAAAAAATATGACGTAAAAGTCTAGTGATTTGTAAAACAATCCTGTATTAAAATAATGCCATTTAATTGTCTATATTTTTAAATTTTGCAGTCTCGAATGCAACTCTATGCATAGCCCAAATTGACTGTAAATTTCGATACCGGAAGCACTTCTCCACAAAGTTATATGCCAAGACAAGCCTATACTTTATCCGGCCGGTAAATGTCGATTTTGGTCTTTCGTACACCCTTGGGCTCGTAGAAAACTATATTAGCTTTTGGGGATGGGTCTAGTGCGTCTAGGAAACTTTTCGCCAGGAAAAAAAAACTTTATCTTTCGACTGAGGAAATTTTGAGTGAATTTTCCACGAGCCAACTATCTTACAACTGGTTAGTTTTTGCGGTGGTGTAAAACTTGGAACGGATGTGATTTGCATAAATTTTTGGTGTGTCGGTTTTCTTTCATATGCAATATTCTTTCTAAGTTTATTAAGTGTTGTAGGGGAATTTCACATTTGAATCATGTTTTATTCAGCGTGACGTTAATTTGTAACAATTCCTTTGATGTTAATTTTAATGTCTTTAAAAAATAATGAAATTGTATAGAACAGTGTTTCTCAACCTTTTGCGTTCCATTCCCCCCTTGACTGATTTTCAAGAACTTTATTCCCCCCCCCCCCTCCCTCCACAATCTTTATTTTGAAGTTGTTGGTTTCAATGCACAAATATAATCACAAATTTTCTTACTCTTGTCTTTTCAATAGTTATAAGTAATAATGCCTTCGATTGAACTACGATGTAACACACAGCTGAAAGGAACTCCAAAACCCTTTTATGTACCTAAATGAACTCATTATAACTTGATTATTCACAAATAAACCCGAATTGAAATTGAAATAATCACAAATTTTAGATGTGTACAGAAAGATTAAAATTTTCATAACGAATTAAAGTGTAAACTACGAAATAAACTAAAGTACAGACAACGCAGGTTTGATTTCTAAAAGCGCTGTGATTTACATTTGCTGTCCATTTTTATCACATGCAAGTTTTACTTAAAGATTAATCTTCAGAAATTCATTTTAAACTTAAATTAGTTTTTTTAATTTGTTTGGAGGAATTAAAAGTCACATGCATTTTCATTTTTAATATTTTGTCTTCAACTGCTCATATTTAATTAAATAAATCTTACAAATATATCTCCAGGCAGTTTTATTAATATTGTTTCTGTTTAGTTTCACTAAACTATAAAAAAATAATGATATATGAAAAATGATTGCAATGTTTGAATAAAGCAAAAACTAACGAAAAATATTACTTGAAAATTATTTATTTTTTCTAAACTTCACAGCAATTTTTATAAATAGCTTTCTCAAAAAATATAAAAAACTCTAAAATAATATTTGAAAACCCAACTTTTTCTGGAGAACTGTCCAATTATTGCTTAAAAAAAACAAATGCCAGAGAAATATTGATAAAAAACATTTGTATTGTTTCAATAAATGTCAAACATTACATAAATCGAAACTTTTAAAAATGAAATTTTAGGAAAAAAAAAACTAATGTCGTTCTTACTAATCAAAGAAATTGAAAGTTGCATAGAAATGTCAAATTATGATTTATGTTTATTTGTTTACAAATACGTTTAAAAACATTGAATTTCTATTAAATCCTCATTCCCCCCCTAGAATGACAAAATTCCCCCCCAGGGGGGAATTCCTCACCGGTTGAGAAACACTGGTATAGAATAACAGAAAAAAAAACAATGTTTTTCACGTTATAAAAAAACATCGTTTGACACTCGTGCCGACGATGGTATTTGATAAACGTTTGATGCCACCGTTAGCCGTCACGAGCAAGGCAATTTAAATCACAATCGAAGAAATTTTGACTACCAACTTGGCGTGAACAACTTGGCATGCCGTCTCAACGATTAGTGCGAAGAACAAAGTTAGTTCGAATTTTTGATACAGCGCGTGCACATCAAAGTGTTCTATTTTGTGTGTGACGATTGTTAATGTATGCGTATATAACGGCAAAGAAATGTCGAATTATGGAAATATTTTAAAAAGGAGAAAGTTCCTTTCTCTTTAAACGATATGAGTTAGATGAGGTAAAATGGTTTAGAATAATTTCTTAGAATTTTCTCACACTCTTATTTACCAATATTCAATTCAATTACTCTTTATTCAATAGAGGAATTCTCTTCAAAAACCGGATTTTTTTTATTTGGCTAACATTTTGTGGGTTTGTCCATACAAGTCTCCATATATGTTGGGAAAATGGCCAGCCAATATTTAAAAATCATTTTTAATCGATTCAATATCTTTGACAAAGTTTTAGATATTAACTGAGTAAGAATGTTATTTTTTTTAATGTTTAAATAAATTGAAATATTTTTCAAAATTGGTCGGAAAAATCAAGGGGCATAAAAATATTTTATCAAAAAACCTAAAAATTTCAATGGAAATAGAATGTTTATTAACTTGTTTATGTTTATTATTTGTATTATTAATTAATAATAATATTTGGTATGTTTGAGCTCGTTTAAAAAAAAAATATTATGATTGCAAAAAAATTGGACAGGTGTCTAATGCATTTGAAGACACATTTTTAATTTAGTGTTAAAACTGTGGCTTGTTATTTAAGTTTTTTAACTTTTTAATTTATTAACCCCATCCCACTCTCGACTTTGGTCAGGGTCGAGTGACATAAACTTCAAAAAATATTTGCAACGGCCTTACCTGTTATAGATGATTAAATTATAGTTTCAAGAAAAGATTTCATCAGAAACATTCGAATTCCAAAGTGCCGCATTTTTTTAAGGATATGTTTGGTGGTGGCAGTGCGTGGCCGAATGGTTACGCTGTCCGCTTTGTAAGCGGATGATTCTGGGTTCGATTCCCATCTGCTCCAACCTTCCATCGGATGAGGAAGTAAAATGTCGGTCCCGGCCTCCGTTGTTGTTAGGCCGTTAAGTCATTCCAGGTGTAGGAGTCGTTTCCATGCCATAAGTACAAACAGCACACCAAACCAAGCCTACTCCGGTGGAATCGCTGGCGGCGGTTGGACTCGCAATCCAAAGGTCGTCAGTTCAAACACTGGGGTGGAAGGTTCCTTGGAGTAGAAAGAGGTTTGGGTGCTCTCCCCATTCAAGCCTTCGGACTCTTAGGTTCGAGCAAAAACTTGCAATAGAGACCACAAAAGACCCGGGGGTCGTTAATGTGGATGGTTTGATTTTGGTAGGCGTAAAGTGTCAACTTTTGTAAAAGTAAATTTTTCCCTTGACCAATGAAGAATATCGAGGTCGCAATTACATAGCGGATTTAGTGACTATTTCTTAACTTAATGTTAACATTTTAAGGTTAATGTTAACATTCCATAGGTCGCCTTCCCTAAGGTGTGATGATAAGGTCCAGCTTGTGACGATACACTACCTTCTCATTACTAAGCATTCGAATCCAGAAGATCGAAAGTTGTGTTGCGCTGGGATTTGAACCCCGATCTATCGCTTACGAGGCGGAAGCGTTACCACTAGGCTACGTGGCTTGGTTTTCAAAAATATTTAGACAGGGCCGAATCATTTTTCTCCAAAGTTTGTATGGAGAGTTAGGGTTCGTCGCTGTTGCATACAACCAAGAAATTTCATGCAATATGTGGGAGTAGCGATCAGCACTAATTCTTTATACAAACTTTGGAGAAAACCCATTTAGTTGCATCAAGGTATGATAGATTTAAGCTCCCTGAGCACGCTCTAATCGACAGAATGGAATTTTAGTCATTACCATACCAACAATTCTTATTTTTTGTGAGTTTCTTTAGGGACCTATATACCTATAGGCTCTCTAACCATGCGCACCCTCTTATTGTTTCTACAGCATACATAAACGTGGGTGCGCATGGTTGCTTAAGATGATTCCTTAGTATTTATACCCGAAATACACAAATTTATTTATTGGCATGGTAATCACTAAAATTCCATTCTGTCGATTAAAGCGTGCTCATGGAGCCCAAATCTACCCCCCACCTTGATGAAACTGAAGCGTTTTCTGACATCAACTTAAAAACGTCGAGTTTTGTAACTTAATGGGAAGTGAACGGACCCAATCCTGAAATAATTTGATTATAAATATTTACAAATTTTGTTGTAAATCTTTATGGACATAGTAGCTTAGGGGATGAATACAAAATTATATCGATAGTTCCCGTAGTTTTGAAGATACTAAAATGTCTGTAACAAAAAGCTGGGTGTAAAAGCTCTGGTTGATGTGCACCATTAAGTTGTTTAAATAGTGAAAATGAACATATTTTATGGAAATAGGACCGAATCATTATCTTTAGAAACAAATAAAACATTCGCTTTCAGTTATGGCATCTGGATGTCATTTTATTTAGTTTGAAATAAGCATACATTAACATTCGTAACCGTTTTTTTTTTGTTGGAGACACCATATAATGCTGAAGTATTCCTTCAAAGATTCACTAGTTTTTTTATCAGTTAGTCTTAACAAGTAAGTTAAAAGGTGTGTATCATCGTCTATTAATCCTAAAGAGTTTGATTTAAGTAACCATGTCTTTTATGTTTCAATTGATTTCTTGCTGCTTTAAGTATGTCTTTTTTTTTAATTGCATTAGTTGCGCTGCTTGTCCTTTTCATTCAGTACGGTCCTCGCTCAACCCTGCTTCCATGATTTTTATGTACATCGATATGATTAGATTTTCACTGTGCTGCCTTATACAAATTCCATCGGTGGAGCCCGCGGTCCCCGCTGGACCAATGCGCTACATCATACGTATTGTTCGGGCGCTGCTTCCTCGTCCTTGATGCTGGTGTACTGGACCTTCTTGGAGACGTGGTCGACGACGGGCGTGATCAGGGTTTTGAGTTTGTCTTTGCTGACGTAGATGAGGGAGCCGACCAGGACGATCAGGATGCAGCTGAGACAGGCCAGGACAAAGACGAGGGTCACCGTGTGGTCCCGCTTGCCGGTTCGTACCTTTTGGCACTTTTTCATGTTTAGGGTGAGGATGGGTTCCTGGTGTTTTTTGTTGCGGAAGCACATCAGGTTGTCACGGTTTCGGACGGTGACCTTGCTCTTGCTCATCCACTCGTATAGGGGGAAGATGCTGCAGTCGCAGTTGAGCGGGTTGAAGGTGAAGTCAACCATCAGCTTGATGCCGTCGTGGTGACTGGCGAGGGTGTCCATCATGGCCATGTCGTGCGGCCGAACCGACTCGAACTTGTTCCGTTCCAGGTCGAGGAAGCGCAACTTCTTCAAGCAGGTAATATTGAAGTTGATCTCTTTGAGCAGATTGTCTCCCAGGTGGAGATCCATCAGCGACGGTAAATCACAAAATACTCGCTTGTCGTTGAACTGGATGATTTCGTTCTGCTCCAGGTGGAGTTTGGTCAGCTTGGTCAAGTTGCTGCTCACGAAGATGTCGTGTAGATCTGCGGACAGCTCGGCGGAAGTGTTGTCCGCGAAGGCATTCGTCAGATGCAGCTCCATCAGGTTGATAAAGTTGGAAAACACTCTCGGATGATGGTGATTGTACTCATCGTCGTCGTACCGCGAGATGCTCAAATTGTTGTGGTTCAAAATCAACCGTTTTACGTTCGGCACGTGGTGGTACGCCTTCCCGCGGATCTCCCGGATGTGATTGTTGCTCATGTCCACGATGGTGAGATTCGCCAGATCGTTCATCGCCCCGAACACGTTCCACGGCAGTTCATCAATGTAGTTCCCCGTGAAGATGAGCACTTCGGCCTGCAACGGCATATGCTCGAGCACGTCCGTATCCCGGAAGCCCTCGTCGGTACAGTTGACCACGTAACTCGTCTTGGAGTTGTACTCCCGCATGCCACAGTTGCACCGCCCTCGGAACCCTGCACCGCAATCGTCCCCGCTAACGGCACTGGCCACCAGCGCCAACACCACACCATACAGATAGTTCATCTTGGGGTTTCCCTAGAAAAAAAAGAAAAAGAAAAGAAAAACTTGTTAAAAAATAATACGCACACCCCACAAATTGAATATATATTGTTCGGGAGAGCAAAATTCCGTGGACACATTTCCCGCCAGCAAGAAAATCCACTCGGATCGTAATCTAATCACGGTGGCATCCCGGATCAGTGCGAGGCAAAAAGTTCATCAATCAATTTTCCATTTTCCTGCAAACGTTAACTTTTCCTGCCGCGCGAGGAGGAAAATTGAGCGCGCGGTGGTGGCGAGCATGGCTGCTGACTAGGATGACCTTGTTTGAAAGTTTAGGTTATTTTTTTAAAGGGATAAATTTGTAAAGTATTAACTTTCGTCAAAAATAATCAAAGGGCCTCCGGTAACCGGTTCCAGATTGGCCAGGATGGGTCAGCAAACAATGCAAACAATCAATTTTTTATGCGTTACAAAATAAAAGAACGTTGCACGGCCGAAATGGGCTATGGAGTTTTTTGTTGTGGTAGGTTCCTGCTGGCCACAGTCACCAAATCCGGTTTCCAGAATTCGTGCCTAAGCTTTCATTTGAAACCAAGAAAACAAGATTTGATCAAAAAGAGTTTTTTAGGATTTTTTTTATGTTTGGGGTCGAAAAGTACCTGAAGTATTTTTTTAATGGCCGCTTCAAAAGGGTTCATCCAAGGTTCATTTGTAAATAAAATTTTGTAATTGAGCAATCAATTTAAAGTCAGAACATTTCAAAGCTGTAGCATTTATAAAGAAAAATTTAAATTAAAATTTTCATAAATGGTCCAAAAAGAAGCCCAATACCGTAGAAAGAGGGCCATTCATAAACTACGTGAATTATTTTTTGACCTCCCGCCTCCCCTATCCCACATGAGGCCAATTGTCCATACCAGAAAATAAATTTGATTGATATTATTGTAATAACAGAATATTTTTAAAGCTCATTTTTTGTTATTTTTTCCAGCCTACCATTTTTCCGTAGATGAAACATCAATTAGAAACTCCAAGGGGAGATGGGGGTAAGACGGCCACCCCAAGGTAAACACTGATTTAAAATCAACATAAATCGTTATTTTCACCTCCAACCTAGTGCACATTCTAGTTGGACTATTTCGTCATATAAATGCTCGAAGTTGGTATCTTTAAAATAACCATTCCTTTAGCTTATGTAGATAAAAAAAAACTCTGCGCTTATTTATCCTTTCTCCTCTTGCGGGGATGAAATGGCCACTTTTTTTAGCAACTTAGAGAACTAAGATAAAAATTCATAAAAACCCTAAATGCCTACAAATCATTATCATCATGGCTGCGAATAAAAAAAACTATCAATAACATGCTCCAAAATGGTTTCAAACAAAACATCTGTCACCATATCTTGTTGAATATTATCATACTTTTTTCTGTGTACTCGAGATATAGCTTTTCAGATATTCACATACTATTTTTTATGGCCTGTTGGCATGTTTTTGTGAAGACTTATTGGTCTTTAATAACACAAAAAAATGTCTTTTAAATATTGGATGATTTTTGCGAAAATTGATAAATTTTTGTCTCATTCTTTTGAGATGAAAAAAATCTGATGGTAACTAGACACATTTTGACACATTCTCTTCGGGAAAATTTGAAAAACATAATTTAACCCTCTACTGCCCAAATTTTTTTCCAATTATTTTTATTTTCCCCGTGTTTAGGAGGTCATTTTGAGCAATGTTTGTTCTACAAAAAAAATTACTTCTATTGTTTTATGTTTTTCTTGTTTTATTTTTATTATTTTAATTTTCATTTATCTTGTTTAGTTTATGTTTGTTTTTGGTAATATTTGGCCTATTCTACTACCTCTTGTCATTATTTTTTTTTTCGAAAACCAATAATGGCATTCGATTCAGCAGTAAATTTTAAGTAAAAAAAAACATTAAAAAGTCAAGTTTATGTTGATTAACAAAGCAGAATCATGGCTTTTTCAATAAAATATTTAGAAATCAAAATTCTGCACCGTTTTTGTAAATAACGTCACGCCACATATTCGTTCGTAGAACAAAAACCAAAACGTCAAATCCTGAACCCAAAGTGGATTCTTATGGCAAATTAAAAGTAATTTCGGAATCTGTAACAATATTGAGGTGTATTCTTCAAAAAATCAGATAAATTTTGTACCACAAAACTTTCAGGAACTTTTATAATATTGACTTTAGTTAACGTTTTACTACCCCTTTGTCATTTTGATCATAAAAAAATCACGATATCAAGGAAATGGAGTTTTCTGTACGTTTTATTTTATTTTATTTTTCGAGACACTCTATCGTGACCCAACATGGGAAGCTTTTCCAGAGCGCACAGTACAAGATTTTTTTTAAAGGAAAAGGATTGTCTGAAAAAGGGGGAAAGGGAGCTTAACTGGCTCTTTTTGAGATTTCACGTTTTACGACGGGTTACTTTAGGAACCACCGAAGGGTGAGACATTCAACAGTGAAGGGTGTCTTTTTTAAAAGTTCATATTTATGGCATAACGTTATACTTCCTTTCACTATTGGAAATAGGATTGTTCTTGAATTACATCCTGTTCTGTAGTTTCATTTGAAAGAAACATATGTTGGCAGACATTTTTTGCTGAGTGGCTCCATCATATCAATACGACTATTCTATCTTTATCCGGCAACCATATTTAAAACTTTTGACTAGAAGAGCACTATAAAACGTCTTGGATTGATCGGGCAAAAAATCAAACTTAACGGTGCACATCAACCAGAGCTTTTGCACCAAGATTTTTGTTACAGACATTTTAGTATCTTCAAAACAACGGGAACTATCGGTATGATTTTTCATTCATCCCCTAAAGTACTTACAAAGTAATTGACAACAAAGTTTGACTAATTTTACAATCGCGTTGGTGCGGGATTGGGTACGTAAGTTTGACATTTTTGGAATAATAAGACAACAACTTCCTTCGTTGCTGTGACGTTTTCAATACTGGCAATTAAAATGGCCATTTTGACAGTATTGGCCACAACCTGGAGTGGCCGGTGCCCCCAGAGAGGTTCTCCCGGGTGGACATTTACCGATCCATACGATTTTGGACAATATTGGTATCAATATTCATGGTTTTGTTATTGGTAATAAAAATGGCAATTTAAAAAAAAAGTTGGCCAAAACCTGGAGTGGCCGGTGCCCTAAAGGAGAGTATTTCCTGGAAGACATTTACTGAACCAACGAGTTTCGACAATGTGGGTATCACAACTCATGGTTTTTAATACTGGCCATTTCGAAAAAGGTGGCCACAATCTGGAGAGGCCGCAACCTCACGATTGTTCCGATTGGAGGACAAACATCAAACCATACAGATATCATGGTTTTTGATACGGATCATAAAGAGAAATCGAGCGAATTTATCAATCCAATTATGTTTTTATTTTATCTGACGCATAATTCAACAAAATGGCTTAATTTAAAAAGTTTTTCTGCTAAGTTCTTTGCCATACTGGTCATATGTAACATAACCACCTGCACCTTTTTTGGTCAAGTCAATGTGCTCAAAACTTTATTCAATCTCGCTGGAAAAAAATCTGGCAGCACTTCCTTTTCAAGTGTTTTGCTGTGTCAAAACGTAAACATTCCAACATAAATGAAATTGATTTTTTTTACGAAATGGATAGTTCTGTAAGTTTTTGGTATACAATTCTATACTTTCTATACATCAAATTGAAAGGAATTGTCTAAACTAAAACCTGTCGGGACCAGTTTTCCCAAAAAATGGATTTGTTTTCTGCTACACGGAGGGGAACTTAGCGAAAATGTTACGTTCAACAAAAGTTGTTTACAAATTACATATTTCTATGAGCTAGAGATTACCAACAAAGCTCATAATTGCACAAGACATACTCTGAAATGTCCTTTAGGACCGGTCGGGATTAGTTTTGCGAAAACTTTAAACATTTTCGAGAAATTTGAATTTTAGTTAAAAGTGATGCACTCAATCGTTAAAGAATTTCGGAAACTCACTTTCCCCACCCAAAAAGATTTCAGCATATATTTCAGAAACGAAACGATGAGCATCCTTCCAAATATGAATTGGCAGCTTTTTTGGAAGGAACAAAAAACACACCATCTCGCTTACATGTGGTGTCAATTCTGTTGTCTATGCTTCCAATTGCAGTTTCAAATCAAATAAAATCATACATTTTGTGAAGCGTGATGCACTGCTATCAAGTCATGCAGTCGGTGCAGTTTCATAGCTATGTGGAGTGTTGCTGGTTGTGGCAGATAACAAGTGTACATTTACTTCGTTAGTGTTTCGGATATGATACAAGTGTGCTTGCATCCTCAGCATTCGTTGAAACTTAATAATCTCTTTTTCATAAGGGTATAATCAGATGAAAATGCAAATTCTCAAAAATATGAAGAATGGTTTGGAGCGCATTTGCTTATTTTTTCAAATAAAAACTTCGTATTTAGACACATTATTTGAAACATAGTAAAAATATGATGACATTATTTAGCTAGGTTTTATAAATATTTATTAAAATCACAAAAAAACCATAGGCAAACATCCTTTTTGGATTAGGAGTCCCCTTTCAATATTTGGATCCGTTTTGAAAATGTTCCACAATCTAAGTATGCCACACTCGCATCCACCACCACCGGAAGCCCATCATGATGGAGGAAAAATGGCTTCCGAACCCAATTCTCACTCCGGTTACGAAAACCAGAGCGCCGGGTACAACATTGTGGTTGTAAATTTATTCTAAAATGTTCATTAATTACTTTCCACCTTTCGCCGTCGAAATTCATTTCCCAGGCGAGTTGGTCCATGAGAGGGCAAAAAAATAAATAAATGAAGGGAATCACTGTGTGTGCTGTGGTTTGGACTGAACCCGGTGGTGCTTCCGACGGAATTTGGTCCCGCTCGACACGCGGCCACTTGATGAGGATTTTCCCCCGCACTTTCTCTCGCCCTCTGTGAACATCCGCCGCCAGGACAGGATGTGTTGTTGGGGGGTCAAACTGAATTGATTTTTAATTTTATTTTACACGTGTACCATCACCGACGGATGGATCCTTTTTTTGTTGGTTCGACCGACCAACCGGAAACCTCGGCGATGTGTTTTGAACACGGTTGACCACGTATAAATTTGGGAAATGAGTTGGAATTGTTGGTTGTTTATTGGTACGATTCAGATAAATGTTCAGCAAACACGATGTTTGATTGTTTGATCATTTACCATTTTCATGCTAAATAAACTGTTGCAATTCCGAAAAACGTGTTATGTCAATCATCTATGTGTTAAATAAATTCATCGTTCAAAACAAAAAAATATTGAAAAATGTTACATTTCGATACAAGTGTTGAAAAGTTCAACTTTTCAGCACCCATTTTAGTGCTGAAAAGTAGAACTTTTCAGCACTGGTATTAAAAGGTATTAATTTTCCATTCTGCTATTTTCGGTAGGGAAAAGAAGGCCGTTTCGTTTCTCCAGAAGGACAGGAAAAGTTGACAGTTCTGCAAAGTTCTAGGATCATCTAAATATCCTTAAAATTCACTCAAACAAAATATCCCGATTGGTTGAATGCCCAAGAACCAGCGTTATCGTCCGAACTTTTTTGGGAGGCTTAGGCGTCCGTGTATCACGGAGAGACCGTGCCCAGAAATTTTAACAATTAAAATTGTTGATTTTACTTTCGTAAAGTTTAACAAAAACGTACTTGTCACTGCCAATTTTTCAGTTAAATTAACCAAAATTCAGTAATAATTTAATAACCTGTTTGTTGAAAATGCTAAAGGTAAAAAGCTAACAGATTTCCCGAACTCGAATGAACGTGCTCGACTGTTAGCTTTGATTCTAGGAAAATCAAAAATTTTGTTGTTTGAATATAATTTACATTTGGTTGAATATTTAAAAGATAAACTTGGGTTTGTTTACGTCTGTCATTTGAAGTCAGGATTCGAACGAGAGCGGTCGATTTGTTGAATTTGTGTTGTTAATTATGAAGTGAGTGGATGTGAAAGGTGAAAATTACACTATTTAGCTAAAGTTGAAGTGGCAAATCAAAGTGTTGCAACTGGGGATGTAGAATTGGTGAGTAGGTTTGTTGATGATTTCTTTGCAGGTGATAAACTATGAAGAGCAAGAGGATGACCTTCGCCATGAGGACCTGTAATGCGAGTGAGTTGAACACGTTATAAGAATGTTTGATGGAAAGAGAGGGCAGTAGAAGGGAGATGCTTGCCAACTCTTAACGGATAGAGCAGCCCGGGCAAATTTAACAAAATGTTGGTTAATCCAAGTAAGTATGGGTTTATTTTTGCACAATAATTTATCTAATGTGATTCTTATTAGAAAACTGAATCATTAAAAAGTTTCGTGCTTACGACGGATAGAATCTTAATGAACCGTTCTTTTTTTCAGAATCATCAATTATAAAATACATAGAAATGCGTACAAATGACAACATAAAAAATAGAGATGAAGTAAAATATAAAAAAAATATATAACATGTTTAAAAGAAGATAATTATTATCTTGAAAGTATTGTTGCAATACGTCTGCTCAATAAACTGGTAAGTAATACTTTAAATATTTTTTTCAGGAATCGGAGTACGCTGAATAAATTGAATCAAATGCAATGAAAGTTTGTTGCCAAAAGTAATTGTTAAATTAATGCATGCTTGGTAAGTAACATTATTGATATTTCTTCTTTTCTCAATATAATTACAATTATTTACGTTCCTTTTTTCAGTTTATAGCCGAAATTAAGATTTTTTTATTAAATTACTAAAACATTTCACTTGTCTATTTGCAGCAAAAAGTTCACTTTGGTGAAAATTATGTATCCCACCACAAGAAAAATAACTAAACCTGAGACCGTTGTAGATGATGATGACTTTTCGGATGATTTCACAGTGATGGTAAGTGAATACAACACTTAATTTTATACAACATAATAAAAATATAAGCTTGAAACTAGGTGAAAATTTTGCTCGGTTTCTATTTTTAAGGAATTCACGAGAAATTAAACATCTTTTTTAAATATGTTTAACAAAATTTGTAATTTGCTTTTTTTATTATTTTTTTAGTTTAATCCAACGTAATTTTATAATAAATTAATCAAACTTTACATGTTTTATAACAACAGTTAAAAAATAGTTTTGTTTTGATGCTTTTTAACAGTAATTTAACAACTTCATGCAAAAAAATAAAATAAATAAGTACAAAACTTTAAATTTTCAGGCAGAACAAATGCGAATATAAAAACACTCAGCATTAATTTGTGAGGCATTATTACAAAATTTACTGCAAATTCAATAAAAATATTGCTAGCAACTGCTAGTTATTGACTACATAGAAAAAAAAGTTGAATTTTGGAATGTTGAAAATTTGGTAGGTTGAATATTACCTCTGTTTTTGTGTAATATTACATAAAAAATGTGTAAAAATGTGAACCTGATGAATATTCATCAAAAACTGATGGAAATTCATCATTTTCTGGGGTAAAATTAATCATTTTTTTGCCACTAAATCTGTCACCATTTCCTGATGAATATTACCATCATTTTTTTTTCTGTGTACATGTACAAATATTTTTCTGTATTCAAGTAAGACATTAGTTAAAATATAGCTAGAAATTCAGCCCAGCCTATATCGTTAGATAATTAAAAGGAATTCTTTATCAACACTTACATAAATTATGTCTAATCAAGAAATGTTTTGTAATAAACCGCTAATAATTTGCTGCTTGCAAAAATATTTCGGTTGATACAACGAAAAAAAAATGTTGAAAAATAGTTGAAAAATATTTCACAGCCAGTTTTTAACAGAATATTCCACAATATTTCAGCTGAAAACAAGAAATTTTTAGTTAATTTTCTGAAAAAAATATTCTAGCAGTCGACTGCTAACAAAAATGGCAATTCCAACTATTTTGCCTTCCTCACTGAGGTAAGGCTATAATCCTGCTCGAAAAATGAACTTTTGAAAAACAGCTCGTAGACCTATATTTATGTATACCTATCGACTCAGAATCGAAAACTGAACAAATGTCTGTGTGTGTGTGTGTATGTGTGTGTGTATGTGTGTGTGTGTGTATGTATGTATGTGTTCAAAATTCTTGCCAAGTTTTCTCAGCACTGGCTGGACCGATTTTGATCAAACCGGTTGCATTCGACTTGGTTTAGGGTCCCATACATCGCTATTGAATTGTTTGAAGTTTCGATAAGTAGTTCAAAAGTTATATATAAAAATGTGTTTTCACATTTATCCAGATCTCACATATATGCATGAAAACTATGTCCGGATCCATCATCCAACCCATCGTTGGTTAGGTAATCAAAAGACCTTTCCAACGAGTCCAAAACATTGAAGATCTGGCAACCCTGTCTCGAGATATGTCCACTTAAGTAATATTTATGTACTTTTTGGAAGCCGGATCTCACTTAAATGTATGTAAACTATGTCCAGATCCACCATCCGACCCATCGTTGGTTAGGTTATCAAAAAACCTTTCCAACGAGTCCAAAACATTGAAGATCTGACAACCCTGTCTCGAGTTATGTCCACTTAAGTGATATTGATGCACTTTTTGGAAGCCGGATCTCACTTAAATGTATGTAAACTATGTCCGGATCCACCATCAACCCATCGTTGGTTAGGTTATCGAAAAAACTTTCCAACGAGTTCAAATCATTGAAGATCTGGCAACCCTGTCTCGAGATATGGCCACTTAAGTGATATTGATGCACTTTTTGGAAGCCGGATCTCACTTAAATGTATGTAAACTATGTCCGGATTCACCATCCGACCCATCGTTGGTTAGGTTATCAAAAAACCTTTCCAACGAGTCCAAAACATTGAAGATCTGGCAACCATGTCTCGAGATATGGCCACTTAAGTGATATTGATGCACTTTTTTGAAGCCGGATCTCACTTAAATGTATGTAAACTATATCCGGATCCATCATCCGACCCATCGTTGGTTAGGTAATCAAAAAACCTTTCCAACGAGTCCAAAACATTGAAGATCTGGCAACCTTGTCTCGAGTTATGATTACTTAAGTATGTGTGTACGTTTTTTTCTGGATTAAAAAAATAGCTGAAATATGTGTCCAAACCACTCAAATTACCCATTGTTGGTAAAAAGTGAGGAAGGCATCAACCACATAGGTGGATTAAGTTAGTTTTTTTAGTTAATTTTAGTTACTGGTGGTCAGCAATTTCGGGTTAACAAAATCAACAATCGATTGTTGAAAAAAAGCTGTGTAAAAAATTAACCCATACTTTTGGTTAAATTAACCAAGATTTTCTTAAATTTGCCCCGGCCGGTCTCTCCGTGTAAGTTGAACATGCGTTGGCGAGTCCACGAACAGGGCATACCCCTTGTTCCCCACAGTGCACAGTAGTCCATATCGCAAAATTAATTGAAAAATGGGATTTTCCGAAAAATGGTAAACTTTTGGAGCTTTGATATCTTGAGAAGAGTTATTGCAAATAGGAAGGGACAACTTTTGTTTTGGTTGAAAATCAGGGTGGTTCACGATCAGGGTGATTTTTAAAATTTAACTTTTCAGGAATATTTTTGGGAATTTATTGACTTCTAAAAAGTTGTTGGACTTGCCAATCGATGCAAATTTGTCGAATCCTAAAATTTCAGGCAGATTGGTGAGGTATATACGAGATGGGTATGCTCTGCGTAGAAACGACATTCGAAGATAAACGACAACTGGTAGTATCAAGTGGTTAAGAAGCGAAAAACCGTGATCCTTGGGATTCTAGTTGTCCCAAGACACCAAAGTAGTATTCGATAAAGCAAATGGCCTATCGAACACTGCTCAGCGATGTTCACCAAGAAGAGAGCAACAATAACGACGGTAGCAAGGAAAAAGGTTAAGAGCGAAAAGAAGATCTAGATTAGAGGCGTGGTTGTGCGATCAAATCTACAAATGAACACTACTTTGGTGTCTTGGGACAACTAGAATCCCAAGGATCACGGTGGCTTAAGGGTAGAGTACCCCGCTAGAGACGTGGGTGATACGGGTTCGAATCCCGTCTGTGATCTGGTGATTTTTTTTTCGCTTCTTAACCACTTGATACTACCAGTTGTCGTTTATCTTCGAATGTCGTTTCTACACAAAAAGAGTCATGTCCTAACTTAGGGTCAACCATAAAAAAGTATGCTCTGCTCATGGACTCGCTCTTAAAATACTAGAGAATTATTTTGATTTTTTTCTTTTTAATATTTTCAAGAACTGTTTAGTTATGAAACAATCATAAAATTTACAGAAATGAAACGAAAACGAAGTTGACTTTACAAGCTGTCGGCCACTGTTGCTAGTACCAACCACTAGTGTCTTCCTTTTAACTACAAGGACTTCGCCGCCCTGGGCTCCTAAGTGTTTGAGTACGGCACGGAGCGACGGCGCCGGATACCCATATTTACACTTAGAATTCTGAAACTGTTCGTGGAATAATTATAAAAAGACCAAATCTGGAGTGCGGACGATAGCATACCTCGACTGTTGACTGTTGAATTGAAACTTTGAAAATTATGATTTTTATAGCTTTTGGTAGTTCTAGACACTGTTTAATTAAATTAATTGGGTCTGTAAGTGTTTTCAGCTATGTTTTTAAAATGTCTTAATATTGTTTATTAAAAGTCCAACTAATCACCTAGTTTTGAAACGTGGCGAGCTAAAATTGGTCCAGCCGTTTCGGAGATGTTTTATGGAAAATGTGGTTTTTACGAAATTTGTTAAAAACGCATTTTTTACCACCCTATTTCTGATAGGACCACCCTATTCGCCAATCATAAAAAGGACCAAATTCCAAATTGTGATTTAATCGGAGTACTACTGATCTGGATCCTGCTGGTTTGACGTGGATTGTACACTCTGAATTTATCACAAAACTTCGTTTTTTTTGCATGAGTTGAATGAAAAATGTGTGTGTTCCTAGGTGTGTTCAATTCGAACCTCTTTGCCCTAACAGTAACATTAATGACTCTCTTCGCTTTGAATTCTCCGAATAGCCCTCAACTTATAGATCAAAAGCTATCGTATAACTAGTTTAAGCCCCTTAGTCGTATAAAGCAAATTGTCCTAGTTCAGCCGCAGCACTTGCTTTGCGGAAAGCAGAAAACGCCAAGAACCGAATTAATTCAATTAAAGTTGGTACATAAATGATGAAGTTTACATAAACTCGCAGCATCGCAGAACGACAACACAGATGGCTTCACGAGTTTGAGTTCAAAGCCAAATCCTCCGGCCTCGCCGGTTTAAACTCTTTCGTTCGGGGCCACCCACCACAGTCTAATTAATATTGTACGAAGTGGCTAGCATAAAACATCGAGTTCATAGTTTTCCCGGTTAGGGTGAGAAACCGCATTTCCGGCAAGATTTTTTTTCGCCATCTGCCCTTAAAAGGGTTTCAAGGGTCGAAAATAGACGCACTTACATCCTGCTGCAGCTGCAAAACTGCAAACCTGCGATCCCAACAAAGTTAACCGGCTCGGACTTTTCCACTAACCATTCATTAGCTGATGCTGTTTTCCACCGGTGGAGGAGAATAAAAAACTTTTTCGTTTTTCCTACAATCCGCAAAACAGCTTTTAAACCAATAGAAAATGTCAACAACTTTAGCCGGTGTGGCTTCGCTCAGAGTGTTTATTTTATGAACTTGCGGTGCGGCAGGCACTCTGTTTTTCTTTCGTTAGCTCTGCGTTAGCTTACATGTATGGCGCCGGGAAACGGTCCGTTGTGGTATTTGACGAGCGAAACTTTTCCAATCCTTCAAGAAAACCGCGCAGAATTGTGTGTGAAATGTTGTAGAGCGCCGTCCATTCAGTGGTACACTCTTTCTTGGGCAAGTTTTTGCTGAACAAACAAACCTTTTCAGCTTTCGGGATGCGAGATTTCTTCGGCAATGAAATATGTTTAGTTATTGTTTAGAGGAGAAGTTATGGGAGAGTTAATTTAGTTTTTTTTTTATATTTGGCAATCCTAGTATGATATGTTGAGACCTAAATGTTAATGAATTTTATCGAAATCATAAATATGCAGTAGATGATTACATTAATGACATCCAACACATCCAATATTATTTCATATAAAATTAAGGTTGATTATTGAAAAAACAAATGAGGGAATACGAGAATTTTTCAGCAAATTTCCCGAGAAATCGCAGGAATTCTTGAAAAAAAATAAAATTTGTTGAAAATCGTTCTGATTAAAAAATTTGCAACAAAATCGTAGCGACAGCACAGCAAAAAATCCGATGGTAAAATCGCATGCAAAAGCTTGCACATCACCTTCGTCAAAAAAGACACTTAATAAATATTACACGCTGCATGTACAATTTTTGTAAACACAAAAAAAAGTTGCAACCGACGGGACTCAAACCCAGCACCTGCAGTAAGGACTGGTGCCTGAGCCCGATCGGCCATCAGACCGATGAAACGCTGTAAAGATAAACGCATATACGAGCTTGACATTTCGGTCAAGTTGGTTTCCCATACTAACTGGCTACATATTTCAGGGTGTAAAATTCAGGGTCGCTAAAAAATCGCATCGCGCGATCAATGAGTGAAGGTATACACACACAGTAAGCGCCACTGTTCTCAAGAAAAACAACGCGTTGCTGGTCCCGCTGTGTAACCAAGAAGGAACTCACACCAAAGCGATCGTTCACAATCATCCACTGGGTGGATCTCACCCGATTCGCGTCGTCAAGGGGTTTGTTTATTTGGGACCGCAACGAATCTTGAATCGCGAGCGGAGAGCGATTTCCAAAAATCGCGACTTGTAACAATCCATGATTGTTACAAGAGACGATTTTGGTGTTTAAGGGCAGGACCACGATTATACGGTTTTATTGAGAATAATTGTATTGAACATTTAATGTTTTCTAGAACGATTAGTTTTAATATGAACGATTATAATAAATGAATTTAATAGATTACTTATTTCTGAAGTGTGTTAAACTCATTAAAACTGCATGGGCACGTTGAATGCGTTTCCGTTTGTTTCAGCTCAAAGAACGTGTTCGTGTTTGTGTGTTAATGCAGTTAAATTTGAAGTAAAGGTTGAACAAAGTTGCACAAGCTGTTAACTGCATAAAAATGCGTGATGTGGTGAAACGCTTTCGACAAGAATTACCTCCCAACAAAAGAGCAACGGGTTTTTTTTGTACCGTAAAACGGGGTGACTTTGATAGCCGGGGTGACTTTGATAGGTTTGCGATTTTTCCGCAAAATGAAGAATACAATTAAAATACGTACGGAATTGTTTAGAATCATTCTGACCGTGGTAGAAAAGTGTTCAAAGAACCTCAAAAAGAACTTTTCATGAAATTTTGAAAAGTTTAAAACGTTAGTAAACTAAAGTTAAGAAAATGGTGATGAAACTCATTATTTTAAACTTCTCAAAGTGTCCTGATTTTCTCAATGAACATGATATTGAATCGGAAAACGGAATGCATTTTCGGATTTTTTGGACAATTTTCCACTAGGAGAAGGTAAAATAAGTTTGTAAATAATAAATAATATGTGTTTTTGAAACACAATTTAAAAAAAAAAACTTCAAATTTATAGGCAATTCCAGTTGAACAAATTTCATGTAAAATGTTAAAACTTGCGATTAGTGCTTCGAATTCAATATAAAATGCAATATAAATCGATAATTTTATAAACAAAACTAGTTTTTGCAAATTTCAGGCAAAATTCCGACTTTTTAACAATTTTACCTAAAATTTATATTTATTTTGTTAAAAAGCTTATAAACTTTGTTAAATAGATATAAACATTGATTTTTTTCTTAAAAACAATATCAGCAACTTCAGTAATGGTACATTCAACGTACAAATAAAGTTTAAACATCCTAAATATGATTTTAACAAGAAAAACTCTGACTATCAAAGTCACCCCGGAATTTAAACTAAGAATTTTTAACGTACACAGCAAAAAATCCGATGGTAAAATCGCATGCAAAAGCATGCACATCACCTTCGTCAAAATAAACACTTAATATTACACACTGCATGTACAATTTTTGCAAACACAAAAAAAAGTTGCGACCGACGGGATTCAAACCCAGCACCAACTGTAAGGACTGGCGCCTTAGCCCACTCGGCCATCAAACCGATGAAAAACTGTAAGGATAAACGCATATATGAGCTTGATATTTCGGTCAAGTAGGTTTCCCACTGATGGGCTACATATTTCAGGGTGTAAAATCACATAAAATTGCATAAAATAATGCAATATTTATTTTACACCCAGGCCTTTTACACGCAGCTGGATTACTACTTTTTTAGCTGTGTAACTATTTTTCTAATCACTATTGAAAAAACTTTTTTTCCAAAATAGTGCATGGACTTTGTGTGGCCTACCCCAGTACATGTTTTAAAAATAATAATGTTGAGTAAAACCTTACCTGTTGGAAAATATTCCAAAAACAAATTGAAATCCATAATGCTATAACTTTTCAGTTTTATTTAACCCTAACCCTGTATTTCTAGTTTTCAAACGATTGGCATTAATGCCAAGTTTCGACATATTTTAGGGAAATATGAGTATTCCTTCTCAATTACTTCTCTTCGTAAAAAGTAGTTTGATTTATTGTTTGAAAAACTTTTTTCATTTAGAAATTGCGGGACAAATGTAAGGAATCAGGAAGTAAATGATTCGTTTCATTCTTATAAGATACTGTATACTGTAGGGACCATTCACAAACCACGTGGACACCTGAATGTCAATCCCCTTAACCCTCTATTGCAATTTTTTTTGAAAAAGGTTATTTTGAGCAACCTTTATTCTACGAAAAACTTTACTTCACTTTTTTATGTTTTTCTTGTTTCCTTTTTTTAGTTTTTTAACACTGGAACGCCCAACGCATGCCCAACTTACGCGGACACCCAAGCCTCCCAGAAAAGGTGGAACGGTAACTTCAACTCGCTGGTTCTCGGGCATTACTCAACCAATCGGGACAATTCTTGTTTCCAGTGATTTGTAAGAATGTCTAGATGATCCTAAAATTTTGCAGAACTTGATTTGCACAAATCTGTAATTTCTGCGACCGAAAACATCGTTCCACCTATTTTAAAACAACTGCCTCCGCGGAATTTTTGGCGAATTTTTTTTTACATGCGAAAAAAAAAGTTGGAACGATGTTTTTGATCGCAAAATATACAGATTTGATCAAATTAAGTTCTGCAAAGTTCTAGAATCATCTAGACATCCTAACAAATCACTGGAAAGAAGAATCATCTTGATTGGTTGAGTTATGCCCGAGAACCATTGAGTTGAAGTTACCGTTCCAACTTTTTTGAAGCCTTGGGCGTTGGAATGTCAATTAGCATTTATCTTGTTTAGTTAATGTTTGTTTTTGATAGTATTTGGCCTATTAAAAAAAATCTTAAATAATTTGTAAATAAAACATAAAATACAACTAGAATGTGAGGAAGGCACCAACCACCTTAAGGTGGATTAAGTAACGTTTTTAAATACAATTTTTGAAAAAAAATAGTTACAATAATCTGGAAACAATCATAAATATTTTTTTAAGTTTAGCGTATTTAGATAATTTGGGTTTATTCTGAAAATCAGTTTATTTAATATTTTTATATCTGTTTTAGTACATAGAGTGATTTTTACTTTGAGTGTAGATTTGCATCAAATGGTCACAACTTTGAACTTCGTCTTTTTGATAAATTGATATGTACGATACTGAGAATAGTTTAAATGCCTCTAATTTAACAACAATGCTAGGGTTCAAATGTTTGGGAAGGGGATTTTTGAAGATCGTTTTGGAAATCTTTAAAGCAATAAGTTGTTTTCGGTGAAATACATACTGTACCATGGCTTAAAATTTGTGAAGAAACTATTAAATAGGGCCAATATGCAGCTTCAAAGGAGAGGGCTGCACGGACACTTTTTTGATACTCTGTATTTCAAATCACACCGCAAATTATCGTAAAAGAGCCGACTTATATCCGAACTTACTGGACTAATTATCCCAAAAGTCGCTGGTTCGAATTAAAGCGCAGGAATTCGGCTTCATCTCCCCGAACCATACTTTTACACTTAGGTGACCCGGGTGTGAAAGTCTGTATCAAAATACAAGATGCTATAAGTGGTCATGACCACGAGCCACGAGGTTTGTAGGCTTCCGAAAGGCTAACATGTGCTATAAAATACACCCTGTACACTGAATCCGTTCCTTGGTGCTGTTTAAAAAGATATCTTTTGTCGCCTTTTTCAAGAATATTGCACAAAAATCGTGAGGTTTTTTTATATGTCCTGTAAACAAGCAAACCAATTTCTTATAGAAGCTTTTAAAAGAAACATTAAAACTCTTGGTAGAATTGCATTGCGTAAGCAAGCAAAAAGAAAACACGAGGCGCGCAAATCACAGTAACCAATGCACAGTGGTCCGAAACCGAAATCTAGCGTGACAAAATTGATAGCGGCCACACGTTAAGATTTAGAGCTTTGGTGTCTTCGGGACAAATGATCAGGGTCAATAGGGACATCTTTTGGTATGGTGGACATTAGGGTGGTCCAAATTTTAGGGTGGTTCAGAATTTTTATTTTGGCGGGATGACGAGATAGCGCTTTGGTGTCTTCAGAAAAGTTGTAGGGAACACCATTCTGAGCAACTTTGCTGAAGGGCACAAAGCTCTATCTTCAAACGGGAAGTTTCTAGAGCCATTTTTGTAATTTAGGTTTGGGTGTTTATCAAAAAATGAGTTTTTTGAATTTATCAACTCAGGCTTATGTCGTAGCGAGTTTTCGTCTTCTAGACATTTGAAGAGCTTATCAAAACACACATTTATGTTCCAAGAGAGCGAAAATCGGACCTTTTAAACGAAAGTTATAGCCAAAATACGACGAAAAAGACGCCATTTTGAAATGTGAATAACTCGAAAAGGTGGTGGAGTTTGACCTCGCTCTTAAAAGCATCTGAAAGTACACATTCTAAAGTACATTTGCTGAAAATATCTCGGAGGTCTTTTTTGTTTAACTCATTTAATCTTAATTTGAAAATGAGCATTTTTAAATCGTTGTTTGCCCATAACTTTTGATAGAATTGGCCAAAATTCGTTTTTCAAGAACGAAAATGTTTATTTTGACAAGCTCTACAATTGTCTAGAAGGGCTCAAAAATGTGCAAAATGATCTAGTGGTTGTAAAAGAAGAAACAAGTTTTTACTGAAATATTTCAGGAATAAATTTAATTATTTTGTTGATTCCTGAAATATTTCAGTAAAAACTTGTTTCTTCTTTTACAACCACTAGATCATTTTGCACATTTTTGAGCCCTTCTAGACAATTGTAGAGCTTGTCAAAATAAACATTTTCGTTCTTGAAAAACGAATTTTGGCCAATTCTATCAAAAGTTATGGGCAAACAACGATTTAAAAATGCTCATTTTCAAATTAAGATTAAATGAGTTAAACAAAAAAGACCTCCGAGATATTTTCAGCAAATGTACTTTAGAATGTGTACTTTCAGATGCTTTTAAGAGCGAGGTCAAACTCCACCACCTTTTCGAGTTATTCACATTTCAAAATGGCGTCTTTTTCGTCGTATTTTGGCTATAACTTTCGTTTAAAAGGTCCGATTTTCGCTCTCTTGGAACATAAATGTGTGTTTTGATAAGCTCTTCAAATGTCTAGAAGACGCCAACTCGCTACGACATAAGCCTGAGTTGATAAATTCAAAAAACTCATTTTTTGATAAACACCCAAACCTAAATTACAAAAATGGCTCTAGAAACTTCCCGTTTGAAGATAGAGCTTTGTGCCCTTCAGCAAAGTTGCTCAGAATGGTGTTCCACAACTTTCTGAAGACACCAAAGCGCTATCTCGTCATCCCGCCAAAATAAAAATTCTGAACCACCCTAAAATTTGGACCACCCTAATATCCACCATACCAAAAGATGTCCCTATTGACCCTGATCATTTGTCCCGAAGACACCAAAGCTCTAAATCTTAACGTGTGGCCGCTATCAATTTTGTCACGCTAGATTCCGGTTTCGGACCACTGTGCAATGAGGGCGTTCGCGCCGACAAGACCACCCCGGTGCTCACTGGGTTCCACCTTCAGTGATTGCTAGGAAAAGCAATCGGTAGCGCTCTCTGTGCGACAGCAAAAGTTGAGTCGCGGGTTGTTACAAGAGACGACTCGAGAGAGTCACGAGGGTTTTCTCTCTCGAGATAAAAAATAAACTTTCAGTCAGAGGTTGTTACGATCGCAGATTGTTACAACCCATGATTGTCGCTGAATCAGCTCTTGTTCGCGCTCCATGCACCCCTGGTAAAATTACATAAAATTGCATAAAATAATGCAATATTTTTTTACACCCAGGCCTTTTACATGCAGCTGGATTACTACTTTATTTGCTGTGAGCAACATCGATGGTCAAAACTTATGGTAGGATCAATCCCTGGCTTGATTAGGGGAGATGGGGATTAGATGTCCACCTTAAGGTTAAAAACTCTTTTAAATTTTAAAATTAAAATAGATCGACATTTTCACCTTCAACCTAGCACAGATCCTAGCTCCTAGACATGATCGAACTTGGTACAGTCCAGACTCGATTATCCGAAGGCCTCGAAAAAAATTCACTTCGGGTAATAAAAACTAATCGAATCACGAAAAAAAATGGTTTTAGCTGTTTAATTTTTTATTGTTGAGCTTAAGCTAAAGTGATTTAAACAAAAAATAAATCCAAGATGGCGGCCAATATGGCGGTGACAAAATATTGAAAAAAATGCATTTTATTATTAAACAGGCAATCAACTATTCAAATTTGACTGAAATGGGGTCGCAGCACTCGAATTTGATGTTTCAAACAAGAAAAAGAAAAAAAAAACGAGAAAAATTTGTTTTGTTCGTGATTCGATTATCCCTTCGGATAATCGAACTTTGGATAATCCAAACTTCGGATAATCGAGACTTTGGATAATCGAGTCTGGACTGTACTCTAAAGTGAAATTTTCTTTGCTTTTAACTGAATTTAAAAAAGACTGTGCTTCATTTATTATTATTCATTATTTAAGACGGCCACTGTTTTTTTGCGACTTAGAGAACTAAGATAAAAATACATAATTAATTTGATTTTAAATTGAAGTATTCTATCGAAATGGGTTTAAAACTAATGGTAATAAGGGAAAATTTGTCAAACTTGTCAAAATTTTGCAAGCAAAAAAGTAAAGTTTTGATTTTTATGTTAATTTGTTTTTTTTTATCTCTCGAGTCAGGAAAATTAATGGTTTATTATTCATTCCGCAAAATGATGAAGCGTTCCAATTATAAATGCTTTAATCATAAAAATTATGTAATGAATTTTCCGATTTAATTCAATACATTGGTGCCGAAAAGTTGAGAAAATATATACTTTCTCTTGAATTTTGGGATTTCCCGGGAAATTTACAGAAATCCCAGAACGGAAAATTTTACGCTCTAGTGATATTTTGTGACTACGACTTTTCAGTGTATTTTTAGAATATCGTTTTTGCATAGTTTGGCTGTGAATATATTCACATGAATTATGGAATCTAACTTTTTGAAGCATATAAAGTCCTTATATTAAATAATTTGCTCTTTTGAAATTTTATACTTGATTTAAAAAAAATCAATTTTTTTGAAGGGATCTGACAATTTAACGAATAGTTCAAAATCTGACGATTAGTTCGGTGATCAAAAAACGAGAACTTTAAGCAACACTGAGAAAATCTCCTTTTTTCTGTTTTTTTTTATCTTTGCATGGCCATAACGTCATGATTCGAAATCCGGACTCTTAGTAGCATATCATTTATGTTATAGCTGGCAAAAAATCATGTAATAAGTTGGAAGTGTAGAAATATCTTCAGGATGTAGTGTAAACAGTCTCCCCATCGGAGATTAATACGTAGGAAGTTGTGATTTTCCGGCCTGAATCAGAATCTGTATTAATCAAAATAATCTCTCGGTGAAAATTGCGTTTTTATAATTGTTTAAGTGTTTTGATTTTTGGTACGGATTTTTAACTGTTCTGGTTTTATAGGGGGATTGACAAGGGATTGATTTTTAAAAAAAATATGTTTTTAAACAGATTTGAAGAGAAATCTCTTACCTATCAAACCCATTTTCAACGTTGAAAATCCGTTTTGACTGTAAAAAGATATTCCACTTTAAAGACATTCAATTTGAATGCGAACTTCGTTTGACCTTGAACTTCTGCGACCTTGTATGTCACTAAAAAACAGACAAAATATGCTTTTGTTTAAACTGGAATATCTTTTGACAGTCAAAACGGATTTACAAAGTTTAAAATGGGTGTTAAACGTAAGAAATTTTTCTACAATTCTGTTCAAAAACATATTTTTCAAAGATCAATCCCCCTAAGGTCTGAACAGTTAAAAATCCGTGCCAAAAATAAAAAAAAAAACCTTAAAAAATTGATTTTGATTTATACAGATTCTGATTCAGGCCGGTTAAACACAACGTAAAATCTCCGATGTGGTATCTCAGTTTATAATATATTTTGCTCCATCCACACCGTGCCCATCCATAGAGTAAACCTTTGGCAAGGGTGAGCACCAAGAGAATTTTCAAAATCGGTTTAAAGCATAGTTTAGGCCGATGCAAATATTTTTCAAAGTTTTTGTACCTCGGCTGAGGCCGAGGTCGAGGGGGAGGGGGGCAAACACTAGTTAAGTTGTTTTGCAATCATTAGTTTTCAAAAAAGTAAGATTTGACAAAAACAAAAAAAAATTGCGACAAAAAAAGTTTTTGCGATAGGGGAAATATATCCTTTCTAATCAAACACCTATCTTCGTCATCAGCTGTGTGCTATCTTGTGACAACGACCATTTAGTACTATTCGAGAAAATCGATTTTTAAAGTTTGATGATATTGATGATTTTTGAAGCAATCGGTTCGTATACTATCGCTTAACAAACGCTCCAAGTTTCAACTAATTTGGTTACACCAGTTAAAAGATACAGTAAATTATGTAATCAATAATCTGAAAAGCACGTGTCACAAGTGTGTTTCGAAAGTAAAATTGTACTACGTGTCACAAGTGTGCACAGAATTCCCATACAAACTAAAATAGACATTAATCAATAGTTTAACCGACTTAATCAGTATATTTTCAAAAACAAAAGATTGCATTGCTTTTAAAAAGTGTTATCAACATAAATTTGTGAAAAACAAGACAAATTTTCCACATTTTCCAACAATATGTATGACGTGTCACAAGTGTGCACGATCATTTTGATGATAAATTGGTCTATGGTACAAGTGTGTATTGTGATATCCGGGAAACGGAAGCGAGTTTCCAAAATCGGGTTAAAGCATCTTGTAGTGTTTGTTAAGTATAGCAAAACGTCATCATTAATTAAAATTTGTACCAGCCTTATTGAGTTAAATAAAAATATACTTTTTTCAATTTTTTTCTTCAAATTCAAACCCTGATTTTTTTTTGCAATTTCAAAGCAAAAAGTATCACAAAATTCTTTATACAATAAAAAAATATGCAACTACAAAAAAATTGCAAAATATGTAAACAATTATGAAAGTTGTTTATTTTCCTAAACTTTTACGTTTCGTTTCGATCGTCGCATAATTCAAAATTTGCCAAAGATTAAAAATCGTTATTTGATTTACACAAATAAGCGTTTAACGTATTCTTTGTAATGTATTCTAAATGACTTACAATCAAACAATTTTTTTATTTGTTTCAAAGAATTTATTTTAAACAGTGCTTCAACAAATTTAAAAGTATCTATTTCTTGAATAAAAAAAAACAATTTCTTTAGACAAAATAGGATTGATGAAAAATATTACATCTGTATCTTTTGTATAAGCAAGACTTTAAAACGGATTTAATTGAAGGAGGTAAGACAATATGCTCCCTTTTGCCAAATTTAAAGCTCTTCAGAGTCACAATGAACGAATGAATGCATGCTTATGTGCGGAAAATTCCGCTGTTTACATTCCTCTGTACACACTCACACAGAGTTCACCGGGACTGATTTTTCCGCGGAATAATTCAATACCCACCAGCGGACGCAGTCATCCCGAAACACTCAATATGCACGGGCACTTTCGAACAATATGAATGGGGGAAACATCATCATTGCGCGAGTCAGTCCACACACACAGTTTTTACAAACGGGGGAGAAGGTCACACGACACGAAACGGGAGATCATTAAGCTGTATCCTGTTTTCCGCCGAAGTTCCGCCAGATTAACCAGGTGCTGGTGCGTTTTTTGTTTCTTGTACCCGCTGGACTACAGTCGAACCCTGCTGGTTTGATAACACAGAAAAAAAATATGATAATATTCATCAGGAAATGGTGACAGATTTTGTGTAAAAAAATGATTAATTTTACCTCAGAAAATGATGAAAAAAACATATTAAAAAAAAAACAAAAAAAAAACATATTACATTTTTTATGTAATATTACTCAAAAAACCAACACCTTTAGGTGGTTGGTGCCTTCCTCACATTCATAAAGTGAATACACTACACAGCCTCAAAATAGTGTATAAATAACACTTACTTTATCATAATATCTGAGATCCGGCCCTAAAAAATGTGTAATAAAAACACTAAAGTACTTATAACTTTTGATAGGGTCAGATTCTCAATGTTTTGGACTCTTTGGAAAGATCTCTTGATTACCCATCCAAAGATAGGTCGCATGGTAGATCCGGACAACGTTTTCATCAAAATATGGGTCATTCCACCTGAAGTGTGCAAGAAAAAATGCAAATTTGAAAATTACCATCTCCGATTCTGTTCAAATTTGGCAGAGCTATTGAGACTATCAAAACATGCAAAAATCCCGAATTTCATCCAAATCGGACCACCCCCTCCATTTTTGTACCCTCCCAAAAAATCGACTTTTTGGCGATTTTTGAGCGAAACCTCTATCTTCAAACGACGATAACTCAGGAACCACAAATCTTAGAGGGTCGGTCTTAGACGCAATTTTGAAGGAAATTGGACGTAGAATCCATTTCCGTGATCAAAATTTAGATTTACATATTTTGTCTACCTGTATTGCGCAATTAAAAACTTTAAATGGCCGTATCTCAAAACAGCCCTATTTATTTTTTAAATTTGACCTCACCATCGTATTCCCCGGCCAATTTTAAATAAGAATCACCTATCGACAGAAAGGAATATGTTTCGTTCCAGAGATATCGAATTTTAAAGTTTTAAGTATTTGAGATTACCTAAATTAGCTTAATTCGCCGCATCTGCTAGAAGCACTCGGGCGCGCTGATCAATAACTGCTACCTGGTTATTTATTGAAATAAGATTTCATTTCAAATAATCATTAGCAAATTAGCCCACAGGACAGAGCAAAAACGACACGTAATACAGGGCAGAATGGAATTCCCGCAGAGCTAGCAGGAAATTGCAATTGATCTTGTAAGTAACACTTAAGAATAAGTGTACGATACATTATCGTGTTAAAAATTTTATGAATTAACATGAATAAAACTCTCGTGAAGCATGATTAAGGAGGAGGATTTCTGGAATGTATAAAACTGAAAAATGTAAGAAAATCACAACGATTAATCTGATTTATTATCTGATGAAGATCAAATTCAATTGGGTTGATTTCGACACTGTCCGAACAATAATCTTTTTTTGTTTGTCAATCATTTCGAAATCTTGGAAAACGATACAGCTGCTGTCCACATGTATCAGAAGTATATGGTTTTGTTTTTGAAATTAAATGTACCAGAGTTGAAAAAAATCATCAATTATTCAGATGAAACTGGCTCACAATATAAAAATCGGTTTAATACAAGCTTCCCTGCACCGTGCGGTACACGCGGTTCACTTGTACCTCGGGTTTGCTTTGCGAACAAAGCAGCGGTTTACACCCGTACCCGACTCACACGAACCGAGGGTATTTTGGTTCATCGTACCAGCGCACCACGACACTCTCGGTTCGCCGCGTCGGTTTTGTGTCTGGCACTCACCCATGGCAAAAAAAACGAAACTATTGGCACTACGCCCCCCGGGGCATGGCCTTCCTCTAACGTGGGATTTCTGCTCCAGCGCCTCTGACGAGACAGGAGAAACCGGGACCGACGTTTTACTTCACCATCCGATAGAAGCTCAGTGGATAAGGCGGGAATCGAACCCGCGTCTCATAGCATCAACGGGATCGGCAGCCGAAGCCGCTACCCCTGCGCCACGAGACCCACCCATGGCATGAACCCTGTATATGAGCCAAGGTGCTTCACTCGTTACGAGCCGAGGTACGCGCTGGCGGTACAAAACGGGTCCAATACCACGACGCGTACCACGGCACGCTGGGTTCATGCCATGGGTGAGTGCCAGACACAAAACCGATGGGGCGAGCCGAGAGTGTCGTGGTGCGCTGGTACGATGTACCAAGATACCAATACACAAATGGGTTCAGGCACGTACCGAAGCTTGAAAACCAAACCCGTGGTGTGCGTTGGCACTGGCGCATGGGAAACTTGGTTTAATATGAACAATCTTTCAAACCATAAGGCAGATTTTGGGATTTTTACTGAATGGCACTATTTCGCTACCGCACATGGAAAAACAATGATAAATTTTTGAAAATTGTATTGTAAAAACTCTATAGCATTTGCAAATAAATATTAAAAGTTCAAATTTTACTTAATATGGTTCAATGACACTGAGATCAGGCAAAACAGCACATTAAAAATCACCCAATAAATATTCCTTAAACAAAAAATAGATTGTTCAAGGTATTGATTATCTCAAAATCGTATAAAATTTTAAAAATAATCCATCTTACACAACACCAGGTAGTAATTATTGATCAGCATGACTGAGTGCTTCTAGCAGATGCGGCGAGTGTAGCTAATTTAGGTACAGTCATCCCACATATTCGGAACACCCACAAATTCTGAACACTTTTGTGATAATTTATCAATAACATGGCAAATGCAGCTTTTCTGTCGACCCTACTATTTTTAGGACCTTCATTTGGACATTCTCTTGATATTTCACTAGTAAAATTAGTGCTTTTTGAACAAAAAACCTCATTTCAAGACAATTTTATCCAGAGCAGAAAAACACTGCCTCCAAATTGCCTGTTCCATAATTGTGGGATGTTATTGTGCCTCCCACAATTGTGGAACACCTGAATTTAACTGATATTTTCACAAAAAAAAGTTATCAGACCATTCATAAAACATAACTAAGCTTGAGTTTCGTTTGTTTCAGTGCGTGAAGTAATTATTTTGTTGAAAATTATGTACTCATGGAGAGAACCAAAGTTTGTTTACATCCGTAAGAAAAAAGTGTTCCGAATTTGTGGATTTCAAGGGTCAAAGTTTTTCTTCAAAAACTTGATATAAAAGTAAAAAAATGCAGTTGTTCGATACATCATTCGAAAGATCGCAAGAAAAGCTTTCAAATGAAGGTAAAAGCGAATCATTAAGTTCAATTATCGATTTGCTATGATTTTTTGAGGATTGGCCGATCTGTAAACCGTTCCGAATATGTGGGATGACTGTAATCTTAAATACTCAAAACTTTATAATTCGATATCTCTGGAACGAAACATATTCCTTTCTGTCGATAGGTGATTCTTATTTAAAATCGGACGGGGAATACGATGGTGAGGTCAAATTTAAAAAAATAATTGGGCTGTTTTGAGATACGGCCATTTAAAGTTTTCAATTGCGCAATACAGGTAGAAAACATATTTTAATCTAAATTTTGATCAAGGAAATGGATTCTTCGTCCAATTTCCTTCAAAATTGAGTCTAAGTCCGACCCTCTAAGATTTGTGGTTCCTGAGTTATCGTCGTTTGAAGATAGGGATTTTGCTCAAAAATCGCCAAAGAGTCGATTTTTTGGGAGGGTACAAAAATGGAGGGGGTGGTCCGATTTGGATGAAATTCGGGATTTTTGCATGTTTTGATAGTCTCAACAGCATTGCCAGATTTGAGCAGAATCGGAGATGGTAATTTTCAAATGCTGTTCCGCTTCAGATGGAATGACCCATATGTGAGATCCGGTCTCTAAAATGTGTATAAATAACACTTTAGTGGTTATAACTTTTGATAGGGTTGTCAGATATTTAACGTTTTGGGCACGTTGGAAAGGTCTTTTAAATACCTTTCTAAAAATGTTTTTCTTACAAAAACCACCCTTTTTACAATCTTCCGAAGTCTAGCTTAAATCGTTTTTTTTAGCATAACTTTTGAAGTACATTTCTAAACTTCATAATATTGACTAGGGTCTTGTGGGACCCCAAGACGGATCGAATGAGACCAAAACGGTCCAAATCGGTTCAGCCAGTCCGGAGATAATCGTGTGCACGGACTTACAGACATACACACGCCCAGACATTTGTTCAGAATTTGATTCTGACTCGATAGGTTTACGTGAAGGTGGGTCTTCGAGGTCAAATAAAGAAGTTCATTTTTCGAGTGATTTTATAGCATTTCCTCATTGAGGTGAGGAAGGCAAAAAGAGGTAATATTCAACCTCCCAAATTTTCAACATTCCAAAATTCATCGTTTTTTCCTGTGAATGGTTGAAGCCTTGCAAACGAATGCATGACATTTTCAGAAGAACGATGAAAAGTATGAAGCTTAAAATTTGCTCAATAAAAACATGTCACGTTATCGAGGTTTTACTGTGAAAGAGAAGGAAAAAAGTACTTTTTTATGCATACAGTGAGGCGGGACATTGCAGCAGCGACGCTGTTCTGGGAAAATTTTAAATAAAATAAACATGCACTTTCAACAGTTCTATTTGAGCCCTGAAGGGTACACTTTATCACAGACATTTAGATTAGAAATTACAAAAAGAAAACTTCAGTTTTCGAGTTCAGTAATTTTCCTTATGAGGTTTCTTTAGAAAAATGTTTTTTTTAGTTTCCACGAACCAGTTTTCATTTTAGGTGCCTTTTGAACAGTAAATTACTGCACGCTGCAGGTCCTGAAATAGCGGAAATTGCTGAAATTGTTAAACCAACACTTTTAACAGCTGGACAATTTTCCAGCAATGTTCAAAAAAAAAGAAGCACCTCAAAACACTGCAATTTGCTCGCTCGCAACCATCAGATTATGTTTCTGGCACAAAAAACACATCTTTTTAAAAGGATCATCTCTTCGAGGAGGACGGACATCCTTTTCGGAAAGGGGCAGCAGCACTAATCTGAAGGTGTGTGTGTGCTGGAAAAGTAAATAGACACACACACACGCCACACATACACCCAAACCACACGGTGGCTGAGCACCAACTGGTCCGTGAAGATGAAGCAGATTTCATTTCCAGATTTTCGCTCACTAAATTTTTTTGTGATATTAATTTCCTCCTTTTTTTTGCCGTGTGCTGCAGAGCAGAGTTGGCTGACAATTTCTAGAATTCACCGTGTTCGTTGGGATCTAAAAATGTGAATCTGAGCTTTCAATGGTAGACGATGTGTTTTATTTTAAACAATTATAAGCATGGAGGACAAATCTGGGTTTGACGATTACATTTTTGATCAAACAAAAGCATATGAATGAAACAGACATCAAAAGTAGCAAAATTCGAAATAACGAATTCGCTCTGCAGGCCTGTTATTTGGGTAATTCTCTACCAATTCACACGAAATCGGGAAAAGTTACCCCGACCCCTCTTCGATTTGCGTGAAACTTTGTCCTAAGGGGTAACTTTCGTCCCTGATCACGAATCCGAGGTCCGTTTTTTGATATCTCGTGATAGAGGGGCGGTACGACCCCTTCCATTTTTGAACATGCGAAAAAAAGAGGTGTTTTTCAATAATTTGCAGCTTGAAACGGTGATGAGATAGAAATTTGGTGTATAACCCAAGTAACATTTTAGGTTTTATCAAAGCTGTCACAACCGCTATAAAACCTATCAGCCAAAACCAACATTAAAACCCCTTAGTCGTAACAAACTCCCCAGAACCTTGATAAACCCCACTTAAAACCCAAAAGGACCTCCGCAAAAGGTTGTTACGGCCTATTTATATAACCTACATAGGAGTTCAAGTCTTTACAACTGAATCCTAACAACATCCTCAAAGCCTTGATAAAACCTTTGTTAAAACCTAGTCAGGAGTTATGGAAAAATGACATCTCATACGTCTTTAAACGTCTTATGCCAAATAGGTTTTATTTTGGCAAAAAATAAGTCTTCGTCTTGCCAAATGAAATTATGGAGATGGTTGTCAAAAATGGCGATGATAAATAATAGATATTAGAGGTAATCCAAATAATTGAAAGCTTATTTCTCAGAATTGATGGCTCAAATTCAGCTGCGGTTGAAATTTTATTGATAAATGTAGGGGAGATAGAGCCAAAAAATTCAACTCGCTTCATCAAAAATCAATATTTTTTAATCGTAGTGTTTAATGTTAAAATATATTTTATTGCAATTCTTTGAAAAAAATGTTCAAAATATTTTTAAACATCTATCGCTATATAAATCATACCAGAAATTCAGCATAAATGTGTGTTTTCATCGAATTTAAATCAAATTTTTCAGTTTTCTATTTTTTCAATCAAGATGGCGGTCAATCATATTCAATCAGAGCACGCGTCTAGCGCCATATTTATGCACTGCTATTTGGCCGCGATAAATGCTCTTTAAGGAGCTTATGGTTTTAAGTGAGCTTTTTACATGGCACTTGACAGCTACAACACCCTAGGTTTTAACAGAGCATGCGATAAAACCGTTTGGCATGGCATTGCCATCTGGTTTTCAAGCCTCTGTTAAAACTTTCATAAAACCTTATTGAAAGCCAGTTGGCTTTTATTTCCACCCAGTTTTATGTCCGAGGCATAAAACCCTGTTAGAACCTATTAATTAGCTCTTGCTTGTTGGTTGCGGTGAATGCCCAAATAAAACTATTAGGCAATCAAGATGCTACAATAAACCCTTAATAAAACTTGGTGGTGGCTAGTTGGTTTAAAAATGTTACTTGGGAAGGGACTTTTATGTAAAATTAGACGCCCGATTTGATGGCGTACTCAGAATTCCGAAAAAACGTATTATTCATCGAAAAGAATACCAAAAAAGTTTTAAAAATTCTCCCATTTTCCGTTACTTGACTGTAATTTTTTTTAAATATACCGTTTTATGGGAAATTTAATGTACTTTTCGAATCTACATTGACCCAGAAGGGTCATTTTTTCATTTAGAACAAAATTTTTCATCTTAAAATTTCGTGTTTTTTCTAAAAAAAAATCGTGTTTTTTCTAACTTTACAGGGTTATTTTTTAGAGTGTAACAATGTTCTGCAAAGTTGTAGAGCAGACAATTACATATATGATATATGTCAAAATTTTTGTAATTGCCTGCTCTACAACTTTGTATAACATTGTTAAACTCTAAAAAATAACCCTGCAAAGTTAGAAAAAACACGAAATTTTAAAATGAAAAATTTCATTCTAAATGAAAAAATGACCCTTCTGGGTCAATGTAGATTCTAAAAGTACATTAAATTTCCCATAAAATGACATGTTCCAAAAATTTTTACAGTCAAGTAACGGAAAATGGGAGAATTTTAAAAACTTTCTTAGTGTTTTTTTCGATGAAAAATACGTTTTTTCGAAATTCTGAGTACGCCATCAAATCGGGCGTCTAATTCTAACTATCAAAGTCAAAGTATTTCATCCCAATTTCTGATTATTGGTGGGCAAATTAAATTATTTACTTGAAATGGTTCAATTAAGGTTCATCAGATTTACATGAATATTAACCCTCTACAACCCAACCTCAATCTTCGATCTGAAAATTCTTCAAAAATCTATTTTTCAACAAATTTTCGATATTTAAAAAGCTTTGGAAAGAAGGACTCTTAAAATTTCAGAAAATTTCTAAGGTTGGAAGTGTGACTTGTTTTATGTGACTTTGCCGAAGTTTAAAAACATGTAATTTTTTTCTGGGGTCAACTTTGGCTGTGTTTCTTACAAATATTTCCTATATTTTATGTGACAAAAAAGTATGCAATAATTTTTCTAGTGTGCCAGACTATGCCTCTAGGCATTTTTTACAACTTAGAGCGAGTCCACGAACAGGGCATACCCCTTTGTATGGGACGTCGTTTGGATCTCACCAATCTGCCTGAAATTTTCAGGGGTTGTTTGTACATATAAAACTAGCATCTGGCCAAAATATGAGCACTCTAGGTCAACGGGAAGTGGGGCAAAACGGGACACAAAGTTTGAAGGTTCAAAAACGTCAAAAATCTTAAAAATGCTATAACTTTGGCAAAACTAAATATAATTTCAAAATTCAAAAAGCATCTGAAAGGGCTTAAAAAATGCAACAAAATGCAGGGAGAAGCACCCCAATTGGTTAAATCTAAAGAGAGTTATTGGCATTTTAGTGAAAAAATAGCATAATTTTCAAACTCAAATAAAAAAGTGTTCCATCCAGATATCAACTCGGTTCGACCTGCAGCTTGTAGGGAACATCTGGGACTACCATCTGAGTCTGAGAACGCTTTGGGTAAGGCAGTTTAACATATTAAATAGACACTTTTACTTTTAGTGAATTTTTTGGTTGTACATTTTTGCTCGGGGGACCTCTTAGATCCCATTTTCTGGTGATAATTTTATCATATTCGTGTTCCTGAGACAATTTCACAATGGAAACATCCATAAAAATGTTTATTTTCATCCATTTTAACCCTATAAAAAATGAAAGTTGAAAAAATCTTCGATTCACATTTATAGAAAATCAAGTTCGTTTCCAAGGATACTAGATGACACCAGAAAAAAAGCAGCTTCTTAATTTTTTTCAACTTTCATTTTTTATAGGGTTAAAATGGATGAAAATAAACATTTTTATGGATGTTTCTATTGTAAAATTGTCTCAGGAATACGAATATGATAAAAATATCACCAGAAAATGGGATCAAAGGGGTCCCCCGAGCAAAAATGTACCACCAAAAAATTCACTAAAAGTAAAAGTGTCTATTTAATATGTTAAACTGCCTTACCCAAAGCGTTTTCAGACTCAGATGGTAGTCCCAGATGTCCCCTACAAGCTGCAGGTCGAACCGAGTTGATATCTGGATGGAACACTTTTTTATTTGAGTTTGAAAATTATGCTATTTTTTCACTAAAATGCCAATAACTCTCTTTAGATTTAACCAATTGGGGTGCTTCTCCCTGCATTTTGTTGCATTTTTTAAGCCCTTTCAGATGCTTTTTGAATTTTGAAATTATATTTAGTTTTGCCAAAGTTATAGCATTTTTAAGATTTTTGACGTTTTTGAACCTTCAAACTTTGTGTCCCGTTTTGCCCCACTTCCCGTTGACCTAGAGTGCTCATATTTTGGCCAGATGCTAGTTTTATATGTACAAACAACCCCTGAAAATTTCAGGCAGATTGGTGAGGCCGATGCGAGATGGGTATGCTTTGCTCGTGGACTCGCTCTTAAATGATAATGGTATCGTTCTATAGTAGAAAATGTGGAAACCGAGCAAAAAAAGTGACTATAAAAACATGAAAAACTAGATAGGCAAAAGGTAACGATAGGAGGTGGTTGAGTAAGCCAAATACTATCAGAAACAAACATAAACAAAACAAGATAAATGCCAATTAAAATACTAAAACTTAAACAATTTACATAAAAAAAGAGAAGTAATGTTTTTCGTAGAACAAAAGTTGTTTAAAATGACCTCCTGAACAGGGGAAAATAAAAATTATCGAAAAAAAATTGGGCTGTAGAGGGTTAATAAACGTCAGCAAGCAAACTTCCCATGGTACTTCACAAGTTAAAAAAATAACATCATTGTCTATTGAAAAATATAAACAAGACTTATTTTCATAAAAGTTTCTTAGAGTTAAATTATACAAAATAATTTATGGTAAAAAACAGCATGGCGACAAAAAATACCATAAATTGCCCTAAAGTGACTCGCTAAGCACGTTTAAAAGAAAAACGTTAAGGTTAAACCCCCCGGAGAGAAGACTTTCATTTAATTTAGGAGAATACACTGTGCGTTGACACCGACGACGGAACGGACCGATGTAAACCAAAAGATAAGGTATGCTTAGGATTTCTCTGAATTTTCCGTTTCAGCTTTTTTCTTCCTATTGTCCCCACAATAACCACACACGAACGAGAGGGGGGGAGCTAAGTTAGGACGAAATGAAACGCTAGCAGCATTTTGTCACACGCAATAATTTTGATAACTCATCTCTTTTTGCAGGTGGATACATTTTTGGGGATTTTTAAGTGACATTGTACGCCTTGTGGGGCGATTTCACAGCTGAGTGGATTGTTCGTCCCTTTGCTAATCGTTCGTTACTATCTTAATTATGGTGGGGGAAATTAAAGCTACTTTTGTACTAATTAAATTTGAGCTGAATCGAGCATTTAAGATTGCACGATAAGGTTTAAATGTTTCAGAAGCGAGCTTTTTTTTTATTTGCACAAAATCAACTTGAATGTTCAAAGATAAATCCGATTGGTTTATGTTTTATGTTTCAAATCATGAAAGTGGCCAGCAGTTTCGACCATCCGTAAACGTGATAGCACCGTTTGGCCAGGTCAGCTCGTGCAGCACGTCGTTCCGTCCAGGCGCCTAGTGTTTAATCTGTTTTCTCGTTTGGAAACGAACCACTTCCCTCTCAACTCGGTCTACCGTAAACCGGGGTGACATTGATTTTATTTATTTTCCAAATTCTTCCCGAATTCCCGAAGTAGATTCAATTTGTATTTTTTTTGAACCTTTCCTACGACCAAAGCAGCGAATTAGTTCACCCATACAATTCTGGCAGCTGTCCATACAAAAATGACACGCAAATTTTCGAAAATCTGCTTTTTTTGAAGGAATTTTCTGATCGATTTGTTGCCTTCGGCAAAATTGTAGGTATCGATAGAACTATTCAGAAAAACAAGGGACACGTATTTTATTAATTTACCTTTTTAACAAAAAAAAATATTGCTAAAAACCCGCAGTTTTTAATTTGGAAAATTTGTTGATATGTTTTAGGGAAAAATCGAAAGATTACACATAATGCGTCCATCCCGGGAATTCCCGGGACAAAAATCCCGGGATTTTTCCATACCGGGAATTCCCGAATCCCGGGATTTTCTATAATTTGTCCCGGGAATTCCCAAAATTGAAAAAAACATCATATTTTGGTCTGGAAATTCAGATTTGGTTGTGGAAATAGTAGAACAATAAAATGAATTAAAATTTGTATTCAGCAAATCTCAGCATTAGATTGGCTTTTTAGGAAAAAATATTATAATTTTAATTAACAGGTCCGCAAAATGCCTAGTGCTTTAAATTGTTTTCCCTTTTATTTTATTTTATTTAAAAACTGAATTTATTTACGTATATTTTCGATTTTAAATTAAAAAAAACAATCTCAAATCAAATTATTTATAATCAAACGTTTTGGATGACTTCGGTTAAAACAGGAACAAAACAAAACAATTTGTACTTCCAAATTTATTGCTCTAAAATCTCCTGTACCTTTTTAGACTGTAATTCTGATTTTCCCTCGGTTGGCGGTAGTAACTTGAAGATAATTTGTAAAATATGTTTATTTTTTTTTGTTACACTGACTGGTATCATTTAATTTATTGTCGTTTTTTGTTTTTTAGATATAAAATAAATTTTTTAAGCTGTTTTAGTCATGTCTTATAATAATATATATAAAAGAAAAATTACTCTTGGTGACACCTTTATTTACAATCAATAATTGTTCCAAAATGGATTATGATGTAACACACAGCTGAAAGGAACTCCAAAACTCTGTAATGAACCTCAAAAGAACTTTTTGTATCTTGATTATTCACCAATAAAACCGAATTGAATTGAAATATAAAAGAAAACAAAATATAAAAGAATTCCAGAGTTTTTTTTGAATAGGTCCTATAAACATATGGAAGACAAAAAAACTCAAGAATTATGTAATTTGATTCGCAAATCAAAAAAAAAATAATCATACTGGAATTAAAAATAGTAGTAAATATAAAATCCTTAACACCACAAAGACAAAAAAAATCTCTTAGGCTATTTTAAAATTGTCGTCTTTGTTTAGATTGAAGTGAGGATTATCACCATTTGATATTATTAAGCTAATTCTATGATTTTAAGCTTGAAAACATAACAAAAATATAATGAAACATAGATTTTATTATTGATTCAAAAATTTCCCGGGATTCCAAAACCATTTTTCCCGTTTCCCGGGAAATTCAAAACCCGGGAAAATTGGACGCCCTAATTACACAAATATTTAATTGCTATATTCTTGTTGAAGGTTTTTGACAACACTTTATATTTCTTTTAAATTGTTGATCGTGAACTAATCTGAAACATCACACAGTAATGAACAATTTAAAAATTGATGTTTATTTTTAGTAAGCAGAAATTTTTGAAAAATTCGTGTTGCCAAATTCGTATTTTTTCAAAAAGTTCAGAAAAATTTCCTAAAATTTCGTCTTTTCAAAAATGCTTAGCATTAATATTTCGCCCTTTTGAAATGTTAGTTTGGATTTAAAAATTTTCAAAATGTTTTGTTGGAATAGATCAGAAAATTTCAATAGGTTATGTATTTTACACTGAAAGTTGTATTATTAGTTGCAGAGATATTGACATTAGAAAATGGGGTCCTATTTGGGTGAGACTTGAGGAAGACTTTAAAAACATATTCATGTTCGTTTGTTTTTTCATCCGCTGTATCTCAGCAACCTGTGGTTCCATTTTTAATGTTTCTAAGACGAAATTTTAGAAAATTTTCTGAAAATTCTGATTTTTTTCAGATATGGTCAAAAATTGAAAAACAACTACTTTTAATATAAAGTAAAAATTAAAGTTGCAAAATTTAAAAAAGTGTACATTATCAAGACTTCTGTGGAGTACTTTTCGGTTGCAAATTCTTTTTGCCTTCCTCACCTCACTGAGGCAAGGCTATAAAATCACTCGAAAAATGAACTTCTTAAATACGACTCCTAGATATACCTTCACGTATACCTATCGACTCAGAATCAAATTCTGAACAAATGTATGTGGGGATGTGTGTAGACATGATTTTTTTTTCCACACGATTATCTCAGAACTGGCTGAACCGATTTTGGCCGGATCCGCCTTATTCTGTTCGTTTTGAGGTCCCCTAAGACCCTATTAAATTTTATTCTGTTTAGTGAAGTACTTTTAAAGTTATGCCAAGAAAAAGTTTTTTTGTAGCTACAAAAAAGGGTGATTTTTGCATAACCTCAAAGGCCGGATCTTTTTGCTTACGCGCGAGAGTCGGGCAGCATGCGTAGGGATTTTGGTCCGACCACGCGGGGGATTGATTGGCAGCCACACCCCCTTGCATGCGTATCGCCCGGTTGCCACATTGCTTAAGCAGTATCTGCGTCTCTTCTGGAAAAATTCTGTATAAATTATGTTGCTTCATCATTTTGTTTCGACAAAGATTTACACGAACTTTTTACTGAAATATATAACTCATGAGACTTTTCTCCTTTATTTTGGAGAGTAAAAGGAATTGAAAATTGCTGTTCAAGTAAAATCAATATATTATAAAAAAATAAATGAAAAAAAATTTAAAAAAAAACTCCTAAATTATTTTGTAAATACAACCTAAAATACAACATAAATGCGAGGAAGGCACCAACCACCTTATGGTGGATTAAGTAACGTTTTTACATGAAAAACTGCAGTAATTTTTTTTTGGGAAGGTATCTATTCATTCCAAAAACCTAACAAGAAGAAAGTTAATATAAAAATCGGATTTTTTTTCGTGTACAGTCATCCCTCATTCCCTCACAGAAAAAAAATAATGTAAATTTGGAAGCTGTAATTTTGGAAGGTTTAATATTACCTCTTTTATGATGTAATTTTACCTCAATTTAGACTGAAAAAGTGACATTACATCAGAAAAGTGGTAAAATTACACATTTCCAGAGGTAAAATTACACCTTTTTTCTGACGTAAAAGATGTACCCCTTCCCAGATGTAATATTACCATGATTTTTTTTCTGTGTACCACAATTGTGGGAGGCACAATAACATCCCACAATTATGGAACAGGCAATTTGGTTTGCTGCTCTGAATAAAATAATCCCAAAATGCAGTTTATTTGTTCAAAAAGAACTACTTTTACTAGGAAATAGCAAGAGAATGTCCAAATAAAGGTCCTAAAAATTGAAGGGTCGACAGAAAAGATGCATTTGGCATGCTATTTACAAATTATCACAAAAGTATTCCGAATTTGTGGGTGTTCCGAATATGTGGGATGACTGTACCCATTTTTTCAAAATAGTTCTCACCATAATTAACTAAATATTTAGTCACAATATGAGTAAAAAAATTAAATCACCCCGGTTTACGGTACGCTAGGCAACCTCAGTGCTCAAGCAGTTGTCTAGGATATATCACTGCACCGACAAGCTCCAAGACCAGAGCGGAGCGGAACGACGATTTTCTCGCTTCTTGGTCACGGCCAGTGCGGCCAGGCCAGATGACGTTCCCGGGTTGGTGTTGCTTCTGGTCTAACGTACATTTTTCCGGTGTCTTTTTCGTTTCGAGATGCCACCAGTTTTAGGTTAAAGTGCACGGTTAAAAATTTAAATAATCTAAGGAGAAGATGATGAGAAATATGTTTCAAGATTCAAATCCTGGCATTCCTGGCCATCATAGTAGCTGAGAGATGCGGCCATATTTAAACTTTCTGCCTTAATTTGGTCGCATTCATTTTCAAACATAATGTCATAAATAATTAAAATTGTTGCTTGTCTCAGTATAGCACATTTCCCTCCCAATATTTTATCACTGTGCCCACCATCCGTGTCCCTTCGGTCTAGGTCACCAGAGGATCCGAAGAAGCCATATTTAGATTATTTAGATGAGTGGTTAATCCCATTTTTCGCCATGCCGTATATTTGCAAGCTAGCATTTATTTCAGCATGCAGCTTATGGACTTTTAGCTCGGAGGGGACTTTGATCTGCTTCCACCATTTTTTTTTTTGCGGTACAAGATTGGTGTTGCAACGTTGAGCCGGTATCATTGCTTTGGGTATGTTTTTTATATGATGAACTAACCAACTGTGATGATGGTGGCCGAAGGAGGGGAAACTAGCAGCTTGGATTAGCTTTGCTCTCGGGAATGAGTGACATTTCCTTTCCAATTTGAATAGAAAGTGAAGTACTGGGATGCATTTTAAAAAGAAAATATATCATGATGAAGAAACACGTTGGGGGTTCTTTTATATATTGATGCAAGATATTATTCTTATTAACATCATTTGTTTACATTGGTCCACCTAAAAAGCAAGCCTGTAGCTAACATCAAAATTTACTTACTAAATTTGAACAATATTACTGATATTACTTGATATGTAGAAAGAAATGTATTATTTCTCTTTTGATTAAAATATATTAAAATCATTAATAATACAATATGTCAAAATCCCTCACAAAAATATATTTTAAGCATTTCCAGAGATCATATTCATATTCATAAAAATAATAAAAAAAACACCTAACTTTGAAAAGTACTTATATAGTTCTACGACTTTTATAGTTCTACGACGAAAATTTATTATTTTGCCAAAAATAAAGTTTTTGCGGTGCAGTACTTTGGAATTTCATAAAAAATCATAATATATATTAAATCCAGTCCAAAACTTGCTAAATATGATTATCAATGCAGAATTTTTTTTAGATTGTTTTCAGTTGATTTGACTTTTAATTTCATTAAAATTTTGAAGTTTTTGAAAAAATATTTGTTTTGCGCTCTGATTTTTTGGACAATTTATGAAGGGGGGGGGGACATAAGCCTTTATTTCTACAGTTTTTTTTTGAAAAGGTCCTAAAAACCAAATTTTCATTTTTTGCTTTTTGGGAACCTTTTCAAAAAAAAACTCTGGATTTGTAGGATAAAACCGGGGGGATGACAACTCTATTCCGACCAAAGCAAACTGACTGCAGTCGACATTAGCACGATTTTCAAATGAGAGCCCGCAACAAACGCACTAGCTGTCAAATCGACTTCGTCGTGCTATCTTGTCGCACCCACCATTTCGACGTTCCGAGAAAAACGCGTTTTAATATTTGACCTTGAATAAACAAAAACGAAAGCACGCAATGTAAACAATAACAAACACGTTTTGTTTGGCTGACCATTATGTGCATTGTCTCGAAGTTTGGTTGAAGTTGGTTGCTGGAGTCCCGAGTTATAATTACAAATGTTTACAGTTGTCTAATTGTACGTGCGTCAAACGCGTTCTGACCTGAAATCCCTTTGGCCAGTTGTCGCACTTACATCAATTTTCAGGGAGTGACAAGATAGCACGACAAAATTTAAACTACTTTCATATGAAAAGTGACAAACATTTTCGGAGCTTTGGTTTTCATTGAATATCTCAGGATTGAAATCGAATTTTGGGGATAAGGTCAAAAGATGAGGCATTGTGAGCTGCACAAAATGGCGTTCTTAACTCAAACGAAGTTGACGTTATAGCTGTCGGCCACCATTGCTAGTACCAACCACTAGTGTCTTCCTTTTTATCTACAAGGACTTCGCCGCCCTGGGCTCCTAAGTGTATGAAAGTATGGCACGGAGCGACGGCGCCGAATACCCATATTTACACAAAGAATTTTAGAGCGCCCGCCGCGGGATTCGAACCAGCGACCTCTGGATTGTGAGTCCAGTGCGCGGTCCGATTGATCCACACGGCGGGACGCGTTCTTAACTCAATTCGGCCCAAAATGCACGTACGACAAGTTAGCACGATGGCGACGAAATGGTAGCCCATGAAATATCAATGCTTGTTTTTTTTTCAATTATTTCGCAATTTAAACGATAAATTTCTGAAAAAAAACACGTGAATTGTATTGCTGATTGCAAATACTATCATATCATTGGAGATTCCATCCCAATGTTGGCTGAAAATTAATATCGAAAAAAGTGATTTTTCTGTTTACCTTTTTTTAGCTTTTTTCTTTTAAGTTGGGAGATTTTGTAAAACAATTGAAATTATTTTTTTAGACGCAAAAAAAAATCGATTTTCGAATCTAAAACCCTTAGATCAAGGGGTTATCCTGCATTGATTTAGCTCAAATTTTAGGAATCTTCCTATTTTGGCCTATTCAACCGACCACAAAATGTTCAGATTGATTCACGAAACTTTTTGCAAAACGGATCACGCTAACAAGACCGGGATATACGAAGCAAGGCACTATGGCGACTCCTACTCCTTTCGACACAGTTGCACCCCCGTTTGCCGCTGCCGACTTAACCTGTCCCGGTCCTGTGGTCGGAGGGCGAGATAGGAGTTGCCGAACTTGCCCCACAGGCAAGTACCCGTATATTAGCAACACTTCCTCTTCCGAACGCCTCCCAATTTTCAGCCCAAGTACCGTTCCCGAATCCACGCGGCGTGTGCCGTCGGCTGAAGCTGTCATGGTGTCACAGCTGATAGACCCCGCGCCGTTGGACAACCCATCGCACCGTGCCGCGCTGCCATCACCGGGACGCTCGCTAGACGGTACCATGGAAGTCCCCAATCGCTCCGACGCAGTCGCGCTCCCAGCCAGCGGCCAGCCAAGTCGTCCCGGCCCTGCGTTCGGAAGTCGAGAGGGGGTCTTCCAACAACCAACTCCAGGCGAGTACTCTGAGTCAACAGTTTTTTCTTCTCCTGACAATCCCTTGGCTTGCAGCCCTCCACGACACTTGACCATCTATTACCAGAACATTCGCGGCATGCGAACAAAGACGGAGAAACTGCGCTTCGCCTTGATGTCCAGTGACTACGACGTAGTGGTTCTCACCGAAACCTGGCTGCACGGCAATATTCTGGACTCGGAGTTCTCCGCGAACTACAAGATCTTCCGACTCGACCGCAACACCGCCACGTCCAGCGCAGCTCGTGGAGGAGGAGCACTTGTTGCTGTCAAAAGCGATCTTGGAGCTAGGGAGGTAGAATTGGCTAACTGCGAACGGTTGGAGCAGTCAACGGTTCGTATCAACTTCCATTCCTTCTCTCTCTTCGTTTGCGGGATTTACGTCCGACCACGCACCACTCCCGACGTGTACACCTTGCATGCTGAATCCGTCCAGCAAATTCTCGAAAAAGCAACGGATCAAGACGTGGTGGTTGTTGTCGGGGACTACAACCTTCCGGATCTCGTCTGGGTCTTCGATGAAGACGTCGGTGGCTTTCTCCCCGCGAACGCTTCGTCCGATGCAGAGGTGGCTCTCACCGAGTCCTTCCTTGCCAACGGGCTGGTACAAATAAACTTCCTGCTGAACAACTCTAACCGCTTACTAGACCTCGCCTTTGTGAATGACGCTGCGGCCTTTGAGCTGTTACAGCCCCCGAACTCACTCTTACCGATAGACGCCCCGCATCCTCCATTCGTTCTGAAGCTAGAGATTTGCGCGCACACACCTGCATCCGAATCTATCGATCCGGTTGCTGAGGAGTTCGATTTCAAACGTTGCAACTTTGAAACGCTGAATTCAAGGCTAGAAGCTGTTGATTGGAGTACGATGGACACAGCGGGCTCACTGGACGACGCCGTGACAGAGTTCTACGACCAGCTGCTGAACGTGTTACGCGACACAGTGCCAGTTCGAGCCAGGCGATTTCGTTGCCCTTCCAGGACGCCGCCGTGGTGGAACTCGCAGCTTCGGAACTTACGCAACCAACTGCGGAAGGCACGTAAGCGGTTCGTGAATCGAAGCTCGTGGGAAACAAGGTCACACTCTCGTACCTCGAAACTGAGTTCGCTGAGCAACAGGTTACGAGCTACCAGAATTATATCGCAGGAGTTCAGGACAATCTCCAGTCTAACCCGAAGAATTTCTGGTCGTATGTCAAGGAGAGGAAGCAGGTGGGAGAAATACCAACAGATGTGTCGTATCGCGAGGAAAAATCGACTTCTCCGGAGGCAGCCGCCAACCTATTTGCACGGTTTTTCGAAACCGTTCACAGCTCGCAAGACCCCACGGTTCCCCCAGAGCAGCTAAACGAACTAGCAACCTACAACATTAACCTCCCGTTGCTCACAGTCTCGGTTGCGGAAGTCAAGAAGGCTCTCGGCTCGGTGGATGCAGCAAAAGGCCCTGGACCGGACCGGATCCCTCCATCTGTCGTCAAGAACTGCTGCAGCTCGCTTGCCCGTCCCGTCACAAGCATTTTCAACCGCTCGCTCTCCGAAGGTGCTTTCCCGTCGGAGTGGAAGGTCGCCTCAATTACCCCGATCCACAAATCGGGAGTCGCGCCAAAGTTGAGAACTACCGTTCGATCTCAATTCTGAGCTGTTTGGCAAAAGTATTGGAAAAGTTGCTTGTTGACCACATCTACCCGTCCGTGAAAAACATCATCTCGGAATACCAGCACGGCTTCATGAAACAGCGATCTACGACGTCCAACCTGATGGCTTACACAAACTGGATAATCCGGAGGATGGAGAAGCGTCAACAAGTTGATGCCGTCTACATTGATTTCGCCAAGGCCTTCGATCGAGTCCCCCACAAGCTAACTATCGCCAAACTAACAGCGCTTGGCCTACCGGACTGGGTTACTCGTTGGCTCAACTCGTACCTGGTCAACCGTTCCGCCTATGTGAAGATCGCTGGTTCTCTCTCGACCTGCTACGAAATACCTTCCGGCGTCCCGCAAGGAAGCCACCTTGGGCCGTTGATTTTCGTGCTGTTCATCAATGACCTGTGTTCCCGTCTCCAGTCATGCAAGCTGCTGTACGCCGATGACCTCAAAATCTTCCGGCGAATTGGCGATTCTGACGACGTCCGTGCTCTCCAGGAAGACATCAACGTGCTGCTTCGCTGGTGCGTTCAGAACGGAATGGAAGTGAACGAGAAAAAGTGCAAGCTGATCTCGTTCTACAGGATTCGGAGCCCAAATCTTGCGGAGTACAACATGGGCCGATCCACACTCGAACGCGTTCACTCCATCGTGGACTTGGGCGTCACGATTGACTGCAAGATGGAATTCAACCAGCACGTCTCCATCTCCGTGGCCAAATCGTACGCTATGCTCGGTTTCCTTCGAAGAAATGCTGCTGGTTTCACCGACGTGAGGGTCCTCAAAACGCTGTACTTCTCGCTAGTTCGCAGTGTGTTGGAGTACGCCGTACCGGTGTGGGCGCCGTATTACGCCGTCCATCAGCAGAAGATCGAGAGTATCCAGCGTCGGTTCGTAAGGTTTGCAGCTCGAGTGTTGCCCTGGAACGACCCTGTGACGCTGGCACCCTACACGAACCTGTGCGCTCTGGTCGGCCTGCCAACACTCCAACACAGAAGAGTTCTCCTTCAACGACTGTTTGTGTTTGACGTCTTGCGGAACAACATCGACTGCAGTGACCTACTCGAAGAAGTCCACATCCGAGTTCCCTCAAGAGAACTTCGGAACCATCAGCTTCTCGACATACCAAGGCACACGACGAACTACGGACACCACAACCCTCTTGACGCCTGCTGTAGAAAGTTCAATCACTCGACTATTTTGGAAAATTTTGACTTTAATGTGTGTAAATCTGTGTTTAGAAGTAGAATTTTGTTGCTTAGTTAGTAAGAAACCCTAAAGTCTGCAAAGATGATAAATAAATAAAAGACAGAGTTGTCAAATTGTTTTTAAGATTAATTTGATTAGGGGTTTACACAAAAAAATATTATTAGAGAAACCATGAGGAAATGTTCTGATAAATTAACTCGATCTGAGTTCAACATGTTTTTTTTTTTTTAATCTTGTTCTTATTTCACTCTCATAACATTCGAAATCCAACTTTATTAAAAATGGTGGTGGTTATGTTACACATGATCAATATGACCAAGAACTTTGCACAAAGCTCATGACATTTTTTTTTCTTTTATGTCCACTTTAAACAATTAGGCTGATTAGCAAGTTTAAATAAGATTCACAATCAATAGTTTTTGAAACAGAAATTTCGAATTCCCATCACAACACACCTTGTGCCATCCAGATTGCATCACCAATTATCACGTCCTACCTATATTCTTCGCGCGCTTTAACGTTGAGCAAAGCAAACTGCAATCACAAACATTGAGTACGGTTTGTGGCGGTTTATTTAGCTTTGTTTGTTTGCACAGTTCTTGGACAAATCAGCTTCCACAGAGTATTTATACATACTGTGATTCATATGCGTGCATTTGTTGATTGATCAATCAATATTTCTTCAGTTGTTGGGGAGACATTTCTCGATGTGAATTAATTTCGGTTCGAATTGTTGCAGTGATTTATGTATGCAGATCTTTCCAACAATAGACCTATAATCAGGTCTAAGTGGTAGATTACTCAGACAGAAAAAAAAAATGCAGATCTTCAACAATCAGGCAACTTTTGTACATAATCAAAAGGGCAAATAAATTACTGGACATAAATCGCAAACTGGCACATCGATTTGTCGAATCCATCCGATTGCTCATGAATGAAAAAAGCATTTTCATGTCGGATTTTAGCAAAATATGTGCCAGCAAAGGCAGTGATAGGGGAAATCCAGGACTTTGGGAAGACAAAAAAAAAGCTCAACATAGTTTGCTGCCGGCGACGACGATACCAGACCACACTAATTGGCCAGATGGTACCACTTTTGGCTGGAAAACAATCCTGGGTAGCTTTGGCAACCGGCCGGTGAAAACCCACCACAAAAGGCTTGAAACAAGAGCTGAAAAGTATGCACATTTGTGCTGAGCATCGAGCGAAACGTACCATATGGCTGCTGCAGCGTTGAATCTACCGGTCGATCGTCTGATTGAGTGAATTGTCAAAAAACTTCTCACCAACATTAATCTTTCAAAAAAATTGTACTAGCCTTATAGAGTTTTTCAGCCAGCGGCTGGTTCAATTTCTAAACAAGATAAATACAGATAAAAAACTAAAAATGAAACAAGAAAAACATACAACTAGATAATGAAGTGAAGATGGTATGTCAGAGACCACATTTTTTAAATGGGATTGCTGATGTTTTCAGATTGTTTGTAAAATGGATAACCAGATTATTTTATTTTGTTTTGAATAAAAAGAACACCGGCCACTCCAGTTTGTGGCCACCACTGCACAGTGTTCGGAATGGCAAAATTAAGTGGAATAAATTGATAACCCCTTTATTTGACGTCCTAGCCAAATGGTGTCTTTGGAAGAGTTGTTGTAGTTGATAAGGGCTATCTTTTGAAGTTATTGACATACAGGGTACCGACCTTCCAGGGTGTCAACAAAAAACTAACTTTGTTGGATGACGTTGTAGGGCTTTGGTGTCTTCGGCAAAATTGTAGAGGAGAAAATTTCATGAAAGTTTGTCCAAAGCACCAAATTTGTAGGTCTTAATCTACTCGAGATACACGCCATTTTTGCAAAAATGGTAAAAAAAAGCGCTTTTTTTTCCAAATGTTAGCATTTTAGCGGCCTACTATGTTCTGGAGAGTTGTTTATGAAATAAAATTACACATCTTTGCCGAAGACAGCAAAATGTTTTGAGTCTTTATTGAGGAGTTAGAACCATTTTTAAGTGATTTTGAGCCTATTTTCAAGTTGCTATGTTTTCAAAATGGCGCATTTTGGCGCAAAACCGAATAATGCACCTGAAAGTACACACTTTCAACTACATTTCCTGAAAATATCTCCATGTCTATCGGTGTCTATTTTTAGATATCTCAATTTGAATTTGACGATTTTTAATCATTTTTTTTTCTTATAAATGTTATTCGAAATCATATTGAAGGGTAAATTGATAGATTTTTATGGAAAATACTTTGTCTATGAAAAAAATTAACAACCTTTCTAATGTGACCAAATACAAAAGGAAATATTCAATTTTAAATACGAACAATTATTAAGAATTTAAACTTACATTATTTTTGGGCTAAACATATTTTAATACATAACTTTAAAATGTTTAACGTAAACATAAACAATGTATTTTCCATAAAAATCGATCATTTTACCGATTATTACAACGTTATCGTTAGCAAAATATAGAGAATATTCACAGTTTTTCAAAAATATTTTTTTCAAAAGTGGGCAAACATGTGCACTAATTAAAAAAAAATGAAAAACTACGACTATTTTCAAAAAAGTTACCTAAAAATGGCTATAACTTGAAAACGGTGCACTTTATGAAAATTTCACTAAAGTACTTTTAGATTGCAAATTTGATGTCTGCGATCAGCAGAGAAACGAGTCAGACGTGCGTCCCTCACAAACCAAAAAAGTGCTTAAAAAGTGCAAAAATGCCTCACGGCAAGAAAAAGAGGCGGTCCTCACCAGCAGGATCGGCAGATTTGAAGAAGCTAAAAAATGCCGAAGCGCTACCTGCAAAGCCAGGCAGTTTGAGCAAGGACGCTCAAAAATTGTCTGGAAACCAGTTCGCTACCCTCCCCGTGGACGTGAGCGAGAAGGAAGAATTTGAACGACGGGAAAAGTTGCCACCCATTTTTGTGAAAACATCGTCATCGGATTCGGTGCGAAAGTGGCTGACCGGATTTATCAAATCTGGTGCTTTACGAGCTTCCATTCGCTTGTGTGCTGATGGACTCAAAATTCTGCTACCTACCAGAAAGGATTACAACTACGTTCGGGATTTCCTGAACAACACAAAGATTGAATACTACAGCCATGACGATCCAGGTAAACGGCCCATGAAACAGGTCCTCCGAGGCCTGTACGACATGGATGTGAGTGTGCTGAAAGAAGAGCTCAAAACTCTGAAGTTGAACGTAATGGAAGTCTTCAAGATGACGAGACACAACAAGGACATCAAGTATCGTGATCAACTGTACCTGGTTCATCTCGAGAAAGGATCGACAACGCCGTCTGAGCTGAAGGCAGTTCGGGCAATTTTCAACATCATCGTGACTTGGGAACGTTATCGTCCAGTGCACCGTGACGTGACACAGTGTTCGAACTGTTTGCAGTTTGGACATGGTGGAAGGAACTGTTTCATCAAGAGTCGTTGTGCAACCTGCGGAGGTGAGCACAAAACACAAGCTTGCGAAACAATCAACGAGAACATCGAAGCGAAATGCTTCAATTGCGGCGGCGACCATTCTACCAAGAATCGGAGCTGCCCAAAACGAGCTGAGTTTGTGAAAATTCGGCAGCAAGCGACGACGAGGCACCAACCAAATCGTCGCAAAACACCACCAACTTTCACGGACGTGGATTTTCCTGCTTTGGCGTCACCTGGAGCGGGATCTGTTCGAGTGGTTCCAAATCTGCAGCCATTGCCGTTGAATCAGCGACAAAGAGTTGCAGAGAATACAACACCTCCAGGCTTCAGTCAGCAACCGAGGGAAAACCAACCAACATCAACGGGTGAAGACAGTAGTGACCTGTTTTCACCACAAGAACTTCTGAACATTTTCATCGAGATGACAACAACACTGCGTGGTTGCAAAACTCGTGCGGAACAAGTAAGAACGCTTGGAGGTTTTATCTTAAAATACAGTTCGTAGTTTACTCGTTCTAATGATTTTGAATATTTTAATGAATTTACTTTTTTAGTTTTAAGTTAGGATTAGTTGTTAAAGCGATTTTTTTTCTTTTTTACCCAAATGTATTCGATTTAATGCAAAAATGTAAAACAATTTGAAGTAAATAAATGAATGTGAACAGTTAATAAGAAAACGAAAAATATAACAAAGATGAAGAGCATGTAGCCATACCACTTAGAATGTAAATGAAATGTAATTATTATAAGAAAGTTCAATAAAGACATATTTAATTTCAAAAAAAAAAAAAAAATTTTTGCAAATTTGATTTTACATCGAAAATTGAAGTTGAAAATTTTTTGTGACCAATATTTCGATTTTTTTTTGAAAAAAATCAATATTGATTCAAAAATTCATAACTCGGTCAAAGATTTTTTGCACAACCTGGAAATTTCTGAAAAGTTGGCATTTTATGTCCCCTAAAACATATCAAAAAATGAAAAAAATAAAAATAGTGTTTTTTTGCAAATCAAGTTTTAGTGACAAAAAAATTAATTAAAAATCACAAAAAAAATTACCGTGTATAATTTTTTTCAGTGTAGTCCTTATCCATACCAACAACTTTGCCGAAGACACCAAATCGATCAAAAAATTCCATCAAAAGATACAGATTTTTGAATTTTCATATATCATTTTTGTATGGACAGCTGCCAAATTTGTATGGAAATTTATATGGACAAACTAATTATGCAAAATGGCTTCTTTGGGCATATCGAAGGCACCAAAAAAGTTTTAGCCGGATTAAAAAATACAAAAATTAAAATTAAAAAAAAGATCGATTTCGTAGAGAACTGCTCTAAAGAAATGCCAATAAAATCATGCAAAATCTCTGTTAAATACAAAATTATAAGTGTTTTTAACTTGTTAAAGCCCTATGAGAACTTTCCACAAAAACAAATATAACAAACATCCCAATAGGGACGTGGCGTTACATCATGCTGCCACCTGGTTTTTTTAAGTGCAAGAGTGAAAAAGTGCTGAGTCATCGTCTAAAAATAGACGGCGTCCTATCTCGCCCAGCAAAATGAAGTCGATAAAGTAGTCGGTTTCGATGAGAAAAAGTGGAAAACGTGGTCTAAAAATAGCGACGCCATCCCCCTATTGCATAGTACTCTACTATCTTTCATCGCACCGAAGCTCATCACCGTCCACCGTATTGCCACACCGGTTCCGGCCACACAGTCATGGTTCCCAGCTCTGGCCAGACCTTATTGGACCGGTGGCGTCACCAGTCCCCAAAACTGGAACCACTAAAAAACGCAAAACAACGACGGCCACTAAACCCAATCATCGCACACCGGTATCGACGGAGCAGAGTGGACAAGTGTGCCAAACTGCCGCGACCGATACGGGCTCAGCAACTTTATGGCCAAACGACGATTCTGTTAATGGCAAAAACGGCCGTTTCACTGCAAAGTTGTTGAGATCGTTTGGTTTTTTGGCGGATGAGCCACTTCGATATAAATTTTCATGAAATTTGTTCAAAACTGATAAATTTATTAAGAATTTTGAGAGTTGAAAATTGTGAAGGGATCAGACATTTAAAGTTTAAATTGTGGCACATAAGCCACTTTACCAAAACTTCCTCCTCAAAATCCATGAATTCAGTCTGGCACCATCAGCAGAAATTCGAGAGCAACAACGCCGTCAGCTCGGAGAAGGGCTTTAGAGAGGGCCAATCGACATGTGGTTGCGATCCTTTTTATTAGGTTTATAAGTGTGTTTTTGCCCGTACCTGTTGATTTTTGCTTGGATTTTCGACCGGGAACCTTTTCCGTCCGGATGTGGCGGCCGTTCAGAGAGCCCAGTAGGCGCTATCCGCGCTATCGGAGGCCAGCTGGTGCTTCATCATGGTGCGGTTTCGTGCCCGCCGCACAGGTCCTAATTGGTTTTTGGCACTCCCGGGGAAAGTTTCGGGGCTTTTTGTGCTGAAATATAGCTTGGTTTGGCTTATTGGAAGTGATCAATTGAATTGAGAATAGTGGCGATACGTTTCTAGTTTCCAGTGTTAAACACAGGGGAAAATAAAGTATTCGATGGTGGTGCATTTCGGTCAGAAACAATAGTTTGTTTGATGATACGATAATTATGAAACGATAATAAATATTTAAAAAAAAATGGCTTTCTAAATTATTGACCAAACATTAGATTAGTTAAATACTTCTAGCTCAGTCTTTTTTCCAGGACATTTATTTAGATTGAAACAAGTGAATCAAGAGTTTTTGTTTTGTGATTTTAGTCACGGTTAAAACTTATAAAAAAGGTGTTGTAATTTTAACAAAACAACTCAAATCCTTAACAATATTTACAAACAAAAAAAAATAATTTGTGTTCATTTCTGGGCTCTACTCGTCCAAACTGATAAAAATCTCAAATGTTTAAATGTTTCTAAAAATTAAAAACTACCCAAGTAACCACCCAAGTAACCGCGAGGCACTAAATAGCGGCATTAAATCAGCATTATATTGGCATTTAATACCAGCAAATAATGCTTCAAAACATTAAATCAGCACTTTTCCCTTGAGAAATATTTCAAGCGGCGCACAGTGATGCCGTTTTAATGCCTCACCGAAAGCTCGAACAAAAAAAACTGCTTTATCGACGTCAAGGCTGGGGGAAAAAAAAGGACAGCTAGCTGCTCCACACACTTGGTGGTGGGCCTCCTTTGTTTTTTTTTCTCCTGTTGCGTTTCATGTGTGAGTGTGACACTTTGATGTTATTCTTGCATTTTCTCGTCGATCTCAGGATGCGCGCCAGCCAACTGATGTATTCTGAAATGAGTGTTTGTTTTGAAAGTTTTAATCGATGTGGTTGATGCATCGAACATTAAGGAAGACTTTCTTTCTGCTGTTTCGAGTTTCTGGTTCATGAGAAAAACCCGTTGTCATTTTGTTGGACGAAAATTATTGACGAGTCACTCAGCAAATTGCGGCCATCCTGTCAAGTACAGTACAATCAATTACGGAAGGCTTGGGGTTGATAGGGACAAGTAATGGCTAACGGCTAACGTAAACTGTTTTTCCGAGGAGTGCTTGGTCCACGGTTGGCAAAATTTCACAAAGTGTATCAGACTTCCGGAAAGCAGCTTTTTGCTTGCGAGAAAAGTCATTCAATTTACCAGAGAACTTTTGATAATGTCCTTTGTGCTATGGGCATATGTTTTGAAAAATTTGGCTTAATTACAGGCTGCAGTTTTCCACAAAAAAAAAACAAAAAAAAACAGTTCAGTCAGCGGGAATTGAACCCAGTTCACGCAAAAATAAAACTGTTGCACACTGGGGGAAATGCGCCTTAGCCCGCACGCTTATTGGAACAGTATAACGGGAGAAGGATAAAAGTGAATAAGAGCGTGACTGGCTGAAATGTTTCCCGTATGGATGGGTTACTTTGTTGATAAACATCAAATGCTTTGAAGCACATTTTCAAGGTCGTAAATGGTGATTTAATGCCAGTTGTAATGCTGCAAAGTTTTGGTACTTTGAGGCATTCGCAAAGCTTATTTACTACTTCAAAGCATTCGAGTGCTGATTTAGTACTGAATAAATACTTCAATTTAGTGCTTGTGCCCAAGTAACCACAAGCACTTAATTGAAGTATTAATTCGGTACTAAATCAGCACTGGAATGTATTGAAGTAGTAAATAAGCTTTGTGAATGCCTCAAAGTACCAAGACTTTGCAGCATTACAACTGGCATCAAATCAACATTTACGACCTTGAACATGTGCTTCAAAGCATTTGATGTTTATCAACAAAGTAACCGCTGACTGAAGGGTTTTTTTGTTTTTTTTTGTGGAAAACTGCAGCCTGTAATGAAGCCAAATTTTTCAAAACATATGGCCATAGCTAAAAGGACATTATCAAAAGTCCTCTGGTAAATTGAATGACTTTTCTAGCAAGCAAAAAGCTGCTTTCCGGAAGTCTGATACACTTTGTGAAATTTTGCCAACCGTGGACCAAGCACTCCTCGGAAAGCAGTTCCGTTAGCCGTTAGCCAGTGCTTGTCCCTTTTAACCCGTAATAAATTGTACTGCACTTGACTGGCTGGCCGCAATTTGCTGAGTGATAATCGATAATTTCCGTCCAACGAAATCACAACGGAAACTCGAAACAGCAGAAAGAAAGTCTTAATTAATGTTCGATGCATCAACCACATCGATTAAAACTTTCAAAACAAACACCCATTTCAGAATACATCAGTTGGCTGGCGCGCATCCTGGAGATCGACGAGAAAAATGCAAGAATAACATCAAAGTGTCACACTCACACATGAAACGGAACAGGAGAAAAAAAACAAGGAGGCCCACCACCAAGTATGAGTGGAGCAGCTGTTCTTTTTTTTCCAGCCTTGACGTCGATAAAGCAGTTTGTTTTTGTTCGAGCTTTCGGCGAAGCATTAAATCGGCATCACTGTGCGCCACTTGAAATATTTCTCAAGGGAAAAGTGCTGATTAAATGTTTTGAAGCATTATTTGCTGGTATTAAATACCAATATAATGCTGATTTAATGCTGCGGTTACTTTGGGATATTTCGATTTTTTTCCAAAAATCACTCTTTTTTCAAAAATGAATAAGGCCGTTGCAAATATTTTTCACAGTTTATTTCCCTTCAAAAATTGTCTGAAAAATCAGGGGGCAAAAAATATTTTTTCAAAAATCTTCAAAACTTTAATGAAAATAGAAGTTAAATCAATTGAAAACAATGCTAAATGCATTTTTCTAAATTGATAGTCATACCGTCATACCGTCATAGTCATACTTTGAAACCTCTTTTTACGCGATGCGTTATGTTTTTCTAATTTGTCGATTTCTCTGGAACGACGCAACATTTTTGCAATCTTTTAAAAGCAATTTGTAGGTTTAGTTCAGATCTACAAAACGCTTTTTGAAGCTTGCAAAAATATTGTATGGTTTAAGAGAAATCTACGAAACAAAAAGCGTAACGCCACCGCGTAAAAAGAGGTTTCTCTGTATTTAGCATGTTTGGGCTGGAATAAAAATATTTGAAATTTTTATGAAATCCCAATGTACAGCACCGTAAAAACTTTTTTTTTTGCAAAACATAAAATTTTCGTCAATACTTAGATATTTTGGAAACTAATGACTGCAAAACAACTGGACAGGTGTATAATGCATTTTAAAACACTTTTTTCATTCAAATGTTGAAACCATGGCTCGTAAATTCAATTTTTAATCTTTTTTTAACACTGGAACGCCCAACGCATGTCCAACTTACACGGACGCCCAAGCCTCCCAAAAAAGTTGGAACGGTAACTTCAACTCGCTGGTTCTCGGGCATAACTCAACCAATCAAGGTGATTCTTTTTTCCAGTGATTTGTTAGAATGTCTAGATGATCCTAGAACTTTGAAGAACTTAATTTGATCAAATCTGTAATTTCTGCGACCAAAAACATCGTTCCATCTTTTTTCAAAACGACTGCCTCCGCGGAATTTTCGGCGAATTTTTTTTTACACGCGAAAAAAAAAGTTGGAACGATGTTTTTGATCGCAAAAATTACAGATTTGATCAAATTAAGTTCTGCAAAGTTCTAGGATCATCTAGACATTCTAACAAATCACTGGAAAGAAGAATCATCTTGATTGGTTAAGTTATGCCCGAGAACCAGCGGGTTGAAGTTACCGTTCCAACTTTTTTGGAGCCTTGGGCGTTGGAATGTTAAGAGGGGGGAACCTCGACTTTGGTCAGGTGCGAGAGACATAAACTTCAAGTTTTGGTCCCCAAAAACATATCAAAAAATCTTGAAAATCAAAAATACTAATCTTGGGAAATTGACTTTTTGTTAAAAAAAAACTAATTTAAAAATCGGCAAGATTTTTTTTCCATTTGCCTATTTTTTCTGAATTGGTGTCTTCATTGATCAGGAATTTCTTTCAAAGGTTACAGATTTTCTAATATTTACGTACCATTTTTGTATGGACAGCTGCGAAAATTGTATGGAGACTTGTTTGGGTGAACTAATGGCACAAAATGGCTTCTTTGGGCATAGGGAAGGCCCCACAAAGTTTGAGCCAAATCAAAAAATACAAATAAAATCCATTTCCGGTTTTGGAAGAGAATTGCTCTAATTAAGATGTGGAAAAAATAATCAGATTCATGGTTTTTCATGGTTTTTGAAATTGTAAGTGCTTTTATGACCTTAAAACATTGTATTAAAATGCAATTAATTTCGAAAAAAAAAAACATTCAAGGCTGTTCATGTGGAAATGCCATAAAATTCAAACAATCAGAAACAACTTTTAACGCGCTGTAAAACTAAAACTTAGGACAATAAAATAAGAATGAAAACACTGATATTTACAAGATAACGAGTCTAGTGATTTGTGTTTGAGTTAGGGACATTAAATTTTTAATACGTTGAAAAAATCAAACCGCCCGGAAGCTCACATCCACAAACTTCTAAACTTTGAAGCTTCCACTGTTCTAACTACGTGCCTCGAATCAACAACCGCACTATTTCGGCTGACTCGCTAGTAATATTCTCAGCCACCAGTCAATGTGCAATGTTTGTTCGTCAAGTTTATGGATCACTAAGCTAACGAACTGTTGGTGTGGTCGTGTCGTGGTGTTTTCTCCCTTTGAGTTAATGTGTTTGTTTGTGTGTTTATGTGCCACTCGCGCCTGCAAAGGTTGCATTTTCGCTAGAAAGGTACACACGACAGCATTAACGAGATACAAAACCGGCACTAAAAGCAGCCCCAGCAACAACACCAGCCGACTGATCTGGGAAAATGCATTGCATATCTTTATCTCGCTCTGGCTCGTCGCAAAACACTGCCAATCATGCTTCCCGAATCCCGCGTAAAGTCAAACACCACCGGTGATTGTACCTTTGGCATCAGTTGTCCATAACCAGCATTACTTGAAAATGGTGTAAATGTTTGTTCTTAATACATTGCACACAGTTCATTTGATTTTCAGAACAATTCTAGAGTTTTATTTGAATAGGCCACCTTTAAAAAAAACTTAAGAATTCCAACATTTCATTTTAAAATGTTCACCAAATAAGCAATCGAAAAACATTTAAAACTCTATAATAAATTTTCGGAATATTATTAGTTTGCTGGTTTCACTTGTATCATGTTACATTACCAATGTTTTGAAAATTGTAATTTTTTCCTTAAATTTTAAGTCATAATTAGTTTGCAATATCTTTTGTAGTACTGGTCATGTACTTTACCGAAATGAGTGCCCTTGTGGTTTATGGATAGTCTCTTAAAGGAATAAGTTATTTATTCCGCCCCTCCTCCCCACATATTTGAGAAAAAATAAATGAAAAACTATTCATATAAGCTAAATTACATTCTATTCATGTTTTTATCCAAGGCCCATGTTAATTTCAAGCCCCCCTACCCCCTTTTTCTAAGTTTTCTAAGCAATCATGGAGAATTTTTTTTACAAAAAAAGACATTTTCAAAGAATGAACTCGTGGAATCGATGTTCAACTATTTTAGATACATTATTTAACGTTCATTTATGCATTCATTATTTCAATTAAATCACGGTGTATTTTTCGGAGATTATTTAGATAAAAAAAATCGGCAAGATATTTGGCACCATGAAAGAAGGGCTCTTTCCCGACATTTTGTGGGGTACCGAAATATTTCGTCGGGGGGTCTAGAGCAACTTTTTTTTTGAAGATTTTTTCTCAATTTCATAGGATATTTCTTCAAAAAAGTCGCTGAAAATCGGTGCATTAATGTTGATATCCATCAAATTTCTTTTGAATATGCCTAAGGTGACTCTAACTTACATATTTGACCTATATTTTACCTCCAATAAAAAGTTTCCGATCCAAATTTACCAGATTTTTGGCTTTCTTTGAAATAACTCCATAGTCAAAGCTGGAAGATTAAGACAACCGAATAAAAATCTTTTCGGCGGTGTTCATCATGTGAAAGGTAATTAAATCCACAAATTTTGGAGAAAGTCACTATTTATTTTAGGAAATTGGGCATATCTGTGTCTATATAGAACCAAAACTGATACTTTTTAGGGAACTTGTTCAGGAAACTGTTTTCTACAATGCAATTGATTCTTAAATACTTTAAAATAAAGTGGTGTAATATGGCAGAGGATTCAAAAAATAACTTCGAGAGCCTATTGAGTAATAAACAGCTTCATGAAATAATTGTTGTTTTGCATTGTTTAATGCTCAAATTTCTATCCGGCAATATGTTGCTGTATTTTTAAGACAAATTATGCAAAGAAAAGATTTTTATTCGGTTGTCTTGGTTCTTCCAGCTTTGATTTTGGAGTTCTTTCAAAGAAAGCCAAAAATCTGGTAAATTTGGATCTGAAACTTTTTATTGGAGGTCAAATATTGGTCAAATATGTATGTAAGTTAGAAGTTGCATTGTTAAACTTACAATTTTGGTGGATTTTCTGGAAATATTTCATCGCACCAATTTAAAGAGACCGAGCCACGTAGCCTAGTGGTAACGCTTCCGCCTCGTAAGCGGTAGATCGGGGTTCAAATCCCGGCTCGGACCAACACAACTGGTGATCTTTTCCCTTCTGGATTCGATTGCTTAGTAAAGGGAAGGTAGTGTATCGTCACAAACTGGACCTTATCACGACACCTTAGGGAGGCGACCTATGGAATGTTAACATTAACCTTAACATGTTGACATTAGTTGAGTGAAAAACTGCCACTGAATCCGCTTTGTAAATGCCGGCCCCGATACTCTTCACGGGTGTTCCCCTCAGGAACTGGGAAAGTAAAAATTAAAAACAAATTTAAAGACACATGTCAGGCTGACGTTTGGCGATGAAGTGTCAATCTTCGCCAAACTTTTTACCGACATGACATGAGAAACCTTACCGATGAAACGTTTAAAAAAAAATCCACCAACATTGTAGGTTTAACAACACGGCTTTGGAGAACCTTTCAACTGAGATCAATTCATAAGCCTTTGCAGGGAGGGTTCATATTTCTATGTTTAGATTTTACTAGCTGAGTGCTATTTCAGGGAAAATAAATTTTGAGAATAAAACCCTAGATCTATTGGCATGGGAATGTAAAATGGGAACTTTCAGGATTTTTTTCTTCAATTTTTGATTTTTGAGACCACGATCGGAAAAATACGTGACACTCTAGGGAAAAATGTTTCATAAATTCGTTTAAATTTTGCTTTTTTTAACAGTGCACTGTGATAATTATGGAGAGGGCCTCGTGGCGCGGTGGTTAGCGGCTTCGGCTGCCGATCTCTAAGTTGCTATGGGGCACGGGTTCGATTCCCGCCTTATCCTTCTGACCTTCTATCGGATGGGGAAGTAAAACGTCGGTCCATTTGCGTAAAAGAGGTTTTGGGTGACTCACCACCAGAAATGAGAAGAAACTTGCAACAGAGACCACAAAAGACCCGGGGGTCGTTAAAGTGGTTAGCTTTTAGTGATAATTATTGCTTCAAAACTATAGATGGAAATTTATTTTTTTTTGTCCGGGGAAAAAAACTTTAACACTGGAACGCCCAACGCATTTCCAACTTACACGGGCGCCCAAGCCTCCCAAAAAAGTTGGAACATTAACTTCAACTCGCTGGCTCCGGGCATAACTCAACCAGTCGGGAAGATTCTTGTTTTCAGTGATTTGTAAGAATGTCTAGATGATCCTAAAATTTTGCAGAACTTGATTTGAACAAATCTGTAATTGTAATGTAAAATCTGTACTCGCGAAAAAAAAGGACCTACGAGAGCGGGAGGTATCAAATTATAGAACAAAAAATCAAATCATGCTATTTGAGAGGACTGAAAAATCCATCTACACATGAAGGTTTATTGCGGAATCGATGATCGACAACGAGACAATCGACTGTAGCTTAAATAAAGTGATTATGTTTATGTTTATTTTGTATTACCTTTTCTAAAAGCAAATAAAATTGTAATTGACCACCTAAGGGATTGCACGTAGAAAGGGTACTTTTTTGGTTCAACTAATGTTAGGAAAAAATAGTAGTAGTACGATAAAAAGATGCTAAAATCGTGTGCACTCACAGAGAGTGAGTGAGATCACACACAAATGGGAAAGGCTGGCAGCGACGAATGGCACTTGGCTCTCGAGGTATGTCGCTGATGTTTGTTTTTTTCATTCACTATGGTGCGACCTGCGGTTAAAAGAGGTGTGAATGTGAGTTTGGTTTTGGTTGATGTCATTGTGGTTGATTTGTGTATGCGTGTTGTTTTCAGAGAGAGAACACCAAATCTGGTGTCATGTCGCGGCTTCAGAAGGTGTGAAGCTGATTATGTGGGTACATTAGGAATCTTAAAGGGGATTTTTAGAGTGAGCAATGCTGACGATTAGATAAAGGTTATTTTTTTTACTCTATTCCGTAATCAAATGAGATAACTTTGAATTTTCTTGGAAGATGATACAATGTAAATTTAGGAAAGGCTTATCTTTCAGCGAAATGCGGTTGATAAGAAATTTTCTTTGAATATTTTTTTATCGTTGAAGAAGCAATTGTTAAATTTATGCCAGAATAATTGCTCGGTAGACCTCGAAACAGCAACCATCCCACAAGAGAGAATTTCCATTAAATTTTGAGAATCTTCAGCAAACCAAAGCCCAAGGTTCAGCTCAGAACGATTCTGCACATTTACCGCAACATCGAATTGATTTGTGTTATTATTATGCAAATGTATCGACGTGGAGGAGTAGATTGAATGCAGCATTAACAGTCAAGACCCGAAGGAAAAAATTTCCCTGTACAACCCGAAGGCTGCAAAATGCGTTACAGTAAATTTTTGCAGGCTTGGGAAATATGCAAAATAACACCAAACTTCAATGTTTTATAGTGTTTTGGAATCGTCAGAATGTCTACTTTAAGTAAAAAATATGCAAATTAGTGGATTTTTGGGCGGGGCTCGGGGGGGAGGGGGTGAACGAAAAAATATCCAAGCAAAATGCGTTACAGTAAATTTGTAAAATTTATATCTCATGCAAAACTTGACCAAAACTCAAAGTTTTATAGTGTTTTGGAAAGGTCTTCATCTGAACTTTATGTTAAAAATATAAAAATACTATGTTTTCAATAAAGTTTTACTAAAAAAGTTTAGTAAACTTTTATTGTTCTACGTACTTACATCAGTAAGAAAATAACAACATGACTTTTCATCAGAAACATAATCATGCGACATATCTAACTTCCCAAAATTTTATGACTAGTCATTCTGAAACAAAATTGAACCGATTCAGCTGAACCGGTTCATCCAACCGGTTCAATAGTTGTACCGGTTAAACATTTCCGGCTTAAAATGTATCATGCGACACATCTAACTCTTTCAAATTGCCTGAATAGTCATTCTGAATCAAAATTGAACCGATTCAGCTGAACCGGTTCATCCAACCGGTTCAATAGTTGTACCGGTTGAACGTTTCTGGCACGAAATGTATCATGCGACATATCTAACTCTTTCAAATTGCCTGAATAGTCATTCTGCAACATAATTGAACCGATACAGCTGAACCGGTTCATCCAACCGGTTCAATAGTTGTACCGGTTAAACATTTCCGGCTTAAAATGTATCATGCGACACATCTAACTCTTTCAAATTGCCTGAATAGTCATTCTGAATCAAAATTGAATCGATTCAGCAGAACCGGTTCATCCAACCGGTTCAATAATTGTACCGGTTAAACATTTCCGGCATAAAATGTATCATGCGACACATCTAATTCTTTCAAATCGCCTGAATAGTCATTCTGAATCAAAATTGAACCGATTCAGCTGAACCGGTTCATCCAACCGGTTCAATAGTTATACCGGTTGAACGTTTCTGGCACAAAATGTATCATGCGGCATATCTAACTCCTCCCAAATGCCTGAATAGTCATTATACAACAATATTGAACTGATTGTGCTGAACCGGTTGATCCAACCGGTTCAATAGTTGTACCGGTTGAGCGTTTCTGGCACAAAATGTATCATGCGACATATCTAACTATTTCAAATTGCTTGAATAGGCATTCTGCAACCTAATTGAACCGTTTCAGCTGAACTAAACGGCTTCAATTGTTGTAGAATAAACATATCCTTTTGCCTGAATAATAAGTTTTCACCAAGATTTATCCAATTTATGTAAAATTTCTTGAAATCTCTCAGGCTGGTAAAACCAATATTTATGGGTTTTGTCTCCTTTCAAAGTCAGCACAAAAATCTGGGGGGGGGGGGGTTTAAATGGTTAAAATTCGCCTATACAGTCCAGACTCGATTATCCGAAAGCCTCGGAAAAAAATCACTTCGGATAATCCAATCACAAAAAATATTTTTTTTTGTTTTCTTATTTTTGATGGTCGAGCTTAAACCTCACAAACAACTCATAAACTACTTTGAAATATTTTAGAAATTTCAAATCCAAGATATATTGAAAATCCATTTTTTCATTTACAAGGCAATCAAATATTCAAATTTGACTAAAATGCTGTTGCAGACTTAAATTTGATGTCTAAATTATAAAAATAAAAAAAATCGGAAAAATTTGATTCTATTATTCCAAGCCGAATCTGGTACGTTTCGCCGAATGTCGTTTCGCCGAATGGGTTGTTTCACCGAATGTACATTTCGCCGAATTAAAAAAAAAGATTAAAATTAAAGGTAAACAAAAATATAAAAACACCAAAATTACCAAGAACGATTCATGTTTGAAAAAATGCAAAAAGTCACAGAAGTATCCTCAAACCCTATTTTAGTACTTTTTTTTTTATCCATTTCTTTTTCTTTTTATTTTTTCCTTTTTCGCTTTCTCTTTTTTTTAAATTTGGCGAAATGTCCATTTGGCGAAATGTCGATTCGTCGAAACGACCTTCGGCGAAATGTCCCGCACCCTTCGAAGTCCCATACAAACCTTCGGATAATTGAACTTCGTATTATCGAAACTTTAGATAATCGAAGCTTCGGATAATCGAGTCTGAACTGTGTACCTCTTAGGGCCGATGTGGCCATCCCTTTTCTGTGGCACCGCCTTCTTTTTTTGACGATTTTCTAAAAACCTTTGTATTCTTTTACTCGTAACTTTTCAACTATAAGACCAAAAAACTTTCTTCAGGTTGCTTTTTATAAACATTGTTTTAGAGAATTTAAAGAAATTAAATAATTGAAATAATTTTAAGAATTTAAAGAACTTGAATAATTTACATTTTTTAAAGAATTTAATGAATTGAGGGATTCAAATAATTGAAATAATTTCAAGAATCTATAGAACTTATTTTTTTTAAGAATTTAAAGAATTTAAAGAATTTAAAGAATTTAAAGAATTTAAAGAATTTAAAGAATTTAAAGAATTTAAAGAATTTAAAGAATTTAAAGAATTTAAAGAATTTAAAGAATTTAAAGAATTTAAAGAATTTAAAGAATTTAAAGAATTTAAAGAATTTAAAGAATTTAAAGAATTTAAAGAATTTAAAGAATTTAAAGAATTTAAAGAATTTAAAGAATATAAAGAATTTAAAGAATATAAAGAATTTAAAGAATTTAAAGAATTTAATGAATTTAAAGAATTTAAAGAATTTAAAGAATTTAAAGAATTTAAAGAATTTAAAGAATTTAAAGAATTTAAAGAATTTAAAGAATTTAATGAATTTAACGAATTTAAATTAAAATAATTTAAAGAATTTAAAGAATTTAAAGAATTTAAAGAATTTAAAGAATTTAAAGAATTTAAAGAATTTAAAGAATTTAAAGAATTTAAAGAATTTAAAGAATTTAAAGAATTTAAAGAATTTAAAGAATTTAAAGAATTTAAAGAATTTAAAGAATTTAAAGAATTTAAAGAATTTAAAGAATTTAAAGAATTTAAAGAATTTAAAGAATTTAAAGAATTTAAAGAATTTAAAGAATTTAAAGAATTTAAAGAATTTAAAGAATTTAAAGAATTTAAAGAATTTAAAGAATTTAAAGAATTTAAAGAATTTAAAGAATTTAAAGAATTTAAAGAATTTAAAGAATTTAAAGAATTTAAAGAATTTAAAGAATTTAAAGAATTTAAAGAATTTAAAGAATTTAAAGAATTTAAAGAATTTAAAGAATTTAAAGAATTTAAAGAATTTAAAGAATTTAAAGAATTTAAAGAATTTAAAGAATTTAAAGAATTTAAAGAATTTAAAGAATTTAAAGAATTTAAAGAATTTAAAGAATTTAAAGAATTTAAAGAATTTAAAGAATTTAAAGAATTTAAAGAATTTAAAGAATTTAAAGAATTTAAAGAATTTAAAGAATTTAAAGAATTTAAAGAATTTAAAGAATTTAAAGAATTTAAAGAATTTAAAGAATTTAAAGAATTTAAAGAATTTAAAGAATTTAAAGAATTTAAAGAATTTAAAGAATTTAAAGAATTTAAAGAATTTAAAGAATTTAAAGAATTTAAAGAATTTAAAGAATTTAAAGAATTTAAAGAATTTAAAGAATTTAAAGAATTTAAAAGAATTTAAAGAATTTAAAGAATTTAAAGAATTTAAAGAATTTAAAGAATTTAAAGAATTTAAAGAATTTAAAGAATTTAAAGAATTTAAAGAATTTAAAAGAATTTAAAGAATATAAAGAATATAAAGAATTAAAAGGATTTAAAAAATTTAAAGAATTTAAAGAATCACAATTATTGATCCGGTTAGATGATCCAGTTTAGCTGAATCGGTTCAATTTTGCTGAATTGGTTCAATTTTGTTTCGGAATGACTATTCAGGCAATTTGAAAGAGTTAGATATGACGCATGATACATTTTGTGCCAGAAACGTTCAACCGGTACAACTATTGAACCGGTTGGATGAACCGGTTCTGCTGAATCGATTCAATTTTGATTCAGAATGACTATTCAGGCAATTTGAAAGAGTTAGATATGTCGCATGATACATTTTGTGCCAGAAACGTTCAACCGGTACAACTATTGAACCGGTTGGATGAACCGGTTCAGCACAATCAGTTCAATATTGTTGTATAATGACTATTCAGGCATTTGGGTGGAGTTAGATATGTCGCATGATACATTTTGTGCCAGAAACGTTCAACCGGTACAACTATTGAACCGGTTGGATGAACCGGTTCAGTTGAATCGGTTCAGTTTTGTTTCAGAATGACTATTCAGGCAATTTGAAAGAGTTAGATATGTCGCATGATACATTTCGTGCCAGAAACGTTCAACCGGTACAACTATTGAACCGGTTGAATGAACCGGTTCAGCTGAATCGGTTCAATATTGTTGTAGAATGACTATTCAGGTAATTTGAAAGAGTTAGATGTGTCGCATGATACATTTTAAGCCGGAAATGTTTAACCGGTACAACTATTGAACCGGTTGGATGAACCGGTTCAGCTGAATCGGTTCAATTTTGTTTCAGAATGACTAGTCATAAAATTTTGGGAAGTTAGATATGTCGCATGACTATGTTTCTGATGAAAAGTCATGTTGTTATTTTCTTACTGATGTAAGTACGTAGAACAATAAAAGTTTACTAAACTTTTTTAGTAAAATTTTATTGAAAACATAGTATTTTTATATTTTTAACATAAAGTTCAGATGAAGACCTTTCCAAAACATTATAAAACTTTGAGTTTTGGTCAAGTTTTGCATGAGATATAAATTTTACAAATTTACTGTAACGCATTTTGCTTGGATATTTTTTCGTTCACCCCCTCCCCCCCGAGCCCCGCCCAAAAATCCACTAATTTGCATATTTTTTACTTAAAGTAGACATTCTGACGATTCCAAAACACTATAAAACATTGAAGTTTGGTGTTATTTTGCATATTTCCCAAGCCTGCAAAAATTTACTGTAACGCATTCTGCAGCCTTCGGGTTTTGACTGTTAAGAACGGTCCAATCTGGTGCTGCTGCTACTCTAGTATGAGCAGAGAGAACATTGGTTCCGGCTGTTCCGGATTACACGATGACGATGATGATGATGATGATGATGATGCAAGAACGGCCATGGATGCAAACACGAGGTTTTGTCGGAAACTTTGTCGTTGACCGGGTTCGTACAAGTTTAAACCATTTCCAAAACTCAAATTGCAGTGCAATTTTGCATTGCGGTCACGTACGAGGTTTGCTTCACAATCTGGACGCGTATAGCCGTATGGTTGTGCCAGCTCATGGTTTTCCTGAGGCGACGTCGAACGTCTTGGGAGATGATCTAGGAGGGAATTTATTCTTCAATTTCAAGCAGTTAAATGCTGAAGTCAAAGAAATAAACTGCCAAATCTAGATGGCTGTTAAATTTTTGAACTTCTTTTAAAAATTTAAGCAATCTAAGTAGCACGAAATGCCGTTGAAAATATTGTTCAACCGTCCATACAATAACATAATAGTCGAGGATAAAAACTATTGATGAAATGTATGATTGTTGAATTTTCAAAAAGGAAACGATTTATTACAAAATTTTCGAAAACCAAAGAACCCTATTTTTGAAACTATAAGGTGACTAAAAATAATGTTAAATGTTGTTGTATTTTCAATTCATCGAAGAACTTTGCTAAGAAACCCATCTAATTTGTGAATTCTGAGCAAAATGTTTATTTCCTACTACAGTCCAGACTCGATTATCCGAAGGTTCGATTATTCAAAAGTTAGTATGGGACTTCGGATAATCGAATCATGAACAAAATGTTTTTTTTTTCTATTTTTTTTTATTTTCTTACTTTTACCATCAATTTGAATTCTGCGACTCTATTTAGTCAAGTTTGAATGGTTTATTGCCCTAAAAATTACAAAATGCATTTTTTTCAATATTTCATCATCGCCATTTTGGTAGCCATCTTAGATTTAAAAATTATAAATTAGTTTAGAGTAGTTGAGGGATCATACTTAAAATAAAAATTCCATTGTGTACAACCGATCAGTGAGGTACTCCTGGATATTAGCTCCTGAAAAGTGCTTTAAAAGTGCAAAAATGCCTCACGGCAAGAAAAAGAGGCGTTCCTCACCAGCAGGATCGGCAGATTTGAAGAAGCTAAAGAATGCCGAAGCGCTACCTGCAAAGCCAGGCAGTTTGAGCAAGGACGCTCAAAATTCGTCTGGAAACCAGTTCGCTACCCTCCCTGTGGACGTGAGCGAGAAGGAAGAATTTGAACGACGGGAAAAGTTGCCACCCATTTTTGTGAAAACATCGTCATCGGATTCGGTGCGAAAGTGGCTGACCGGGTTTATCAAATCTGGTGCTTTACGAGCTTCCATTCGCTTGTGTGCTGATGGACTCAAAATTCTGCTACCTACCAGAAAGGATTACAACTACGTTCGGGATTTCCTGAACAACACCAAGATTGAATACTACAGCCATGACGATCCAGGTAAACGCCCCATGAAACAGGTCCTCCGAGGCCTGTACGATATGGATGTGAGTGCGCTGAAAGAAGAGCTCAAAACTCTTAAGTTGAACGTGATCGAAGTCTTCAAGATGACGAGACACAACAAGGACATCAAGTATCGTGATCAACTGTACCTGGTTCATCTCGAGAAAGGATCGACAACGCCGTCTGAGCTGAAAGCAGTTCGGGCAATTTTCAAAATCATCGTGACTTGGGAACGTTATCGTCCAGTGCCCCGTGACGTGACACAGTGTTCGAACTGTTTGCAGTTTGGACATGGTGGAAGGAACTGTTTCATCAAGAGTCGTTGTGCAACCTGCGGAGGTGAGCACAAAACTCAAGCTTGCAACACAATCAACGAGAACATCGAAGCGAAATGCTTCAATTGCGGCGGCGACCATTCTACCAAGAATCGGAGCTGCCCAAAACGTGCTGAGACGACGAGGCACCAACCAAATCGTCGCAAAACACCACCAACTTACACGGACGTGGATTTTCCTGCTTTGGTGTCACCTGGAGCGGGATCTGTTCGAGTGGTTCCAAATCTGCAGCCATTGCCGTTAAATCAGCGGCAAAAAGTTGCAGAGAATACAACACCTCCTGGCTTCAGTCAGCAACCGAGGGAAAACCAACCAACATCAACGGGTGAAGGCAGTAGTGACCTGTTTTCACCACAAGAACTTTTGAACATTTTCATCGAGATGACAACAACACTGCGTGGATGCAAAACTCGCCAGGAACAAGTAAGAACTCTTGGAGCATTCATCTTAAAATACAGTTCGTAGTTTACTCGTTCTAGTGATTTTGAATATTTCAATGAATTTATTTTTTTAGTTTTAAGTTAGGATTAGCTGTTAGTGATTTTTTTTTACTGTATTCGATTCAATGCAATAATGTAAAACAATTTGAAGTAAATAAAATAAATGTGATCAGTTAATAATAAAACGAAAAATACAACAAAGATGAAGAGCATTAGGCCATACCACTTAGCATGTAAAAGAAATGTAATTATTATAAGAAAGTTCAATAAGAAATATTTAATTTCAAAATTACTTAAAATAAACATTCAAAAATAAGACAACGTAATTTTTTTTCGTGGTTCGATTATCTGAAGTTTTGATTATCCGAAGTGATATTTTTCCGAGGCCTTCGGATAATCGAGTCTGGACTGTATAGTGTCTAAATCGGGGCATAGTGAACGGATTTGGACGCTTCAAGTTGAAAGAAAGAAAGGGATTTTCGACCGGGCCGATCCGGATTATCCGACGATTTTGTACCGAAACGCTATTTTTACTCCAAAAAGACAATAAACAATGTGTTTTAAGACGGTATTTGTTCGAAAATGTTCAGTAGATTCTGTTGACATTTGTTTTTAAATACTCATGTTTTTTTTAAGTTTTACATAATTGAGTATATTTTTATTAGTTTTTATTAATAATAATATTTGTAGTTTTTGAGTATTAGCAAATCAATGTCAAAGTCGTAATGAGAACATTCTCTGATTGATTTTTATGTTGCCAAAACAGAGATGTTGCTTAAATCGGGAAATTATAAAAAGTGTATGTTTTAGAAAAAACTATCAGTATTTGTGTGAGAACCATCAATAAACTTCGGTTACCCTTTACAATGACGGGTGTAATTTATGGGAATATTCATAGATCACGTAATGAACGAATAAGATGATTTTTCGACTGAAAAAAAATGAATTGATTTATGATAAAAGATATTATTTGCATTGAAAATAATTATATTTTGAGCAATAACTTATTACCGTCATCAGGGGTGACATTGGGTCTAGGGGGTGAGATTAGGTCATACAAATTTCAGCATTTTTGGTTGACCCAATCTCACCCCCAGACCCAATGTCACCCCTGCTGACGGTAATTTATGTTTTGAAAGTATTACGCAATTCGCAATTCGCAATTTTCAGTGTAAGAACGGGCCTTGACCGATCGGAGAGAGTTCGGTTGTCAAACGCGCAAGTCACGTCGTTTCGGGTTCCGCAAAAAAGTCGTTTCTATGGTGTACATGTTGTGAATTTCGGGTCGAAAATGGTCTTAATCGTTCGGTCGTGAAGTGTTCTTTCCGGGGATTATAAAATATTTTTTGTTTTTTGAAGTTTTATGTAGATTCAGACCAATTTAATTCATGGTCGCTTCTTTTAATTTTGGCGTGGTTTGGCAAGTGAGAGAAAATATAACATCTCACAGAAATACACACGTGAAAAGTGTAAGAGTGTAGTTGTTACCTTGCCGGAAGAGAAAGAGGAAAAAGGCTCTCTGCCCCGGTGTGAAGAAGTGCTTGGAGTTTCAGCACGAGAGCTTGTGCGTGTTTTCTCTTTGGATTTGAGAAAAAGAGCTGACTTTTGAGAGAGAGAGAGTGAGAGGCTCGTGGTCTCGTGGTGTAGTGTTGGTGCAGCAAAGTCTTGGTTGTGTTTGCGTGTGAGCTGGTTGGTTCGCCGATGACATTTCAGTAACAACATTTCAAAAGGGCGAAACCTACGATCCTGCCATTTCGGGAAAATCAACATTCAAAATTTTGCAATTCCGATCAATTCCTATTTCCACACAAAGGCATGAAAACCATCAATTTTGTCAAAACGTAATAGAAAATAGCAATAATTTCATCATAGAGAGCAATTTGAAATTAATTAAGGTGTTTTTGCTATTAAAAATTGAGAAAAACAAATTACGCCTTTTTGAAGAGCGTGCCTCCATTTTCGCCCCACCGTATTCGCCACCCACTCAACCAAAACAACGGTTTAGCCCGTCAGGTTACGCCGCAAAGCAAAAGTAAACAACAGATTCGCCCTTTTGTTTTTTGTTCATTTTTCGGGATTTTAAAGAAAAAAGTGGTGAAACAACTATTTTATCATTGTGAAACGTTACAGTCAGTGATAATACAGTGATATTTGCAACCTCAGTGATAAAAAAATGGTCTAGAAAGCCTTCAGAAGGAGTTCGATTCAGGCCAAGAATCGATACACCGTAAGTAGCAAGTTGGTTTGACGATGTGGTCTATATTGAAGTGACGTTCCTTGGGGTGTCCCCGCCGGAAGTGGGAGACATGGCACCTGACGACTAGGCCACCCCGCGACACCATCCTGCCTTCTCTATCTTTGCATAGCTTCAATGGTTACGGAGGCGATTATTTTGTACGGCATTCTTCCTAAACCTCCCTACACTAACTTTTTGTCCTGCAACTGCTAGACCCAGAATCCCCGGATGTTCCAAGAACCGGTAAATTATGGACCTTCATATCTAGATTGTGAATCCAGACCAGATCCGATACTACAATAATTGAAATTAAAAAGTTATGTATTTAGGATCATACAAATCTGTGTTTGTTGTGGAATTGTGGTCAGAGACATCAGAAACATACATTTTGATCCATTTTGAGGATTGTCAGGTTAAAATTCACTAAATTATAACGAAAATTTGGTGTTTCTAAATATACGTCGGAACTTGCAGAAAACACTACATTCGCCCTCGTGATTGGATGAAAACACAAGGGCGGAAACTCAATTTGGTTTGTTTTGATTGATGTTGTTGATTAGCCCTTTTGTTTTTTGCTTGTAAAACTACGTATTTTCGGAATTTTGTGATGATGGAGGGTGTTTTAGGATCAGTTTTGTTCGCTTTATATGATTCTGACAAAAACTCAGTTTACATCTTAGGGTTTCGCCCTATTGAAAAGTTGTTACTGATTTTTTTGTCGGAGCGCGCATCTTGCGACAGTGTTGTGCGTGTGTGCACTGCACACTGAGCAGTGAGGGGGGTTTGTGGGGCGGCTGATTGAAGTGAGCTAGATGTGGAGTGATTGTCCACATCAAGAGAGGCGGCTCCTCTCTCGGTTTCTTTGTTGGTGGCTGCATTTGATGGTGCGGAAGCGAGACTGCGATGGCATCAGCGCCGATGGCAGCCCCGCGTGCTTGCTAAGAGGTGATGGAGTACGGTTCAACGCTCGTCCGTCGCCCAGAGAGAAGGAGGCAGCATCGATCAAGTAAAAGGAAGGCGTCTGCGAAGCATGCTTTGCCCCGGGTGAGAGCGTTCTTTTTGTGTTGTGTGTTAAAGCCCTACTTGATTTTGTTCGTATTCTATTGTGCTTTATACTCATTCCAATCATGCAGCATTAGTTTTTAAATTATTTATATTTTTCACAGCTTCCTGGAATCATATTTAAATTAACTGCTAATATTTATTTATCTATTCACTAAATGATTTATTTATATTGTTATGTCATTCCTTGTCCTATTCCTAATCCTCAATTATATCATTTCCCCATATATTATATATTCGAATTGCATAAACTATCGATACTATAACAGCCATCTGGAGCATTTCTTTTTAAATTATTGTTATTTTTTACAGCTTCTTGGAATTATTTTCAAATTTAATGTCGATATGTTTATTCATCTATTCACCATATGATTTATTTAAATGTTCAAATTATTCCTTATCTTATTCCTTTTCATTTATCTTACCATTTCCTCATATCATATATGATCAAATTGCATAAACTAGTGTCGTTAGTTTATAACTATAACAGGAAAGGAACCATCTGGAGAATTTGTATTTTAAATTATTGCTATTTTTTACAGCTTCCTGGAATCATTTAGATTATATATATTATCATCACTAAACTATATGCTTATTACATAATACACTACAGACTCACACTTACACTTACTAACTTCCAAAACATTTAATACTTTACGCATTCAACCATTTTCATCGGCCCGATGAAATTCCCCCAACCCCCATTCCAAACCTCCCAAAAATATTCCGTTCACTTTTAAAAGTCGCATGGGTTCCCTGCACTTTTGCCACTAGTGAACAACAAAAACATCCCCTCCCAAATCCCCACGGGACTGTATGGGCGTAGCCTTGGAGCACAGTGTGGAAATTTCCGTTCTTGAATATTTTTGGATGTACCGGGCATCAGTCAAATTGTCTAAGAATATTGAATTGACCATTGTGGCACCCCCTACAGCGTGGTGCAGACCCGTTATGCTATGCTATGCTATGCTATGCTAAGAACGGGCCTTGACCGATCATGCACCAGGTTCCCGACGAACACGCACTGCCCTTACACCTACATCTTACCCTTGCTCTGAGTCAGTACGAGCAACACGCTAGAACACGCTTTGAGTGTTCGTGCCAGGCATGCACACCTTCTTTTCCGGTTACGCATTTTAACTCGGCCGGGGGTGGTACATTACGTAGGGTTTGATGTAAGTATAAGCGCCTAACCATTTATAGTGTGCCTATCAACTTTCATTAAAGCAAAAACTTTTTTATTTTTAGCTTGAATTCAAAAACTAATTGTTATTTACAGTGTATTGTTTTCTCCTGAAAATCTTCCCTATTGTTGAGTCATGTTTATCTGTTGCTATTTCTTTTGTCGCGGTGTTTTGTTACAATATTTTGGTCCTAAGCATTTTAGAAAAGTTTTTCAAAAGTACTATAGTAATAGTTGTGTTAATCCTTTAATCATTCCATAAATTGAGTAAGGGCTCGAACCTCACTTGCTTAAGAAAAAGGTGAAGTTTCAAAACAATGGACAGTGAAGGAAATATACTATGTAAAGAATCAATAGTAAAAGAAAGATAGTAATTTATGAAGTAGATAAAGAAATTAACAATAGTTAATAAATAGAGGTAACAAACATGCTTAGATTGTATTGAGGGCAATTTACAGGGAAGATGAGAAATTATAAAGAAAAGGCACATGATAAACAAAATTGACATCGCTACCAAATTAAGGGAAAGCAGACAGTTTGTTACAGCAGCATCAATTGGTAAAATAGATGAGAAAAGCGTTGAGAAAAAAGAGAATCAAATAAGTAAAATCGAAATCAAATGGAGGGTAGTAAACAGAAGCCGTTTTAAAAAATCAGTGAAACAAAATAAACAGAAGATAGCTGTTAGCTGAAATGGAAAGAAGAGAAACCCCGTTCTGCGATGCTCAGGTACATCCACAGCAGTTGACTCAACATACTGCGAATCAAAACAATACCGTCTACAATCACAAATTACTTCCCTTTCCCACATTGGCGCGCCCCTTTCTTTTAGCCGTCTCCACTCTGACCCTCGCTGGTCAAAGGTTTACGAGTCGTTTCCACAGGCCACCAGCTAGGTTACACCTTGTCATCATGATGACTAATCCAAGCCAACGTGGAGGTAATAAAATAGGACACTTGCAAGGAACCAGAGCCATGCTGTTTTGTCCAAACAGCACTACGGATGTATGTGGGCTCCTTCCGGGATGTTCCTCGCCTGGGTGTCAACCGACGAGTATCATCAGTATCATGCACCCTTGGCCTGCAAATACAGTTCTTTTAATGATGATCTTTTTGAATGAAAAAGGTACCGTGTACCCCAGAATCACTAGCGTGCCCAGGGTGGGGCAACATGGGGCAGTTGCCCCACCATCCTCGGAAATTTGTTCTAAAATTGGGCAGGGGGTGTCCATAAACGACGAAATTTTCAAAACTCTAATATTTTTGCCCCACCTTCCTTGAGGACCTGGGCACGCTAGTGCCCAGAATTAAACCGATTTACAATAATTATTGGTATGGTAATTTGTTATTTAAATTCTTCGGGATTGGAATTTGTCCATTCTGGGACAGCAATCCAGCGGTTGTGTTTCCAAAATTGAGCAAAATACAATTTTTGTGTTCCAAAAAAAAGTTTTTCAAGTTTGTAGATATTCCGAATGAGTAGGACGTTTCGATCTCACTAGGTTTTTTTGGCCAAATTTTCCCTAGTTTTTGTTTAATTGCATTTGAAGAACCATCTGTTGAAGATGGATTTTTGTGGCGTTCTTTTTGTGCTGTATTCGTGATCGTGTTCATATCATGCATGCGGTGAGGGGGGTCATTGTGCTAATGAATATTATTGCGCGGAAAGATGGATTTTTGTGGCGTTCTTTTTGTGCTGTATTCGTGATCGTGTTCATGTCGAATTATGTGGAAGGTGCGAAGCCGCGTTTTAGGATTCTTGTGTCTTTGTTGTTTTATGTGTGTTTCCATCTGGAGTATTAGTTTTAAAATTATTTTCATTTTTTACAGCTTCCTGGAATTATTTTAAATCAAATGCTTACATGTAAATTTGTCTACTCACTATATGATTTATTTAAATGTTCATATTATTCCTTATCCTATTCCTTTCCTGTAATATACCATCTCCTCATACCATATATGATCAAATTGCTTAAATTAACGAAACTTTCTAAAACAGCATGGGAACCATCTGGAGCATTTATATTTTAAATCACTGTTTTTTTACAGCTTCCTGGAATCATCTTGATTGTATTTATTATATTTATTATATTTATTTTATTTACTATATTTATTATATTTATTATTTATCATTATTACAAAACTATATGCTTATTAGATAATACACTACAGACTCACATTTACACTTACAAACATTCAAATCATTAAATACATTACGCACTTAACCATTTTCATCGGCCCGATGAAATTCCCCTAACCCCCATTCCAAACCTCCCAAAAATATTCCGTTCACTTTTAAAAGTCGCATGGGTTCCCTGCACTTTTGCCACTAGTGAACAACAAAAACATCCCCTCCCAAATCCCCACGGGACTGTATGGGCGTAGCCTTGGAGCACAGTGTGGAAATTTACGTTCTTAGATATTCTTGGTTGTACCGGGCAGCAATCAAATTGTCTAAGAATATTGAATTGACCATTGTGGCACCCCCTACAGCGTGGTGCAGACCCGTTATGCTATGCTATGCTATGCTAATTGCATTTGAAGAACCATCTGTTACCAAGCGGTTAGTGAAAAGGAAATAGTTGCAAGGAACACCAAATCTCTATGAACCCGCCATTCACACAAGTTGTAAAATTGTTATTTCGGTAAATAAAATGAATTGAATTGAATTGAATGAGTAGGACCATTGTAGATGTCAAAATGCCTATGATTTTTTTAAATGTTGCTTCAACATGCATTTGAACTGCTCGAAAATACAAAAAAAAAGTCACTTAGAATGACTTTAATATTGAATATTTTATTTGACAGATGCTTTAATTTCACACATTTTCAAACCCAATCAAAAATTCTTTACAAAATGTTTTTACTTTTATCACAACCTTAGAAATAATCCATTTGTATGGAACATGGCTAAGTTTGTCATGAACATGTTTGTTTTTCTAATCAACTCAGCGTAATTTAATGTTGCCAGTATAAAACTCAAATCAGCTCACTTCTCTCACCTTGACTGTGTGTTCTTCACTTGCTGCAACACCACCTGATGACTTATGCTGACTCCACTCTAACTTCAACACCAACTCCTTCTCATGTGCCCATATGGTACTCCACGCGGATGATCTGCATGCAATACCACCACCACCTATCAACCTTCCGAACTCTTCTGATCTCTTCAGCACTAATCCACAGCGGAAATGACGGGCAAGTCTTGTTCCATCCGACTTTTTTTTTCTTCAATTTTTCGTGGGGTACCCAACACTTGTGCGCCACTTCTTTTCGGGCGTTTCTTCTTGTAATATTAACTTCCTCGCGGTTCACGTACTTTACTCACTTTTGCCCTTTCCTGGAGCAAGTTTCCAAGTATTCCGCGGTTTTTCGATAGCTCACTCCCACTCCGTGCCCCAAATTGGCTTTGTTTGCACTAAATCACACTGTTTCGTTCTGTTTCTTCCCCCAAAAATATCTAGCAACCCTTTCCAGCGGAACCTTGCACAGCCTGTTGCGTCTCCCGTTCAAGAAGTGGTGACTTCATGGCCCGAACTCTGCGCAAAGATCGCTGCGGCGCACTGTGAAGTCGCATAAATGAGTAGGCGCAGAGCAGCAGCGGCGCGAGTTATCACGCGCACATCTTAAAATCAGTATGCACACACGCGAAACACTCACACAAACACCCCGGACTCAACAGGTATTCCAGGTGAGCTTGTATGGTTGGGACACCTCAACACAGCTAAGCAGTTTCGCTGGTATTGTTGTGCGGCACACCTCCGCGAGACCGCCGCGACTTGTTTGTTTCGGGCAATCTAATGACCTGCTCCGCACAAGGTGTGCAACGCCGCCGCTGAACGAGAAGCGGTCGCAGTAGTCCGTGTCCGTAGCGCTAGAAGAACCGATGAGAACTGAACGCATGCTGCGCGGTGTCGGAACGGAACTCCAAAGCCAGCCTGGCCGTGTCACGTCGCGTCAGGTACGACCGGATTGGGGAGATTTTTGGGTACAGAACAACCGGACCACGGTTGATTTTATGTTGCGCAACACACTGCTTGGATGCCATTCTTATGTTGGTGGGTGGCGATGTTGCTCAGTAGGCTTTTTTGTCTGAAACAACACCGTCCGTGTTGCTTTGGATACCACTTGCGCAGTACACGCGCGCCGGCTTGTATGCAAGCCTGTGCTTTGCATGCAAGATTGTGATAAGTTCAAAGTGATGGGTAAAATTATATTTTCACCTAAACATTTTGGAAAAAATACTTCAATTTGTTGAGAATATGATTTGAAATTACCATAGGCCGACTAATAATCCTTATTGTTTATGAATTTAATGACCTTTTTAATATAGAGAAACGTACGATAAGTTAAAATAACACTTGTGCTACTTGTATCTACATTATGAACATTCTGCCGAAATTTGATTCAGAAAATTGTGTTGTTTATATTTTTTTGAAGATTTTTTTTCATGGTTTCAAAGGATATTATTGTTAAAACTGGAAACCCTATTTAATTTGTTTTAAACAACACATTTTTTCATTTATATTTTTAAAAATGTCCAGATCAATTTTAATTTATACCGTCTTATTTCGTCATATGTGTTCGAGGTAAATAAAACACGAATATCCACGATTGGATTCCGTGCGCGTAGCGTCATCGCGTGTCGAGATTTGTTTCGTGCGATTGTGACATCATCTATACAGCTTCAAATGTCGCAGTACAGCGTGCAACATCAGCATCAACTGGTGCGTCACTGCAAGTTCAGCAGATTGTTTCTGGTTTATTTTGTTGCACGCCGTGTTATTTGCAAGAATGATTTCTGTGATATTTAGTGAAGGAAATTATGTAGTTTAAAAGTGATTGTAAGCGCAAATTTCTACAGGTTTTTCATTAGGTAATTCTTTGGAGAGAATCGTAAATTCATCGAATTTATTGATGTTAAACAAAGTTTGTATTTGTGGTGTTCTATCTGTTGTGAGAAAATTTCGAGAAGCTGTCAATTTTCCTATGATCGCGTTTTGTTGAATTTAAGCAAGTTGAGTAATGAATAAGCATGCTTTCATGTTCGTTCTGACGATAAATGATTTTTGAGCAAAAAAAAGGGCAACGCGAAACTTCAAATTCCTTTCTAAAAAGAACCATCATATGTTGGAAAAGCCCCAGCTCTGTGATTGTATGGGAATCTTTGCCTTGAGAAGGGATTTTTTCTAATCGATGTAGTGTTACGGCAAATTTTAAGAGGCAATTTTGGATCTCTTAAATGAACATACTAAGCGGTTCTCAATTAACACAACGTTAAAAGTAAAACGTAAATTACAGCAAATTTTAAGAGGCAATTTATAGAAAATCAAATTGTTCGATCTACAGCATGGCCCAAGGCGTTCACTATTGCAAGATTCCTCTACTCGAAACTATGTATCCGAAAAGCTTGAAACAGTGAGACTATCCAACCCCCTTTTTACATCTAGCTCCTATCCACCTCGGGATTCGAACTAACCACCTTTGGATTGCGAGTCCAACTGCCGGCCAGCGACTCTACCGGTGCAAGTATACATTTTCTAGGGAGACGACTCCTACACCTGGACTGACCTAGAGTCTAGGGTAGAGTAGTCATCAATGAGACATAGGGAACAATGATAAAATGGTTTTCACAAGTCGTAGTTTCAACCAAACTCATATTTGGGGGGAAAGTGTGTAACCATATTAAGAACGATCATGGGCGATCATCAATTTCCCCTAAATGAGCGAGCGCCAACTGGGTGAGGTGGTGAGTTTCGGAACTAAAAATTTAAAAAAATAGGTCAACTCTACATCTCCCGTAGACGATGATCGTGTGATATATTGACCTGGCCGAAACTCTCTCAATTTTCCGCTAAGTGCTTAGCAACCAGGGCACCTTGCGAGTAGGACTCGGCCTTGACCAATCAGAGCCGGCCACGAGTGAGCCATTTTTCGCGGTCAAGGTCTCGACCTAGTGTCGTCAAGGGCTCTCTGCCATTTGCTCCGAGATCGTGCGCTAGTGAAGATCACCAGCATTTAGGGAAGTGTAGTAGTTGCGAAAATTTACAAGTCTGCCAATTAGCCAAGCCGTTGAATTTAAGCCCGCGTGTGCAAAGCGAAGTGTATTTGGACGTGAGTTCACTCCCGAGTTATTGTAGTTCTTTTAATTAATTTAGATCACTTTACCAATTTTGTGAAATTAGGCCCAAGTCGCTAGACTAGCGTTTTTCCGCTCCCCCCCCCGCGGGCGTGTTGTTACAAACCAGAACCAAAGGTAATTAAATACATTAAATTAGGCCAGTGATCTAAGTTGCCCCGTTTCGCCCGTAGAACCTTCAGGCGAAGGTTCTTTCGGTAGGTTCTACACCCCACCAGCACCTGCGAACGTTTCACAACGCGGTGCAGCACTGTGAGGTAAGCACCACGCCACCGCGTGCTTCACACCGGAGCAGCCCAAGCAAGCCCGCACAGCGAACGAACCGTGCCTATCCGCCAGGGTCCGCCGAGAGTCCGTAGGAGGCCACACCATCCCCTCCGAGCCACAGGACGCGATCGTCGACGAGGCTCCAGCATAGCTGGCCCGCTGAGCCGCCCACGCGGCCACGTGGTGTCGTCCGTAGAGGTTGCCGCCATCAACCTTGAGCCACTGGACCACCATCGACTTTCGTCTACATCCGTTCGAACCGGCGATTGACCCGCGACACGTGGCCAGCAGCTTTAGCTCGAAGCACGAGTCCGTAGCGTGCCCGCCAACGCACGTGAGCCATTGGACCCAGCCGTTTCCAACCAGCATCGCTGGCGAACAATCCGACAACGATCGGCAGGTGAGTTGTCCGTAGGAGACGCGTCAAATCTCTGAGCGAGTGGACCTCACCGGCGCCTGGAAGTGCCAAGATCGAGTGCCACGTGTCCCAGCGAAGTCTCACCAACGTGGGAGTCCTGCCCAGTAGCAGCGTTCGTACCAGGCGGCCCGAGAGCCCGCCCAGACGTAGCAGTAGCAGATCAGCACCTGTGATCGCGAGTACCGGCCGGCAGCGTAGTCGTCAGCGGCGTTCATCCGCCGAGCAACAGTAGCGATACCGCGAGTCAGCAGCCGCTGCAGCAGAGCAACGTGTCCGTAGCGTGCCCGCCAACGCACGTGAGCCAGAGGACCCAGTCGTTCACGCCAGCCCAGCTGGCCAACTTCCGATCGAGAATCGGACAGGCGTGCGAGTCCGTAGAGGACGCGCTAAATCCTCGAGCCAGTGGACCACGCCGGCGACTGAGAGTGCAGCAACAACAAAAAAACAGCCTTAGGCTGTAGCAGGTCAGACTAGATTTAAGAGATCTCTCCCCTTACACGTGCACGTGACCCCAAACTGTAAACCCTGCCCCCCCTAGAGAATAAACAAGTGGATGTTAAGTTTAATTCTAGGCTTGATTCTTTTACGAAACGCACTTTCGACAGACTTGTGGTTTTTGAGTTCCTTGTTCGATATCTATCTTCGTTTTTTGATGCGCTTTTAATAAGTGGTTCTCACTTGACCTGCCCTGAGAAGCTGAGCCGGGTTCTCCAAGTAACACGCCCTTTCGCAGTGTAGCCTTCAGCTACACTAGCGCTTAAGCGAGAGGGTTTCCAAAGGGACGGTCGTTCCGGGTCATTGGTTGGCGGAAACAGTTGTGGTTGTTGCCCAAAAAACCAAGTTTTGGTTCCGTTCCATCACCTCACCAGTCGCTAATCGCATCCCCCCCAATAGAACTGTTACAAGTGTGTCTACTGGATACACTTCTGCCATAAGAGTGGCTTTGGTTTTGGAAGCTCCCTTGCAAAGTTTTTCATACATGTTTGATTCTGGGGTTTAAAAGTAAATTCGGGCAAAACATACTTTTTCCCTCGTAGGCTACCATTAACATCAAAACTTATAAATTTTCAGATTTCTTTCGATGTTTTATAGGATATGAGTTGGGCTACAATGTCCTTTCGTTAGATTTGACCAAACTTTAGGATATACCCAGAATCCAGGCCTTACTCATTGTTCCCCACTCATTTCAGTTTATGGGTAACAATGAGACACTTTGATTTTTCTTCATTAAACTTCTCAAAATCTGTAGAAATCTTTCAAAATATGTATTGAAAGTGATTTTGGCATATTTATTGAGTTTTAACTTTAAGCAACCAAAGATATAAAGTTATTTGTTCGCAATTCGCAATTTTCAGTGTAAGAACGGGCCTTGACCGATCTTATGCACTAGGTTCCCGACGAACACGCACTGCCCTTACACCTACATCTCACCCTTGCTCTGAGTCAGTACGAGCAGCACGCTAGAACACGCTTTGAGTGTTCGTGCCAGGCATGCACACCTTCTTTTCCGGTTACGCATTTTAACTCGGCCGGGGGGTGGTACATTACGTAGGGTTTGATGTAAGTATAAGCGCCTAACCATTTATAGTGTGCCTATCAATTTTCAGTAAAGCAAAAAAACTGTTTAATTTTTAGTTTGAATTCAAAAACTAATTGTTATTTACTGTGTATTGTTTTCTCCTGAAATCTTGCCTAATGTTGAGTCGTGTTTATCTGTTGCTATTTCTTCTGTCGCGGTGTTTTGTTACAATATTTTGGTCCTAAGCATTTTATAAAAGTTTTTCAAAAGTACAATAGTAATATTTGTGTTAATCCTTTAATCATTCCATAAATTGAGTCAGGGCTCGAACCTCACTTGCTTAAGAAAAAGGTGAAGTTTCAAAACAATGGACAGTGAAAGAAATATACTATGTAAAGAATCAATAGTAAAAGGAAGATAGTAATTTATGAAGAAGATAAAGAAATTAACAATAGTTAATAAATAGAGGTAACAAACATGCTTAGATTGTATTGAGGGCAATTTACAGGAAGATGAGAAATTATTGAAATAGATAAATAAAGAAAAGGCACATGATAAACAAAATTGACATCGCTGCCAAATTAAGGGAAAGCAGACAGTTTGTTGCAGCAGCATCAATTGGTAAAATAGAGTGGAAAAGCGTTGAGAAATTAGAGAATCAAATAAGTAAAATCGAAATCAAATGGAGGATAGTAAACAGAAGCCGTTTAAAAAATCAGTGAAACAAAATAAACAGATGATAGATGGTAGCTGGAAATGGAAAGGAGAGAGGAAACCCCGTTCTGCAACGTTCAGGTACATCCACAGCAGTTGACTCAACATACTGCGAATCAAAACAATACCGTCTACAATCACAAATTACTTCCCTTTCCCACATTGACGCGCCCCTTTCTTCTAGCCGTCTCGACTCTGACCCTCGCTGGTCAAAGGTTTACGATCCGTTTCCACAGGCCACCAGCTAGGTCATCATGAAAACCAAGTCAACGTGGAGGTAAGAAAATAGGACACTTGCAAGGAACCAGAGCTATACTGTCCTGATCAAGAAAGATCTAACAGGACTACGGGCGTAGTCAGTGACGCTCCTTCCAGGATGTTCCTCGCCTGAGCGTCAACTGAAGAGATATCATCAGAATCATTCGCACTTGGCCTGCAAAGATATTAAGTTATTTGTTATAAATATATGGATATTTTTCATTTTATTTTTTTTGTTTAACTTTTGTTTATTGAAGTTTCAAGTTGGAAAAATTGCTTATAAATGTATAAGGCAAGTTACCTGCAATGGAACAATACAAAAATAAGATGTTTTGCTAGAAAAGTATTGATGTTAGTAGAGTGTCTAATTACCCTGCCAAGTGCTTCTACATGCAATGAGACAGTTGAATAACTATGATTGTAGAGGTCCAGTCAATGTTAAATTTTATTCAAGTTAAGAATTTGGTATAACTTTTTTTTTCAAATTATCTTTTAACTCCATTGAGGTCACTACCGCCAACTGGGATAAATCGGGACTATAGTCTGGATAGGGAGAGTTCATTTTAAAGCATTGAATTTGGAAATCGGTGTGCTAATTTAGTTGCTCAAATCAAATATGAATTAAACAGTTGTCCCAATTCGTTAAATTTGTACTGATTCGCCCAGATTCCGGTACCCCAGAAAAAAAAAAAAATATTAACATTTAAATATTTCGAATTGAAAAAGAATCATTGATAAACGTAAAAAGAATACCAAATCTTTTAAACATATATTAAAAATACAAAATAAAGAATTAGACATTTTTTGGGTCTGTATACACTAAAATTTCAACAATTTTAATTCCTCTGAATTTCTATCGACTACTAAGTAATCTACAATTCCACTATTTTCACAACAGATTTTCCAGACGAAAAAAATGGAATAATTTGTCTATTTCGGGAAAACAGGGACAACATATAAACAAATCCCAGAAATCCCGGAATGGACGCACTAATTTTGAATATTTTAATTATGTCCAAGTACTTGAACAGGCCAAACTCGATTATCCGAAGGCCTTGGAAAAAATCAGTTCACGCAACTATTCGCAATTCGCAATTTTCAGTGTAAGAACGGGCCTTGACCGATCTTATGCACTAGGTTCCCGACGAACACGCACTGCCCTTACACCTACATCTCACCCTTGCTCTGAGTCAGTACGAGCAGCACGCTAGAACACGCTTTGAGTGTTCGTGCCAGGCATGCACACCTTCTTTTCCGGTTACGCATTTTAACTCGGCCGGGGGTGGTACATTACGTAGGGTTTGATGTAAGTATAAGCGCCTAACCATTTATAGTGTGCCTATCAACTTTCATTAAAGCAAAAACTGTTTTATTTTTAGTGTGAATTCAAAAACTAGTTGTTATTTTACTGTGTATTGTTTTCTCCTGAAATCTTTCCTAGTGTTGAGTCGTGTTTATCTGTTGCTATTTCTTTTGTCGCGGTGTTTTGTTACAATATTTTGGTCCTAAGCATTTTAGAAAAGTTTATCAAAAAAACAATAGTAATATTCGTGTTAATCCTTTGATCATTCCATAAATTGAGTAAGGGCTCGAAGCTCACTTGCTTAAGAAAAAGGTGAAGTTTCAAGACAATGGACTGTGAAGGAAATATGCTATGTAAAGAATCAATAGTAAAAGAAAGATAGTAGGAATTAGAAATTATTCAAATAGACAAATAAAGAAAAGGCACATGATAAACAAAATTGACATTGCTGCCAAATTAAGGGAAAGCAGACAGTTTGTTACAGCAGCATCAATTGGTAAAATAGAGTGGAAAAGCGTTGAGAAATAAGAGAATCAAATAAGTAAAATCGAAATCAAATGGAGGATAGTAAACAGAAGCCGTTTTAGAAAATCAGTGAAACAAAATAAACAGAAGATAGCTGTTAGCTGAAATGGAAAGAGGAGAAACCCCGTTCTGCGATGCTCAGGTACATCCACAGCAGTTGACTCAACATACTACGAATCAAAACAATACCGTCTACAATCACAAATTATTTCCCTTTCCCACATTGACGCGCCCCTTTCTTTTAGCCGTCTCCACTCTGACCCTCGCTGGTCAAAGGTTTACGATCCGTTTCCACAGGCCACCAGCAAGGTCATCATGAAAACCAAGCCAACGTGGAGGTAAGAAAATAGGACACTTGCAAGGAACCAGAGCTATACTGTCCTGATCAAAAATGATCTAACAGGACTACGGACGTAGTCAGTGACGCTCCTTCCAGGATGTTCCTCGCCTAAGCGTCAACTAAAGAGGTATTATCAGTATCATTCGCCCTTGGCCTGCAAATCAGTTCACGCAACTAGCAAACAAAGGAAAATGTATGCAGGCTGACGTTTCTGCAAACAAAGCAGGCAAACCGTCAAAAGGTGCGAGTTTGTTTGTCATAATCTAATAATTTAGCAATTTAGCAACTTCAAATAATGGAATCAAGAACAACATTTTTTTCTTCTTTTTTTTCTGACTTATAACATTAAAATAGAATTCTGCGAACTCATTTTAATTAAATTTTGAGTTGTATGGGTTTCCTAAATATTAAAAACATAATAACCCTCTTCAACCTAACCCCGCCTTTAGACGGGCTTCGATCTAAAAAATCGCCAAAAATCCATTTTTCAACCAATTTTTGATCTTTAAAAAGCATTGGAAAGAAGAACTCTTAAAATTTTAGAAAATTTTAGGGTTGGAAGTTTGACTTGTTTTATGTGACTTTGCCAATGTTTTTAAAAATGTCATTTTTCTAGGGGTCAACTTTGGCTGTGTTTTTAACTAACATTTCCTATAATTAAAGTAAAAAGAAGCATGCAGTAATTTTTGTAGTGTCTCAGACTATGCCTCTACGCAATGTTTTACAATTTAAATGATGATGATGCCATTCTATAGCAAGAAATGTGAAAAACAAGCAAAAAAAAAAATGAAAAAGTGACTGTAAAAACGTGAAAAATTAGATAGGCAAAATGTAATTATATTCGGTGGTAAAATATGCCAAATACTACCAAAAACAAACATGAACTAAACAAGATAAATGCAAATTAAAATACTAAAAATAAAACAAGAAAAACATAAAACAAGAGAAGTAAAGTTTTTCGTACAACAAAAGTTGCTCAAAATGACCTCCTGAACACGGGAAAAATAAAAACTTTCGAAAATAATTTGAGCAGTAGAGGCACAGAGAACAGATGTACATCTAGGCTCTAACTTGTGTGTAAACACTGTTGCACTAAAAAAATGCGTTGCATACAATCTTGCATCAAAGAAATTAGAGTGTGCAGGATACGCTTGGCGGCGCCACCGTCGCGGCTGAGAATACTTGACTTAACAATTAAAAAGGCTCAATAATTCCGAAAGAAAATTAATGTTAACCTCGTTTAAATAGAAAATTCGCTTCTGTATAATTCCAGTTGACTAAAAATAATGCAAAAATGCATAAACATTAACGAAAACCTAACAGAAATTTCATTCAAAAATGATTTTTCAAGCGACAACTTAAAATAGTCCCTTTACACATGTTATGTCCGATTTCGTTTTGTTTACCTTCTTTGGCGCGTAAAATTTCAACCCTCTGATGAAGGACAGTCAGACATTGGTCTGATGTCGTTCGTACGGAATGTTTTATGTAGTGATTAGATGGTCCAACGTTCTGCTACTGTAGGCTATCATGATTTTGGAAGTGGCGCCATCTAGGCGGATGGTGCACACCCTAGCTCTTTTCAACGTATTTTGGTTTGAATTTTTACACACGTTTTTCAATGCTGTTTGTTCATTGATATACATCTGTTCTCTGTGGTAGAGGGTTAAGAAAAACATAAAATCAGAGATTTTTTTTTTGCAGAACGAAAGTTGCGGATGAAACAACTCTTGAGCGATTTAACTTTGTTCACAACAAAATTGTCAAAAGTTGTTAGGGAAGTTGTCATCACGTTTCATAGAGTTAAAAACAACTTTGACTAATTTTCCACAAACATCACAAAAAACATCTGTCTCTATTTGATATCGTTTTGTATCCACGTGTTCCACAACATCCGACAGTCCGTGTCGCGAAAGGAGGAAGGATTTCACAGAGCGTGTGTTGAGATATTTCCAGTGGATGGCTTTTTGTGAAAAGTTTTTGATTTTTTGTGTTCTGTGTTCTTCCTAGGGTCTTTCTTCTTTATTTTATCAGTAATTTTCCTTTTATCGACTGCCACTTTGATACATTAACTGTACAAATCTACTTTTTTTGTTTGTTTGTCTGTCTCACATTTTGTTCAGGTTTCTAGCTGAAAGATTCCACTCGAAATAAGGGAAAAATTGATGTTTTTTTTTTGTTGTTGTCCAGGTGCTACCGTACTATTTAACTGTGACTATTGCGAAATGCATGATGTGAGGCTGAAATCCCTTTTTTAAAACTATTTTTTTTCTCTGTAAAATGACAAACAAAGCGTTTTTCTCTATGGCCTGACCGATGAAACACAAAACGATTGGGTGTTGATAAATTGTTGTTATTGCAGGTGTGTGTGTGTGTTTCGGAATAAACATTGTTACTAGAGTTGAAATGTTTTGATTTTTGCAAAGTGAAAGGTAAAGAAAGAGGAGGAAGGGGAAAACAATTATTGTGTGTTTCTTATACACCTAATGCAACAACTGATGTGAATATTCAAGTTCTGTTTTCTGATACGGAGAATTATTAGGTCATACACTTGTGTTGTAGTTAAGGGCTAACTGCTGTTTGATTAGTACTGTACTGCTTTATGAGTTGTTAGAATGAGTGTGTTTTGTGTGTGTATCGTTGTGTAATAAAGGTATTGTTTGGATACTTCTTCTATGCTCTGCTTTTACTCTGTTAGACATCGTTATTTCAGATTTATTGTTTTCGTGCAATGTTGAATAAATATTCTTTGCTGTGGTGTAGTTTTGTATTTTGATGCCGTTCTACTTGCTGTAAATGATGCTTTAAGAATATTGTTTACACCTGAATAAATGTAGCAAGAAACAACCACGTCTCGTTGAATGTAAATAATTCTTTCTATGGTAAACTAAACCATTATAAGCACTCATTTATTTTATTTACCTTTCTTGCATTGCTACCCAATATTTTGACAAAAGAAAGGAAAAAATCTACAAGAAAATAGTTTTAAAAAACAATAGCGCTGATACAAATATTCGCCTCCGGCGATCTGTCTTACGCTATAATGCCTTACCACTAGTTTAACGTGAATTTCCTTCTCTTCATCTTATTCTGTTCAACTGCGATGCCTTTGTTTGTAATCATAAATTATCTCACACTGTGTTCCGCAATCCACGTTGCATCGAGTTTTCTTGTATTTTTCGGGGATATCTGTTTGTTAAAGTTTTTTTTGTAAATCGCTATAATTTGGATACATTATAGTCAGCAAACGTAAAACCTACAAACAATGAGAGGTAGGAAGGAGGCGGGAAATTTTGGAAATTAACCAAATAAAATTAGGAATGGGGAGAGTAGGGAGGGGAGGAAGGGAAAATAATAGTACAAAATAAGGCCGGTTACATCGACGACATGTTGTGCCGGCGGCCCTTCACTCGGCTGACCAGGTTGCAGATTTTCAGCGCCGGGCCCAGCTTCAGGCCCATGTACTTCATCATCATGTCACTGTTGAGCAGCAGAAGCGCTTTACCGTCGATTTCCTGCGCATGGTTGAACGTGTAAAAAGGGGGAAACAATGTTTTACTGTTTGTTTTTTTTTTAATAGATTAAAAATGTCTTATTTACAGAGTGAATAACCAAGTTACAATAATTTAATTTGATGTACAAAACAAAATTCCTACTCGAAACTAGGTATCCGAAGGCTTGATTGTTGAGGCAATTGCAAACCTCTTTTTACACCTTAGCTTCCATTCACCCCGGGATTCGAACTGGCGACCTTTGCATTGTTAGTCCAACTGCCTACCAGCGACTCCACTGGGACAGGACCCAGGGAGACGACTCCTCCTACACCTGAACTGAGCTAACGACCTAACCTCTAGTTTAGACCGGGACCAACATTTACTTCCCCATCTGACGGAAGGCATGATCAGACAAATCTTGTCTCGAAAAATGCCACCGGGACCTTCTGGAATCGAACCCAGGCCGACTGGGTGAGAGGCAACTACGCTTACCCCTAAACCACGGGTCCCTGTTCATGTGTGCGTGCGACGCATCCGCGGTAATTGTCGGTATAGTTACCTCCACAGTTCACGCACCTGATGCGCGCTTTGGTTTGCACTCCGTTGTCCCCCAAGTCCGCCTTGCACGACATTGCACACTCCTTTTGTATTCCATATAAAAATTCCAGTGGCAGTGCGTGGCCGAATTGCTTACGCTGTCCGCTTTGTAAGCGGATGATTCTGGGTTCGATTCCCATCTGCTCCAACCTTCCAACGGATGAGGAAGTAAAATGTCCTTGGTTTGTTGTTAGGCCGTTAAGTCATTCCAGGTGTAGGAGTCGTCTCCATGCCATAAGTACAAACAACACACCAAACCAAGCCTACTCCGGTGGAATCGCTGGCGGCGGTTGGACTCGCAATCCAAAGGTCGTCAGTTCAAACACTGGGGTGAAAAGTTCCTTGGAGTAGAAAGAGGTTTGGGTGCTCTCCAAATTCAAGCCTTCGGACTCCTAGGTTTGAGCAGAAACTTGCAATAGAGACCACAAAAGACCCGGGGGTCGTTAATGTGGATGGTTTGATTTTTTTTTTGATACAAATTCCATAAAAAAGAATTACCTTATAATGCAGAATCTTAAAACGAAGAATCTTGAAATTTAAAGAACGGATTTTGTTTTTTGCTTGAAATAAAATAAACCAAAAGAAGGCTAATAATTATCATTAAATTTTCTGGCAGGAACATTCCAAAAAATTAAAAAATTAAAACTCAAGCATTTTGAAACTCAGAACAATGAATTTTTAAAAATTCATGGTTCAAAAAACTAAAATTTAACAATTTAAAAGCCAAAAAATAAGGTTCAGATCATCACAAATTAAAATATTCAATTATGCTACATACAATTTCAAAAGTACAAATTTCTGAATCTATAAAACAAAGAAATTAAAGTTCAAAAACCAAAATTCGCAAATTTAGAATTTTTTTTTTTAAACAGTTTGTACTCTATTGTCCGAAATTGTCGCCTTAATTTCTGATCCAATCAAATATTTTTATCTTTCTTAAAACGGGCGTCCATCTTGTGGAGAGATAGTTGCTTATTATTATTATCAGTCGATCTCGAGCAGCTAATCGCGCGGTTGATGAGCATGTTTCGTAATGATTTTGAGGTTTTTTGTGTTGTTCTCTTTTTATAGTTTTCGATAGAAACGGGCCGAATTTTGTTGAGACAAGCAAGTCAAATTGCTCATTTTTTGATTATAGGACTTAATCAGTAAAGTAAAGGTAAACATTGAGTGATTTCGCTCACTCTCATGGACATTGACATAAGGTGTGATAAAGAATACATTCAACGTTTACATTTGTTTATAGAACCTCATAAAAAAATTCGAGATAATTAAATCTTAATATAGAGCAATTCCAGCTCAAATCAGGATTTTTTCTGGTACTTTTGTACCCGACCCTCTCAAATTTCAATGAAACTTTTCAGACATGTTATCCTAGGCCTATATAAGCCATTTTTGTGTATATGGAGCCAATTGTTCTCGAAAATAACATTTGAGAAGGGCGTTAGTTATTTAAATATATTTTTATTTTGTAATTTAAAAATGTCTATATCTCCAAGCCGTTGCATCGTACCAAAAAGTGGTCAAAGACAAACTGAAAAAAATACACTGAAAGAAAAATACACACCACTTCCATGAGATTTTTCAATTTTTAAGTTGAAAGTTAAATTTGAAGGTGATGTCACGATTTTTTTTCGTTCAAAATGTTTGAGAAAATAGCCTAAAATGTTACAAAAAGACTCACGAAAATGCAGGTATGTATGTCACCCCTAAAAAAATACAAAAATCATTAACTAAAACTGTTTTTTTGAAAAGTGGTCTAAAAGTCAACATTTCCAAAAAACTGATAGTGGGAATCGATTCCCCAGACAATTTTACATAAAAGTCTCCGTATTGACCATTGTCCTATGTCCAATCCTTGTAAAGATACAGCGGTTTAAAAAATAAAAATGTTGAAAAATTAGGTTTTTTGATGGTTTTTTGCAATTTCTAAATGACAGACTTGATTTTTCAATCTCGAAAATATTTTTACCGGAAAGCTCGTCCAATTTCCTATAAGTTTGCCTTTAACAGCATTTGAATTGGATGTATGGGCTTACAGATATAAGCTTAATTACATTGCTCATAACTGAAGATGGTATTTTTTCCAGTGCTTGCTTAAATAAGCTTACGTAAATATTAAAACCAGTCAAATTAAAAAGCTGTCAGAGCCAAACTTATAGAAAATTGGACGAGCTTTCCGGTAAAAATATTTTCTAGACTGAAAAATCAAGTCTGTCATTCAGAAATTGCAAAAAACCATCAAAAAACCTATTTTTTCAACATTTTTATTTTTAAAACCGCTGTATCTTTACAAGGATTGGACATAGGACAATGGTCAATACGAAGACTTTTATGTAAAATTGTCTGGGGAATCGATTCCCACTATCAGTTTTTTGGGAATTTTGACGTTTAGACCACTTTTCAAAAAAAAAAAACAGTTTTAGTTAATGATTTTTGTATTTTTTTAGGAGAGACATACCATCCTGCATTTTTCGTGAGTCTTTTTGTAACATTTTAGGCTATTTCCTCAAAAATTTTGAACGAAAAAAAAAATCGTTACATCACCTTCAAATTTAACTTTTAAACTAAAAAATTTAAAAATCTCATGGAAGTGGCGTTTATTTTTCTTTCAGTGTATTTTTTTTCAGAAAGCCCGTCCAATTTCCTACAAGTTTGTCTTTGACCACTTTTTGATACGATGCAACGGCTTCGAGATATAGACATCTTAAAATACAAAATAAAAATATATTTAAATAACTTACGCCCTTCTCAAATGTTATTTTCGAGTACAATTGGCTCCATATACACAAAAATGGCTTATATAGGCCTAAGAAAAAAAAGAAGTTTCATTGAAATCGGAGAGGGTCGGGTACAAAAGTACCAGAAAACCTCCTGATTTGAGCTGGAATTGCTCTATAGCTAACATTCCCGTCCACTTCCCAGTGACTCTACCTCTGGCCGTAGCCATTTGAAAAGTTGCGAAGCAAGGAAAGATGGCTCCCACTCATCTTCTACGGCTCGTGGATGTAACTTATGGAGGTCTTGGCCAACAACGGAGTAGCAACTCCGGCGATAAAAACGACACGTTCTGGTTGATAGGTCGAAAAATTTAAATATTTTTTTTATTGGTCTAAAAAAAAAAACTCAATTTCTAATCCGAATCTGTAGTAAAATGTGTGTTTGTTTTGAAATGGTTTTGGTCACTAGCGTGCCCAGGTCCTCAAGGAAGGTGGGGCAAAAATATTAGAGTTTTGAAAATTTCGTCGTTTATGGACACCCCCTGCCCAATTTTAGAACAAATTTCCGAGGATGGTGGGGCAACTGCCCCATGTTGCCCCACCCTGGGCACGTTAGTGGTTTTGGTATCATTCCAAATTTCTTGACGTTGCATTTCTTGTCTTATGAATTTAAATTTATAAGGTTTTATAAGTTATTTTGAATTACACAATTTTAAAATTTTAGAATGTAAGAGTTCAATGTATTATAATTTACAAATAAAAAAAAATCGGAATTTTCCTTTTTTGTATTTTTTTGTTCTATTCCTATTGAATTCCAAAATTTTTAGAATTCTTCTATTTTTTAATTTGGGTTTTATTTTTAATTTTTTTATTTTAGCATATTGAATTTGGGAATGTAAAATGATTATGATATTAATAATAGATGGCGTAGATTACGACATAAAATGTTGGTATCTTCGACAAAATTGCTTTAATTGCTTTCTAGATGAGAGAAAAAACATCCAGACACCAAAACATCACCATTTTTCGGAAAATTTTATTTTCCAATTAATTTTAGGATCTTGATCACTGTGCAACGTTTTTATCAAAATCGCAAAAAAAAAAAGCAAAATAACCCCCAAACCAAAAATCTCTACTCACATGCTTCCGAAACAGATCGGCGTGCACCGCCAGCGACGGGTCCTGCGCCGCGATAAAGTGTATCACCTCCTCAATCGTCCAGTCACTGGTTTGTCCGCGTGGCATCTGTGGCACCGCCGCCGGCGTGACCACAGCCGTCGCCACCGTCGAAGTGCCGGTTCCCGCGGCCGGAACCATCGTGTTGGGAATTGCGAGAGGCGTCGTCGTCGCGGTAGCGACGCTTATCGTCGGTATAACGACCGCTGGCGCCGCCGCCACCGCCGACGAGGACGCCGAACCGAAGGGAATCGGGGCCAGGGCGGGCGGGATAATCGTACTAGCGGTGACTAGCAAGGGGGGTGTTGGGACTGCGGGGGGTGTCGGTACGGGGGCGATGTTCGCTGTGGGCGTTACGTGAGTCGCCGCCGGAGAGGTGGTGGCCTGAGCGGGGGATAGAGCGGACGCTGACGAGGAAGCGGCGGCGATTGCGGCGGCAGCTGCCGGAGCGTTGGACTCCGTTTTGACCGCGATGCTGGGTGGGGTAGGCGCGGTCAACGTGGCCAGCGGTGGCACGACCATCGTGGATGACGGCGTCGGTTGAACGGTGGCTGAAAGGTTGAGGGTTTTTGTTTTGGAGGGTAGTTTAAAGGGGGTTTTGGGTTTGCTCTTACCAACGCTGACGCTGGCGGCCACGGGAGACGAGGGTGGTGGCGGCGAGGACGAACTTGGTTCGTTGTTAGTGGTTGACGTTGCCGTCTGCTGCTCGACCGCTTTCCGCTTGGGCGATGGACTTCGGGGATGGTCCTGTTGTTGCTGGGATTCCCGCGAGGTTGCTGCGGCCTTCGGTGAGGACGCAGCTGTCGGCGGTGGACTCGCCGATCGTACGGTTGGTTCGGTTTTGATGGGTCTCTTCAGCGGGGGTGAGTGTACCAAACAATCGTCGCACTGTTCCGGGCCGGGTTCCAGCGTGATCAAGTGACTGCATGCCCTGCATGTCGTGCACAGGATCTCCAGAAACTGCGACAGACCGTTGTTTTCCTTCTGTCGGATGTAGGCAGGGATTTTGACGGTGAAGTTCTTGCCGGCGGCCTGCACGATGTGAACCTCTCCCTCGAGGGCAAACAACAGTGGAGACAGCTGCGAGTGATCCTTGGAAGCGTCCAGCACTGCCTGAATGCAGATCTTCGCCAGCGTGTGATGATTCGGTGCCGTCAACATCGCCGGAAGCTTGGAGCAATTGATCAGCGGGCCGCCCTTGCACCGACTGTGGAAATGTGCCGTCACTGGGCTTGCCGGCATCATCGAGTCCGGTTCGGAGATCATGGCAAACGAACGCGATCCCTTCGAGCGGGTACTGCTGCCGTCCATTTTGTTCTTCTGACCTGGCGGCTGCATCGGATGGCAACTTCTGGCACACCAACCCACCGGGAAGATATCCCGCGAATCGTACCGGCACCAGTAATCGAACGCACCTCGCCACCCATCGAACGTCACGTGGATCTGATCCTCCTTGACCGCGTCCACCGTTGCACAGCAAATCAGCTGCGGATTCTTCTTATCTACGGCCTCCAACTTTTGGCCAACCTGTTGAAGAGTTAGAGAAAGAAACAATTACAATTTAACCACCCCTCCACCTATCCGCTCGACAAACCTGAAACAAATTGCACTTGGGCGTGGGCGGTTCCGGCATGAAGACGTGCGCCGGTGCCATCGTGGCCCCGTTCAGCGTCTTGAGCAGAAACGTCGGCCAGCTGCTGGCGTTCATCCGGAAGCCGAGCGGGGGCTGCAGCATCTCGCCCGTCTGCTCGCAGTGCCCAATCGGGTGGATCTCGTTCGAGTCGACCAGCCGCCAGAAGTCGTTCTTGTTGTCGCTGCCGTCGAGCCGGAGCCGTAGCCGCGAACCCAGCACTCCGACCACGCTGGCGATGCAGGTCGAGGTGACGTTGCGCGGGTCGAGCGCTTCCAGCTTCATGCCGATCTTGAACTCGTTCGAAGGCGGCACGACGGCCTGCTTGAAGCACTCGGCCGGCGCCGGGACGCTGCCCGAATCGCGCAGGTACTCGGTCCAGTCGAACACGTGAAAGCTTTCGTACTGGAAGGGACCGGTCGTGGTGGTGGTGCTGACCTGTGGGAAGGCATAGGATGATAATTTAGTGTATTTGTATTTAGGAAAATGCAGTTGTACGACTAAATATTAAAAAAAAAGAGTCCATAGACTGGTTAATCTTTAGGGGGTACAATCCGAGGTCAAAAACCCCTACAACCTTTAGCTTGTTATAGCTATAGAAGTACCGGTATTAACTAAAAGGAGTTTTTGGAAGACAGACCCACTGAAGCTTAGCGGGTATGATCTGGGGTCCAAAACCGCTGACCTCTGACCTTAACTTCAGAGAGTTCTTCGATGACCCGTAACATCCCAATATAAGCTACACGCACTGCCCGGGCAGACGGTAATAACAAAATTCATGCCATTTCAATAACAAATACTGTTAAAATAAGAAAAGTGCTATGGAATCTTCTTGAAAAGTCCATTTTTGCATAAGGATTTAATAACAGTTTATGTTATCATAACAAAATTTGTTATTGTTCTGATATTGGTTGAAAGCCAAAACAACTTTAGAATAACATTTTTTGTTATGGAAGAATATCTTCAAATGTTATTGGGATGATCGGATTAGTTGTTAAAATAACAAAAAATAATAACAAAGATTTGTTCGAAGAATAACTATAAATGTTATGAGTCTGTTATTACAATAACAATCCAACAACAAAAAATTCATAACAACGAATAACAAATCTTGTTATAAATAACATAAAATGTTATTGGCATAATATTTTCAAATATCAAACAATTTTATTCCCAAGTTATTTCCGTCTGCTCGGGTGTAGCCTTCCATTCTCACTGTAGCCGAATGGATAGGACCTGTTGTCAAAATCTTGAAAATTCGACTTGTTGAATACCCGGAAGTTTCGAATGACCCAGGGCATCCCAGATGTACCAAAATCATGCTAGCATAACATAACTAAACAAAATGCAATTCATATATTTTTAAAACATTCCCAAACATTATTTAAAACTAAGGATTCTCGATATAAGTCGAAATTCCAGGGTGGCCACTCAAACCCATTTTCGAATTCCCGACTTTTCCAGAACCACAAATAAAAGGCATTTATTACTCAAATCATGATTGCAAATCAGAAACATTTCATGAAAAAAAGTTAATAATAACCATCGAACACAATTTTTAAAAATCGAACTATATTTCTAAATAAATTTAAAAAAAAAATCAAGGTATTGAAAATTTAAGAAAAAATAACAATTAATTTATTTAAAAAATACTTCAATAAATCACTCATAATTTAAATTCAGGGAGAAAACATTTAACAATCAGATTTAATAAATAATTCAGAGCAATGCATACAACTTCATAGTATATTTATTGAATTTTCAAACATAAAGTTTTTTTTTTACAGTTTGAACTAAAAATAATTGAAATGATAAAAAGCAAAAAAAAAAACTGATAATATTTTTATTTTTTTAATAAAAACCCGCTCAACATGGTGAATAACTTCATTTTTCTTTTTAAAAAACAAAGCATCTCGGAATTCTTGAGGAATTCACTAAAAATTATTTTTTCAGGTTTCCTTTTAAATTTAGTAGATTTTTTTTACTTAATTTTTCAAATCAAAACAGTAATCATGGTTATATTACATTTGGGAATGGGTGCATATTTGATGGCAAAAGAAAAATGCGAAATTTTACCTCTAAAAATGTGTAAATTCACCACTATTTCAGTGTTTTGTCACTCTTCCAGTCTTAATGTAGGCAATATTACATAATAAGAGAGGTTACACCTTCCAAATTTACACAATTTTCAACTGTAAATGTTGATTCATCATGTTGTATTCAACAAAAAAAATAATTACAGGTCAAGGTTTAACATTTCAATGAAAAAGAGTTTTAAAATGCAGTTTACACCAGTGCAGTCATTTTGCAATCATTAGTTAAAATTTTTTTTTGCGTTCATCGGAATTTCAAAGTTTTGAAAAATATTTGCAACGGCCTAACTACAAAAAATTCTTTTGCAAAACTGATGTTGGACGATTCCACTTGTTTTACAATATTCAAGCAATGTAAAATAGATCATAATCGTTGAAATAGATTGAAATAGTGGAACAAACCTTGAATTTTTGTGCTTAAAAAGAATTGAATGCAATAGAAATGACAATACCTGGGTGCAGAATAGTGGTTCGCAAAGCGGCCTCAATTTAGAACTGTCAAAGCGGAACCAATTTACTGTTTGCAAAATGCTACCAAGAAGTGGCAAGTATTGTGATCGATCTATAATTTATTTTGGTTTGTCATCACGTGGAAAACAAAAAAGGCCTCTTTTGGCTTCCCATCGTTTAGTCTACGAAGAAAAAAAGCGCGAAGCACTTAATTTTTCAGCGAAATCTGTAATATCAACAGATTCAAAATTATTCAAAACAATTCACTTCAGCAGCAAAAAATATGTCACGCTTGAGCTTGAACATAGCCTTCTACTTTGTTTATGTTTACAGCTGTAGTGCAGCTGTATTAGTGGGAAGCAGTGGGGAGCAGTGCTGAAAATGTCAGGAGTCATGACGCGAAAATCGGCGACGCTGACACGAATTTTTCAGATCCAGTCACCGAACCGCAAAACCGTGACATAAACAAACCCCGCGCAGTCATGAGTGCCCTAGCTCATTTAGCAGCATCAATGCGAGGCAGTAGTCGACCAAAGCTCATTCGACGTTACACGCACACACATAAAGAAACAAGTTTTTACACAAAAAGTTTGTATTTATGCGTGGAAATGTATTTTTGAATATAAGTTATGGTTGTTTGAAGTGTTTTGCACAGTCTTGAACCATTCAATTGTTTAAAAATAGTCAAAATAGTGTTTAAAGAGGATTTTACGAGTCAGTCATATGACACGAATTGAGTGAGTGTAGCTCATTTTTTCACGTCTCGAATTCTCCAGCAGCCGACCGGCACAAGTCAGGCGGCAGTGGTTGAACGGACACAGTAGGCTCACAGTCACATGCTAGCAGTGAACCAACCGGACCCTAAGATGACAGTTTTCGTGAGTTGCGCGTATTCACCGACAGATGGCAAGTGGGCCTCGTCGGAGTCCACCCATCAAATACGAAACTCAAAATTTGCAAAGAAAACTTTTTTTTCGTGACGGCTTTTGCGGCACTCTTATTCAACTGTTCTAGACTAATATTTGAACGTGGCGTATCTCTAAACAAGTTTTTAAAGAAAATGATTCCAGAATGCTTATTTTGTCGTTTGAAACCAAAACAAGGCAAAAACTATATTTATTTAAATTATTCACCATTTTCAAATGTTTGGCTAGTTAATATCGAAGGCCGCCATCTTAGGCCCACTGGGCCCACAAAACTGGGTACGCTCAGTTTGTATGGGAGCTGTCAACATGCTCCCGGGCTGCAGTGAACTGACATTTTGGTTTGCTTCATGTGTACGCTGGGTTGGAAACTTTTTGCAGGCCTGGTGGGGAGCTTTCGAAAATCACGTTACGCAGTCTGTCTTTTCAGCACCCAGGACAATACATACAAAAATGGTAAGTAAATATTCAAAAATCTGTAACTTTTCAAGGATTTTTTTGATTTATTTGGTGTCTTTGGCAAAGTTGTATGTATTGATGACGACTGTTAATAAAAAATAGGTACACGGAAAAAATGTGATTTTTTAATTAACTTTTTTTTTCACAAAAAAAAACAATTTCCTCAAATCCGTATTTTTTTTCTTTGAAACTTTTTTATATGTTCGACATTAGAAAATGGAGGGTGTTTGGATGAGACTTAAAACAAATCAATTTTGAAATTGTAGCAAATTTTCTGAACTTTTCGAAAAAAATATTTTCAGGAATTGACAATTTTGGACACTATTTTAAAAAATCAAAAAACCGGAATTTTTCGGACAAAATTTAATTTTGAATGGCTATATTTTGAAAACGGTGCACTTAATCAAAAAAATTACTACTTTTAGTACTTTTCGAATGCAAATTTTAAACTATTTAAAAAAAATCATAACTCGTCGGCAAAATTTTGGTCAGCCTTCTTAATGGCTTAAAAGATGCAGGGTTTTGTACCCTAAAACATATCAAAAAATTTCAAATATTAAAAAACACGGATTTTGGGAAAATTATTTTTTGTGAAAAAAAGAAAATAAAAAAAATCCTCAATTTTTTCCGACTGCCTATTTTTTCTGAATAGTCCTCATCAATACCTACAACTTTTCCGAAGACACCGAATCAATCAAAAAAATTCTTGAAAATTTACAGATTTTTGCATGAACAGCTGCCAAAATTGTATGGAAACTTGTATGGATGAACCAATGACACCAAATTACTTCTTTGGTCATAGCACGGGATTGAAACTCGTCTGAAAAACCTGTATCATTTTCTCATTCGAAACAGTGGCGCCACGTGGTGGTAGTTGCCCTGTTTATTACACTGTGAAATTATCCATGGCCAATCCAAGGAACCAGAAGGTGACAACAGAAATGTCCGTCCAAAAGGGGTGCTGCAAAAAAACTTATTATTTTTAACAAATTTTCGAACAAATCAGCAACGAATTACATGTTTGACAGTTGAACTACACTTAAATGTTGGTTTTGTTATTTGTTTTTGCAAAACCGCATATTTTTAACGAAAGTGCCAAAAATATTCGTAATCACCTTTTGCCTCTTGGTGGCGCTTTGTGTTAGTATGTGTGTGGTCGATGTTTGCGGACGTGCACGCAGAACACAGAACAGTGAGAAATAGCGAAAATGCCTCACTTCCTTCTGCTACAAGTCGCCATATTGAAATTGCTTGAAGATTCATACCCGTGGTCATAGGGAAGGCCCCCACAAAGTTTGAGCCAAATCAAAAAATATAAGTAAAATCCATTTCCGGGTTTTGGTGGAGAATTGCTCAATCCCAGAGTTTTTTTATATGTCATATAAACATATGAAACACAATAGCTTATAGGACCTTTTTTTTTTAAAAAAAAAACTCTAGAATTTTGCAAAATATTTCAAAATTATTTATGAATTAGAAATATTTTTAATTTTTTTATGCTTGAGATCCGACTCTTCCCAACTTTTTGACAAAAAAATAACAAGTCTGGAGGAAAATTTGAAAAGGGCTCATAATCATTTGGCAGCTTCCAAGACAACAGGAAACTATTTAACAAAACCCACAGTTTCCAGCTATTGTTTTATACTCTATACTGTTTTATAGAGTTTTGCGAGAAATTTACCTGTTGTCTCTTGATTTGCAAAATAGGTTCAGCGTTCAAAATGCTTATCCGACTTTTTTCGTTTTTTTTGTGCGGATTTTTGCGAATTCTCGATATTCTCCCAAATTTGTAACTTGAGTGGCCACCATAGAATTCTCAATTTAAGTCATTAATACTCTTATATCAAATGATTTTCGGTTCAAACAGTGAAATTAGTGAAGAGAGTTTGAAAAAAAAACCCGGATTGAGCGAATTTTACCTTTCCCTTCTCTTTTTTCAGAAAAATCTGTCAAAGATGATCTAGTAGTTCCGCGATGAACCAACGTGACACGAGCATCAACACGTCATGATGCTAATTTATTTGGTAAAAGTTTTGAATATATTTGCTTGCGGAGTCAAATTCGTGGTCGATTTGATCCGTAACATTGTAATGAGAACCAGAAGTTCCACAAATCAGGAATTGAAGTATGTTACTCGATTGGATTTCACAAGAACGAATAATAATTCCTAATTTTGATTTCAGTGTGAGAAATAGTCCCAGCACTAGCAAAAAATCACGAAATATTTTAATGAGCAACATAAGCGACCTCGTAGAAAGGTTCAACTCGATTGCCCTACAAGAAGGCAGCTATCCGGAACTTACTGCTGAGCAAGAAGAAGAGATCGAGAAAGCTCTCCATGGTGGACCAAACACAGATGTAATGTTTCTTCCTTTTAACCAATAGCTGACCTAACCAAACCGCCCTCTCCATTGCAGACCATCATAACTCGCTTCCACCTGATCATAACCCGCGCCGATTTGAGCACCCTGGCCGGGGACAACCGCCTAAACGATCAAATCATCAACTTCTACCTGAATCTCCTTGTGGAACGCAACGCCACCGACCCGCACCTGCCCCGACTCTACGCCATGAACACATTCTTCGTGCCGAAACTGCTCTCCTCGGGCCACGCGGCCCTGCGCCGCTGGACGCGCAAGGTTGACCTGTTCGCGCACGATCTGATCCTGGTCCCGGTACACATCGCCGGCCTAGATCACTGGTGTATGGCGATCGTGGACCTGGGCCAGCACACCATCCGGTACTACGACTCGCTGGGAGGCGGGCGGCCCAACCATCAAGTTATGGACGCGCTGGAACGGTACCTGCGCGAAGAATCGCTGGACAAGCGGGGGAAACCGCTGGAGAGGCCGGATTATGAGAAGCGTCACATGCGGGAGTGTCCCCGGCAGGAATATAGCAACGACTGTGGCGTGTTTAGCTGTGCGTTTGCGGAACATGAAGCGCGAAAGGTTGCGGTGAAGGGATTCGGGCAGGCCCAGATGGCGTACTTTAGGCGAAAGATGGTGTATGAGATTTCGAAGGGACGACTGCTAACTTGATTTGGGCGTTCAAAGAAAGGATTTGGAATTTCAGATTGTGTGCTCTCATTTTTTTTTAATCTTAGGAAACTAACCAAAGACGCAAGCCAATATATTTCAAGAGGTTTTGGTCCGATACTTAATCTGTATTCAGAGTTGTGTGACGATTGTTGATTAGTTTTATTCATTTTTTGAGATAACAAAATATTAAAACTCTATTAATTTCAACTTTTTGAAAAATGTATTTTCTCTTAATGACAGCGCCTTGAAAGCAGCAGCGATTAACCGCCTTAATTGGGTCCTAAAATGAAGCTTAGATTGCTTATATTATTGTTAACAGCGATAAAGCTTATTTTTCTGAGTACAATGACCCTTTGTACGACCACAAAAGGTTTAAAATGGATTTTTAAATCAATTTTGAAAAATTAACCTCTTGGTCCTTCTTGACAGAAAAGCTCCTACTTGACAGCTCGGGCTCGAGGCTTAGGGCTTTAGTACCCAATTGTCATTACAAATGCTGAAGAAAAAAAAATCGGCTCTCTGATGAAGTGAAAAAATAAATTGCAATTGTTTGGGCTAGAGCGTCCAATTTCCCGGGGTTACAAAATTCCCGGGAAACGGGAAATTTTCAGCAAATTTCCCAGAAAATCCCGGGAATTCCCGGGAAATTTGAAATTTATCGAAATTTGTTCTGATCCTGGTATAAATAACTATTTTGCAACAAAATATTATAAAATAGCAACTATAATGATCAAAAAAGTGTTTGGTTCCATTAATGCCGAGGCTGCTTGTAAAAAAATACAATTTCAAGAAAATATATAAAATTTTCTAAATATATAAGCTGTCTTTCAATTCGTTCAAAATATCCAAAAATAATGATTAGTATTTTGTATTGATAATAAGTAGCTAGGTATAATTTTTTTAAATCCCAAACAGTGAGTAAAATTAATCCATGCTCCAAAACGATAGAATTGCTTTTGTCTCTTTGAACAGTTAGAAAGAATATGTTAAAGAATAAAATTGATGATTTAGCTGAAATGAAAAAAAAAATCATGCAGCAAATATGTTATTCATGGCAAAACATTAAAATGAAAAAAATAATAATAAAGAAATTGTGTTTTTCATGGCAAACATTTTATCCAGAACAAATCTTACTGGTTAAATCTCATGAATCTTCTTCTTCTATATATATAAAAAATTTCGATGGTTTTGTTCGAACGCGTATCAGTTGAACACGAAAGGTCGGATCGGAGCGCTCTTTGCTGCGTTGGATTCGTATAAGCCCAAGGAAGGTTTTTACACTAATAAGTTGACACTTTGGCCACTCTGAAACCGATTCCGGAAAATCTGCAGATTGTATGGAGAAGCTGCGTAAAATCAAATTTTGATCACAGGAGGCTGAGCATGAGCATGAGCATGGTTGACTGCCAATGAGCTGCTACTCCGTTATTGACAGATCAGCTGAAGTTAAACAATGAATCAAAAATGATCAGTGGGAGCCAACCATCCGTTCACTGTTTAACCTCTGAAGATCCCTACTTTATTAGTCAATACCGGCGCCCACAAATTTTGATCACAGGAGGCTGAATTAGCAAACAAACAAGAAACGTCAGGAAACCAAAAAAGGGCAGGACGAAGTTTGCCGGGAAGAACTTGTAAATATATAATAGCCTGTCCCATTTTGAGGTCATGTCGAGGAATTTCAGGTGCTCACTTCTTAAATGATAGATTATGATGTTAGGAAAAAAAAATACTTTTTCGCACCCCCTAGTCGATTTACTGAAAAAGTCACTTTTTTGAATAAATTTTCTAAAATCGCTTGGAATCAATACAAAAACTGATTCGATCTGGTGAGTATTATCTTCAAACGAAAGGCTTTTGTCCATAGATTAAGATGCACTATCAATATTGGACCAAAACCTAAGTTTTTGGACTCTCTCAGGCGGATTTATGTCGCATTTTTTCGAAACTTTTTTCAGAAATGCTCATTTAATTTAGGGTAGCCTATTTTTCCAAGTAAAACCAATACATGCAGCTTGTAGGAAATTTCATGGCGAACATTTTTCTCTCTGAGAAAATGCAATTTCGACACTTCAGAGCCGAGAGTTTTAGCGAGAAAAAAGTACCAATTTTCAAAATTTCTCAGAATTCAGAAGCAAGGCCTACTAATTACACGATGTTGCAAGCATGTGTCGCAAAGGTCAGGGTATGCTTTCTTATAGTAATTTTGGCCGCTGAATCCGAATCTGAAATCAAATTTCGTGTAAACAGTGATGTTTTGTAGCTACATCCTTTTGGAATGTTATTTGCGTGATTAAATCGCTGCAATTCAAATTGTTATTTTACTCCCAGATCTGCTAAATGTAAAAAGGTGAAGATTCTCTATGAAAATCGCATACAAACTTAGATGCTAAAGAGCTTCAATGAATCCTGAACCAAATTTGCTGAAATTTTCAGGGGAGCTTCTGTAGACATAGAACAATGATTTTATCAACAATGCAACGGTCTAGCTGACATTTTTGCATTTCCAAGGGGCCATGAACCACACTACCCTTACACCTACATCTCACCCTTGCTCTGAGTCAGTACGAGCAACACGCTAGAACACGCTTTGAGTGTTCGTGCCAGGCATGCACATCTTTTTTTGCGGTTACGCATTTTAACTCGGCCGGGGGTGGTATTGCGCGTATTCCCGAAAAAGACACGCGGCATACCAGCCTCGAAACGACGCGCCGCACTTCGAATTGCATGGCATTGTTGCCGGGAATGTTTTTTATTGCACCAAAAGTGCAGAAAATTGCTGGCAACAGTGTCTGCGGCACATTCTGAAATGCCGCGCGGCGTGTACCTTCGAGAGAAACGGACAATACATTACGTAGGGTTTTTGATGTAAGTATAAGCGCCTAACCATTTATAGTGTGCCTATCAATTTTCAGTAAAGCAAAAACTGTTATATTTTTAGTTTGAATTCAAAAACTAGTTGTTATTTTACTGTGTATTGTTTTCTCCTGAAATCTTCCCTATTGTTGAGTTGTGCTATTTCTTTTGTCGCGGTGTTTTGTTACAATATTTTGGTCCTAAGCATTTTATAAAAGTTTTCCAAAAGTACAATACTCCCATACTATGCCTCTACGCATTTTTTTTTTTACAATTTTGATTTATTTTGTTGTTTAAGCATTACTTGTGTGAAGTTACTATCCTAAGCTGAGATGTGGACTACCTTTCAACAGCTGATTAATTCAAAGTTGGGAACAGAGTTTGCGGGTGCTTGAAGAATCGAGTAAATCTACTGAAGGAAAAAAGTTACAAAATAACCTTCGAATTAGCTAATAGCATGAAAAAATTGATCGGTAAAATGTACTGATAGGAGGTGGTAGAATAGGTCAAATACTACCAAAAACAAAGAAAAACTAAACAAGATAAATGCAAATTAAAATACTAAAAATGAAACAAGAAAAACATAAAACAGGAGAATTAACGTTTTTCGTAGAACAAAAGTTTTTCAAAATTACCTCCTAAACACGGGAAAAATAAAAATGTTCGAAAAAAAAATTCGGACGCGTCGATTGATGTATAAATGTTGGTACTTTAGTCGAATTTTATGTGCTTTTACATAAAAAAAAGTTTCCGTACAGGGGGGTAACTACGGACAAATGAGCGGCCGTGGCTGACTGGTTCGCTTTGTAAGCGAATGGTTCTGGGTTCGATTCCCATCTGCTTCCAACGAGAAAGTTAAGAACACATAAATTTGAAATGATGAATATGAACGAAAAATCAAAGTCGCTCGAGGCGGGGTTCGATCCTCCGCCCTTTGGATTGGTAAGCAAAAATGCTAACCACTGCGCCATGACGACTTGGTGAGCGTGGACTGGAATTAGGAATACTGTTACAGAGAGCGAGTTGTGGCGCTATAACCACGGCAAATAGTGTCCAGGGCATTCGTCGAAATACAATGTCCCATCCCAGAGGGTCCCGGAGTACCAAACCTTCTTAGCATGGTGCTCCCAACGAATACAACCAAAATCACGGAGCGTATGGTGGTGTGTCCCCACGCTTCTTCCTCCTCTGTCGATTCAGGATTGTGTTGTTGTTCGAACACTCAGTGCTCAAACTCAACCCAATTACGAGTCATCTCTGCGATACGGCTTTACGCAGTAGGCCTGGCCGCTTTAACGCTTGTGATGTTTCAATGCATTCTAATGCAATGGCGCACTACAAATGTTAATAAATGACAAGAAGAGTGCTAGGCGTCATCTAACCTAAGGCACTCTCCAGGATCACTTCGAAAGATTGGCTGTGCTAGGGTCTGATTAGATTAGATTAGATTAGGGGGGTAACTACGGACAAATATTTGACTCACTGTACGAAACTGTATAGATGCCGTCAAGGATCGCAAGGCAAGAGACAGGATCAACGCCACAATTTCTGTCACGTGAATGAGTCCAAGACACCCAAGCTTGGGAAGCACTCGAAGCCGCATTCGAGGACGCGAGACTGACCCGGAGGACCGGCTTGATTAGGAAGATCGGGCCAACACACCTGGAGGACTGCTCGTCCATGGAGAAGTTCGTCAACACGGTGATGTCAACCAGCTGTGTGGTATCGGAATGGTTATTCCAAAGGATTAACCTGACGAGATTGCCGGAATTATACCGCCCAATGATCTTGGCTCTGGATGATTCCGGATACTCAATCGAAACGAAGTTGCTGCAGGAGCAGGAACGCAATTCTGAGCAGAAACGGTCAACGCTGACGCTGACAGATGTTCGGACACATTGCGAAGGACTTGATGTACCGTACTGTCAATGAAGACGACCACTGGTACTTTGATTCGGAGGCTTTCAACCATTTGGCGTAGTGGACGAAATCGTTGGACAACCTGGAGAACTACAGTGGATCAAGATCAACCGAGCTTTACCGATTTACGAGGAAAGGCAAAGCTGCATCAAGCTCGTGGACGGCAACAAGATCGGGAAGCGGACGTAGCACATCGAAACCCGATACTTTTACGTTCGCGACCTGAAGGCGAAGAAAATGGTCGATCTGTAGTCCTGCCCAACTGAGAAGATGTTGACAGACACTCTAACGAAGCCGTTCCAGAAACTGCGGATAAATATGCTGCAAGAAGAAATCGGTCTACTACCGGATCTCGTCGAGGAGGAGTCATTGAAGTAGACGAAGTCAGATCATAGTAGAGTTTGTATAGGGTATAGGGGAGTCTGAGGTGTAAAGGGACCACAGTCCGAAATAAAATTAAATCTATTCCAATTGAGTCTGGGAGGTGAGATTGGGTAATACAGAAAAGCAGAAATTTGTATGACTCAATCTCACCCCCAGACCCAATGTTACCCCTGATGACGGTAGTTCAGTCTCTGGCTAATCTCCCAAAAACAATATGGGTTTTAAACTTCATGTGGTGGCCACATCTTAAGCAATGACCGGTTTCTTAAGCACTAAGCAATTTCTAAACCAACTTACCGGACTAATCCTGGTGGGCACCGCTGGCTCACTGCCGGGTGAATTATTTCCATTACTCCTCCGGGTGCTGCTACCATTGCCGGTTCCATTGCCATTACTTCCAGCCCCGTTGCTGCTGCTGGTGCTACCGTTGTTATTGTTGTTTCCATTTATCTTGGGACTGCTGCCGGTGGCCGTCGGCGCCACCGAGGTCGACGAAGGACTCGCACTCGCGTCCGACGGCGACTGCGGAGCGGTACCGGTCGCCGCGGCCAGCGCCTTCTTCTGGTGCTTCTTCATGCAGAACGTCGAGCAAAAGTTGGGTTTGGGCGCGTTCGCTCGTATCACATTATCGCACTGGATGCAGGCGCCCTTGCTGTACGCCTTGCGGAACTCGAGGATGCACGTCTCCGAGCAAAACTCCTTCTTGCCGTTCTGCGTCGGCAGGACGTACTTGAGCGGAGTTTTGGCCTCGCCGCACCAGATGCAGGTCGCGGTGCTGCTGGTGGCGGACGTTCCGTTGCTTCCGGCCGATGTGGACGTCGAACTGCTGCTACCGACGGTCAGTTTGCGTGGTGTCCGACCACCGGAACCACCTCCGCCGCCGCCGGACGAACTTCGGCGCTGCTGCTCCTGGCTGCTGGCCACGTCCCCGCTGCTGCTGCTGGTAATGTTATTGTTGCTGTTGCTACCCGGTGACGAACTTCCAGCTGCGGACATCACAAACCCCCAAAAACAACACACTGAGTCACGGCCAGCTTTTTATCTGTACAATTCTTCCACGTCCCCGGACCCCGGTCACTTGCGCAGTTTCCCTCTGGTCCAAATCTAGGACACGACGTCCCTCCGCGCGAGGTTCCACCGCAACTTTCAAACTTTTTCACCCGCGGGAATCGATTTCTTGACACTACACACTCCCGTCCCCGTTGCCACCTTCTCCTCCTCCTCCTGCAAGTTTCGGCTGGTGTTCTGCGGCGGTTCGCGTTTTTTCACATCGCGCTCGAAACTTTTTTCCACAATACGTACAATTTTGTTGAAGGAACGCGCGCAATGGCCGCCTAAAACACTCCACCCCGGGAACTTGCGGACACTCCCGAAAGCCGCTACGGGAAATGCTAATCGGTCCAGCACGAGAAAAAAAAAACTTTGATTAA